>NC_139704.1:15300581-16500581 GCF_964188405.1 Protomyctophum parallelum | reverse complement strand
ATAAGATTTTAGTCGACTAAATTTACAGTTGATTTAGTCGACTAAAATGTATTCTGTCGGGCCTTGATGGTATTTTTACATATGCTGAAAATAGCCGATTTACAAGCTCACACAACCATCACAACGCGTCGCAGTGCGACGCGTTGTGATGGTTGTGATGCAACCAAGTGTAAAATTACTTATAGTGAATCTCTTGTCCACTAGTCACATTTTAGTCTAGTTTTAATTTGTTGACGAAATCGTCAGTATATTTAGTCTTAGTTTTAGTCATCATAGCTTAGTTTTCATGTAGCTTACATTTAGTTTTCGTCATTGGTAAAAGGTAGTCGACGAACATTTTTTGTCTTAGTTTTAGTCGACAAAAACAACAAGTTTGGGAACCCCTGCTGTCTTTTTTTGTGGGAAGTTGCAAGCCTTTATTTGAATGCGACAATGTAGAGAGAGACAGTAGGACCATAACATTCAGTAAATTATTATACAAGCGGCCAGGAAATGCGGCGAAGAGTAGACTCACTGATCAGGCCACTAGTCTGCCCATGTGGTATACTATATGCACCCTTTAACCGTTTGGCTATCGGGTCACCCAAGCCAGCAATACTTTTTGCAAGCCGTTCAATCATCAAGGAGGTATTCACCAGACCAGTTTTCTTGATTGTAATGATTATAATGAGACTCTTGGTGGACTCTGGGTGCAGATGGTGAAGGGAATATATGCCTGTAACTTTCGGTTGGTGCTCGCATGGCTGCGACAGATGTTCAGAATTGACCCAGCTGAGCCCCCTCCCTGCACGCTAACTTAGATCTGTTATGTCTTCCTCTCTGATTGGAACAGAACTTGAGAAGTGCAAGAGGGATCGTTTATTCCCCCCCCTTGTGTGTCTGTAAAGTCTATTTTCTGCAGTGACCGAACAACAGATGGCAGTTAAACAGAAAATAGACATTGGACAGCTCTAAACATGAATTAGTAAATAGGCCTACCAAAACAGGGGCATTTAGCATAACCTATGACCTGCATTATTTACTGTATGATGCACCTACTGTACATGTACTGCTTATTCAGGGGGAAATCTGACTGTTTTTGTACCACATACATTTCTGCAATACAGACTGTTTTATTCAGCGTTTGGTAGACCAATGTTGTGTTCATTTGAATCAATTATACAAGCTACTGAACTTCAATTCACTTTTCTCAGTCATGGAAATATTTAAGCTAGTGAGTACAAGGCGCTAACAGTTGGTTTAATAACCAACTGGTTTAATAATAGGCAGAAAGTTATTTAGTTTCTTTATGAACCCGGAGTGACTTCAAACTCCCTGCTCCACCTCATTAAGTTGAGCTCATTGCTTTACAAGTAATGTTCTGCTTCTTTTTGATCACAGCAAAGAGTGTACCTGCGTATGCATTCAGCAGACAAGGCAGTGTGGCACGAATCCAGCATTTTTTGTTCTGTCGCCTCTCGGAGCTGTGTGAATGTGCGCCACGACTTCAAAATCGCTGTAGGGAACCTACAGTGTACGTATTGAAATGCATCCTGCATAGCCTAACGATAAAATCATAACTTCCCTTGGGCTTTCAGATAGCCTAGTTAGACAATAGTTTGAATTAATTTAATCTTGGGACAAGTATACGTCCCTATTCATCCTACAGTATGTTGGCCCTTCTCTGCTTTATTCGGGCCTGTCGTGTTTGTTCACAGTGTGTCACTAACGATGGTATCATATATCCATCATGTATCTGAACTTCTGGTGATTCTGAGTATCTTCTGAGCTCTTCTGGGTATTCAGGCCACCCTGGTCCACAAAGCATGCAGAAAATGTACCTTTTGAATACAGTATGGATTCTATGTGCTCTGTTGGGATTATTACACGTATCTTTTGTATAGAACCAGAGGAACGTATTCCAATTTCCCGGAGAGATCTGTCTTCTTCATGATCACAGCCAGTCTGTGGAATGTGACACTCAATGAAAAGGTGAGGGCCTGACAAGAATGTCATATTTCTATAGCTCAACGTATCCGCACAGATTCACAGCAAGGTTCACATTCCACCGACTGATTGTGACGGCTGTATAGACTGTAGAGAACAGAAGGAGTATTTTCCCCCTCTCACCACTCCCTTTGCTTCTTTTTTTCCCTGAGTTGTGAAACAATGTTTGTAATGCAAATGGGGCCTTCAAAGGCCAGCGTATTAGCATTTTCAATGGGAGAAGTGCATGCATTGTGTGGAAAATACTACAATTATTCGTTGCACTCCGCATGGTAGAACTGAGAGTGTGTACGCCTAGCTAGGGTTTACCGTTTCTGCTCAAGAGTGTCGCGGCAGAAGAATAATGTGTTATTACCATTGAACCATGTCTTATTCTTTTGCAAATGCACTAGACTAGAGCCTGTGTGTAGAGGAGCCCGTGTGAAAAGGATTGAAGCTAGTGCTATCCAAAATCTACTGCTGAGATGAGAGGCAAATCCCCGCTTGTCCTTGGGAGATATTGCGCTTAGCAGCTTCAGGCAGTACTACCACTGTTTGTCATCCAGGCGGTGTCCTATCTGGAAGAAGGTGTTGATTTGGACAACAAGCTTGATCTACAAGCTTGTAGATCGACTATTTTCAGCACGCAAACAAGCATAAAATGACATGTCTTTACTGGATCTCTTCTCCACTAGTCCCTCCTTAACATTTAGTCTAGTTTTATTTTGTTGGCGAAATTGTCTGTATCTTTAGTCTTAGTTTTAGTCTATCATAGCTTAGTTTTTAGTTTTCCTCAGCGCAAAAAGGTAGTAGTAGTATTTTTCACCATAGTTTTAGTCGACGAAATCAACACTACACTACACTAAATGATTGGTCAGATGCATCAACATACTGTTAACTGATTCAGCAGTTTGGTCAGATGTATCAACATACTGCTAACAGATTGGTTAAAAAATAAGGTTTTATCAGTTCATACATTCCGTATTGCAGCTTTTGACATTTCATTGATTTTCTTTCGCCGTGTTTTGCCACCTGCGGCCATGTCTCTCCTTTTGTGTGTTGGGGTTTAGTGGCTCAGGCTTAGTGTCATTATGTACAGTAGTTCTATATTAAGAGTATTGATTACGCTGTGAGTTAGTCAATGAGGCTGAGGCAGGGCGCAGTGTTCTCTCATTGGTCGGTTCCTGAAGGGACATGGTACTATATGTAGGGCAGTGGTTATCAATGTGCGGTCTGGGTCCTTGAGATGGTTACAGTGGGTCCCAGCCTCCAGGTAAATGAGTACGTAGTTGTTTGGAACCACATGGACCCGCAAGGGTCCATGTGGTTACTGATGATTTTACAGTGCAGATTGTGGTCCCAGTGATAAGAAATGAAATAAAAATAAAAGCTAGTATCCAATGGGGTCTGTGTAATGAAGGTTGAGACCTAACCCAGAGAGAGAGAGAGAGAGAGAGAATATATAAAACATTTATCTTGTGGGTCCAAGAAAAGTATCCTCACAAGTTTGAAATTCTCAAGTTGGACTGTAGGCTCTACTTGAGGGGACTACTGGCCCTGTCATGAATGTAGTGATACCTGACGGGTGCACGTACGCGCACACACATTCACTCACTCGCTCCCTCAATCACTCATTCCTGTTCGTTCTCAAGTCAAATCCCCCATGGATGATCCAATCATGAGATCCCCTCACTCAGTGTAATTGCTGTAACCTGTGTGGAATGCACACGGGCGCACTGAAAGGGTCTGTTCTTCCTGTGCTGAGCAGAATGCACTTTATTCCCTTCCATCACACACAGTCCACAGTTGATCATAGCTGGTTGTATCATTTTAATTGAGGCGGCTGTCACACACTGGCATGTCTGTGCCGAACATGGAGCTTCTTCTGACTCGAGGAGGTGATGGGGGAGGGGGGGGGGGGATGGGGGGGTGACAGCTGACAGAAAGGACAGAGGCAGTGGAAGAGCCCCCGGAGCGACACATCAAAGCATGCCAATTAGACTCCTCTCTGCAACATTTATGATCCCTGTTGAGTTTTTCTTCTTTTACTGGGAAGGGGCACTTTTTTTTTCCCTTCTTCTTTTTTCCCCAGACCCAGTTTAACCTAGCCGGCTAAACCATCCCTGTCACGTGAATTTGGTGGTGGAAAGTAACTAAGTACATTTACTTAAGTAGTGTACTTAAGTAAAGCTTGTAGAGGTGTTTGTACTTTACTTGAGTACGTCAAATTTTCCGTACTTTTAACTCTACTCCACGACATTTCAGAGGCAAATATTGTACTTTTACTCCACTACAATTATTTACAATTACTATACTTTGTAGATTTTACTACAAAACCACTTCAGCGCTATACATTTCCGCTGTCCACTGCCTGTGAGTCACCTTCACTCCGCTGTCCACTGCCTGTGAGTCACCTTCACTCCGCTGTCCACTGCCTGTGAGTCACCTTCACTCCGCTGTCCACTGCCTGTGAGTCACCTTCACTCCGCTGTCCACTGCCTGTGAGTCACCTTCACTCCGCTGTCCACTGCCTGTGAGTCAACTCACTTGTGCACTGTCATAAAGGAGGAAGGAACAAGGGCTGTTAAAGGGAGAGAGAGAGAGAGCTAGCATGATGTGCAATGCAATTATGGCCAATTATGGAATATCAACATTTACATGTATATCATCTCATGTTTTTCAACATGCAGGACAGTGCATGTATGATTCGCTCGTTCCCCCATTTCTATGATGGGGAACCTTATACTTGTCAAATATTGTGAAGTGTGTGTGTGTGTGTGTGTGTGTGTGTGTGTGTGTGTGTGTGTGTGTGTGTGTGTGTGTGTGTGTGTGTGTGTGTGTGTGTGTGTGTGTGTGTGTGTGTGTGTGTGTGTGTGTGTGTGTGTGTGTGTGTGTGTGTGTGTGTGTGTGTGTGAGATCTGCAGGTAAGCCATGCCATTACTAGGCCCCCTTTGTGTGTTTTTAAAGCGTCGGTGTGACGGCTGCTGTCATATTCATGGACTCACTCATTCATCATTTATGATGGAAAGCAGGAGGAACGCTCCCTGATTGAGCTAATGAATGCATATGCAGTGCTAGACTGCCATGGGTCAGTAGCCACACTCAGCCCCTTATTATTCCTGTTTTTGTGTTTTTTTCTTCTTCTCTTACCACTATCAATTCACTTCAAGCCCCATAAACAAATGTGGCATGTCATTTACTGTGGGCTGCGACACGATTCATTTTCATAAAGAAGGGAAGGAATGGCCATCTCTTAGGTGCCCGGCGCACCTGCCGGTGTTTTGACAGTGACGATAAGCGTACATGGCAGCTCAATTACACCCGCAACCTCAACACTCGTTTTTCGGTGGTGTGTGTAAGATGGGAATCAATCCCCACCCCTTTTTAACGCCACCCAAAATAGCAGATCTGCAAGATCTCGGGTGTGAGCAGCAGAATATAAACATACGTTATAAAATGCCATGGGAAAACATCGTTTATGTCGTCGGCACCTGTGGTGTTCGCCGCGCCCACGCTCTCATGCGCCAAAAGTTTGTCTCCGGTGATATAGCTGTGATCACAACACATAAATCGAGCACATCTAATGCAGGGGGAGTCTTACAGTGCGCCGCGGGGTGCCTCGAGCTTGCACCTCGCCCGTGTTTCTCTCCTTGTACACCTGCCATATCCTGGCAGGGGAGAAGATAGCTTTTGACTCTCTTCACGTAATGACCTTCGTGCGGAGTGGCTGCAAAGCCCTTGCGAATTTGGATCTTTTTAAATTCTAATAAACTTCAAAGTCATATCAAGTTCTAAATTGAATAGCAATACGTCAATGCTGCAGAATAGCATTAAAAGCATGCTGTAAGTAGACAACAGCACATGCAATGTTTAAAAATGTATTGTTTCCAGTATTATTCTTTTTTATTATCACACTAATTATGTGCAGTACAGTGGACTTGAATTAGATTTTATTTTGTATTATTCTTTAATTTGCACGACTGACATCATTGTACAGCATCGTTTTTCTAAATGCATCATCCGTGATAGACGTATCCTAGAGCTAGGCTATTCTTATAATGTGCTGGATTTGGAGGAGTTGTTCATTCTGCCAGGGAATACCAAACGGGTCGCCCATTTACCAACCCGCCCTGGGTGTACAGCCGGCGGTCGACGGAGGAAAGAAAACGAGGGCGAGATGGATAGTGCCTTAAAATAGTGTCTAGCAGGTGAAGTGTGAGTACACAAATTCAACCGAGGGAATGTGCTCCTCTTGTTTTCATTCTGCCATATCCCGATGACATCAATCAGTGATTATGAAGATTAATTAATTGGTCTGTCAATCATGCATCTGCGTTGTATTGCTCTAGAGAGAGATGGCAGGCTGAGGTGAAAACAATGCCCATATACACGCCTCCATCCACTGATTGGGTTAGCTCTCTGTGGGCCCTGCATATGGAGATAAGACAACAGACAACTCCTTTCTTTTACTGGCATTATGTTGTGTTGTGTTCATAAGTCTGCGAGAAAACCTGGGTCAAATCTATTCTCAGTTGTGTGTGGAACAACAGATGGGCGGCAATTCTTTCTTTTCCCTGCTACTTCTTCTTCTTGTTTTCACCCTTTTACTTCTGCATTGGCCAGTCTCCCAAATCCCACCTGGATTAAACCGTTTAACCTGGCGTCTCTATTTCGGACATTAATATATGTGAAAATGTCCCCAGAATTGCCCCGAATTTCCAAAAGTTTAAAATGGTTTATGTTTTGTTTTTTAAATAGCAGATCTACAAGCTCACAATGCAGTAAAGTCATACAGTAAAGTACTGGTGGGCTTAAGTTGGTTAAACAAAGTCCCAATTTTGGAGGTACCATTTATTTATTTATTTGACAGGGACAGCACTCATTAATCAACATGTCAGTTTTCACATCAATGTAAATGGGCCAGAGTTAGCCAAAGCTAAATTTCATCTGTAGTCCCTGGGCAGGCTCTTAAAAAGTAAGTGATAAAATAAAGACAGAGTGTAGGGCGCCTGCACACAACACCATGCGTTGATGCCATGTGTGCATATGTGCAGGCACCCACCACCACGTCCATACAAAAATACAGTACAACAGATAAAAGAAAGACAAAGTGTGGGGCGCCTGCACACAACACCATGCGTTGATGCCATGTGTGCATATGTGCAGGCACCCAACACCACGTCCATACAAAAACACAGTACAATACAGATTTGGCGTGGTCCTGGTCCGAGGGACTGCTACAATACATCTTTTCACTACTCATGGCTTTATTGTTTTCAAGCCATTATGAAAAGAAGACATAAATGGCTGACCAGCTCTATAGGACATTATTCCTTCACTCCACACTGCAGTGCTGCAGCACATCATAACATTTTAACCAGCACCACCGCGACACTGGGGCCAAGATACAAAGACTGAGTGACGTTATCTGCTGGCACGGGTTATATGCACACACGCACGCACACACGCACACACACACACACACACACACACACACACACACATCCCCCATGTTCAAATGGGATGCTCTTTGCTAGGTTTGCCAAAACGGTCTTTGAATTTATATGTGCAGCAGGCCAGTCAATGGAGCCTGTTCCGACAGCTTTCCTTTTGATATTTATATTACCACCGAATGTTAATTACTTTGTGCTTCGCTTCATCTTTCATGTCTCTCCATTGTTAGTACACCAATGGCCACATGCAGCGAGGTTTTTCTTTTTTCTTTTTCAGTTTCTCTTGTTTTGTTGCTCTTGGATATTGACTTTTTCATTGTGCAACACAAGCATTCCTCTCTAAATGTTTTTTTTTTTAAATATATATACTGGTACTGTATGTCTGCAGTGTGTTGTTTAAAAGCAGGCATTTTGCAGTCATGTTTGTTCAGTGTGTTACTTCTGCTCTTAATGGTGGCTTTCGTGAAGCCCATATCGTAATATGGGCTTCACTGCTGGAGTTTTTCACTAACCTTTGAAGAATGCAGTCAACGTAGCTCCCTTTCGCCACCGTCCACGTTCAAATTGCGCGTTCGTTTCTCATAACTTCGAGACATTCCAAAACCGCCATCCAAAACAAGGAACCATTTCTTGGAATGCATTGATAATATTACTTAAGTAAAAAGTACTTTTTCCACCACTGATAAAAAGGGAAGTGGGGACCAGACAGTCAGGAGTTGCACTGAGAGGCTGTAACAAGCCATCCCTCGCAGTTGCTCTCAGACCCCTTCTCCACCGGTTGGTTCCCAATGGGAACCGGTTCAGTTCTTTTTGGTTTTTAGTCCATGAGCCAGAGCTCCATAATTGGTGGGCAAACTATACCCTATATTAAATTGTTTATAGGATCAATACAAGTAAATTAATACATGATAACCCTTCCACAGTAGTAGCTTTTTCATATTTTTGAGTATTGCATATTTTTCCTACATAATGCCTCATTTGCCTATTTAAAAATGTAAAATTTGTAATACAATAAATCATTGTCTTCGTGTAAGTACTCAATTGGTGAAGTTTAATGGTGATAACAATCTAAGATAGGTATGGTTTTGCCCACTCAATTCATAATTAATGTTTCAATTTTGGAGCTCTGGCTCATGGACTAAGAACCAAAAAGAACTGAACCAACCGTTGGAAAAGGGGCCTCAGTGTTGCCAGATTCTGCGAGAGACCTAAGCTATGAAAACAAGTCCAAAAGAATGTCAGTTTAAAGTGGTTAAACTATGTCCGTTTAACCACGTTTAACCTATATAGATTTGAAAATATAAAATGCCTGCAAATATAACGAAAATAGCAGATCTACAATGTCACAATGCATAGCAATGAGATGCAATGTGTTTAAAGAGGGTTTAAGTGGTTACACTGTAACTTCCACACAGCGATGAATGTGTATATGTGTGCGTCGATGCATACGTGGATGTGGCGGGTTCTCAGCATTTGTCTTATATAAGAAGAGGCCATGCCGGGAGAAAGGGTTGGGAAGCACTATGTTAAAGCACAGGGAATCAATCACCATCTGCTAGTCTATGTGTAGACCGTTTTGTGAAAAATGGCTGCAGATATTAACAACTCCCTTTGGAAAATTGTCAAGCCATGTTGTGCTCCACCAGGGGGCAGAGGTCAGTTCATAACTGGAGGGGGGAGGAGGGGGGTCGACATGCACATGCACAGCTCGCTCACTAAACTTTGCAGACTTTGTGCGTTTTTTGTCGGATTTCAAAGCAAATCTGATCCAATATTTTTTTTTTTACTGCATCCAGCCATCCACGTTGCAACTATCACTTAACAGCTTTTTAGCCTGTGATTTCACGGTCTGCAGCTCTACATAGTGCTAAGGCTTTCTCGTCGTACAGTATAATTTTTTCTTGCTCTCAAAAGTGGAGGGGATGTCCCCCCCCCCCTCCTCATGAAACTGAGAGGGTGGGGTTTTTTTCAGGGTAAAAAACGTAAACATTGCCCGACCATACCTCGCCATCATCGTACAAATTGTGCAGCCTGCAGGAGCCTTTGGACTGTTTCACTTGACCCAGGGACAGCCTTATTGGCGGCACAGCTGATGGCCTCTGCAATAATATCACACCTTCCTGTGAGAGACTGGGGATCTAAATCAGGCATCTGTCTCATATAACCAGGAGGCCGCTGGCAGAGCAGGGGAAGAAAGAGACACACTTCCTTCCTGTGGAAGAGATGGGTGCCACTGATATATGAATGATTAATTCAACCACGGAGAGCATATGGGCTGTTTGCTTCATGTTAGTGCCATGCTGTAGCCTATACCGTATCGTCTGTGCCAATAATTGTTTTGAAATATATTGGGATCATTAACGGGCGACTTCACCACTTTTCAACCTAGTACCTTCATATAATCGGTCCTCACTAATGTTCATGATAAAATACCAAATAAATATAAATTATTCTACTCAGAGTCTGTGGGCTGTATTTTGCGTGTCTTACCAGGTCTTATTCTCAAACTTGAGTAAACTAAAGACCTGGAGGCGTGACCAATGCTCTTTGACCACTCAGAATAGCCAAATGGCATTGATCACGCCTCCAGGTCTTTAGTTTACTCAAGTTAGGGAATAAGACCTGGTACTTAAGACACGCAAAATACAGCCCAATGTCTCATAGCAGGGCTGTGGCAGTTCAGAAAGCCATCTTCCAGTGACATCATCGATTGGGAATTCCGGCTACTGCAGGCTAGGCTAGGAGACTATACGAAAAAAATTGCTAATTTATCATGAACATTAGTGAGGACCAAGTATATGAAGATAGGTTGAAAAGTGGTGAAGTGGTCCTTTAATATTTATAAAAGTGGGTGTAGTTCAACGTACTCCAAAATCTGTACAACATCTTAGCATGTATACTGTAAGCAACCCGGCCCGGCTGAAGAGAATGGTCTCTCAAACTGATTTTAGTGCTTGATTGGCTGACAAAACATGAGCAAAACGGCTAGTCTATACGTCCATTCACCAGTTTTGACCCAAACAATATAACAAAAAACTATTATCTGGATTGCCATTTTCTGTGCACATTCATGAACCCAAGAGGATGGCCCAAAACTTTGGGCGACCCCATCCATACCCTTTCTTCTAGACTAGAGGCACCGTTTACTAGAGGTCCACTTGCATGCAAAATTAAAAATGGAAGGAGTGGATTGACATTGAACTCGCTGAGCACATGCCTGCTCCCCACCCCCCGAGGATGTTTGTCCACTATTGATATTGGTGACCCCACCATCATTGCCTTTCCTCCAGCACCCTTTGTCCAAATTACATTTGGGTGTAAGGAGCAGCTCAGACTCCAGGGGCTGCTGGCGGAGCTTTTGTCTTGTTAATTGATGGTGACGAGGATGTTGTTTTGTACGTTGCTAATGATTAAGGGAGAACAACCAGCCCGTATCTCTTGAAGAGTGCTCCGCTCTAATTCATTAACATTGTTTTACAAACACAAACATACAGTACACAGACTGTATCACTTTTCTGAGCAATGATGTAGTTTACATTACAGTATGTTGTAGGATTTGTCTCTGTTGGCTATGTGATGAATCCCAAAGCTTTTATACTATAGTTACAATCCTTAATTGTACCACTGACTCAAGTATTTATTAATTCACCTAGCATGTATTCCACAGTGAAGAGTCTCTGGCACCGCAGCAGCTTGAATGAATCTGGAATGCTTTAAAGCAGGGGTGGGAAACTTTGATGATGGAGAGGGCCACTATATTTCCACACTCAATCCAGAGGGCCACAGTGCATATTACTGTCATAGCAAAAATAGCCGATCTACAAGCTCAAAACCGCAAAGCGTTTTGAGCTTGTAGATCAGCTATTTTTTGCTATATTTGAATTGAAATCCTGAATAATGTTTTGCTATTTTTTTATTGGAATCCTGAAAAGTATACCTTTTTTATTGAATTTCAAATACATTTAGTTATAGTTATGTTAACTTTATGAACTGTTAATATAACTACATTGGACACAAAAATAATATTTTAATACTAGTCATGAAGTAATTAAAGCGGGTTTGGAATTGTAACAGTTGAAATCAACACTAAACCTGCGGGCCATATTAAGTGAAGGTGGGGGCCGCATGTGGCCCCCGGGCCGCCAGTTGCCCACCCCTGCTTTAAAGTTTAAACAATGATTTGGTTAGCATTTTGGTGTATTTTAGAACATCACCTACAGCATTTTTAAATCCAGCAGGAATCAATATCACAATGAGAGCTGTGCAGTTAAGGACAGAGTTAACACAAGAGCAACGCTTTACTTCAGTAAACACGCCTTCTCTTGAGATTAATGACACAAGTCTTTAGTAAATGCATTATGAAAGGACTGTTTTCGTTTAGTGTGGAACGGTTGGATATTGGATATTTTTTTGCTTTATTTGTTCAAGGACTGGAAAATTTCAGTTTCAAATCATCTATCAGGCAAAATTGGACAAGGTTGTTTAAGCCTCTATCTGATTCTGTACACTAGACTACATTAATCAATTTCAATGAGTAGATGAGTTTAGACAAATGAGTTGTCTAAATGCTACACTAAGTTATCAGTGTTGTTGTGTTAGTTTGTAGTGACATACTTGATTTTCCTGATGACCTTGCAGGTAGGTGAACCGTGTAGTAATTAAGTGTCTGTGGTATCAGTTCTGTCATGTCAGGGTAGATTGTATGTGGCGGCTCAGAGAAGGACGGCTCACTCGACTCCACGTACGTTTTCCGGAATTGTTATTTTCTGAAAGCTGTAATATTATTCCTGCTTGGATTCTGCCTCCCTATTGATTGTACTGTGACCTGTGACATCATGGAAACATTAATTGTGGGTTTTTCCCATGTGGTTTCTTTGCGATGCCCGTTTTCTGTCCAATTGGACTGTTTGATTTTGTCATAATATTCTGAACTGGAAGTGGAATTGTACCCCCAGAAAACCTTCATCTATTGCACACAGCTTTCCTCATTGGGCCATGATTAATGGGGGCTTCATGCAGCCAGAGGGAGAGGCTGGCTGGCTCCCGGGCTGAGCCAGTACTCATTTGGGTTTTTGGGCTCATGATGCGGGCCCAGTGGTGTCCAGCAGGACCCTGCAGTGAATTTACTGCAGCATTCTGCCGGAGAGCCGGGCTCAAGTGGAACAAAATGGGCATCATTTTCTGCACGCCTGGCACAAATTAGCCCATCTGCAAAGCCAGCAGAGAGGAGATGTTCAGCAGTGCTGCTTGTTGAGTGTCAGGGGTAAAGCAGATAGGCCTTAAAGATGCATGAGCTTTCAACTTGCAACTTAATATAGGCTGGCAGCACATTGTTTCTCAATAGAGCTCTGTTGTTAAAGGTTTTATGACATTCATTTTCATTTATTTTTCTTTTTTCTTTTAGGTTTTATGACCTCAATTACACCCAAAAAACCTGAACTTTGAACATTCAGTGGATTTTCTGTGGTCTGAAGTTTTCTTTGGGGTTTTTTGGGCCTTTTGAGCTACAATGAAAACAGGCAACACAGTGAAACAGTGACATCTGCTGGCAAATCCCATTGACATATATGGGATTTGCAGTAAGTGATGTCACTTACTGCCGGCAAATCAGAGCACCTGTTTGAGCCAGAAAACCCCAGATCACAGAAAATCTACTGAATGTTAAAAGTTTTGGGTGCAATTGAGATTAGAAAAACTAAAAAAAACAAGAACAAAACCTTTTTTTTAATGTCACAATCCCTTTAAACTGATTCCTATTCTTTCTCACCTATCAACACATAATTGCCACTATAAAGGCTTTCAACAAAGTATATACAGTAAGCCATATATGGGAATTGTAAATTGGGTTTGTTTGCCCAATCACAGCGCGTCCTTGCACATGTTCACTGGCCAATCACAGCGCGTCCTTGCACATGTTGACTGGCCAATCACAGCACGTCCTTGCACGTGTTCACTGGCCAATCACAGTGCGTCCTTACACGGTGTCCTTACAGTGCTGTCTGTCTGTCTGTCTGTCTGTCTGTCTGTCTGTCTGTCTGTCTGTCTGTCTGTCTTTTGCTTAAGGGAGGGGCTGGCAGACGTCACAGTGTACACATTACACATGGTATTATGTACAGTACCTCATGGCACAGTCACACTAGAACACTCAGATATGTTTGATTGATTGATTAACAGTTTGCAGAATTACAGTACATTTCAAGTAACTCAATACAAAAACTGTTAACAGTGAGTGGACAACACCATAAAGCATTACACTTGTTTACAATAGGGCCCACCATGTGTGGTTCCAGAAGAGAAACTATGCTATGGCACTTGGCTGCGCCCAGCAGACACAACATTGTTGTGTCTGTAATCTCCTCCTCCTTGAAAAGTTATGCGAAATGTATCTGCATACAAAAACTTGTCTGTTTAATCACAGATGAGAGATATTGTTTGATTCTCCATGCAGCAGCCGTTAGGATATTTTATTATTCCGATAAATGAAGATTTGGATCCAGAGAGATGTTTTTCTTTTTTTCACTGCTCATGTTGCATCTCTAGTCTGTTTATCCTCCGTGTTAGATAAAACTCTCGGATCCGCTTTTTCAAAGTCTCAACTTTTTATGCTTTTGTGCCTGAATGGATTATGAGCAAAACTCCCATTATCGTAGTTTAGTTAGCAGTTAGCAGAATCTTAACTAAATCTATGGGGTAAAAGATATGCCCATTTTAAAACTCCTCACGGTAACATTTCTATATTTGATGAGCCCCCTTTGTGCAGTATGATTTTACAGTTACACATTGTATTTATTATTGTACTATATTTTATTGCAGTTTTATGTTGTTTTTCCCTTCTGTATTAGTTTATTTTAGTATCTTTGCCGACCATGGCCGATCTAAGCTCACGTTGCAACTGCTATTATTTCCAAATGTTTGCCCCAGGATAGTGATAATAGGGTTCATGTGATTGATCAGAGAGAGAGAGAGAGAGAGAGAGAGAGAGAGAGAGAGATACCTTTAATGAATCCTTTATTTAATCTTTTGTGTACACTCAAATATTCTTCAGGACATTTCTAGAAATTACATGCTTTGGGTACTCACACTAATATTAAAAAACATTTTCTTTTTTCTTTTCTTGTTTTTGTCTGATAAAACCAGTGACTCTTCCTCAATGCTACACAAACTGCTCTCATGCCCCCACATCTCAACAAACTGTTCTAGACAGGAAATCAGTTTGGCAAACTCTATTCTGAGACGAGCTGCTATCAGCCCTTTTGCCATGAGTTCTGGGTCTACTGACCCTGCTCCTTGCATTTTGTTCCTCCTAGTGAGCCAGATGCAAATTATTACCTGGGCAAGTAAAAAGTTTAGCAGTCCCACTCGTCTCTTTTGTGATGCTTTGTACTTTGACCAAAAAAAAGAACATTTCATCATTGAGCTCTTAGAAAGAGAGAGAGAGAGAGAGGCAGTTTTCGTTACTGTAGTTTCCGATGTTCTTTTGTTGGTTCACTCACTGTGTTTTGTTATGGCTTTCCTGTAGCTCCAGTTAGCTCATAACATTAGCTGCTGTTGCCACTCGCTATGCAGCGTTCAGAGTATGGGTTTTTATGCCATTCAGACTATGGGTTTTATGGGTAAGTCTCCCATTGGCTTAGAGGCAGCCTATAGAGGCTGCCATCATGCAAAAGTGTCCACTACTGTCGTCTTTACGGTGCCAGTAGTGGTGCATGCAAATGTAGTCCAGGTGCTTTTCAAGCAAAACAAAAAACTAAATTCTGCTATTGAAGAGATCTGTGTTTTCTGTGGAAAGCACAGAAACCACTTGGGCAATGTGGGACAGCAACACGGAAATACAAATGTCTAATCAGCTGTTCCCCGTCATGCATCCCAAGTCATTTTGCTCCTGGGTCCTCTGGGGTACTTCCCTTTGCATTATTTAGATGGCCAATCACTCAGAAATCCCTCTGTGTTTGGCCCCGGTGGAGAAATGGTGGTCTAAAAATAATCACCTCGCACCTTGTGATTTTCTGTCTCATATCAGCGGGACCTCCAGGTATGTTTATTTGTCTCTAGAGCCATATTTCACAGGGATTGTGTTGTCTGTGGAGGTGGCGGAAAAGGATAAATGTCTGTGTTGTGTGCGAGCGGTTTTGGTTGTGTGCTTCTATAGTACACAGGCTGTCCCAGATTCTCTGATCCACTCGGAGTCATTTCTGTGATGGACGGACTGACAATTATCTCTGAAAGAATTGTCCAAATCGCGGCGCTGAAGGACACGATCGTCGTCTCTGCTAGATCATAGTATGTGGGCGTCAATCATCATCGTTCTTTACACTATGATGAAACACAAAATGGCATTCACGACTTCATAAAATAGTGCAGGGTATATTTAGCTGTCATAGACTGCATAATGAAGACATTATTATCACCATCAGGATGATGATGATCGTTATATTAATCCGTCGTGCTATATAGTGCAGGGTATTTGTTCATATCATTCAGAATAAGATGTGCATTGAAGTTCATAATTCATTGTTGCTACAGTGCTTCATTAATCTAGAAACTTGACAGTCGGAAGCCTCTTGGACTGAAATCTATGCATATGAAAAAGATACATTCTAAACACTTCGTCATTTAAATATGAAGCACGAATACATACATTATAAAAACCCTATGCTGTCTAATCTGCAGTGAAATATACTGTACCACCTACGTAATAGCTAATGAATAGCAAATGTGATTACGGTTCATCTTTGTTTGGCCATCACATCATTTGTCTCAGAGTAAGATGAATGAGGTTTGTAGTGTTTTCTTCATGAGGCATTTAAAATAAATCTTTCATGGTATGCAACTATGCATAATATTCATGGGTATTAACCTTTTGATTTAATATTTGGCACGTTGACAGTATCTAAAGTATTACTTTGCATAAATGACATAACAGTGACATTTACTGTATAATTTGAATTATCTGTGGAAGCTTGCATAATCGTGTATGTTATCTTCGAATTCTTCTAATAAATATGTATTTGGCGATACTTTCATAGTGGATTCCAGGGTGCGTAAATGCTTTAATGTAAAAAATAAATAAAAAAGCATAGAAGTGAAGGGATACAGCAAATAAGCACAGGAGAAGCAACAAACCACACAAATCAATGACATTGTACAGAATATGATATTAATCAGTATTTATCGGAACGATAGATGTTAAATCAAACTAGCCTTATTAACCTTGATAAATTCTAACATGTCATCGTACTACGGGTGCAGGATTATGAAATTATGACCGATCTCCGATTATTTGCAGGGTCATATCTTCCGATACCAATTCCGACCGTAATAAAGTGTTCAACCAATCACTTAATATACTCTTTTACCGATACCGAATACCGATATGGTGTTTTATATGGCCGATTCCGATATGCTACCGATTATATTGTGCATCTCTACATCATACTGTACACGACAAGAATATATATCAACTTATAATTGCTTTATGCATATCATACAGTAAGTACTAACATAGTAGTTAGAAGTACTTAGTCGCACCACGAATAGTGAAAGTAGCCGATCTACAAGCTCACAAGGTGTTGCACCATGATGTGTTGTGAGCATACACATTTTGAACAGTTTGCCTTTTTTTTGCTGCCTTCTTTCTTTCCCCCCCTTTTTTCATTTTTTGTGCCAATACTAACGTGGCCAAAATCAGTATGCCATGCAGCGTTAATGTGGTTAACAGCCCATGTAAAGGCCTTTCTTCCTAGCACAAGTGTGTACAGTATATGGCACGTGTTTTGCCGCCTCATGTTCGCCCGTTCCAGGGCAGTCCGGGCGGAAAGGAAGAAAGCGGTGCATTCAAGCGGAAGAACGAGGGTTTGGGAAGGAAGCGTGCAGCCCCACTGGGTCTCACATACAGGCGCCGTTTCCGGGGATAACAAGCTCCCACAACACCATGACTCCGTTATCTCCAGACAACTGTGGATGCTTTCAAAGAGCAGCATTCTCCCTTTTTTTCCCTTCTTTTTTTTTCTCCCATTGAGCCCAATCTGGCCTTAACCGTCAAGACATGTTTAAGCAACATGCCCCCTCTGGCACAACATTTCCCTGTGCTGGAGCTCCCTGCTGTCTCGCGGGCCCTCGAGTCACTGTTTTCTACTGGAACTTATAAGGAAAGAACAGAGAGGAATGCAGGAGGGGGGAGAGGGAGAGGTAAAGAAAACACTAAAGTGCAAAGGGGGTTACTACCGAGTATCCATCAAAGAAGGATGGGGGGTTGGTGGATGAATGAGCAGTCGGGGTCTTGATTGTAAGTGAATGACCGTCTAATTGATCTGGTCTGGTGAACGGCTGGCGGCTGGTCTGAGAAATCGGGCAACAGCAACCATGAATGTAAGTGCTTGAGGCTCAAGCACTTACTTTCATGGTTGCTGTGTCCCGATTTCTCCTTCATCGTATGATGGTGTCCTGTGCCGAAAATAGCAGACTGTTGTACGCTTGTAGATTGGCTACTTTTGGCGCGGGGCTGCAACATTGTACGATGGAGTATAAATGACGTGGCTGTTTTGCCAAGACTACTATTTGTCTCCATTAGTCACGATTAACAGTCATATAAGTATGTTATAAGTATGTGTCTGTCTCCAGCCGGTATCTTGGTGTGCAGCGGACTGGGGTGCGTACGCTTTTCATTTGTCATTGGTCCGATATGTGGAAAACGACCGGATTAAGGTTGGCGGACATGCGTTAATCGCATGCACACACACACACGCACGCACACGGTCACACATGGTCACGCACACACACTCACACAATCGCACACACAGAGAGAGAATGGCACGGCGATTTCACATTACACACACAATCACGTCCACATTCAGTACTATACAGTATGAACTGTTGACACATTTCCCAGGCAGCGGGGAAATAACAGGGGGCTGTGGGGAATTGGAGGGCCAGGGTGGTTTGCTGTGCAGTAGCGTGTTGCTCCACGGGGACAGGTGTTATGGGTAGCAGATGTGACTGATCCTTGGGCCACCTCACCTGGGGGCCAGGCTTAGAGCTTTAGGCAGTCCACGGGTCACACAACCATCATTCTACAACTCGCCTCGGCCTCCTCGTCCAGCAAGGGTGGGCAAAACTATGAGGCCTGATTTATACGCACCGTAGTTAATTTTGCACGCGGCCAGTGTCGGGCTCCGAAAATTGTTGATCTGCAAGCTCACGACACGTTGTGCCGCGACCCGTTGCGAGCTTGTAGATCATCTGTTTTCGGCATTATAGAATAAATCACTCCTAATGTGCTTTTTTATTTTTTATTAGCATGGGCATTTCACGGCGGCTAACATTTTGCACTTTGGGGGAGGGAGGGAACTTTTCGGGGCACATCTTGCTGCCTCTGTTGCCCCCAGCCCCCATCCCCCCCCACGACGCAGATGGCGGTTATTAAGCGGTAATTAAAACTCCATCATTGATCATGGTATGTAATCTTATGTCATTTGAAATATATTAATGATTTAAAAAAGGGCTCAGGTGCACGGTGCTGTGCATGGGGACCACCAGCGGGATACAGTGAATGTTAATGTGCATGGGGACCACCAGCGGGATACAGTGAATGTTAATGTGCATGGGGACCACCAGCGGGATACAGTGAATGTTAATGTGCATGGGGACCACCAGCGGGATACAGTGAATGTTAATGTGCATGGGGACCACCAGCGGGATACAGTGAATGTTAATGTGCATGGGGACCACCAGCGGGATACAGTGAATGTTAATGTGCATGGGGACCACCAGCGGGATACAGTGAATGTTAATGTGCATGGGGACCACCAGCGGGATACAGTGAATGTTAATGTGCATGGGGACCACCAGCGGGATACAGTGAATGTTAATGTGCATGGGGACCACCAGCGGGATACAGTGTCAGTGCACAGTGGAAAAAGAACAGTGTGCATTTAACCCTGAGAGAAGAAATTATTCATTATTAATTATTACTCAGGATTGCACAGTGTGGAGTGGACACATAGGCCTACCATAACACTCACCAGTGGTGAAAAAAGTACTCAATTGCTTTAAGTAAAAGTCTGGAATTCAAAATGTACTTGAGTAAAAGTACAAAAGTATTGGCATCAAAATGTACTTAAAGCAACAAAAGTAAAAGTACTCATTATGCAGAATGTCCCATTTCAAGTTTTTAAATGTCTACAAATATTTTGAAAATAGCAGATCTACAAGATCACAATGTGTCAGATATTGGCTAGTTTTAAATATGGCCGAAATGTATA
The DNA here is from genome assembly GCF_964188405.1 of Protomyctophum parallelum. Lineage (NCBI taxonomy): Eukaryota > Metazoa > Chordata > Actinopteri > Myctophiformes > Myctophidae > Protomyctophum > Protomyctophum parallelum. The sequence goes on along the minus strand of NC_139704.1, from coordinate 16,480,903 downwards.
TAGCGCTGAAGTTGTTACTGTATGTTTTGTAATAATAATCTAAAAAGTAACTATAGTAACTAAAGTTTTCAAATTAATGTAGTGGAGTAAAAGTACAATATTTGCCTCGATCTGAGATGTAGTGGAGCAGAAGTAAAAGTACTGTGAATTGGATATACTTAGTTACTTTCCACCACTGTTCGCCAGTAGTGGCAGACTATTCCAATGTCCCTCCCTGTGGGTGTCCCACCGCAGCATGCGCGCCGTATAGAAATGATATTCCTCTCAGAGAAAGGACCGCATTCTGTTTATTAGCTCCAGTTACCTTCATGAACCCCCAACCCCCTCATTTGTTTGTTTGCATACTTGATTTAGAATTAAGGCTGTAAGCCCCACTGTAAACACAGCTATTGTAATTTAGAGCCCGACGATGAGGCGATGGCATTTTCTGTGCCTAATGAAGACAAAACGGTATCTTTGTTGTGGTTGGGTTTCCGAGGGAACCGCGAGACCTTACGGAGAATAAAGTAGGTCAGCGTGGCTGACACAGGGCGCCTGCGGACAGGTTCATTATGCTAGTACTGCTGAGCACACAGCAGGCCTTTTCGTATAGAGAGGCAGCAACGATAGTTAACATCGTATAACAGCTTTTCATTAGGGGGCAGGAAACAGCCCACAGGTATTTATTCCATCTTTCTGAGTGCTTCGTGTCCATTATTTCAAATGGCATATAGATATTTGGATGTTGTGCTAAATTGGTTGACATTTCTATAATTATAATAATTATATGTATACTAGTTATATGATTAGAATTGTAATTTTTCCGACCATAGGTAACCTGCAAAACCTGTCAGTATGTCCGTCCGTCGATCCGTCACGCCTCCATACAGTATATGGTCGTCAGTCCGTCACGCCTCGTGACATGTCACGCCACCATGTGGTTGTCAGTCCGTCACGCCTCGTGACATGTCACGCCACCATATGGTTGTCAGTCCGTCACGCCTCGTGACATGTCACGCCACCATATGGTTGTCAGTCCGTCACGCCTCGTGAGTCGTGACATGCTCCATATATGGCCGTCTCCATATATGAAGATCACGACACTGACCTCATCAATCGCTGGATAGCCATATATGGAGAAGACTGGATAATTACCTAGATCTGCATATATGGAGCCGGCCAGCAACTCTACATCTCTGACCTCAAACCTCAAACCCTTAGATTTCCATATATGGAGCTGACCTATTCTGACATTCCGTATATGTTGATCCTTCCCACCTCTTCGACCACTTCCTTTTGGCGACTGATACCTGTCCATTCAAACTCTAGACGGGCCCACCCCAAAGTTATTAGTGCAGCCGCGCCCCGGAGGCCGGAAAAAACTACAGTCCTCAACAGGCCCGAAAAGTAAGGCCCAGTCCTACCTGGTAGTATATTATACTATAAATATAGGCTATACTTAAATAAATTGTAATCAACATCATAAAGAGCTCCTCAAAGCCACACACAGGCGATGGAAAGGAGAACACTGTCAGGCTCAGCCGTGTCATGGTGTCTGTTGAACACACAGCAGAGAAGGAAGCCTACACGGCTGGGGGGGGGGGGGGCATTATTTTGTACTGCAATTGACAGTGCAATCATCAAGCATCCTTGCGGCCATTTTCATGCTACATATTTCATCTGTCTTTGCGTGAGGTTTGGGAGAATACGAATTTGATCAAGTAAGAATCGAGTTAACAAGAGATGAAGATGTAGTTCACCTTCAGTATATGGTTGACACAGTTCTACTTATTTGTGGCCCAGAGCTGAGACTATATGATTTCAACATTATTAAGTTTATGAAGTTCTCAAACTTTGGGCAATGAAGAAGCAGATTAACTTGGAAGGTTGTTTCTTCTAATCTATTTAGCTGAAAACTGTGGTGTCTGACCTCATTTGCTTCCCAGCAATCATTATAATCATAGCCTAAGTTCATAGTATATTAATCCCTTTTTTTATAATGAACAGAACGGGACGTGTAGGAAATGAAGAGTAACATTGACATTTAACTTCTTTACAGAGCCCTAGGACTGACCTTTAGCACACCATGGTTTAGAATTGTAAACATAAGACAAAGGAAAGCCTCTCAGAAATTAATACTTGCTTAAATTCCCATAGTCACTCGTGGGCTCAATTCAAAGCTTTTAGATATAGAAATCCTGCCATTCCACTCCCATTTCCATCTGCCCAGTTACCGCATCACAGGAGTTTTAAAGACACAACTGTCCACGGTAACATCTTGTTGGGCCCATTTTACTATGTTATCACCCGGAGAAGTGAAGAGACGGACTGACAGGGATATAGTTAATGACTGTAGATCTCTCCAACGGCTCACACACTCTTGTTTATTGATTTGTTGTCAAGGATATTAAAGGAATCTGCAAAAAATCTGAGGGTTATGCTGTTGACCGCGTGTGATGAGTGACAGTCAATTAAAATAGCAATGGAATCCTTGGAGCAGTACAATCCAGATAAAGACTGACTGAGAGTGGCAGTCCCAAGGGTGTGCAAAACAAAATAGATACTTGGATCCTCTCTGCAACTATTAGAACACAAGAGGGTAATTCTAAGGCTATTGTGACTTGAAGTATTGGAAATCTATAGACTGTATATATTTTTTATGTTTAATACAGGCATATTGAGCTTACAGTATAAGACTAAGCCTCAGAAGAAAACAGATTAAGCTTAATGGTCTTTTGGGGAGTTATTAAGGAAAAAGTACCGGTAATTATTAAGCTGTCTGTTACTGTAGAATAGAATTTAACCACTTAAGCCCTCTATATTCACTTCATTGTATGACTAATGGAGAGAAAATCGAGCTTAAATCTGGCTTGCACGCTTGTAGATCTACTGTTTTGCCGTGAATGGGAATGCCTGGTTGAAAGTTGTTAAAGGGAACGTGACATTAAAAAAAAGTATTTGTAATTTTTCTTATTATTATTAAAACCTGAAAAACTGGAGTTTTCTGGCTCAAACAAGTGCTCTGATTTGCCTGTTGGACTGTGATGTAAGAGTCCACAAATCCCATATATGACAACAATTTGCCAGCAGATGTCACTGTTGAGGGATTTAGCTTGTTTTCATTGCAGCTCAAAAGGCTTCAGAACACACAGAGAAAACCCCAGACCACAGAAAATCCACCGAATGTTCAAAGTTGAGGTTGTGTGGGTGTAATTGAGGTCAAATTAAATTAAAATGAATGTCTTGAAACCTTTAAAATATTAAATTAATATGACTATTTTTAATTACATTCGTGTACAGATTAGAATCAGATAAAAACTAGAAAAAGTGCCCTTCTGGGCACAGGTCTCCACCAGGAGGATAGGAGTGTGTGATGTTGCATGTAAAGACGTGACTTGACCTGTTATAGCGCTGGGATCCGCACGTAATTCCGACGGAGCATTAGTCCGACATGCGGGAATCGCTCGAACATGCGCTGCTTCCGTGCTTGCGGTTAAGTCTGAACTCTGAACTAAGTATTGCAACCATAGCGCCTCCATGAGGCTGATTTAAAAAATGTCAAGTGGCATTGCTTCCTCAGCCTAGTGGGAATATGTGTGCACCGTTTCACTGCACACGGGCCCTGCATTCATGATTTGCAGCATTTTGTACGAAATGGGCCACTCCTGAAAACTTTGGAAGGCAATCTTAGCCAATCAGTGTGGAATCTGAGAAATCAACTTCATCACATGACTACAGAGATCATGTGTACCGATTTGCGTGATATTTGGATGGAATCTGTGCGACTAATGTAAACAATGTGTTTTGCAGAAACAGTTGTTGGTAAAATCAGGAATTGCCCTTGTAGCGCCACCATGAGGCTGTTTTGGAAAAGATTAAGTGGCATGGCATCCTCGGCCTAGTGGACCATGTATAATTTCATGGAAATTGCACACTGTGTGTGATTTGCTACAACAGGCCGTTGTGGAATATTTGGGGCAGAGGTTCGTCGTAGGCATCCAGGGAGTGTGTGTGCACAGTGTGGCATGGATGGGGCCAACGGTGCCGGAGATTAGCTGGTAACGGACGGACACACATGGACGGACGGACGGTGTGCAAAACATACTCTCTCCCCATGCCTTCGGCCTGGTGGAGACAATAAATAAAATGTAGTATATTCATTGCACATGTTGATTTTATGAATCGTCAGTGGTCTGAAATGTATATCCACCTTCAGCTTTTGAAGCTTGGAAATCTTCAAAGCCATGAATTGCATAATGATTTCTAATACTATGGTCACTCACATATCAGGGGGATGCAGGCCGCTATAATTACTTTGTTCTCGGGATTTGTGATATCCCTGTTAATTAATATACCGCAGACGCATACATCTGCAGGTTCGGCTTCAGGTTGTTTATAATACGCAGACGCCAGTGATCCATGTTTGCAAGTTCTGAGTATTAAACCTCTTGCCGAGGACGCAGAGGGGAGAGTATCCTTTCACCCTCATGGATTTCTGAGGCAGAATGATATAATGCGAGTCTTTTCCCAGTCTTGCTGGTATCTCTAACAGCCACATGTTTTCTATTCAAAATCGTTCCTAGTCTTTTTTTTTTCTTTCTTTTTTCTTCTTCCTGTCTCTAAACAGTTCCTTTTGAAAAAGCAGCAATCCCCTTTACGGCCCCGCTTCCCCACAGTGCTGCGGTGCTGTAGTGCTTCTGTGTGTCGATAAGGAGTTTTTGCGTGTGTGTGTGTGTGTGTGTGTCTTTGATCGGCTCCACCGGAGAAGATGTTGATGGTTTAACAGGGAAATGTTAGTGTTTGCTGTGGAGCTTAGATATAACCCCCCCCCACACACACACACACACACCCCACCCCCCCAAAAAAATAAAAAACTCATGCACAGACACTCGCTGTCTGCTCACAGAGCTTCTCCAAGTGTTCAGTCCCACGGCCCTCTGAAAAGAGCGCTTCTCTTTCAAACAGGCTCATTTAAAAAAGCTTCATTGATAAGTGGTGTGATTCCATTGTCAGTTCTGCAGGGAGGCTCTCCAGTGAACCTTGAACCAGCCACACATCATGTAGCCTATACTGTACTATACTGTACATATTCCAGACAGATACAACTTAAATTTCTCATTATCCACTTGACTGCTCATGTTTACCAGCACCACGGGAGCATTCATGCACAGTATGTGTGCATACATGTACTTTAATTCCTAATCCCTGTGTGTTACTTACTAATTACTTGCGCAAGCAGAGCGTGCAAGTAATAATTTCGCCCAGTCTCTTTCACCGTGACAGCCAACCCGCCATTTGATGTATATGCAAAAAAACATCAAATCTGTGCCTGTTTTGCTGGGACCAGATTACACAAATGACTATATTTCTTACGTCATCATTGAGAGCTAGTCATACGTATAGCCTACTATATACATAATCAGTAAAAATAAAATAGCAAATTGTGCCTGATCTGCTGGGACCAGAGTACGTGGTGTGTATATGTATGACTAGCTCTCAATGATGACGTAAGAAATATGGTCATTTGTGTAATCTGGTCCCAGCAAACCAGGCACAGATTTGCTGTTTTTCTTGCATAAGCATAAAATGGCGGGTTGGCTGTCACGGTTTTTGGCGCAAAGTAACCACAGTATACCGCTAATCAACTTACAATACTCTATATAGTATATGTATATGTATTTGTATGTCTTACGTCATCATTGAGAGCTAGTCATACGTATACTATATACATAATCAGTAAAAATAAAATAGCAAATTGTGCCTGATCTGCTGGGACCAGAGTACGTGGTGTGTATATGTATGACTAGCTCTCAATGATGACATAAGAAATATGGTCATTTGTGTAATCTGGTCCCAGCAAACCAGGCACAGATTTGCTGTTTTTCTTGCATAAGCATAAAATGGCGGGTTGGCTGTCACGGTTTTTGGCGCAAAGTAACCACAGTATACCGATAATCAACTTACAACTACATACTCTATATAGTATATGTATATACGTATGTCTTATGTCATCATTTAGAGCTAGTCATACGTATACTATATACATAATCAGCAAATTGTGCCTGATCTGCTGGGACCAGAGTATGTGGTGTGTATATGTATGACTAGCTCTCAATGATGACGTAAGAAATATGGTCATTTGTGTAATCTGGTCCCAGCAAACCAGGCACAGATTTGCTGTTTTTCTTGCATACGCATTAAATGGCGGGTTGGCTGTCACGGTTTTTGGCGCAAAGTAACCACAGTATACCGCTAATCAACTTACAACTATATACTCTATATAGTATATGTATATGTATACATATGACTATCTCTAAATGATGACGTAAGTCTAGACATACGTATCCCCAATACGTCTATGACAGATTTTTCGTTTAAAAACTGTATATCAGAAAAGTATTTTTCAAGTAAACCAAAGTTATTTCATCACTGACGGGCAATTTAAAGAAATAAATCCAAAATATCGTACTGACTCAGTATAAAGACCTTCATGTCAAGATTAGGCTTTAAACAATTAAATACGAATCCAACTACAGATTACGGAAGTATTGTAGATCATGTATATTTTAACAAATGTGAAAGTATTGTTACAGAAATTGAAGTTAGAGACACATATTACTCTGATCATGATTTAGTATTAATATCACTATAATCCAAGATGAAATACATTTAAAACAATTGACAATTTACAATAAATAATAAAATAATTATACTGTATAATATATTTTAATTCAGTTTATATACCTTTTTTTCATCACATATCAATGATTTATTTTTCTTTGAAAAACTAAAAAGGAATCTAGAATATATCTACATCGATAAAACTGTATTTCTTATATAGATAGAAACTTGAACCATACTTAATAATACTAGGTGTTTATATGCATAAAGTAGGTAGGTAGCAAATAGTTACACCTAATAATTATACATTTCAAACGTTCCTTCACAGATATACTGAGATTTGACAGTTTACAGCGGTCGAAAGTACTTGCGCGCTCTGCTTGCGCACTAGTTGGCCATTTATGGCCTACTAGTGTGCAACAAGCAAGTATGCACTCGACAGAGTGCAGTTCTAGTTTACTCTAATTTTATTACTCTTATTCTGTAACTGTGCTGTGTTTCATAACTGCGGTATGCTGCCATGACAAAACATTCGCCTTTGGGATCAATAAAGGTCCATCTACTGTATTAGATCAATATCAATTTACATTTACAGCGAGATCCATATGTTTTCAGTGGTGGAGCAAGCAGCACAGTTGGTTGTTTATTTCTATAGCGCATTTTATCCAAGGCACTTTACAATGTGCGTTACATTCTCTCATTCATACACACATTACACACCAACTGTGGAGGCAGCCATGCAAGTACCAACTTGCTCGTGTGGATGTAAAATAACACAATTACTTTGGGGTTAAAGTGCAGACTGACAGCTCCGCAATCTGCATCATTTTGCCAGTATAATACATAGGAATGTCATGTGTCAATGTTGCGGAGACACAGTGAGGGAGGGCAGAATCCATTTGTACCGGCCGGCCCATCGGCCGGTGCGATGGGTCGGCCGGTCCGTGGGTGGGTCAACCCCTGGGTGGTGCTAGCCCCTCCTATGTCCAGTTTTGAGGGTTTGTGTAAACACAAACATTGAATGCCATTGAAAATGAATGGCCAGCATTGAGTGTTCGTGCAAACACAAACATTGTCCTAAGTTCCTAACACAAACATTGTCCTAACACTAACATTGAATGCCATTGACAATGAATGGCCAGCTTTGAGTGAGGACGCAAATTGTGATTGGCCGGAATGAGATGATGTATGATAAGAGCGCCCCTCACTTCACACGGGTGTGATTTTCTAGAGCGCCGAAGTCCTGATGTCACTCGCTCATCCCCTGGTTCTGCCACCCCCTGGTTCACAGAAGTAATTTCTCTATATGGAGAATAACATGGGGTATCTTAAAATGGTCTCATATAAGCATTGTGGTCCAAAAATAAACAAACTGTCTCGGTGATATTGACAGGGAAGTGTCTCTTTATCGTTTACGACAGTCAGTCACTTATATTTGATACAGTCTGTTTCTAGCGAAAATGTAACTAATTATGCAGCAGTAACATTAGCTTTTCTCTCAGTCAGTTGATTCTTCATATCCAGTGAAACTCCCTGGATGATCCCCTGGATTACAATGCATATAAAAAGTGCATAAACTGTACATTTGCGCCCTCTACCGTTAATGATGTCAGAATTCGGTGCTCTATTAAATTTGAATCCTGAAAAGTGACGGTTTTGGACATATGTGGTTTCCACCCGCGACAGAGATGATATTTCTGTCAACAGGATCTCACGTACAGTACAGTGGGAGGCCATTTTGAATGCTATTTTTGGGGTATAAAGCCACATTTCCCTCTTCAGTTGAAATGGCTGCAGTCTATATATTTGACTGCTATTTTAATATGGTAACAGGTTCACCTAGTTATGCATGGGGCCGTATTGATGTCTATTGATGGCGTACTGCACTTGTGTTCTCCTCTCCCTCCCTTGTGTAACCTTTGAGTCAAACACAAAGACAAAGGGCACATCACAGCAAATGAGATATAGATTATTTGCAAATGTCCAGAGTACAGCATGGATTATTGCGATCTTTACATGTATATGCTGTTATTGTTCTCACATCTGTAATTGGCCAATGGCTGTTGATGTCACTGTTGACCTTCGCTAGGATAAAAAGGAAGAAGAAAAATCACACCCGTGCGAAGTGAGGGGCGCTCTTATCATTGTACATCATCCATTCATTGTTAATGGGAATTTGTGTTGTTAGGTCAATTAGCTGATTTGCTCGTCTACATAGTATGTAGTATATTTGTGTTGGGACAAAAATCTACACTATAGCTGTATATAGGAGGGGCTAGTGCCCCTAAAAAAACAACCACATTTTTGACAAATATCTTGGCTTACAATGACCATTCTGAGCCTGTGTTCAACTTCTCATTGTGGTTTTATCAAGGTCTTGTACTGTTCGCATAGCAACAGTTAACAGCCAGGTAAATAATCAGGATACGGTGCAACCGATCCCTGCTGTTTATCACCTTGACCCAACCCTATTGTCATCAGGTGCAATATACCGCGCTTGTGTGTTTGTGCCTGTGCTGATGGATGAGACAGAGGGAGGGAGAGAGATGAGGCATGGGGGATGCAGCAAACTTCCTTTGCACATTTCTGCTGTGCCCATGATAATCATTGCAAAGAAGCCTCGGTCGTTAAAAAGTGTGCCCATCTGGTGAGGAAACTGGGACATAGTGTACTTTAGAGAGAGAACGGAGGGTATCTCTCCTGGCCCTTTAGGGCTGCGACTGGGGAGACTCAAGCGCTCCATCTGAAATAGTTAGGTAAAGATGCTTATTTATTTTTCCTTTAGATTTCCCCAGGGGGAATTTGCACTGTCGGGGGAGGGGGGGGGGCTGCAAAGATCATCAATATGACTTTAAAATTGCATTGTTAACAAAGCCCTGGCCGTGTCTGCGGTCCTCCGACAGTCATCTCTGATCAACCTTCAGAGACCCCTACCTGATCAGCCCATGATATCTTTTAGTGGATGTCAATACTAATGATGTCTTGCGGGTCAGGAGGGGGAATGCACACAAAGTGGATATTCAACAACATCCTAGCCATGCCGCCTTGAACTCCTCCCACGTGGCCTTGCTTTTCTTTCCTAGCTCTCACGGGTCTATATGCAACGTGGAGGATGACTGTTCAGAGCATCATTATTCTCACATTTCTTATCTAGAGGTGGGATCGATAAATCCATGGACCCTGCCCCAAATGAACTATGGTGCTCACCACCATGCAGCGTCCCCCCCCCCCCCTCGTGTCAATTCAAGGAAACACTTATCTGCTGGAACACGCTGAGGCATTGTGTGACGCCCTGGCTGAATGTTCATTAAGTTGTTTTCCAATGAGGGGGAGGAATCAATAGCGCGCCACACTATAGTGCGCCATGCGTGTCCACCGCTATGTATAGTATGCTGATCCCTGCTCAGAGGGAGCACACCGGATGCTGCCAATGACACTTAGTCAATCATGCAAGGCACATCGCTGAAATGGAATTCAGATGGGTATGCTGTTAATGACTTGAACTGCATTTGTATAATTCAGATGTTGTTTGTCCATTAGGCGCTACCACGTGACAAGCAAACGCGCATGCCCAGCCGCGTGCGTGCACACACACGACACACTTGGAGGCTATAGTCTATGACATTAATCATCTCCATTTGGGCAACGTTTCTGCCCAATCCGACCTCTATATTGACTTGACCTCTATTGTTTGCCAGTGTAAAAGTTATGTTTTAAAAACGTGGTCAACTTTTTGAAAGTATTAGACATTTCAAAAAGTTGTCGATGATCTTCCGTGGATCACACAACGCACTGTGATGGATAGTTTCATTCCAATCCGACCTGGTGCGTGGGCGTGCATAGACAAACAGTGCTCTTTATTATGCGAAGCTTCAAACTATATTTTGTTTTGCGATTCTTGCTACTATCCTTTGGTTACTTTCATCTGCTCAGAATTGCTGTGGGCAGCTGATTCCCAGACTTGGCAAGCTTCAGTGTCTGTTTTCTAATGTTTTAGACACAAATCCATGGGGTTTTGAACCAAAATACCCTCTACCTTTGTGGGGTTTTTTGCCTTCAGAATTGCACATTATTGACAATGTGAACCAATCAATCGCAAACCCTCACTGAGCAGAAGTTAGGGGGTTGATGGTGTGATGAGGATGTTATCTTCTGAGGTGCCATGATTTTCCCTTTTTGTACATATTTCACAAAATGAGTCGTCTAAAGCAAAGGCTTATTTTGTTTACAAGACTTTATATGCAGCAGAATGTGTCCACGAACACATGCTACAAGGAGAAAGATCTATTGAGTACATCTTTCTCCACCTCTCCTTGTTGATTGTGGTGGTAACAGATTGTTGAAGGCAATGTTTTTCAAAATAGTAAATTCAGGCATATAGCGGTATACAAGAGGAGAGTGCGCAGAATATATTTCAACCCAGTGGATTGTTTTTTGGGTTTTTTTCTGCCAAGCCAGAAAAAAGAAGGGGGAAAAAAACCCGACTGTGAGGATGTGTGTGTGACATAAAACACCAGAGGGGAATAATAGAAGCAGAAGTTGAAAGGGGCTGAAAGCAGACAGTCGATTCAAGTCTGAGAGTCTACAAATGGAAAGCCTTGCGGGTCCATCTGTTGTAGACAGACTAGTTACAAATGGATAAATAAACACTGATTGTTTTACTGTGTGCAAACAGACAGAGATATAGCCATGCCATGGTGTACAGTATCTCTCTCCACTTACTGTATGCACGCACGTTGATATGCTAATGAGCAGTGGTGGAAAAAGTACTCAAATGTTGTACTTAAAGGACCACTTCACCACTTTTCAACCTATCTTCATATAATAGGCTAAATAGGTCCTCACTAATAATCATGATAAAATGGCACAATTCTATACTCAGTCTGTCTCATAGGAGGGCTGTGGGCTTTCCAGTCCTGAAAAGTTGCAATGCGAAAATGGAAGCCTTCGTTCTCACAATAATAAAAATAAAAAATAAAGTTAAAAAAAATCTTGTTTAAAAATAATCTGCCTAACGATGATGTCACTGGTGGACGGGTTTCATAACTGCCCACAGCCCTCCTAGCTATGAGACACTGAGTAGATTTTTTTTTTGCCATTTTATCATGATTATTAGTGAGGACCTATTATATGAAGATCCTAATCAAAATTTAAATCTACAAAGTTACTAGTACTAAACTTTTCAAATAATTGTAGTGGATCGAGTATATAAAGGCTATACCGTATATTTTTAGTACAGTAAATGTTACTTTCCAACACTGCAAATGAGGCTTTCATTAACTCCCTAAACGCTGACTTTCTACGACTCGTCATTATTGTAGACCAGTGACATCATCGTAAAGCAGATTATTGTGAGAACGAAGGCTTCCATTTTCGCATTGCAACTTTTCAGGACTAGAAAGCCCACATCAGTATAACAGGAAAGGACTGTGCTTATTTTTGCAGACATCTCTCTCTCACTTGAAAGGCTTTCAGTGTAGCGGTGACTCACTCACCTCATATACAGTACATGTTGCATTACACGTATACAAGGGCCCTTTACTTTACTTGGTGCTTTTACTGAGCGATGTGAATGGCCAACACGAAATTGCTGCATTCTGGGGTCAGGGTTAGATATACACGGCCATTTACAGGCAGGCAACTCCATGCACTATCAAATTGTTGAGTGGTATAAGGCCACACAAGCCATGTTGTGCAGATCTACAAAGTGACTTAAGTGCTTTGAGTCGAACGTAGATGAGAGAAATTTCTCCCTTGCGTTGCGTCAGTTACGTGATCTGTCTTGTTCCGTTGGGTTGAGATCTGATCCGAAGCCTACGCAACCATATTGCTTGCATTGCGTACCTTGCGTCGAAGACACCCTGCCCACATAGAGGCAGCAGAGAGCAAGGTTTTGTTTCCTGCTCTGCTCCTACCCCCGAAGCAAGAGGGAAGCCACTCTGTTGTAAAAATAAACACGAACAGGCATGGCTATCTCACATTATTTCACTGGACGCCAACATGAAAGTTAAACAGGACAACGTTGTGGGATGGGGGCATTTGACAACCAACCATGCCATCATCCCTTGCAAGTCGCAACAACAACAACGGGGAAGAAAGACCAGATCTATTCACTTCCTGAAAATGCAGCATTGCTTTCTGGGACAGCTTCATAGTGTCACAGCTGCCATTTAGTGGATGAGTAGATGATTGCACATTTCAGTGATTATAATCCGACGCAACAAAATGCAAGACAACGCAAGCAACGCAAGGACTATGTATGTATAAAATAACCTTGCGTTTTTTGTGTCCGTTTGACTCCCCCATGCAAGGAACAAAACGGACTATGTAGAGGCCTTTAGAGCCCCTTTTCCCCCACTGAACAAGTGTTCACTGCAGCACACATGGAGCTTAACCCATTTACGACAGTTTTCTGAAAAAAACCTATGTTTCTATATCAGTGGTGCTCAAACTATTTCATGTCAAAGTATTTCATGACCCCAAAACAATATGTAATTGGCCGCCGAAAACATTCACTGTGAAAGAATATATATTCAAAGATTTGCGGCACATTTTTGCGGTTAAATAAAAGCAGATCTACAAACTCGTAGCGCGGCACAGAGTACCGCACTATGAGCTTGCAGATCTTCTACTTTTTCAACAGATAACGTTTAAATTAATGGTTAAAGTGGTTAAAAGCTAAAGCGACACAGATACGTTCCCGTCCTAAATCGGTTAAAGGAACACCTATTTTCAACCTTATCTTCATATTTTGTAATTGGTCCTCACTAATGCTAATTATAAGACCGGAAGCATTTTCTGTCTACTCGCTCTGCGTTTCAGAGGTGGGCTGTGGATAGTTAAACAATTACCATAACATCATTGGTGGGGATTTCAATTGGCTAATATTAACTACAGCTTTTCTCTTCCTGGAAAGTTAACACACTTAAGTGAGAGCCTGTTGGATATTATGTCATCTTTAGGAACTGAACTACACAACACATTTCATTTCTTGTTATTTCTATCTTGTAACAGAGCATGTATTTAGGCTATCTATATTGTATGTACAATGCAACTAACTAACTATCAAAGGTCATAATTTTGGTTAATCAAGTTGAATTAAATTATATTAACCATTAACATCATTATTGTATTGACACCATGAAACAAAGCACACAGCTATTCCATGTACCGTGTGCTGTGTGTAGGCTGTTGCTGTTGACCTGTACTGCCCTCTCTACACACAACACAACATATCGTAATGATTGTTTTTATTTACAGTACCTCACTTGACATTGGTAAATGGTAAATGGTGCATTTATATAGTGTATTTATCCAAGGCGCTATACTGTACATAGATTGTGCATTACATTCACCCATTCACACACACATTCATACACCGATGGCGGCAGGAAACCATGCATGGCACCAACCAGCACATCAGGAGCAATTAGGGGTTCAGTGTCTTGCTCAAGGACACTTTAAAAAAAAGGACACTTCGGCACTAACTCTGGGGGAGCCCGTGTTCGAGCTGGCAACATTTGCGGTTACCTTCCATCCAGCCACTCTACCCCTGAGCCACTGCCAGCCCCACTGCATTAACATTTGCTGCACTGCTGTAATTACTGATCATCTTCGGCGGGAGAAACCACAGCACACGTACTGTATTGTATATGGATATTGTGAATACAACGAGTGGATGGAGCTACGTTGGAATTGTTTTGGCATTTGGTTGACATGATTCAAAGCCTGTCACAGAGTGTGCACATGGTACAAGTAGCTATTTCATTACGGATGAGTGCCCATATGTCAATATACGTACGCTGTACGGTATGTCTGACCCCTGAGGTGATTGTTCTTTTGTTATCTGCTCAGTCAGTTCATCAAACCATGACTGATTAAACCACCAACTTATTCACCTTGCCTCTCAATATAGTGACTGAAAATGACTTTCTGAAACCATTCTAAGGTGCTCATTCTTATGGCTGATTTTTTGTACTTCACCGGAAATACTGCACCGAAAATTGCTGATCTAAAGGTGAGCTTGTAGATTGCCTTTTTTGAGGGGCACTAGCCCTTCCTATGTCCAGCTTTGAGGGTTTGTGTAAACACAAACATTGTTTCCTATGACTATAGTTTTGAGTGTTGCACTCAAACACAAGCATTGATGACAAAAGTGAGGACGTAAATTGTGATTGGCCAGAATGAGATGGCGTACGGTGATGTTATGATGATGATAAGAATTCCCCTCACTTCACACGGGTGTGATTTTTTTTTGTTAGATACACGGTATGTTTTGTTTTCACCTTTCAACTGGAGCGTTATCCCAATAACAGCGTTGACCACCCACCGCAAGGTTTGCTGACGAGATATACTTGCGCGTATATAAATATATAGTTATGTTATGTCTTTCCCTCCTGCCACTTTCTAACCCCACCAGGGGGGTGGGCTTGAAGGGAATAAACGTGATGATGTATTACACCTGGAGCTGCTGGAACAGATGGTCCTTCAGTATACAGCAGTAGTGTGGACCACTGGAGTGGAGATCCACACATGGGTCATTGTTGCTACATTGCTGGCGAGGAGGCTCCCAATGTAGTGGAACTGATGACAGGCCCTTCCTCAGCTGTTTCCTCCCCAGGGGGGGTTGTATCATTCTCGGTGTCCCTCCTATCAATCACTGGCATGTCAAGCCGTTCAGTCACGCTACATGATCGTGCACCACAGGACTCCCATGATGCACCACCGCCACCCATAGTGTTACACCCGTTTGCAAGACTGCAACAGTCAGGCATATAACATGGATGAGATTAGTGCAATGTGTTTGGTTTCAGGATCAATCTCCTTTACATTTTGTACGTTGTAATTGATATGTTTTTTTTTTAGCGGAGATAAATTTATAGTGGTCCAGTTCTAATTTTGTCAGATTTTTCCACTTCCAATTTTGCTTGTGAGTGTGACCGTGCAATTAAACTGTCAAAAATAGTTTTTTTTGTAGATAGGGTATTTTCGCTCATTTTGAAATAGTGGCTTAAAGTTGAGGATTTGACTTGTGTTGTAAGGAATCAACGTGACTTTAATTTGTGTCCCGACTGACCAGTGGTGGAAAGTAACTAGGTCTAAGTACATTTACTCAAGTACAATTTTGAGTAATTTGTACTTTACTTGAGTATTTACAATTTCCAATACTTTTACTTATACTCCACTACATTTCGGATGGAAATATAGTACTTTTACGCAACAAAACTTTAATTACTAGTTACTTTATTATTTTTATTACAAAACATACAGTAACTACTTCAGCCCTATATATATTTCAGCCATTTGAAAATTGCAGATCTACAAGATCACAATGCATCCCTATTTTCAAATGTGAAAACTTGAAGTGGGACATTCTGCATAATGAGTACTTTTACTTTAGGTACTTTTGGTACAAAGTACATTTGAGTATTTTTTTCGTACATTGCAGTATTGATACTTTTGCTTTAGCCAAACATCTCAGTGCTTTTACCACCTCTGGTCGTGACGAACAATGGAGCTGAGGGATGAAGCCGTCGTTTGACCCCATGCTCTGCTGCGGGAGGGAGTGTGTGTGCGCGCGCACGGGGCCGTCTATTCATGCGCTAATTTGTACATCCCACTCACCTCCCGGCGCCCGGTGGCCGGGGGAACAGGAAGTGATCAGCCTCCCACTGCTAACCCAGTGGGACGGCGCTGAACGTCGCACTCGGCAGTATTGAAGCCGCTGTTAACAAAGACGCTGTTACGCGCAACACATGTGTGACTGATGGTGTAGATCAGTAAACCAGAGGGTGACTGCTTTCACTCAACCAGGAACATTAACATGCAAGGACAACAAGAGGCCATCTTTGAAACAGTGCTGTAGTCGTGTGTGTGTGTGTGTGTGTGTGTGTGTGTGTGTGTGTGTGTGTGTGTGTGTGTGTGTGTGTGTGTGTGTGTGTGTGTGTGTGTGTGCGTGTGCGTGTGCGCCAATTGGCCTCAGGCCAGGCTGTAAATGTTCAGAAGTGCAGAGACAGAAGAGCATGGGATCGACTGCTGTCAGGAATAGAGGATGAGTATCACCTAATGTTTTATCAATTTATGGATCTTTGCAGTCAGGGTATTCCAATTTCTTCCTCTTCTTTTTTTTTTTTTTGTACATTGTTACACCTGAATGAAAGTTTGCGCTTGGTGGAGTATAAATGTACAATAAAAAAAAAGTATGCTGTCTTCATTTGCTCAATAAAGACGTTTTATTAACTAGCAATGTTCGGCAGCAATTCACATCTGATGAGATCAACATTGAGAGCCTTTTTCTAGTGATAGATTGTATGTCCCCCTCACTGATACAGTATATGTACAGTACATGTCCCCCTCACTGATACAGTACATGTACAGTACAGGGTGGCAGTGGCTCAGGAGTTAGCGTGTCCGTTTGGGGAAACGGACGGTTCCTGGTTCGACCCAAGGAAGGAAGGAAGAAGGAAGTGAATTTTTATAGAGGTATGGTATCTAAAGAGCACAAAGTACCTTTCTGAAAGCACAAAGTATCGCGAGACTTCACACCGTTTCCTGTCTGGCAGCCAAATCTTGCGATACTTCGGAGCCAGAAACGATACCTGCTGCTGTTTAGATCCTCAGATAAAATTATATACTGTGCACTCTGTGCACATCGAAAAGTAAGTGATTAGAAAACAACCTGTGATATGTCTGTTATTTTCCAGAAGTGATTACTTTACAAAAGGTCTCAATAGTTCATGAATAATGTTTGTTATGAGCTGGTCCAGCCGGCTCCATTCACTGCCATGTATTCATTGCACTTCCGGCTCCCATGAAAGTGTCCATGGAAGTGTCATGGCGCAGCCCAGTCACGTGACCACTTCCCATCCTTCTCAGAGCTTCCCTGGTTCGACCACCCCCCCATGTTAGTTAATAGTTCCTGGTTCGACCACCCCCCCATGTTAGTTAATAGTTCCTGGTTCGACCACCCCCCCATGTTAGTTAATAGTTCCTGGTTCGACCACCCCCCCATGTTAGTTAATAGTTCCTGGTTGGACCACCCCCCCATGTTAGTTAATAGTTCCTGGTTCGACCACCCACCCATGTTAGTTAATAGTTCCTGGTTGCACCACCCCCCCCCCCCCCCATGTTAGTTAATAGTTCCTGGTTCGACCACCCCCCCATGTTAGTTAATAGTTCCTGGTTCGACCACCCCCCCATGTTAGTTAATAGGGGTACAACGGTACATTTTAACAGAGCGATGCCATACGTATCACATGGTTGATGATATGATACATGGACGATATTATTGGTTAATCCTGGTGATACGATACGATTCAACGATTTAAAATCGATACAGTGGCCTGGGCCGTGGCTCAGTGGTCCAGGCACCTTGGCTGGTAATCCAGTCTGGCAGTGTGCCGTGGGTTCGACTCCCGATAATGACGGCCTTTACTGCATGTCTCCCCCCCATCTCTCTCCCCATTTCCTGTCAGCCTACTGTCTGTCCCTCCATAAAAAATATAAAATAAAGGCGAAAGCCACAAAAAAAAACCATAAAAGGAAAAAAAAATCGATACAGTAACTATTTAGCAAAAACATGAAATATGTGTGAAACATGTGGATATAGAGCAGGCTTTTCAGGGAAACATTTATTATTGTGGATATAAAGTAAACACAATGATTCTCTGGTAAATACATTATACATTATATTTGAACACATATGGACAAACCTGCACCTTGAAATGAACACAGAACACACATATCTATCGATAGACCAATTGTAGCGTTATGAAACGGAAAAGTAATGAAACCCCTCTTTTTCTTTTCTTGTGGTAAATGCAAAGCACAAGTGAATATCGATTTTTCTTTGCAGTTACTACATCGTTATATCGTTACACTCCTATTAGTAAGTGTCGAAGTGTCCTTGAGCAACTCCTGATGAGCAGATTGGTGCCTTTCATGGATTCCTTTGTCATCGGTGTGTGAATGTGTGAATATAATGCATATTGTAAAGCACTTTGAATAAAGGCGCTATAGAAATGCACCATTTACCATGTACAGTACATATGTTCTTTATATGATTTATTGAATTTGATCATTTCATTACTTATAGTATTTGTATAATTAATTCAAAACATGCGCACATAATGCTCATGCATTTTATGAGGTCATATGGTCACATAGTAAGGATATAATGTTATTAGAGAAAGGAATATGTTATCATGATCCAGTGTCTTGGCCTCAATCAATGAGGTGTTTTTTTTCTTTTTTTTCCTGGGCTCACTGAGTGTATTGGAAACGTCAAATCCATCTTGTGGCCTCAGTCATGAAGCTCACAAGTCATTCATTTGGTTTTATTGACCACTGAATTCCATGAGGGATATCACAGCGCATTTGAGGGATTGGCGTCATATTAATGAAAAAAGAAGTTGGACTCTGCATGCATTTGGCTTGAGAAGGTGTATATATTTCCTGAGGTCATACCACAGTCAGTCATAGAAAACATATGGACAATTCTGGAATTAAATCAAATTGACAGCACTGTACTAATACTAGCCAGTTCTCGCTGTTGCCCAGAAATAGTGAAAAAACAACATGGTACTCTTGGCACTAGGAACAGAAAAGACATTCCTTTCTATGTGTTGACCTGAGCTTGTGATTCTGGCTAAAACTGAGCTTGGATCTTCTAGCCGATCCGATTGCAGAGCCACAGGGGCTCAGTTCTCTGATCAGCGAGTCCCCAGTTCGATTGCACGCCAGCCAGAACATTTTATGAATGTCATCTCCCTACTCTCTCTGCATTTGTGTCTGTCTCTCTCTATTGTCCCTGTACAAAAAATGTCCCAAAAATATTTTTTGAAAAAAGAAAATCTGTGGTTGGACACGAGTTTTGACCTGAGGCATTTGTTGTATAGCTTCAGGGTAAGCGGGATCACCAGGAAATGAAAAGCAGCTTCACTTGCAGATATGGGACTCTGTTATTGTGTCAAAGCTCAAAATAATGATAAGATTGACTTTGATTGAACTCTGCTAAATGTCCAAAGAAGATACTGTAAGATAATGACAGAAACCGGTGAAATTCATCTCTAACAGTTATTACTGTACATGCAAGGAGAAATTTGATTATCTTATTATTATAATTGGAAAGGGGATGGCCAGCGCAGGAACACTCAAATTCAACGGGGGTTTCGCCCAAATTATCCCCCACTGGTCTGGCCAGGGAATAGGCAAATTGTCGCACCTTGAATGGACTTACATGATGTATAATGTAACTTTTTGCACAATTATTTTATTTTAGCCCCATTAATGGTCACATTTTAGCAATAGATTTTCGCATTTTATTTAATTGACTTTCTGTAAACCTTTTCTGACCCCAAAAGTAATTTGAGTTCAATGGATTGAAAAGATGGGAAAAGAGTGTCATTCTGCACTGTCATAGGCTGGAAATAATAATAAGCCACTCATTTAAGTGTCAATATACGGTACATATAGTACATTATCACCGGAATGGATGGCCCTTTCCACTTTCAAGTAGGCGACCCTATTCCAGGCATGTCACTATAGGCGGACAATCTTTACAAATAGTGAACGCAGCGGATCTACAAGTTCAGCCTGTGCTGCATCCGCTATTTCCGCTGCACGACACACTGTTGTTAATGGTGTTTGAATATATACTCTCCCACATGTTGGACAGAACGGCTCCGTTATCAGCCGTTCATGTGTGGACCTTTCCTCCGCAGAGAATTGATTAAACATAAATATACTTCAGTGGCCTCTGGGCCGAGTCCTTCGCAGGACCACAGGGTTCCCTCCTCTCTCTCTCTCTCTCATGACGAGAAAAGTAAGGCTGAGTACACAATGGAATAGCCGGGTAATTACCATTCGCAATTGGACGTAACAGTTTGCAACAAGATACACGGAAGGGGCGCGTGGGGGTGGTATGAGTGTGTATTCAGCAGTAATCCTGGTGAGGGGGTCTCAAGCTGTGCAATTACCAGAAGAAATAGACAACATAGGACTCTTCCCATCTGCACCCGAACAGTGCAGTTTATCCCCTAATTTCCTAATTCAACACAACAAGCAGACCCAATAAGCCCTGAAAGTGGGCTTCCCCTGTAGCATGTGCTTATTATTACCTCGAGATGCTGCCAGCTGCATTCTAGAGAGAGAGGTCATTTTGATAAGCGAGCTGAGTGAGTTGCTACTTCATTCGCCACACTCCTGGTTAAGAGATGTTGGTTCTGGTGACAGTATACTGTATATATACCACGACTGCATTGTCGTTTGCTTTTTTTTTTTAAATCTCCACACTGACACGGTTTCCTGTAGCCCAGAGCAACAGCCAGCCTGTCCCTTACATTAGCCACAGTGGAGTCCAGTCAGGGACCTATATAAGGCCCACAGGGCGAGCAGACAGTGAAACTAGCCTAATGAAGAGAGAAGGGGATTCGTGGCCGGCAATATCAACTCTAATCCCCTTATAGTGCACACAGTGGAAACCTCTGTGTTCATTTGACTCTGAGAGTGAACAAATTTGGTTCCATTTGTTTTGCAGTGCGTGCACACATTCTATACTACACTACAGGTGAGCATGGCAGCACATAGACAGTGCTAATAAATCTGATTATAATAAGATGTTTACGTGGCCTGCATATTTTTCACAGCAAAATTGTAATTAAACGATAATTATTTTGGTAGTTGTTGCCATCATGCTAATTGGTTATTTTACAAGCATCTGTTGACTTTGGCATACTGGAGGCACTGCTGCACCAGATCAACCATGCAAAGCATTCCAAACGCATACCACGACTTAGTATACTGAGTGCAACCCAATTAACACCCTGTATCAATGGTATGCGTATTTATACTGTCTACCATTTAACTGTAATTGCAGAGTTAAAGCCACAGTTCATTTGTGTGCGTGCGTGCGTGCGTGCATGCATGCGTGCATTAGTTTAACACAGGGAATTGAAATATGTATATTGTTCTATAGTATACACAACCACAATCCAGGTTTGATTGACACATCCTATAAGCCTCGGGGAGATTGATCATCTATTTTGCCCAAATTCATATAATCCACTATGCTGGAGGACATCTTACTTCTCATGTTTTATTGCGACCGCATTTACTATGAAAACCTGCATCTCCCGTCAGTTCACGCCTCCTTGTACAGTAGGGTCACGCCTCGTATTTATGTTTCTATTTTCTTTTACAGTAGTAGTCTGTTTTCTTTTTTTCCATCAAATATATATATTTCCTACTAGCTAACTTCTAAGCGCTGAAACCCAAAAGCATAAAATAAATAAACCTTCTACAATCTGTAGTTTCCAAATGTTATTCCACAATTATACACGTGAACAAAAAAACAAGCTTTTCATTTCCCCTGTTTTGTGGGCAATAATAATGGTTGCATCTTTTCTTTATTTTTTTATCCATCATTTTCCTTCTTTCAAAAACATTGTCATGTGAAACCCTTTTCTCGTATTCCTTGGGGCAGCCCTGACAGCATCTTAGTGTCAGGATTTCAAGAGTTCCCCTGCTCTAAGCCATCCTAACTGACAATACTGCCATTTCTTGACAGCTGAAATTCATCCACTCGGTTACCATGTGACAACAGGAATTTTCCCTCCCTGCCTGGCCCTCTCCGCTCTTCTCCTCTTCCCCTGTTTCCCTCCTTCTCTAGGTTACTTTTATCCACGTCCCCCACAGACAATCGATTGTGTTCAGTGGCATTCGACGGGCAAAACGAGGCATGCATGTCTGAAAATTTTGAGTCACTTCCAGCTTTCTATTGCGCCTTCTCATCTAATCCTCATCGCAGACTGGGAGAGAGTTCAAGTTTCTGCTGTCGTCGAATAAAGGACATGGCGGGGATTTTGGAGGATGTCAGGCGTGGATGCATTATATGATTTAACCCATTAAGGCCGGAACGCATCTGTGTCACTTTAACCATTATTTTTAAACTTAGTATAGAAATAGTGAAAATGTGGCACAAATCTTTGAATAATGTACTATTTCAATGTTTTTAACTCATATCTTTGCTTCAGGGGTAGGCCCCGAAACAACATATTTCCAGATGGGGGTCGGCGGCCAATTACATATACCTGTAATGTTTCGGGTCCTTGACAACACTGACACAGAAACAGGTTTTTCAGAAAACAGTTTTCTTTTTTTTAATCGGCCTCAGGTCTTAATGCATTAAAGTCTTTACTGAAGCTGTCACGCCTATCCATGGACTCTGCATGACTCGGCATGGCTAGGCTCTCTGCTAGCGTTGTGTCCACTCTTAACTATATTCTTCTCACTGGAGTGCCGCTTCTGTCGTGTTTCTTTAAAATCCCAGGGCCTCACAGGTGCCTGGTGGCTCAGCCAGTCGGTGTGCAGACTGCATGCAACGTACTGCTGAGCATGAGGACCCCGGTTCAAATCCAGCTCTCGTCTTGTCTCGTGTGTCTCTCCTCTCTCTCTCTGACCCTTGGTTTCCTGTCTCTCTTCAACAGTATTGTTTGTTTGTTGTTTTTTTACAGTTTGGTTCCAATTAGTTTCCAGGTTGGGTTTGCTTGTTTCAGTTTAGTATATTGTTCAAAATGTTTTGTTTTAGTTTAGTTGTTTTTAGTTTCAAATGTATTTATGTATTCATAATAATAATATGGGTATTTGTCAGGCATACAATTTCAGTGGTTCAGAATTATAATACAAACACTAAGGTAATTGACTTGGATCCCAGCCTTTAATGAACATAATGCACCGATGATTCCTCATAGTTTGTCGCCAAATTATTTTGTAAGTAGACAATATTGTTTCAGTTAGCTAGTTCTTTCAAGTCATTTTCATTCTTATTTCAGTTAGCCTAAATGTTTTTTCCCCCTGCACCTAGTTTTAGTTAACTATAATAACCATCTTCTGAAATAACAATAACAATAATATATATATGTTTTTAAATTAAATCAGAATCTTAAAAAAATATAATTAAAAAAAGGATCCAAGGGCATTTTCTAATATGGTTTCTATTCCTCGGCTCTGTGCTCTGTGTATGGTGGTTTCTATCCCTCGGCTCTGTGCTCTGTGTATGATTGTCTGATAGCAGACTTAGTATGGCGGCTGTGTCCTACGGAGTGGAATGTCCTGTGGTGCCCATATTCCTTCACAGCCAGGCGTGGGTACTAGTAGGTAGTGGAGTGTGAGGTTCCCTGCAGGTCTCAGACTAATTGGCTGGGCTCTGTGGTTCATAGAGACCTGTCCTGTGGTTGTTCTCCAGTGTCCTTTCACACCTTCCCGCAGCATCTCCACAGGTGGAGTGTGAAATCCATTTGTTTCAAGGCAGGAACCAAAGATCTCTCCGCCCCGTGACAGACCATTTTGTCTGCTGCTGCGGAATGTCCTATTGAGCTAACAGGTATAACTCAAGCCGCTAATAGTGAGTCATTAGAGAAACTTCAGTCGGAACCTGAAATGTGAGTGTGTCTGTCTTGGTGAAATGGCCACCCATTGTTCCTAGGTTGTACTGGTGATAAGCAGACGATTAGCGCTTCGACTAAAGCTTCAGTCGGGGGTCATGAATCATGGAGCCACAGTCATGCCATGGCAGTGCAGCCTGGACATTTGGAAATTAACCCCATAAGAAGCCAGTTTAATGGTGGCGCTTCCTTTGTGCGCTTTAGCATTTTAGGAGCGTTCCCTGAGGGAAAAGGACATAAATAGCTCTTTACCCAACAGTAAAAATGGGCCGTTAAGTGCTTGTCTGTTCGCATGGCATAGTTAATGACTGACCTTTTGAAACGCTGTTCAGGGAAAGCCCTGAGAAATGAGACTGCCATTCAGGACCACTGATAACCTGCACGCCGACCTTGACTGCCGGTAAACACAAGGCATGTTTGTGGCCGGCTCTCTGTAATAGTGACGTGCATTAGCGTCAGTCCTGCAGGCAGCTGGGAGCCGCTATAGCCCTTTGAGGCTCGGTCGGCCCAGCCTGGTGTGTGTGTGTGCATGACTGGATAATAGCGTCTCTGCTTAATGAGAATGAGGGATTTCAAAATGCTAAATCACTGCTGTTTCGGGCGCCACCTGTCTCCAGTGTGTCCTGGTAATTATATCTTGCATCACTATACTTTCTCCCTTCTGCCCACTGAGATGACATTAGCATAGAGCCGGGGTGGTACTGTGGATGAGGACGGCTCCTGTCCTGACCCTCATGTCGAACACACAGCCATGTGGGAGCTCTCCAGATCATAATGAACCCATAGGATTACCCATAGGTTTTCGAAAATAAACAAAGGGCTCAAATGTGGGACTTTGTATAAATTACCATTAATGGCTTCATTACGTTTCTGGGCACTACTCGGGTCTCATGATCGCCACTTCATTATGTGGTATTGGACACCTAATTGTAGTTCTATTAAAAAGGTAGTTTGACAAGTTTTACAAGTGAACCCTACTAGCTCTGTTCAGACTACAGTCACTACACCTAATGCTTGAATGCTTACGAACAACACATGCTCATGTAGTTGACAATTTTTTAGCTGGGTTTAAACGTTGTGATCTGTAGGGCGAGATGCCAGATACTAACTGAACTACTTAAATCTAGAATGAATATTGTTCAGAAATAAAAACAAAAGAAACAATTTCCAATTACATTCGTGTAGTAGATTCTCATCCAGAACACGCACATCTCCAGAAATTCTACAGGTGCTTGTCAAAAATATACGTACAATGAAAAAGGAAGGGACATTGTTTCTCTGCTCCCAGGAAGATTCTTTATTGAAACAATGTTTCGACCCTTGTGGGTCTTCGTCAGGTATGATGAATTTTCCTGGGAGCAGAGAAACATAGTATAGTAACCACCATACAGTACATCTGGATAACTTATAGCTAGCATCTATCTAAATAGGACATCTATCTAAAAGCGGATGCAAAGAAATAAGGAGTGCTAGGGGGGAGGGTGAGTCCTATCCTATCCTGAGTGGGTTCATGCCTCAGCATAGGACCCCCTGAAACCCTGTCAAGGACCCCTAGGAGTCCCTGGACCCCACTTTGAGAATCACTGGTAGTGGTCTTGGAGCATTGGCCAGGGTGCCATACACTGTAGGGAAAGGAGTGACGTAATCCTGTGTTTGTTGAAAGAAAAAAGCATCAATTCACCCTTTGTCAAGTCCCGCCCGTTGTTGTGCCCCTCTTCGCACCTATTGGTTGCCGTTTCATGGTTGGACAAAAATCCTCTCTCTCCATCCATCCACTACAATTGAAATAACATGACAGTTTTTTCATATTGATATTCTGTGCACTCATTTCTTATTTTAAACTTGGTGTCAGTAAAAAGGAACATCACAGATCTGCATCTGTGATGTTCCTTTTTACTGACACCAAGTTTGACTGGGCATATCATGTTTGTTTTTAGTTTTTAGCAAATTCAACATAAACACGGCGGAACCAGGGCGGAACAAGGCAGAAAGATCCTGCTGGTTAGAGAGTCGGGAACCAATCAGAAGGCTGACAAAGGGTGAATTATGACCATAACACAGAGGGATGATAGGGTTGTCAGTTACGTCTTTCTTTGCTGCCTATAGAGAGTATGCACATGATTTTCCCATCAGGACCTCATCTAGACTAAGTGGCAAAACATTGAGCAGCATGGAGTGTTGAAGTTTGGAAGCACTCGTTGGAAATCACTCAACCGTCCTGCGTACCACCTGTTTCTAAATGTCACATAATGCAACATTTCTTGACAGAAAGTAGCTCATAAACGTTTCTATGGTGGATTTTTATGAAACAAAAACTTTGCAGATAGAAAGGATAAAGCTTTTCGTACAGCTGCAATGTTGGTGAGTTTAATGCAATCAGACAGGACTTTTCTGTTTGGATGAATGGGCTGTCAAGGCCAGAAAGTAGTTTTTGCCACTCAGTAGACGTTCCCGCATAACTTCCAGCCGGCTACGCAGTCAAGATTGATTCAGCTGTGATTATTCTTACTGAGCAACAGCTTGGGTTTTTTGGAGCATTTTTTTCAGTACATCCCGAGGCTGAGTTCTGTCAGATCGATTGTGGCGCCCGGGACCCTCTAGTTACTAGAGGGTCCCGGGCGCCACAATCTAGTATAGCCTTTTATCGATTCAAGACCACAGCCTTGTGGAAACCTCCTTCTCCCAGGTCTCATTTTAATGGCCCACGGCACCACATTGTCCATTTGGTCTCTGCCTCTTTGCCATATAGTTGTTGGTTAATAATATCACCTTTAGTGCAAAGATTACAACTCAATTATCCTGGACCTGGGTTCTGGCCAAACATGGTAATCATATTTCTGGATGGACGGTGAAAGTAGCTGCAATTTGCATCAGAAATGTATTCTTGTACAGTAGTAGAAACTGATATTGAATAGAAAGACTGGACTTTTTGGCCATAAGACTGGCATGGCCGTAGGATGTGAGCTAGATATAGGCCAACGGTCTAGTTGCAAATAATAATAATTTTAAAAAGTATTGTTAATAATGACACAAATAATAACAATCCTGTATACATAATTCAATTGGCCTACAGTATTTTCATTGACAGTTAAAGCACAGAACATTTTAATATTTCAGTTATCAGAACTGTTTTGTAAAACCTGTGCTATCACTGATTGAGCCCTGCAGTTCTGTTATGAAGTGTGTTAATATTCAAGACAGACAAACTGACTCCAGGCTCCTCATATTGTACATTCAAATTGATGAATGTGTTCTTTGAAAGGGAGACTCAAGCCTAATTTATACTTTGCCAAGCAACTGTGTCACCCGAGAAAGAATCTCACATTTTCACATGAAAGTTGAAAATGTGATTTCCGTTGAGTATAAATTGGCTCTCAGCATAGGTGAGCTGCAAGGTTATGTTACTGCGTGATATGCACAGGATTCACTTCAAGAATGGATACATAATTGAAATGGTGCTTATTATGTCGGGCGCTGACTGAGTGGGGCAATATATCAGCTATGCCTATGTTGAATAACAATGTCAAGGAAACAAAGACCAAAGACTATCTTATTAACTCTTTTTTTTGCCAGCTAAGTATATATATATATATATATATATATATATATATATATATATATATATATATATATATATATATATATATATATATATATCACGTTTCTATAGTTGGCTGGAGTGAAAGTGAGTCATTTAAAAGAAGAGAATATCATGGCAGCGGAAAAGTAAGCGTTTGATGTGGTGCTCTTTTGAGAAGAAGACAAGGCTGTTGATAGTAATGGCGTGGCCTGCCGTGTGCAGGGCAGTCTTTTTGAGGGGTCTATTATGGCTGCAGGAGCTTTTTGCAGCCGTCCTGGAAGAGCTAGGTCGGCATGATCTTTCTGGCACCCCACTACAGCAGACGAACACTTCTAGCTTCACAGCTAGCCTTCCAACCGGCAAACAGGGGCATCATTTGCTGTTCCAGGGGATGGCAATTGCCACCCTCTATAGCTTTGGCATTTAACATGAAAATGCATGTTCTTTTATTTATATTTATTTTTGTTTCTTTTTTTACAGGTTAAAACTGGCCTCTTTATTTAATTTAATTTTATAATTTTCTTATAATTATTTTCTCAAAAATAGCGAAAATCGAGTCGATCTAGATCTTGAAATCAGGCTTGTCACTCTTTTGCTAGCCGCTATTTATATATATATTTTAAATTACGCCTCTGGTGGCGAATGGAATGGCAGAGGCCTGCCACCTGCCCAAACACCTGCAGTCAAAACGGGCTCCTGCCACCATGGCAACTTGATTAACCCAGTTAGGCCTGAGGACGATTCTACAAATGTCTTCTAAATCCTGACATTATATGTATTTGGCCTCCGACCCCAATCTGAAAATCTGTTGTTCCAGGGGCCCCTTAGAAGCAAATATTTTAGTTAGAAATGTTCGCTCTGAAAGAATATAATATTCAAAGATCTGCGCCACATTTACACGCTTTTTCAAAAATAGCTAAAGCATATTAACATAATACTTAAAACACCAAAAGAGGTTCCCTTCCTGCCCAAAATGGGTTAACAAACTGACCGACCCCGACGAGGATTGTCGAGCCAATATGAATCAATCATCCCGCCCAGAGACTGACAGAGTTCTCGGTTGAATGTAACATTCTGTACTTTCTTTTACATGACTTTTTCCTGATGTTTTCTGTCTGACATCACTAAATCCCACCCCAACCCCTTCCCCCGCCTCCCGCATCTATGATGAGGGTGGACAGGGAAATCAATAAGGAAAACGCTGTGTTTTGACAGTGACACAAATCACCCAAACTCCAGAATTGTACCGCCGGTTGTCAGAATAGATTTTTTTTTTTATGATGACATATCGGTTTTTATTACGCAACCCAAATAAAAAACAAAAACAGAACGCAGCTCTTTGATGCACCTTGTAAGACTAACAAACTACAAATCCTGACAAGAACAGTGATAGTTGGACATGAGGCAACATTATGTTCAACGAATGCATGCTTCTGTCAGCAGCTGGAGCGTCTCATCCATTACGGCTAACTTCCGTGTTTATCTGTATTTACCAATGTTCCGTCCTCGCCAGAGAATTAAATTACACACACATATTTCCAAAACTGCTCAGCTCTCATTAGCATTTCACTGTTGTTCCAACAGGTGTGCAGTGCTCACAAAAACAAAGAAAGTAAAAAGCTTCCCCGCCCACACATACGGCTGGCCGGCTCTCACCCCCCCCCCCCAGCCTGCTTTGATGTTGATTTCAAAGCATAAAACATGAGAAAAACAGGATAAGGGAGAGATTTCAACGTCCTCTTTTCAATCCATCTCTTCTCATCGCATGCCATGGTCAGTGCGAGGTCACTTCTCATCGCGAGTCCTCTCTCGTCTGCACTGCGTAGGAATATGGAGGCCCTCAGGACCGAGGCGTGGTGCATTTTCATCCAGTGTCCAAGGAAATCCATCAGGGAGGACTGTTCGTTAATCAAATCATGTCCATTGCACCTGAATACCTGAAATGGCCAGAATAGTCCAGATAGCATATGGACTCCGCTGTGGTCCGCGCACGCAGCGCAGTGTAAAGATCACGCACTGGTTCTGAAATTGGGATCCGGGTCCTTGGGAGGGAGGGGTCCTTGACCTTGAAGATGTCGGAGAACCCTGCAGTAGCAGCGTACAGTACCTCCGCCTGGGCATGTAATGCATGGAAGCTAGAATTTGTGACTGTGCAGTTGGTACAGTATAGTGTTCACACATCACTGTTACACAGTATGGCTCTGAAACTGATTCACAGTGACATGCAGTACTACCACACAGTGAAAGGTTTCACCATGTCCTTAGACTTCCAAATGAACTTGAAGTTTAAAGACGGGCAATTGCCATTTACAATTTCTTAAATATGGGACAATAAAACATATTGATTGACCTGTAATGTGAGAACAGGGTTGGTCGTCCTTAAAAGGGATCCGTTGCATTTGTCGACAAAGTGTATGGAAAATAGTGCTTTCATAAACAGACACAGTTGGAAATTGATCAGGACAACTATGAAATGTCCCGCCCCTGTCCTTACATGGACAGTAGGTTTCTGGCAGAAGCTTGTTTCATATTCAGCCGAGCTGCGGGGCCGTGTGCCAGAGAGAGCCAAGAGGTGAGGAGCCTTAAGAGTTTTGTCAATAGAGATCCAGAGGAGAACACCTGTGAATAATTGAACCAGTCAGGGACTGACTGACTGGACAGGGCAGGGCAGCCGAATACATTCAGAGAAGTCAGTATTATAGACACCACTGTGAAGTCTATATGCTGTGTCTGGACTCTCTGGAGTATACCTAACCTCGCTTTCAGAAAGAAAGCCTTGGGAATGTTAGAAAAGTAGATATAATGTCCAGAAAGGTAGATTGAAAGGGCAGTTTGAGGCAGTTCCATGGAGGTAGGTATGGGGGGTGGGGGTTCATTCAGGTGTGCATGTGAAACTACTATTAGGCCTACTACTACTCAGTGAAACAAACATGTCAACTGCCACCAGTGCTATATCATTACAACAACAATAGCTGTTGTGTGTTGTTTTAACTTTTTATTATTTTATTGAATAATTTCTCTTTCATTTTTGCTAACAGACATAAAATGCTTGATTCATTTTGGTTCCCACCCAGTCAGCAAAACACAGATGAGCTGCAGAGCGATTACATACAGCCATATGAGTTTTAGGAATGTTTTAGTGTTAGTCTAGTTTATTTTATTTTTTATTTTCTTTAAGATATTTTTTTGCGGCTTACGCCTTTTATTGTTTTTTTTTAAAGGGACAGACAGTAGGCTGACAGGAAACGGGAGAGAGATGGGGAAGACATGCAGTAAAGGCCGTGTCGGGCTCGGGAGTCAAACCCGCGGCACACTGCGACTGGATTACCAGTCGGGTGCCCAGACGGTTACACCACCGCCTGGGCCTGTTAGTCTAGTTTTAGTGGACTAAATATCATACGATTTTAGTCGACTAAATCTACAGTTGATGTAGTCGCCTGAATCGTCGTAATGGCTGATTTTACACTTGCTGAAAATAGCCGATCTACAAGCTCACAATAGTATTAAAAAATGTGTTGGAAAGAAAACTCCCCTATTGCTGACAGCCTGTTGGTCATGCACTGCACAGGCAGTTGGTAGAGTTAAATCTATTCTTCCTAATGACCAGGCAGGCAGGAGATCAGGGTATCCTTGTCCAGTCCACTGTTGAAAGTGTGCTAAAGTAATTAACATCTAGGGAGATGCTAAGTGGCTGCGTGACACTCAATACTATATAGAATTCTCCTCTCTTCCTTGCCTTTAGGTAATTAGCAGCATTAAACTCATCCCGGCCTCATCATTGTTTCCACCCATCATCAAAGAGCCCCAGACTAAGGTTGCACACTGAAGCAGGGGGAGGCTAATGCGCTGTGATGTGTTCCGAGGTCTTAGATGGGCTATTTGCAGCATCGTCGTATGACAAATTATACGTCAGGCTTTAAATGAAGAAATAGAACAATATCAATTTACCGCCGCCCTGGGAGTGTGGGGGCGTTTCCTAAAAACGCATTTCCTCGTGCACCGGTCCCCTTGTGGTGTGCTGCTTTTGATAGTGTCCTCTGAGTGCGCCTGAGTGCTGCGGGGCAGAGGTGTAGTAGAGTGAAATGAAAGAGATCACAAAAAGCTGAGGCTTGCTATGTAGGTGTGTGTCTGTATCAACAGCAGCATTGTTATACCCCCGACTGTGGCACAACACTGTAAACGGCTACGTGATTTATTAGCCTGCACAGACAGCAGGAGGACGGGGGAATAATAGGTGCCCCTGATGTGGATTATGGCTGTGGTTATTAATACCCTTCAGCAGAAAATAAAATAAGAAAGAATTAAATTGCGGTGTGTGTGTGTGTGTGTGTGTGTGTGTGTGTGTGTGTGTGTGTGTGTGTGTGTGTGTGTGTGTGTGTGTGTGTGTGTGTGTGTGTGTGTGTGTGTGTGTGTGTGTGTGTGTGTGTGTGTGTGTGTGTGTGTGTGTGTGTGTGTGTGTGTGCTGCATGTTTCGTTACAACTCTGCTGCTACACTAATGGAACAGAATCAATGGTTATGATCGAAGGTTTGTGTAAATGTAAAGCTAATGGACTGGACTGGACTAATGGTGCTGCATGTACGATGCTGCTGAACATTATTTAGTTCATCAAAGCTCTATAAAGATGATTTTCCTGCGTGGAGAAATACAGTATGCAGAGGATGATAAACTATACTATAGTATATGAATTTCTCTACAACGTACAATAGGATCCTCCCGTAGCAGTCATGTGAAAATGATTACCAACTGGCATTTGTTGAATAACTATGTTGATATGCTGACTATACTGTAGTGGAATATAATGGCACGTGTGTTTAATTTAATCCACCTACAGTATGTTGTCTTGGTTTGTTTGGGTATCCCTTGTTAAGTTTTGTGTTGTTGCCAGCCCACCAATCTCGCTCAACTCTCACTGGACAGACCAGTGGATAGAATAAACTGTGACAGGAGTATTGAGTCTTACCTCTTACGGTGCATTCCCACCGCAAGATACAGTCAAATATTTGTACGTAGTCAATACGTAGTCAGTACGAAGATGTGACTTTGGAAGTTTGGAGCGACGTTTCATTGAGCATTGCAAACCGGGCAAACCGTGCATTCCCACCGGAAGATAAAATATCTGTCTGGATCGCTTCACTTTGCTCTCGCTGGTTGACGGAGGCAAACACATGGCCTCTGTTGGGATTTCTCCAACAGGAGCAAAGACACAGAGGCGATGAAACGTTCCGCTCACGTCGCGTCGCCCAGTGTTGATTTCGTTGACTACAACTATGACAAAATGTTTTTGTTGACTAACTTTTTTACTGACGAAAACTAAATGGAAAATAAATGAAACTAAGCTATGATGACACAAACTAAGAAATATATTGACAATTTCGTCAACAAATAAAAACTAGACTAAAATGTTAGGAAGGGACTAGTGGACAAGAGATCCAGTATAAGTAAAAGACAATTATTTTACCCTTGGTTGCATGCTGAAACTAGAGTTCTCAACAGGCCTGAAAATGACAGATACTGCACCCGCTGCCACCCTTAGATATCCATATACCTGTTCTGACCTGGAGACACGCTCCATATAATCCAGTACAGAATTCATTCCATATGTTGATCTGACCCCCCATGCCAAAGCGCCAGCGCTCGCCCAGCAGTCTGCCGCCACCCAGGGGGATGCGTGCACCTTTAGGGCAAGGTCGCTTCTCGCCCTCAGGGCGTCTTACTGGTATTAACCCACATGACGTCACACAAAGACGTCACGTGACATAATTTGCCTTTGAACTATTCGGCATAAAGTCCATAGACTTGGCCACACATGTCGTCACAGGCGGAACACACAAAGCCAATACACAATAAAGCTTGTGTCACAATAAGACTCTCCGCTGCGGCCAGTGATGCTCTGCTCTTGATGGGTGGCCAAATGAAACAACTCAACTCACAACTACAAATCTTTAGTGATAATTAATTTCCAAAGAGTGACCCTTACGGTACCATTTGGTACCATTTGCATACAAGTTTGAATTTCACTCTTATTGTGAACTTCAAAGATAAGCTGGCAAGCTTTCATGTCTCCTTATAGCTGCTATCTCCAAATGCAACAGACAACTCATTTTCTCTGCCTATATTGATAAGGAAGCGCTAAAACGGGCCTTCCCTGTGAAGTTTCTGTGTAACTCCAGTATGAGAATGAGATGGCTGTAGGTAGAATAGATTTGCCATGATTTAAAGCTCTAAGTGGCCGTGTGAGTATATCAAGCCATCCCGGATACATGCGAGACGCCCGGTTGGTTCTTAATAGCAATGCTATCATTTGACAAAGCCGAGGCTTTGCAAACGAAGGCCTTAATTGGTGGTTGTTGCAATGATGGCATCTGCTACCCCGGTCTTATCTGTTGTGCCCAAAACAAAGCATTGGATTTGTATTATTCCAGCGCTTTCTAATCACTACCATGCAGTGTTTACTGTGTTTATACAAGATAACCCTCAGTAATAACAAACTCTGTAACAAACTGTTTGTCAGTCGCGTCTCGTATTCCCATGGCGTTGCATTCTCTGCATGTCGGGACCCAAGAGATTGCTGTACGACCGGAGGGCTTAATCCAGTTATAATGTGTGCACCAAACATGCTGTGTTGTGCTTATATCACAGGGAACAGTATCTTCCTGCCCTCAGGCTGTGAGTCTACTACACTCTCGAGAGGGAAATGCCTGCGAGCTCTGTGTAGGCTTGGATCTGGGTGTCCTAATCCATTCCAAAGCATAACTGCTACAGCCTAGGAAAACAAAAGTTGCCCTTGGCCAGACTAGGGGATACAGAACTCGACACCTGTCTACTTGATACTGTATGGCCCATGTTTGTGCGTCCCTGTCCCGAGGGGAGGCCTGACTGAACAAGAACTCAGCCAACCAATATATGTGTAACAATTACAAAGCCCCAGGAAACTCAAATACGTTTAAGATGCAAGGAAAACGCATGTGGCATCTGTCCGGAAATTCGAACATTTTGGGTTGAAGTTAAGAACCAAATATCAATTATAACTGGGTGTAGGATTGCACTTAATCCCTTACAATGTAGCTTGGGTTTACCCAACGACACCTGAATTAAACTGATTTAAGAGTATCCTCAGTATCATATGTGACCAGATTTGACTGAAGCGCCTGCCATCGTGCGAATTCCAGTTTTACAGGAGGAGAAAAACGTTTTTTTTTTGTTTTTTTTTTAATAGCACAGGCAGACTCTTCACATACTAACTAGAGCATGTCTGAAATAAGTGTAAAATCAACATGTAAATATGAAATTAATGAAGCTATACTGTAGGTGTAATGTTAGAGACCACAGAAGTGAACATTTCAAGCCTGTTTTCTCAACTAGCTGTTTTCCGCAAGACATTACTCTATAAGCCATATCTCCAAAACTTGTGCGTCAAACTGAACAACCAATATGTCAATTTGAAGCTATGATTCCCTGCTTTCATATGACATGACAAAACTAAATTTCAAAAAAATCCAATGGCAGTCCCTCAATCAAATTTGGTCACATATGATACTGTGCATGGATGTCAACTTTGCGATGTTGGATTGACGTTGTTGTAACATCTGTCCACAATGTCTCCATGTTCTCCAAGGAGACATGAATGGATTTTTCGTAGTTTGGGGCCCAGTTGTGAAGAATATGCAAAAGTATTATCAAGGGGTTTTGAAAATTTGCATCCAAGTTCCTGTCAAATACAAAGGTTTTATTATTTCAAAGACAATTATGACTAGAAGAAGATAATGGTGTGTGTGTGTGTGTGTGTGTGTGTGTGTGTGTGTGTGTGTGTGTGTGTGTGTGTGTGTGTGTGTGTGTGTGCGTGTGCGTGTGTGCGTGTGCGTTATTTAGTGCATACTGTATGTGAGTCATGTTATGTATCAGTTAGTGGAGAAAGAAAAGACTGAAATAACCTCCTTGGGAGTCCCCATTCTCACTTGTGCCTTGATTTACCCATGGCTGCTGTTACTTGTTTATGCGAGTGTGTCAGCCACCCCCCAGTCACCAAGTGGTGATTACATAGAGTTGCACCATTCATCAATGCAATGGCTCAAATTAGACAGGTTTGTATCAGCACAGTGTTGTGATTTACTTCACAGCAGTGGCTTTGTGTTGCTATACTGTATATAACACAGTAATGAAAGGAGGGGAAAAAAGGAATCCTGCACTGGTGTTTAGTAGATTGAATATATATTGGACTGAAGTTTAGTGAATAATATACACAGGCTTTCCAAACATGGCTCCTTGGCTATCAGTGTGATGGTGTGCCTTTGATAGGCCAAGCTTGATTCATCTAGACTCAGTGTAGTAGAGTTGAGTAGATGAATCAACCTTGGTGTTTCCCAAACGGTGGGTTGGGGCCCATTTGTGAGTGGTGGACTCATTGTTATGGGTCCACTTAGTTTTTGTTTCCTACATTTGGTTTTTAATTATTATTCAACGCAAAAGCAAAACTTTTCATGAATTAATAACAAAATCCAATGATTTATTTTCAGTAATGTCATGAAGAAATGAAAGAAAAATCGAAGAAATGTAATACTTATAATAATATTTGAACAAGTAGTGAATGTAGTGAAAATATCTGTGCCACGTTGTGAGCTTGTAGATCTGCTGTTTTCACTAGTTTGGTTCCCGGGGCTTATATTTAATTTCTGTTATGTTTGGGAACATAATGAAATAATGAGAGAGGCATTGCCTCTTTTCTTCTTTTTGGTTGTTTGAGGTTTGTTTCTTAATAAACTAAGTTTGGGATGCACCAAATTCCCATGATTACTCTATGTTTGAGCAGTATGACCCAGTAGTAGTCATATAGCCTGAGCTAACGTGTTAGGTTTCTGGTCTAGAGGGGCGGGACGCGGCTGAGATTTGCGCACGCCCTGATTGGATCTCATCGATCTGTCCGTCACCCCCGGCCCCTCCTCTCCCCCCTAGTGCAGCGCTACGTCACATCATTTGGAGCAACGCCCACCCGGAAGGGTTGACTCCCACTTTTAGACCAGAGCGGCCAATGCGTTCCTCCAGGCTTTCAATTTTTGCACCAACAAAAATGAAAGCCTGGTACCGAGGCTAGTAGTCATATGACTCTTTAAGCTATTGATTTGGTCTATCGGTATTCTTGGCAGTGCAATGCAGAAATCAGCCTATTGGATAAAAAAGGTCCCATTTTTAACCAAAGGCTGGATTACCGATGACAGGAAGCAGCTGGAAATTAGAGGAGAATTGTATTATTATTTTCCCCATCTGTGTTGAATTGACTGCTTATCACAACAGTGGAGGTTGTATGTACAGGGACGTGCACACGGGATGCTAGTACTCAATCAGGTGGGGCGCAATTTTGGGATTTGGTTTTCCTGCCTGGCATCTGTTGGCAATTTCTGGACCAATATGTATGTGTGTCATCATTTGGTACACCTATTTATTTAACCACTTTCAACAGCTGAACATTCAAAAAATAAAATAACAATAAAAGTGAAGGCGTGTTGTGGTATCCAAATTTCATGATATATAGGCTATGTTCAACTATACATTGTGGTCACCGTGCTTATTTGATTTAGGTTAAGTGAGTTGATTGTCTAGTCTGTCTGTCTGCAAGTTTGAAGGCAATCACGCATAGTCAAGTACCTTGGCTGGTCAGGTGTGATAGGAAGTTAGCATACTATTGTTCAACGAGAGGCCACTTGATTAAATCTCAGACGTCACTCTGTATGCATCTCCATGCCATTTGTATGTAAAAGTCTCAATCACACCCAGAAATTCAACTGTGTGACGTGACTCTGTATATAATGTCTGTAAATACAATGTTAAGTTAGTCTTGCTTGGGCAGGCTGACCCACGGTCAGTCTGCTGTGTGCTCCGCGGCTCACTCATGGGTGCGGGAAGCTCTCTGCTGTTTTTGGTCTATGTCTGCAATAAATACAACTTTGATGCATCTTCAACTCATCTCTGCCTGCGTGTTTCTTCATCCGATCGTCTGAGCGCCTGAGGCTTTGATGCCTGGTACTCTTCGTCCTTTTTGTCTCTATTTAGTCTAGTTGTAGTTAGTGTGGTGGGTTAAAATTTACCACAGTGTTACTACATGTTGTGAGCTTGGCTATAAAAACAAAATCAGACCTGTGTGTGTGTGTGTGTGTGCGCGTGTGTGCGTGTGTACCGGTGTGCACCACTCAAAACGGAAATCTTGGCATGTCAATCTAGTTGAAAATGTTGAAACCTTTCATGTTTTTTCTTTTTTTTCAAAATATTTTGAAAGTTCCTGAACAACTGTATTCTGAACAAAGCACAGGCTTAACAAATACAAGTAAATAAATTGTTATTTCAAGCTACAGTATATGACCTGCAGTAGTTGTCAGTTGACCTATACCCCCCTCAGTCAGTCAATATCACTAAACAAATGTTTCCCTTTCTTCTCATTTCTTTCCATGCGCTGCCATTCATGTGTACAACACCATGCAGGTAAGTTGTACCTTTACCATAGTCTGTTTTCACAGGGGGGAGGGGGGGGCTGGGCCTAAGTTGCAGTCCATAGTCTATAACAATGGTTCCCAAACTTTTTCATGTCAAGGACCCCCAAATTGATACTAATTAGCCTGCAGACCCCCATTTGAAAAGTTATGTATGTAAAAGTCTCAATCACACCCAGAAATTCAACTGTGTGACGTGACTCTGTATATAATGTCTGTAAATACAATGTTAAGTTAGTCTTGCTTGGGCAGGCTGACCCACGGTCAGTCTGCTGTGTGCTCCGCGGCTCACTCATGGGTGCGGGAAGCTCTCTGCTGTTTTTGGTCTATGTCTGCAATAAATACAACTTTGATGCATCTTCAACTCATCTCTGCCTGCGTGTTTCTTCATCCGATCGTCTGAGCGCCTGAGGCTTTGATGCCTGGTACTCTTCGTCCTTTTTGTCTCTATTTAGTCTAGTTGTAGTTAGTGTGGTGGGTTAAAATTTACCACAGTGTTACTACATGTTGTGAGCTTGGCTATAAAAACAAAATCAGACCTGTGTGTGTGTGTGTGTGTGCGCGTGTGTGCGTGTGTACCGGTGTGCACCACTCAAAACGGAAATCTTGGCATGTCAATCTAGTTGAAAATGTTGAAACCTTTCATGTTTTTTCTTTTTTTTCAAAATATTTTGAAAGTTCCTGAACAACTGTATTCTGAACAAAGCACAGGCTTAACAAATACAAGTAAATAAATTGTTATTTCAAGCTACAGTATATGACCTGCAGTAGTTGTCAGTTGACCTATACCCCCCTCAGTCAGTCAATATCACTAAACAAATGTTTCCCTTTCTTCTCATTTCTTTCCATGCGCTGCCATTCATGTGTACAACACCATGCAGGTAAGTTGTACCTTTACCATAGTCTGTTTTCACAGGGGGGAGGGGGGGGGCTGGGCCTAAGTTGCAGTCCATAGTCTATAACAATGGTTCCCAAACTTTTTCATGTCAAGGACCCCCAAATTGATACTAATTAGCCTGCAGACCCCCATAAGAGAAGGTTTTTACGTCTCTAGCAGTGATTCTCAACCATTTTAATTTCAAGGACCCCCAGTTTGACATGCATATTAGTCTACCTACCCAGATTTAATGGCATTTCTATCTCTGAGACCCCAATTTATATTGTAAAATCAATGCTAATTTAACTGTGTACAAATGGAACCAAATGGACCCTTATGGCTCTGTAACCAAATGGACCCGTTGGTCCATTTGGTTCCAAACTATCATTTAGTTGGGGTCCCCCCTGGAACTCCCTCAGGTACCCCTGGGGGTCCCCGGACCCCACTTTGGGAACCACTGTAATCTATAACTGTGTCCTTTGTGGTTTGAAGCTCGTGTCTGCTTGTCTTTCTGCTCCAGTGCAGTATTGTAATTAGATTGTCACAGCACAGCTCTGCTCTTGGGCTTTTACTGCTGTTTTCGTATGCAGATGACTCCAATGATTTGTCTCACGATCACCCCTTTTAATTTCATTGTCACTGTTTACTTGACTTTGACTGTGTTGATGCGTCCACGGTGTGGCTCAGGAGGTAAGAAATGCTTTAGGGGGAAGTGCAAACAGGGGTAGCGTAAACAAACTGTTTACGCAAGAGTGCTCTTGATGAATAATTTGGAACCTCTCCCTGTTCTTGCGAGATGATACAATTAAGACTATCCAATAATGATTAACTTACTGTATATTAATCATCCTTTGACATCATGAACACCCTGATTCTTTGACTTGATTTCCAATGGGACCCAGTTTTGTTTTTACACAGTATGACGTTAGGTGCATGCGTAGAGGTCCACCTCGTATGTCAAAGCTTTTTTCAGTATTACCCACACTGAGCTGTTATTATTACCCACTTCTGCAAGTAGAGGACCATTTTGAAATTGCACCTTCACCATTTATTTGATGAAAGTGGACTGTTCTAACTTCTGCAACTGAAGAAGACTTCCCTCTCCAGAGCAACATTAGTAACTTCTTCCTTCCAAGGCCAGTGAGTCGATGTGTTTCCTCCAACTGCGCCTTGGTCTGCCCCGGGGTCTCCTCCCAGTGGGACGTGCCTTGAGGGAGACGCTCAAGAGGCATCCTAACCAGATGGCGGCAACACCTAAGCTGGCTCCATTCCAGGCAGCGACTCTACTCTGAGTCTATCTCGTGTGGCTGAACTTCTCACCCTATCTCTAAGGGAGATGCCAGCCACCCGTCGGAGAAAACTCATTTTGTCTGCTTGTATTCGCAACCTTATTCTTTCAGTCATGACTCATGACCCACACTTCATGACCATAGGTGAGAGTAGGAACGAAGGTTGCTTGGTAGACAGAGAGCTTTACCTTCTGGCTCAGCTCTCTTTTTGTGCGGTACAGCAACTGCAATACCTCTCCTGCCGCTCTGATTCTCGGGCTGATCTCCTTCTCCATCCTCCCCTCACTCGTGAACAAGACTCCGAGATACTTAAACTCCTTCACCTGGGCTAATGTCTCATTCCCTACTTGGACTCCACAATCCATCGGTTTCCTGCTGAGAACCATGGCCTCCGATTTGGAGATGCTGATCTTCAGCCCAGCACAGCACAGTACACTCGACTGCAAACTGGTCCAGTGAGAGCTGAAGGCACAGCCTGGTCAAATAACGTGGGACTTTTCTGCCGATATTCCGATACCGATATATACAGGTGTCAGGTAACCACATCACAGAAATGTTGGCCTATTTCACAGTGCAGAAGCATTATTGCCTTGATGGCTATAACATTAACGAGCATCAACAAGTGTCAGCTGCACATACACTTGTGCCCTCTGCAGTGCTCTCATTTGAAAGTGACTGGAGTCTGTTTCATTTCTCTCCAAAAGCCCTTGAATATGATGGCACATGATTAACGATGATGTCAGAACATAATTGTGATGTCAGAACAGGCCAGCTCCATATATGGAGATATAGGGGTGATCTGGTCCAGAGCCTGGGCAAATTAATCCTTAAACAGCCTTTGTTTTTGTTTTTCTCTTTTTTCGGGGGTAAAGATTATTGTTTAGCTATTTTCAAGTTTAGAGAGAGATCCAAGTCACGACAGAAGTTGGATTCAAACTCGGGTCCTCGCCACTCATAAGGAGCATGTGGTCCATGAACTAACTGGCTGAGCCACCAGACCAGGCACCCCCAAAACTCACACGTTTTTAATGTTTATTGTTGTTTCATGAATACTCCATATAACTTCCATTCTGGCTCATACTGCGTTATTTCGGGAGAGAGCATCACAAGCGCGGCCCTCAGAGGAATAGCTCTTCCAAACTGTGCCCTGTGGGTCATTAATGTCATGGGAATGGCCTTGTTTTTTTTAATGGTTACCCCACCCTACAGTCCAAGGTCTGCACTGCGGTTCCCTTCCCACACTTAATTGCTCCTGACAGTAGTTACAGAAATAACTGTATACTGTAACGTGTATAAAGTGGCTTGGCCGCGCTACAATCGTGTTTGCTGCTGAAAGGCCGGGGCCAGATCTGCGGCGCTCCGGTCCAGCGGAGCAGTGCCAAAACCAACAGATGGGCAGAGCGCGCGTGCAGGAAATGCTGCTGTAGTGCGTTTGTCCCAAGCGTCATCCCGCGCGGGGTG
The DNA here is from genome assembly GCF_964188405.1 of Protomyctophum parallelum. Lineage (NCBI taxonomy): Eukaryota > Metazoa > Chordata > Actinopteri > Myctophiformes > Myctophidae > Protomyctophum > Protomyctophum parallelum. The sequence continues at coordinate 16,439,175 of NC_139704.1, read as the reverse complement.
TCTCTCCCCAGAGACTGACCACTTGACTGCACGTCCGCTGCACTGATGCCAAGCAAGAGAGAGGGAGGGAGGGAGAGAGGGAGGGAGGGAGGGAGGGGGTTGTGTGAGATGAAAGATGAGGCGACAGAGAAGTCTGCAACATCTCTAGACCTCTGTGGGGTCAGAGGACCTTGAGGCAGCCCTCTCCCACCATCATAAACAACACCCACAAAACACAGGCATGTGCACAGACACACACACACACACACACACGCATGCAAGTGTTGATTTCGTCGACTAAAACTATGACGATATCTTATATTTAGTCGACTAAAACTAAGTTGACTAACAGTAAAACATTTCAGATGACTAAAATGTGACTAAAACTAAATGAAAACTATTCCAATACTGACACACACACACGCTGACACACACACATTGGCCCTCACAAACAAACATTTTCATGTACGTATATACAGTATGGAGCTGCCCACAAGCACACACAATAACATAAACACACATTCACAATGATTCACCGCTAACACACTGAGCACTGCCCATGCAGCCATGTCACGATGCAGCTTCTGAGAGAATCAGGCGCTCCTGACCTGGACACAGCATGCATGCATTGCTTGAGTGACTTTGTGTTTGTCACTCCGCAGCCCGGCAGTATATAAACCCAGGTCTCACTGGGTCGTGGTCCTGAACCAGGAGCATGTCGGACCTCCCAGTGCGGGCCGGAAGACATGCAAGAGGGAGCGGTAAAGCTTAATAGGGACCTGCCTCTTACCGCCCCGTAAACAGGATATAATATCTGCTGTTCATTAATGATGCAGCGCCCAGCCCCCGCGCACGCTGCAGAATGCATTAGAGTTTTAATCAGCAGATATGATTGCTTTGTACTCCATCTGACTGCACTAGGGGGCCTCGTGGGGGTTTCGGTGGCGGTTTATGACAACTAGCTGTCGACGGGAGAAAAGAGAAATGAAGAGACATTAAAGATTTAATGATATTCAATTCGACAGTGGCTATGAATGGTTTTTAATGCTTTCGGAGTGTAGGACGAGGGGTGTGTGCGGTCTTTGTTTTTTCTCGCCCTAACTTTTTGAATTGCAGGCATGGGTGTGGAGAATTTTGCTTAGTCAGGACTGGCATCTGTTTATGCCTCTCACTGGTAGGTCTTCGGCTAGTTTGGCCTGAGATACTCTGGGATGCCTTCCAAAAGCAATATAAAACCATGACACAAAGACTGAACACAGGCCCACAAAGACTGAACAGGCCCACAAATGGTGCATGTCTTTCCGTAGCTGCTGCAATCTCGCCCGAGTGGCGCTCGATCTCCTCCTGTGATTTCCAGACGCCATTTAATCCTCCTCGTGTTTTGTTGTCGTATCGTGCCAAAGTCATCAAATGCAAATACTCCTGCTCGACTCCTCCAGGGGAGCGGCCGTGTCACTAATTAGATGAGATTTCGTGGGAAGTTAAGAATCCAAGGGACATGTCCCCCAAATGGGACTTCTCTCATCTGGTTCTCATTGTTATTTTTGTATGGCATGCAAGATGGAAAAAATATTTTCAAAGGAACAAAAGCACCCCAGCATTCTCTGATGTTGATGTTTATATATACATATACAGTATACACGCACACACACACACACACAAACACACACACACACACACACACACACACACACACACACACACACACACACACACACACACACACACACACACACACACACACACACACACACACACACACACACACACACACACACACACACACACATTTAGACACAGGCAGATACCCCACCCTGTACTTGTTCTGTGTGAGTGAAGTGATAAATGGACCAAGATCATTGAAAGAGTATACTTTCTACTTTTGGTACTTTAAGTACATTTTTATGTCAATACTTTTACTCAAGTACATTTAGAATTCTGGACTGGATATTGCAGTATTGATACTTTTACTTAAGTACTTTTTCCACCACTATATATACCAAGCTTTTCCACCACAACTTTTTCCACCACTATATATATATATATATCTCTCTCCCTGTCTCCCTATGTCTTTCCAGTACAGTATAAAGATGCACAGATCTATAATGTATTATAACCACATTTATAAATAATCTAATAAAATCATTATAATGCATATAATGTTATGCATCATAAGCACAACAACTTATACCAAAGACACTTTATAACTAAGTTGTAGTAGTTATAAGATGCTGCAGTTATAAGCTTATGAGGCATGACTTATAATTATGCTTATGCATTATGACTTATAATACGTTATAAACCATATAAGTTGACTTGTTATAAAAATTTATAACGAGTGTTATGAAGTCTTATAAGTGCATTATAAATGTGATTAGTATAAGGGGAGAATCAGTCAGAGCCACCCGTTTTAATCACTTAATGTCACAGCTGACTGACTAACCCGTGGCTCCTGACATGCGTGGCAGTTTACAACGAACCTGTGGCAGGTTAAAACTAACCCATGGCTTCCTGTGAGGTTAGGTTTAGGGTTGGGTTTTGGGTATAGGGTGTCGGACTCATGACTGTAGGACTGTACGTCGGACCAAACATATGGACCTGCTAGAAGGAACGCTGTCTCCCTTCGAAGTGGTCCGGGTTAGCCGCTTAGCTTTGGCCGTTAAAGCTTCTAGTTAGCGCTTCTAGTAGTAGCTGCCTTGGCTTGCATCGCCCTCTAGTGTTGATTACACAGATCGGCACCAAAAGGTGTCAATGGGTAGGCTAATCACAATCAGCGTGAATTGATCACAATATATGACAGGGGCGGTGCCCATTTTGTGCCATGGGTGGTGAGCTCCTTCTTGTTTTCCACATTCTCGGAGTGCACAAGTATACCACTAAGTTGGTCATTGAAGGTGACAAAGGTTGTTTAAGCTGCCTGCCAAGGCAGAGATGTGTAATGATCAGGCTGTGGAACTGTACCCAGCTGCCAGAAGAGAGGCTTATGAAAACTATATTTAATTGGAATAGAAGATGTAATCATCCCTGGATCTAAGAGAGGTCTCCTCAATTTTCTGACTTTCTGATTCAAATGTATATTTTATGAATAACCTTCATTGTAACATTAATACAGTCAAACATAAAGTGTCAATGTTACATCAGGAGCAATAGAAAATAGCAAAGTTAAGAAAGGATACTCAGAGGGTGCATGGTAGCACAGTCAGTAGCTCTATCTATCTATCTATATCTATCATCCATCCATCTATCCATCCATCTTATCCATCTTATCCATCTTATTTATCCATCCATCTATCTAATCTATCTGCTGGTATCTGTTGGGTGTACGTATAATGCATTATAATCACATTTATAATGCACTTATAATACTTCATAACACTCGTTATAAATGTTTATAACAAGTCAACTTATATGGTTTATAACGTATTATAAGTCATAATGCATAAGCATAATTATAAGTCATACCTCATAAGCTTATAACTGCAGCATCTTATAACTACTACAACTTAGTTATAAAGTGTCTTTGGTATAAGTTGTTGTGCTTATGATGCATAACATTATATGCATTATAATGATTTTATTAGATTATTTATAAATGTGGTTATAATACATTATAGATCTGTGCATCTTTATACTGTACTGGAAAGACATAGGGAGACAGGGAGAGAGACTGCCACTGTCCCGGTCAGCTTCTAGAGCACTGTACAGTATGTGCAGTCAGACCACTGTCCCGGTCAGCTTCTAGAGCACTGTACAGTATGTGCAGTCAGACCACGCGGGGTCACAAACAACAGCCAAGGAACAAGGTATACACTGTGACTCTGGTGCTACTTTCTGCATCTGTCACAGAGGTCACCCGTCAGCTGCATTTCCCCCCCCCCCAATATAGGCAGTGTTTTGTCAGGTCGTGATAAGTATAACTTGCCTATTTGCAGACCACCACTTATAGCCATACGACCTGTCCAATTTGAGCAGTGGTTTTCAACCCTTTTCATATCAAGGCCCATTATTTATTCGGCAATTGAAACAGCTCACGCATTAGGAATTCAGAGGACGTTTAGTCAATTTTGTGAAAAATAATTTAGGCAGACCTTTGCTTCACAGAATATAAATGTCTGATTTTAAACAACTCATGAACTCAAATTAATTTTGTCTTCATCAGTATTCCGCAGGAAGGATGCAAATTGCAAGGTGCAGCCAAAATGTTTTTTTTTCTCCTTGTCCTTGACCTTGTCTTTGTGAAATACAAATTGTACCTTGGAGAGTCTTGAATTAATATTGTGTGTTAAAATTATATATAATATATATATATATTAGTGGTGGTGCATAGATTTTTTTTTTAATCTAGATTAATCTCACTGCAATTCTGGAGTTAATCTAGATTAATCTAGATTAAAATGGCTCATTTGAACTCTGCCGAAAGCATTGAAAATATGTGTGCGCTACCTAAATAATGACCAGAAGTAAATCCTTGAACGGGCCACGTGGCCCATTAGACCAGGAGCCCTATCATAATTGGTAATGAAAATATAATAATAATGTTCAATATGATGTACGTGTGTTATACATTGTTTATTCAGTTAAACACGAATAACCATAAACACGTTACCATACAGGCAATTTGAAACAGTGGGTGCAAGAACAACCCCCTTTTCTGGGATATGACATTAATTAAACTGTAAACCTAGAGGTGATGAAGAACTGTTTACAGTCAGTAGCTTTGACATGATTTGAGTCCAACCTCTACCTCTCCTTCTTCCACCAGTCACTCAGACACACCAGCTTGTTCACATTGTCTGGTGACAAACTAGATCTTTTTTTCTGTACAATGTGGCCTCCTTGTGATAGTTCGTCTTGCAGGTAGTTTGTAAGATGGGTCGCCTGTGGCCGCCTGGAGAAGAAGCTCGAGCCCATCATCTTCAACCACACTGATAGGCCGGCAGTTGATGGCAATCCACTGAGCTAGGAGGTTAGTTAGCTTGGCTGATAGAGTTGGGCTGACGGGCTTGCCACGGTTGCACTCCAACATTGTAGTTTGACGAACACTTTTCCCCGGAGCCATATTAGTGCTTGGCCCGCCGGCAGCTTCGCTATCATCAACCAACGCAAAGGGATGCTTGTGCGTTAGGTGATACTTCAGACTTGAAGAACTCCTACAGTAAGCCATTTCTGCTTTGCACAGGGTGCAAACCACCTTGTTCTTGTCGAGGTTTCCATTGGGAAGTTTCTTGTAAAGAAATTTCCCCTGAAGCAAACCCGGGTTCACAGAGTCCTGCATGCTGACGTTTGATGTGGCACGCCGCACTGTTCATTAATTTCACCCGTGTCCGGTTAGGTTAGGATTTGTTACCGCCCCGCTCTCAGAGTAATTTATTTCACCTTGTCCCTGTTAGGTTAGGACTTCTCCCTCCCACAGAGTAATTCCGCCAGGTAAAACTATCAAAGTGAAATTCCTAGTTTGCTCGCTTTATGCAGTCAATGCAGACCCAGCTCCCAGACCCAACTTTGAGAATAGATTAATGGCGATAATTCTTTTGACGCGCGATAATATTCTTGCGTTAACGCAGAACGTTAACGCCGATAACGGCCCAGCATTAATATATATATATATATATCCAATAAACATTTTCCATCATATCGAGACATAAAAAAATTAATTAAAAGAATTATCATGACTTAAAATAAAAATGCATGACTGCTTTGCCCTGCGGCAGTGCTTGTCTTTGGGGTTCGGACCCCAATTATATGAAACCTGAACTTCATAAATATGGCTCTCAGGGGGAGAAACTTCAGTTTGTGTGCAGTGAGGTGCATTATCCAGCACATGATCTGTTAGCTCAGATACCTGATACAGCACTATTGGATAATAGCCAAATTGAGCATTTGCCATTGCATAATACAGTATACTGTATAATTTATGTTTGAGATTAGATTTAGATGTGACATTGTCTATGGCGGTTATTTGTTTTCACAGCCTGTACAGCATAGAAACACACCGTAGCATAAAACTCAACATACAGTGTTTTCCACCACCCATAGTTGTCTCCACCAGGCCGAAGGCATGGGGGGAGACTATGTTTTGCACTCCGTCCGTCCGTCCGTCCGTGTGTGTGTGTGTGTGTGTCCGTCCGTCCGTGAGCAGCTAATCTCGGCCACCGTTAACCCGGTCGATGCCAAATTTTGCACACACACTCCCTGGATGCCAACGATGAACCTCTGCCCCAAACTTTCCAGAACGGCCTGTTATAGCGCCACCAGGAGGCCGCTTTGTGCAAAACAAGTTTTTGCACAGCACACCTACAGATTTTGTCCAAACATCACGCAAATTGGTACACAGTCTCTCTAGAGCCATTCAACCAAACCGGTCTTTCAGATTTCTCAGACTCCATCCTGATTGGTTAAGATTGGCTTCCAAAGTTCACAGGAGTGCTCAGTTTCAAACAAAATGCTGCCAATCATGAACACATCGCGTGATTTCCGTGAAATTGTGCACCCACATTCCCACTAGGCCGAGGACAAAATGCCACATGAACAATTTCAACTCAGCCTCAAGGTGGCGCTATAACTGGCCGAAAAGTGTTTTTACCTCTAACTGCACGGATCTGTGGATAACCTGGTGGAGACCTGTGCCCAGAAGGGCACTTTTTCTAGTTTATAGTGTAGGCCTAGTACTCATTCCATGCAATGTAGACCGGCTGTACATCCTGTTCATACACATTACTGGTGATTATCTGCACACATTACTAGTTCTGTAGCGCCTCCCAGAAGGGAGAAGGGAGAAGAGTCTGTGGTTTGTATGAGAGGGGCCTTTCACAATACCTCTCGCCCTACGCAGACATCTCCGGCGCTGTAGGTCCTCAATGGAGTATTCACTAGTACAGACCACGCATTCAATCGAACATCGTTTAACATGGTTTAGCATTTATTTAGAAAAGAGGTGGAACATGAGGAGGAATGATGCATAGGAATGAGATGCATTGAATGAATGATGCATTGGAATAATGCATTGAGTGGAATGATGCGTGGGGTGAGATGCATTGGATGGCCTTGACTGTTCGTGTGGGATGTGTCCCGTGTGGGATGTGTCCCGTGTGGGATGTGTCCCGTTGGATGAGGGGGAAGGAGGAGGATGTCGGGTTGGGAAGAGGGGAAGGGTAGGGGGTGTGAGGATGTAGGGATGTAGGCCGTAGGCCATGTACCAGGAGCCGGGTGAATGAGTGAAAGGAGGGGGTGGGGAGGGGGAGTGAGGATGAGGGGATGAGTTGGAGCTACAGAGGGGATTTTGAGGGAGTGAAGGAGTGAGGGATGATAGTGAAGTAGTGGAGGCTAGGCCCCTGGGGGAAGTGGAGGATGATAGGGCGTGGCCCTGTGGGGGGAGGGGGGTTGAAGGCCTGGTTCCGGGGGGGGTATTGGACCCTGAGTATTTGGCATGGGGTCCGAAGGGAGGCGTCCGTCTTGGCTGACGTCTGAGACGGCCCGAAGAGAGAGGCGTCCGTCTTGGCTGACGTCTGACACGGTGTAGCCTGAGCTAACGTGTTAGGTTTCTGGTCTAGAGGGGCGGGTCGCGGCTCAGATTTGCGCACGCCCTGATTGGATCTCATCGATCTGTCAGTCACCCCCGGCCCTTCCTCTCCCCCCTAGTGCAGCGCTACGTCACATAATTTGGAGCGACGCCCACCCGGAAGGGTTGACTCCCACTTTTAGACCAGAGCGGCCAATGCGTTCCTCCAGTCTTTACATTTTTGCACCAACAAAAATGAAAGCCTGGTACCGAGGATAGACACGGTGCACTCCGTCATTACAGGACCCCAAAAGAGGAGTGCGTAAGAAACAGTTACTTGACGGTGGCAAGGTGGGCGTTTCTTAGACACGAGGCGTCTTATCTGATGCGTGCGAGGTTGCACGCGAGATAGAAGTGGTGAATTCCGAGTGCCCTGGAAACCCGGGGAATGCAGGAGAGGTCGACGTGGTCCGATTGGAGCGTGTTGATTCGTCCTACAAGGGTTTGAGGTAGTGGTTTGAGGCGAGGAGGTCGACATGACTTGGAGGCTCTTGGGAGCTGAGTGGCGCGGGATGAGACGAGGGGTAGGTGCTCCTGACTGGAGTTTGTAGGGAAGTTATTGCTTGGTGGCGGGACTTGCGAAGCAGGTCGATCGTGTTAGAAGATGGGGGTGAGGAGTGCCGATGGAGAGCTTGGTGGGTGTGTGGTTTATAGTCATGCCAGTGGCCCGGGATGAGTCGTCGTGGGGTCTTCCCCCGTGGTGGTTTGGGACGGAATGGTAGGTTGGAGGGGGTTAGAATGGAATTGATGATCTGGATCTGTGTTGTCTGAGTGTAGAGAGGAGAGCGGCTGGTCAATTCAGAGCCCAAAAGAAGCCGCGACGATGATCTGGTAGATTCGATTGATTCTTGTAATGGACTGACATCACTGGGTAGTTGATCCTTGTCATCGAACGGTATCACGGGGTAGTCGATTCTTGAGCATGTAGTGCAGAGGGGCGGCGGCATGCCGTGTCGATGGAGGGAGGGGAGGAGGTACGCTGTACCGATGTGGGGAGGCGGGGGTGGAAGGAGGCGCACGTGCCGAGGGAGGTAGGGAGGGATGGATGCTGCATGAGGTATGGAGGGATGAAGGAAGGGAGGGATGGATGCGGCATGAGGGATGGAGGGATGAAGGAAGGGAGGGATGAAGGAAGGGAGGGAGTTGGAAGGAGGTGCGCGTGCCGAGGGAGGTAGGGAGGGATGGGAGGACGTCCACCAATCAAGGCGACGGGAGGCATGGTTCCGTAGGAAGTCGATGACTTTGAGTATCTGAGCTCGTGGGTCAGCTCGGGAGCAGGATCTGGAGGTGGGAGAGGCACTTGCATGGGGGGCCCTGGATGGCGTGGGCGGTGTATGGAACTCCGATCTCCCGACGGGTCGAGCTCGGCTTCTTCTATGCGGCGGTAGAATTCGTTCTCCTATATGGCAGTGAATGCTGGACCCTGGAGCCAACTCTGCGGAAGGCTCTAGACGGGTGCTAGACGGGTCTAGACATGTGGCTGTACTCGAGAGAGATGGAGGAGTGCGATCTCCGCCGAGCTAGCCGGATGTATGGAGAACCGGGATGGCTGGAAGCGATGATGGGTGGCTCTTCTTAAGACGACCTGGAGACACTGCAAGGGGGAGGTAGGGAAGAAAGGAAGGAGCCACGCTTTCAAGGTAGAGGGGAAGGGAGGCACCCTGTGCCGAGGGAGGGGAGGAGGGAGGGAAGGAGGGCGGGAAGGAAGCACCCTGCTGAGGGAGGGAAGGAGGGAGGGAAGGAGCGAAGGAAGGAGGGAGGGAAGGAGGGCGGGAAGATAGGAGGCACGCTGTGGAGGTAGAGGGGGAGGGAGGCACCCTGTGCCGAGGGAGGGAAGGAGGGAGGGAAGGAGGGCGGGAAGGAAGGAGGCACGCTGTCGAGGTAGAGGGGGAGGGAGGCACCCTGTGCTGAGGGAGGGAAGGAGGGAGCACGCTGTGCCGGGGGAGACGAGAAGGAAGGGGATGGAGGGAGGGAGGAGTGCACGCTGATGAGGGAGGGAAGGAGGGGAAGGAGGAGGGAAGGAGGGCTGGATGGAGGCTGAAAGACGAGCATTCTGTTGACTCGGTGTAGGCCGACATGTGCACCGGAGTTGAACTGCAGTTGCAAGGACATGGTAGGGATTTGGTGCAGGCACGCTCTGGCTGCAATGGAATTCTTACTGCTGTGACGGTGCGGTTTGTACTGGGTTGGAGCAGGTACTCTTGGGTCGGCCGTGATGGTGCACGGTGAATCATGCGATGACTGAGAAGAAACCTTCGACGGAAGGTTTGTAGGAGGGGAGTGGGATGGGGAGGGAGAGGAGCAGGCACGGGTTATGCGTTAGGGTTGGATGTACGGGCCTGGTCTGCTCGGGACCGAGGCGGTTAGTAGAGGTAGCGGATTAAGCGATACCTTGATGGGGTTGGAGTGCCAAGTGGTAGACTAGACAATTGTGGATGCTAGCCTTAGAAGGGGTGGGGGATAGGGGGGATGTTTGCCTGGACGAGGTTGCGTTAATTCCTTCATGGTGACAATAGCTTCATAGTTGTCGCAGAAACATAACGCAACCTTTGCTGTACGTTCCTGCACGTTACATCGAAGTTAATAAGCAGACAATCAGCAGATTGTTTGAACTGTAGATGTCCGATGGTGTTAACGGGTGCCCGGCATACAGACAGTTAACTGGGTAAATGCATGTTACATCAAATGTTGATAGGCAGGCAATCGGTAAATTGTTTAACTGTTGATGTCCGATGATGTTAGCGGATGGCCGGCATGCGGACAGATAACTGGGTGAATGCTCGTTACATCAGATGTTAATGAGCAGACAATCGATAAATTGTTTAGACTGTGGATGTCCGATGGTGTTAACTGATGCCCAGCATACTGGCAGTTAACTTGGTAAATGCTTGCCATGGCATGCTTGCCATGGCCCGTTAATTTAGTTGATTGATTGTGCAGTCCAAGGGGATGGGTAGGAAGTGTTAAATGGGGGCTGATGAGTGTAAGGATAGAAGGACTAACTACTCTTACACGCTTTCACTTAGAAACTTGCGGGAAGCCTACGTTGTTTCTTAGGGAACGATGTTTCTAGTCGAAGATGAATAAGTAGGTGGAGGAGGCAGCATGGTAGAAGGGTGTTTGTGATGAAAACTAGAGGCTGACAGTACAGCCAATGAGGTCTCGACTACGGCGAGTGGGCGTGGAAGCACCGCAGAGAGAACGTTGGCCGGCTGCACTTACACAGCGGCTGGTAAAAAGGGGGGGCCCTTTGAGAAAACTGGGTGCACGGCCCACTTGGAACCCATGCCATTTAGCCCAAGTCAAAACCCATGTGGGGCCCAGATGGACATGTTGGCTGGGTAGTATGAATGCATATGTACTCATACTCAGTGTAGTAGTGTTAATATGAAGCGGGGGAAAGTTTTGATTATTGTCGGATGTTGAAGGAAACTTAGCTTTGTGTGTTGTAGTTGTAGTTGCTTGGTGGGGCCATGGGGCGGGTGTGTAGCTCGGCCTCGGTCGGTCGCAGCATCTGGGAGTGACGTCGTCGAATCGGCGGAGGTGACAGGTCCATGGCGACCTTGAAGTGTGCCTGTTTGAAGTTGCAGCGGGGGGAGAGTTGATTTCTCGGATTGCGGTGGTGTTGTGTCCCGCAAGTCCGCGACGTCGATGGGCCTGGGTGGCGTTAGTGCCGTCTGTCCGAGGTTTCTCCGACGGGGAACGGTGCTGATAGTGTGGTCCGTCCGTGGTGGCAAGGTAACTTAAGTTGTGGGTAAGTAATGATAACTTTTAAATTGGACGGCGATTCGGCTGAGCCGCGGAGGAGCAAACACGGAAGCCTGTGTGACTGAGAGATACGTGACGTGAGTCATACGAAGAACAAAGCACGAAATGGCAGGTAGACGTGCAGGTATAAATACGTGGAGAAGGAGAGGGGTTTGGGTGGAATGCTATCAGTTACCATGGTAGATAAGTCGAGGGGGGGTAGCCTACTGGATTGGTTACCATGGTGATGTTAGTTAACGATTTATCATAGAAGGCGTGGTCTTCCTCCTGAACATATGTTGTTCCAACTTCAATAGTTGTGTGCCGATGATGTATTGGGCAGTCTTGACTACCTGTTTCAGGATCTTCCGGTCAGAAACTGTGCAGTTGTTATACCACACTGAGATGCAGTTGGTTAATATGCTCTCAATGGTGCAGCGGTAAAAGTTCACTAGAATCCGTGGAGACAGGTGAGCCTTCCTCAGTCTCCTCAGGAAATAGAGACGCTGCTGCGCCTTCTTGTACAGGATGGAACAGTTGAGAGCCCATGAGAGGTCCTCAGAGAGGTGGACACCCAGGAACTTAAAGCTGGACACCCGCTCCACCACCGCCCCGTTGATGTAGATGGGGGTGTGGTCACAGCGGTTGGCTCTCCTGTAGTCCACAATGAGCTCCTTTGTCTTTGTGGTGTAGAGAGCCAGGTTGTTGCTGGTGCACCATGACGCCAGGTGCTCGACCTCCTCCCTGTAGGCCGACTCATCGTTGTTTTTGATCCGGCCTACCACCGGATTCTATGCATTTAACTGTATCAGGGTTTCTCAAAGTTTCTCAAAGTGGGTGCCCTAGCTAGTGCCAGTTCAGGGGTGCCACAGGGGAAAGAAATAGATAATATTTGGAACGTATTTACCAATAACACTTACGAAGTTATTGTAGCACAGTCTGTTGCTACTGTGGATTCCACTCAGCCACATGAGAGGGAAAGACAACTGGATGCTGGTTAACTCATTTATTGGCTCTGCACAGACACTCGGTTGGACATAAACATCATACTCTTAGTGCAAAAATAAAGTCAGCCCAGCCGTGCTGGGAACATATTGACTGCCATGTGGATTTCGGTTCAGACGGTTCATTGCACTTTCAGCTCTCTTCAGTGCCTTCAGTGGCCGAGGCCACATTCAGGCCCAAAACGGCTCAGTCACAGTGGTCTTGTGGTTAGAGTGTGTCGTATCTGCAGGACGAATAATTCTACGATACTAAAGTCGATATTGGCAATCTGTAAGTCTAGCCCATTGTAGATAGTAAGTAGCCTGGCTCTGCCGGGTGTGAGAGGAATTAGCATGCTATTGTTACAACCAAGAGGTCACTTGATTAAGTCTCATACGTCACTCTATCTGCATCTCAATGACATTCGTATGTAAAAATACCGTCTGTCCTCCCAGGGACACCAATGTTGATGTGAGCATATAAGCACCTGAAAATAATGTTAGGGGAGTCTTATGGCAGGCTAGCCACAGAGGTGGTTAGCCTGACCGGGTGTGCTTCGTGGGCCAAGCCTGGTCCGCGGGAAGCTCTGCTGTGTCTTGGTCTTTGTTGCAATAAATACAATCCATCTACACTTCAGCTCATCTCTCTGCCTGCGTGATTTTCCTCATCCGACCGTCTGAGACTTTGATGCAGACTCTTCGTCCTTATTTGTCTATTTTTAGTCCAGTTTAGTGAGTGTATAGTTAGAAATTACACGACAAGTGTCTGCCCTGGGACTGGGAGGTTCGATCCCCTCTGGGACTCTGGGTCATACCAAAGACTCTGATAAATGGGACCCAGTCTGTGCAACATATAGCGTCATGTCCAGGGGTTGTACATGTACATGTAGATTTGCTATTTTTGATACAACAGTATATGCAATGTGGCCCTAGTCTGGAGTGAGTATAGTATAGTATAGTATAGTATAGTATAGTATAGTATAGTATAGTATAGTATAGTATAGTATAGTATAGTATAGTATAGTATAGTATAGTATAGTGGCCCACCCCTGGTATACAGTATACTGTGCACATACATTTGCCTATATTTATATACATTTATATCTAAGTACATTCCTATATCTACATTCCTACTGTTTGTACATAATGATCCATGTTACTCCATGCTCGATACATTCCAGTCAATGCACACGATACTTAACCATTTTCACCTGCTGCATGGTGGCCTATACTTTATGCACACCTTAGGGCATGATACTGTCTTTTATATCATATTGTATCTTATTTTTACTAGAGTTATGTATTCTGCACTTATAATACACCACACCTATATCTTTGTTTCACATCTTCACGTCGGGGCTGCTATGACAGTACAGTATTTCTCTCCGTATCAATATAATAGTGTCTATACGCATGTGCGTGTGCGTGCGGGCGCGACTGCACGTGCTTAATACTGCGGTATTCTGTAGGGTGGCTATATGATTTCAATCAGACGGATAAGCTGAGACAGGTTCTTATCCTTGGCCTCAACTGATGTAGATTGTAGCACTGTGCTGCTAACACAGTAGACGAGTGCTGACGGTCTCCTTTAACCCTTTAACCCTGGTTGGCAGACTGGTTTTTCTTTGCTCTCCTTGTGGTCAATGTTTTTTTTGTGACTGTGGTGTGGGTGCATCCACACAGTAGATTCACGAACATGCCAGATGCCGCGAGCGGCATGAGTATCTTCCTGGTTTTTAGACAGCTGGTGGTTGAATTGGAGTGATCAATTGTAATAAAATAATTGATAAAAAAATGGCACATTGTTGTACAATAAAGTATAACATAGCTTAATATAAAAAGAAACAGACCTTAATCATTTGATTAATTGAAATTTAATTAAATACAATAATCGCTAAGATTCTAAGAAAATAATCCTTAGTTGCAGCCGTACTCCAAAAACGTCTCGATTCTCCTTGTGTTATAATTTGATGTCCCTTTATTTTGAACATGGTCGGTAAAGCGTGTCTTGACTCACCGTACAGGTCTTAACGTGTATGCCAAGAACCTTACAGGTGGATATTTCTTTCATGGAGGTTGGTAATATAGTTGATATAGCCTCTTTCAAGGCATCCCCTGTCAAACACCCCCTGTCAAACACCCATGCTGCCTAGTCCAAGGTGTTATTAGCACTTCTTGACAAGATTCATAAAACACCCGTGGAGTTTTCCTATGGAGTCATTAGTTTGCAGTGCTTTGACCTTACTGTGGATGTCCTTTGTGAGGTAGGATACTGTAAAGTATGTCTGGGGTGGAAATTAAGTCCATTAGGATTTCCACCGTGCTTAATGATGACAGATTCTTAACTGTATTAAATCCTAGCCCCATTTACTGTCATTTCACTGACTTAATCTTATGCACACAGCTTTGCAGCTTAGCTTGATTATAAACACCCTGTTACAGAACATTGCTTGGCAACAATGTTAACTGTCTGATGGGGATTCACTGAATGATTGATTGGATATCTCTACCTCAGTGATAACCATTATGCTTGATTTATACTTGGTTGTGTACAGTGTCGCGCAGCGAAAATACTCGATCTAGAAGCTCAGAGCCCATCACGATGCACCAGGTTGTGAGCTTGTAGATCGGCTATGCGACACTGTGCACAACACAAGTATCAAGCGTCAGACTGGTGTGGGAATTGGCTCAAGAGATCTCGCATCTCCTGTGATGGGGTTTAGGTATAATCAATATTTGATGAGTATTTCCAAAGCAGTTTTCGCTCAAGGGTTATTATAGCGATAGTGCTGGTACACGGTAAGATAATAGAATGCACAGAACTCAACCCCCCTGCAGGTCCCCTCCTGTGTCTCTGGCTGTTAACTTGTTCCCTGAACCATCTCACTTTGCAGTGCCGTTCTGCAGACTGGGATGGGCTGAGGCTGTTTATTGTCATGTAAAGTGTCATGCAGCTTGTGACAGTGTGCGTCTGTCCCTCGGTGCTGGTGGTGGTGGTGAGTGGTGACGCAGCGTGGGGGAGGTTCAGGGACGTGCACACATAGACATCAAAGGGGGCTTCAGCCCCCGCCCTTTTACCCGTCTGTAAAACACCTGTTCTCTCCAGACCACGAATGCAGCATTTACTACATGGTGAAAGAAATGCAAATGCCTCTCCTCTCCTTTCCTTTCCATGCCATGCCGGAAGGCAGCATTCAGCAGAATTGCTTTTTCCCCCCTGAAGTCCCCTGAACTTGAACGCAGCATTTTGCCTTGAAGAAAATTGTTTAGAAGTCCATGTCGTACGCCGCATCTCCACTAGCTAAAGGTTGCTGGGTTGCGCCCCGAAAATAGCTGATCTACAAGCTCTCAACACGTCGCAACCTGGGGAGGTAACAACAATGATTGGCTGGCTGCTGGGTGCATGGCTTGCATTGTTTTTTGTGGGTGTTTAAATGGTGTGTCATTATTTGTGTTGAGGCATGACGTGATTCATGTATTAGAATCAGTGTTGGGCAGTAGCTTAGACTTGCAGAATGATGTAGGACCTAAAGCTATTTTTACAACTAGCAAGATTTTGTCACTGCATTTCCAGTGGCACATTAAATAGCACGGTAGATGAGTTTTGAGTGCAGTTTGTCTATCACTTTATACCATACTATATACTATATACTATCACTCTATCAATTATCCATCATCTCCATCTATTTGTAGCTTTTACACAGTTGCATGTTTTATTCAATCACTCAAAGTCATCCTCATCCACTTTAGGTACAACATAGTTTTAAAAGCTATACTTTTTGTAAATTATTTTTAGTGTAGCTCGCTACATATATTTGTGAACGAGGGCTTGTAATCAGTAACCTTTCAACTTTTAATATACAGAACTCTGAGTATGTCTTGAGAGATTATATGAAGAGTAGCCTTGGAGACTCAGACGTTTTTATTTCCAGGGAGGAAAGAAAGTCTTCAATTCAATTCAATTCGGCATACATTAGCGCAAACGGCACTCACTCTCTGCTGATTTCTGATCGTCTGCACCTTTGTTAAATTGACGCACACACATATACACACACACTCCTCTCTCTCTCTCTGTCGCTCTAATTAATTCGTCTCATGTCCAGCAGCTGTGCCTAGTTTCTCCCGGTGGATACTGCCGGGAGAGCTGCCTATGCCATAGAAAGCATATGAGTTCCAGTCAAGAGTTACTTAGCTAGCTATAAATTTTTAAGTAGCTTACCCAAGACTCATTATAATACACATGATAACTAGAAAAAGTGCCCTTCCGGGCACAGGTCTCCACCAGGTTATCCACAGATCCGTGCAGTTAGAGGTAAAAACACTTTTCGGCCAGTTATAGCGCCACCTTGAGGCTGAGTTGAAATTGTTCATGTGGCATTTCGTCCTCGGCCTAGTGGGAATGTGCGTGCACAATTTCACGGAAATCACGCGATGTGTTCATGATTTGCAGCATTTTGTTTGAAACTGAGCACTCCTGTGAACTTTGGAAGCCAATCTTAACCAATCAGGATGGAGTCTGATAAATCTGAAAGACCCGTTTCGTTGAATGGCTCTAGAGAGACTGTGTACCAATTTGCGTGATGTTTGGACAAAATCTGTAGGTGTACTGTGCAAAAACTTGTTTTGCACAAAGCGGCCTCCTGGTGGCGCTATAACAGGCCGTTCTGGAAAGTTTGGGGCAGAGGTTCATCGTTGGCATCCAGGGAGTGTGTGTGCAAAATTTGGCATCGACCGGGTTGTTTTGCACAAAGCGGCCTCCTGGTGGCGCTATAACAGGCCGTTCTGGAAAGTTTGGGGCAGAGGTTCATCGTTGGCATCCAGGGAGTGTGTGTGCAAAATATGGCATCGACCGGGTTAACGGTGGCCGAGATTAGCTGGTCACGGACACACGGACGGACACACACACAAACGGACGGACGGAGTGCAAAACATACTCTCCCCACATGCCTTCGGCCTGGTGGAGACAATTAGGTTGAACTTGAACTTGTTGTTGGGTCTGTGCTATACCGGCCAGCTACTGTACGGCTGCACAGTCTCGTGCATGTGGTATTTACGGTACTGAAATGGGTCTCACTACATAGAGTTATGCCTCCTACCCTGTCAATCAAATGGAAGGGTCTGTGTATTCCTAAATAGTGTGCTTGGTTGGTTCAGCTGCATGGGTCACTAATAACAGGCTTTCATGATGTGTGGGTGCTGGCTACAGTGCGCTGCCCTCCCTGTAATTCACCTGCAGGGTTCCTGGCTCAGAGCAGCCTGCCTCCTTCCCCCATGTCCCGCACTGACAGGGCCATGAGCCCGGCCATGTCCATGTAATAAGTCCACAATAAACAGGCTTGACTGCACCAAATAGACCAGTGGTTCCCCAAACCTTTTCATGTCAAGGACCCCCAAAATGATACGCATTAGCCTGCGGACCCCTATTATTTGAAAATACATGCCAAGGACCCCCATAAGAGCAGATTTCTACGTCTCTATAGGGCCACCCGGTTTGACCTGAATTAGGCTACGGCCCTCTATTTAATGGCATTTCTAATTTTCTATCTCTGGGACCCCAATGTATTTTTATAAAATCAAACGTAATTTAACTCAGAGTTACCCATAAGGGTCCATTTGATTCCTAACTATCATCCAGCTTGGGACCCCTGGAACTCCCTCAAGGACCCCTAGGGGTCCCGGGACCCCACTTTGTGAACCACTGTTTCGCCAAACACTGGGTCTCAGGACCCATTTGTGGGTCGTTATGGCTCCCCTTATTTTCCGAGGGGCGTTATAGCCCCTCCTACATCCAGCTTTTCATTACCGTCCACAAACTTCGTCTTAAACAAACGTTAAATTCCCATTGACAATGAATGGAGAATGGATAATGAATGGAGGGCGCTATAGCCACTCCTATGTTCAGCTTTGAGGGTTTGTGTAAACACAAACATTGAGACAAAAGTGAGGAGGCAAATTGTGATTGGCCAGAATGGGATATGATGACGTTAATAAGAGTGCCCTCACTTCACACGGCTGTGATTTTTCTTCGAATTTCAGTTTCTAATTGCAGCTCTTTGAGCGGTTAAGGCACAAGGCAGCAACCTGCTCATCAGGAGCAGGTGGTTGTAAGTGTCTTGTTCAAGAACAGGAGGTACCCTTAGGTTGCCATACCGAAGGGGATAGGAGTCAGGATACATGCCATGGCTGTCTCCTCTCAGAGGCATGAATCCCAATCATGTCCATTTAATAACGTCAACACTCCCTCCTCCAGACCCTTTATTGTGTTGTCTAACACGCACTGTATACCTCATTTCCACCTGGTCTTGACATCTGTATCCAGACGCAGCACGTTCTCCAGATAATGAGTGATCTGAATGCACGTTTTGCATCCACGCCTGCTGTTTAAGTGTCATCGTTATTTGCATTCTGTCTGCTGCATTGTCATCGGGGCTCATTTTCTGTGCACATTATGCAGAGCGGGGTATTGTTACTGTAGACGGGGAGGTGACAAGTCTGTTCACAGAAGAAGTACAGTGGGGTTGCTATACAGCTGTACTTAGAGCTACATGTAGTCGCAGATGTGTTTTGAGAAGCTGTGTGTTTTGAATACCGCCACAGTCAGTCGTTCGCTGTGGATGAATAAATGATCCATGACTGGTACTGTACGTGGGATCGGCACCTGTAAAAGCCCCATTATATTGCACTTGGTTTGTTCGCCAGAGTTGCGCACCAAACATAGCCGATCTACAAGCTCGCAAAGTGTTGCAGCACCATGCGTTCTGAGCTTGTAGATCTGTTATTTTGGCCTGTGATTATGATGTTAGCTCTTTGGTGGACAGGCTACTTCATAACATCAGCTGTACGGATATAGCATTTACACCTTTTACGGCCTTTTACGGCCCTCAACAAGCATTCTTCGGTCCTCATCAAGCCCTGTACACTCAAGACACTGGCCCCGCTGCCACCCTTAGATCTCCATAGCTGACATTGCATACAGTATGTTGATCTGACCTCATCAAACCCTGTTTACTCAAGACACGCTCCATATATGGCCAGTACAGAATTAATTTCATATGTTGATCTGATGCCCCCATGCCAAAGCTCCAGCGCTTTCCCAGCAGTCTGTTGTCACCCAGGCGGATGCGTGGTCGCTTCTCGCCCCTCAGGCGTCTTACTGGTTATTGTTAAGATTTATTCTTGGAATTATTTCAGATTGGTCATTGTAATGTAGAGAGACAGGAACCCATAGGGCAGAGAGAGAGGAGAGACGTGTGTGACAAGACTTGGTTGGATTCGAACCTGGGTCCTGTGCTCACATAGCCTGGTTAATAAACCAGACCGAATCAGCCGTTGGCAAAAATAAATTGCCTGCCGGCGGATTACGGTCTGGAGAGGCTCAATTGTACGCCCATTTCCTACACCAGAGAAATGGGGCGGCCAATCGGGACACGGTATGCAATATGGGCGGGCTTTGGTACAGTGACTTTCAATGCTTGAGACCTTTGACTGACAGTAGTTCTGACCAATTGCGTCAAAGAGAAAATGTTTCAACCCGCTCCCCTGGAAATGAAATCCAAGCTGAGTGCTCACAAGGTGCACCGACTGGCTGAGCCACCAGACACATGCAAATATTCTCTCTTGCTCCTTAAGGCAGTCACGCACGGCACACACACACACACACACACACACACACACACACACACACACACACACACACACACACACACACACACTTGCTGCTTTTTTATGAGACCTATCTGTCTTCCTAAATGCAGATAAGCTAATTTTCTTCAGCGGATTATCAGCTTCTAGAAACAAGTGGGCAGACCACAAAGCACACTCAGGCAGAGGATGAACTGAAGAGAGAGTGATAGCAAGAGGGCTGTTTAGTTCCCCTCCTACGGAGATGGAAATGAATCTCAACGGTAGCATTTGTCCTGAGAAGCTCTGGCTTTAGCAGACACTGCTGCTTGCCACTAAATGCCGCCAGTAATGCGTCTGTCCCGTAACTCAATAGGAATCCGGCAGATACGATGGCTTTTAGAGAATTTCATTGTAAACAGAAGGAAAGCCCCTCTCTCTGTAGGGATTTGTGTATAGGAGCCCCAGATGCCTAGATCAGCAAGCAAGTTCTCCACCGCTTACTTTAAGCCACTGGATATAACATGCCGTTTGAGTATGAGAACCATTACACTGTTGTTGTTAAGTTAATGCCGGGGTATGGCCTGTTTATACAGTCCAGTGTCATGTCAGTGCAGTCTAAAATGTTGTAAGGGAACGCTGGGTTACGTCCCCTGTCTCAGCTGATTAGATTAGCCCCGACCAAATCATTCAGAGTTTACATTGACTGCCCTGGAAGTACATAAGGAGGTTTTAATGCCCTTAGATTTGTGTCAACAAATCTGTCCTGAGAGCTTGGCGCCAGCCGTGGTGCAGAGTACGTACGTAGCCTGAACTTTGGAAATGGTGTGTCCACTTTCGAACCTGGAGTATATAGCTAAAATAGCTATGTTTGCTATTCGCCATCCACCAAAGGAAGGGAGGCTTAAGTGGATAAGACGTATAAGATTCGGCGTTCAGCCCCGTGCTGCTGAGAATGACAGCACAATGTCGCCTGGAGGTCGCGGTGACCTCCAGCGATCCTGGTATCCTCGTATTCAAATCCGTGCAGCAGGACAAAAAAAGAATGAAACCCCCCGTAAATATGGGCAAGCTCAAAATGGCTATACGCTCACCTATTTTCCTGTCACAGCAAGGGTAAAGCTGACACGCCGACTTCATCCGGGGGACATTTACATAAGTAAATAGCACAGAACTGACAGGCCCCTTCCATAAATGAGCGAGTGCGCTGTCCTATCAAACGGCGGGCGGGGATGGCCGCTGGTGGGGGAAATGTGGGACGTGTTGGGGGCATACATACGAACTGTATATATGCCTGCTGACAATGATGAATGTTGGCTCCGAAATATAAGTGATTTCCTGCACTTTTATTTATTTATTTACTCGCGGGGAAAATTGGGGCCATTTCTTGACCAGTCTGATTAGGAGGAGAGAGAGAGAGAGAGAGAGCACGCGACAAAGCGGCGGTGAAGGACACTCGCCCCCCATGTGATAGGTCTTTTACAGACGGATATTGGCTTCCATTGGAGCACCTCTAACAGCACTGGTGAAGTGTAAACAGTGACCCTCCGCGTCATCGGGCAGAGTTATTACAGTGGAAGTATGTGTGGAGTACTGGGGGAGATTTCCAGAGCTCCCAGTGAGTAGAATGATAACTAGCTGCTGCAGCCATGCAGCCCGGACAGACTTTTTAGAAAGAGTGCATATATATTAGAGCTGGGACTCGATTAAAAAAATGCACCTAATTAATTAGAGGCTTTGTAATTAATTAATCTCGAATCAATATTTGACCTGGGAACAGTGAGAAACATTTTTCAAATGGACTTTTGTATATCAGTGAATCAATGAATATTGACTAAGCTTAATAAAACATTGTATTACTTTTTTTAATCAAGGTGGTACGCTACTTAACCAAGACCAACAGATAAGTGCAGGTAGTCTATATGAATATTCAAATGTGCTTTACTTGGGGGGCATGATAAAACAAATAAAAGCTACTTTATTAGGGGGGGGGGCACTAAGATGATAGGATAAAATCAATCAAAACAGTGAGTGGAATGAGCTATCTGGGGAGTTTAGGGGAGAAATCAATGCATTCAGTGCATTCCACAGGGTTGGGGCAGAAATTCCAGAACAGTGGAAAACATGACAATTAGATAACATCACTCTGTTGATTTATCAATACGAACATTTTAGTTAATAGGCCATAACAGTTTTGTCTGGTCGAGTGTGGGTTGGACGTGGGTTCAACTCTACACTAACTAACACTAACATTGGCCCCATATGGAACGTCACTCTGCTATCATGTAGCTCTACATATCGGAAGGCGAGGTTCCATGTGGGGCTGGACTTGTGTCGACATCCACGCTTGCTGCTTCAGTATGTTTTGCATCAGGACAGCTTCGTGCTGTCATTAATGTGGTGTAATCACTGCAGCGCATCGCTCTAGCCTCCAGGTTCTTGAAGCAGCTAGCATGGAAGCTAACGTTAGTGTAGC
The DNA here is from genome assembly GCF_964188405.1 of Protomyctophum parallelum. Lineage (NCBI taxonomy): Eukaryota > Metazoa > Chordata > Actinopteri > Myctophiformes > Myctophidae > Protomyctophum > Protomyctophum parallelum. Next base: position 16,416,812 of record NC_139704.1, on the reverse strand, counting down.
AGCCCCATATATCGAACCTTCCCCTCCGCTACTGCACACAACCGTGCTTTTATCGATAGCTTTTAAATCAAAATGTCCCATTTACGGGGCAAAGGCGATATAAGTGGCTTCTTCATTCCTTTGGGTGAATGGTGGTGTGTTGTTGTCTGTCTGACTGACCGCACGCACGCAATGCTGCACTGGAGGCTGTCTGTTTGGTGCGCAATTAATGCGTTAAAGTCCCGGCCCTAATATATATATATATATTAGGGCTGTCAATCGATTAAAATATTTAATCCGATTAATCGCATGATTGTCCATAGTTAACTGTGATTAATCGCAAATTAATCGCATATTTTGTATACGTTCTAAATATACCTTAAATCAGTGGTTTTCAAGATTTTTCATATCAAGGCCCATTATTTATTCTGCATTTGAGCCACGGACCACCATTTGATGACATTTAGCCTTCCAGACCCAAACTAAAGAACTGTATTGATGTTGGCCAATGGTACCATTACGAGAGATAACAGGCCATGTTGATCAAAATAACATGTTTTCAAAGTTTTCTAATTGTGTAGACTCACTGGGAGAGAGAGAGAGAGGGGGAGAGAGGCGGGGCTCACTGACTGCCTGCATTCACATGCATGCGTCTCTCAACCATTCTGTCAAACTTCACAGTGCGTTAATCGCGCATTAAAAAAAATTGTGCCGTTAAAAGGATTGTGAGTTAACTAGTTAATAGTGCGTTAACTTTGACAGCCCTAATATATATGTAAGTACTAAGCAGCACTCACTTCATGCGTACGTTGGGATGGCTAGGATGCTTTCAATACTTAAGTATACAATCTGTGTGAAGACCCCGGAAAGATCAAGGAAAAGGCGTACACTGGCACAGTCGGCTGTGCTGTCGCCTCACAGCTAGAAGGTTCTGGGTTCGATTCCTGCTAGGGGTGCTTGGGACTCCGCGTAAAGGGCCTTTCTGTGTGGAGTTTGCATATTCTCCCTGTGTCCCCTATAGGGTATAGATAGTGGTACCCTCACAAAAAACATCCAGTAGTCCTGGTCTACAGTATACTGCCTCCCCCTGGCCAGCCGGGGCGCCTGATGGAGGGGAAAGGAACTGGTTGGAATAACGTGTTCCTTCCACGCTCTAAGTCCAACTAGGGAACCCCACCCCCCACCCCATGTCAGGCGAAAAGAAGCGGCTTGGACTCCTCATGCAGTGAAGGGAGTATATATGAGGTCAGTCCGTTGCTCTCCCCAGGCTGGCAGAGGGAGTGTAGCACCCAGGATTACATTAGATAATTGACACAAATGGGGTCACAATATTGTGTGATAACATTTTTCAAAAAGGATACTTCTAAAACTGTCCTGACTGCAGTATAAACACATTTTGTATATTATGAAACACTTCATAGCATAGCATCAGCAGGAACTGAACACATCTCGGCAGCCACAATAGAAAGCCTGTAATGCTGACACCTTTAGTTCATAAAAGTGTTTTATAGGCCCTGACGTTTAAATGGTGTTTACAAGGTTTAGGTAAAGGGACGCCTTCTGCCAGAGTGCCGCTCGCGTGCCATGCTACCGAGCGGTGCAGTCTGGACTGGCACTCACCTTTCTCCACCCTGCTTTATGCCTTGATAAAATAGAGCAATTATCCCACACTTAGTATGCATGTCGGGAGGAGATTGCAACCCAGATGGAGTTTAGTGGTGACTGAGGCTGTCTTGGTTTGTAACACTTATTGTGCCCAAGACGTCCGTCATTATAATTACACCCGTATAGGAGGCCCAGGACGTCTGGAGACGTCTTTAGGTCCTTTTTAATGATGTAAAACCTGATCGCTAAAAAAACACAATCGCTTTTTTACAGCGGCGGTTGCTCAGCACTCCTGCACATGTTTTGCAGCCGCTCACTTCCTTGTTTACGGGACGACAAAACTTGGTATTATCTCTGAATCTATACGCCATTTGCTTGTAATAAGGACAGATTAGCACTGTGTAATTGATGTTGCATTTGTTAGTAAATACTACAGTAGGTTTTGGGTAAACCAAGCTGAAATGATGTTTCATTAAACATGCATATTAATAAGAATTTAACAATGTACCAAATTTATATTAGTGCATTAGGCGAATTGCTTTTACCTTATTATCTATCTCGCCGTGGCGCGCAATGCGTCAACATCTGCCTCGGCCAATTAGTGCTCATTGGCAAATGCTGTGTGTTTTGTTCATTGTGTCTAGACAGCTGGGTGATGGCAATCTAGAATCCTCTCAGGTGCTCATTTAATGGATATGTTGAAAATTGTAGACTATTCACAAAATAATTGAAGGCATTTGTAGTAGATTATAAATGAGTTCATTTCCACAACATGACATTGATTTTGGAAGCTATAGTAATAATAGTAGTAGTAATAATAGTAGTAGTATACTGGTTGGGTATCGTGCAGCAGTTGAATGAGATCTTCAATATGGAGTTTGAACCCAACCCTATGTGTTTGATTCTTGGGCTGCCTGATGACAAGATTGTTAACAAGTTCCATATGCGTCTGTTTAATCTCTTAGTTTATGCTGCTAGGAAAAATATTCTCTTGGATTAATGAGAAACCACCAACAAAAAAAGATTGGCACAAAATAATCATGCAGTGCATGCCGTTGGAATTCTTAACCTGCCTGCTACGCTCCACAACAGATGCCTTCTATAAAATTTGGGACCCATATTTGTGATTTATTGGACCTCAAGCTACCACCTTGATCATGTGTTTATATCTTATTTTATTTTATTTTCTCTGGGGAGTTGTTAGCCTCGGTACCAGGCTTTCATTTTTCACGCCCAACCCTTCCGGGTGGGCGTCGCTCCAAATTATGTGACGTAGCGCTGCACTAGGGGGGAGAGGAGGGGCCGGGGGTGACGGACAGATCGATGAGATCCAATCAGGGCGTGCGCAAATCTGAGCCGCGACCCGCCCCTCTAGACCAGAAACCTAACACGTTAGCTCAGGCTAGGGAGTTGTTAACCCAGACTTTCAAGCACCAAACTGAATGTTTCCATATTTTTGTATATTACTTTTGTATTTTATTTTTGGTTCGATGTAGGTAATGGGTATAATTATTATTATGTGTATAACTGTGTCCTTTGTTCCACAACATGCCTGAGCTGAGCTGTCTGTGTTTTTTTTTAAATATAAATATAAATAAATATATTAGTAGTAATAATAGTAATAATAATAATGGTAATAATAATAATAATAATAATAATAATAATATACCGTAAAAGCATTACTATTAACTACTGCTTGTTTAACCAGTTAAGCCCCATACACTTTGTTGTATGATGAATAGCAAAGATAGCCAATCTACAGTATAGGCTCTCAAATTTGCATATGTATATGTTATGTATATTATGTATATGTATATAAATCACACCTGTGTGTGAGTGAGGGGCGCTCTTATCATCATACATTATCATACATCATCTCATTCCGGCCAATCACAATTTGCGTCCTCACCTTCGTCTTCAAGGTATGAAAACATGGTGAGACACATCTCAATGTTTGACATGATCAAGATGTGATTCACCATATTAAGGATTTTTTCAGACCTCCAGTTCTAGGAAACACAGAATTGGGGGGACTGTTTTATTATTTCCACACAACAGCTCTAAGGTATATTAATGACATAGCCTAGTAAAATGTTGAAAATAAGTGGAATTCCCCTTTAATGTGATTAAGTGACCTACTGTCTCTCAAAAATGGAAATCATTTGACACTGTGCTATTGTGTTGCTGAAATGCTATGACAGCCGCTGTTTATTTTTCGGAACCGCGTTAATCGGCGCTCACCCGCGCGCACTCCGTTGACTCGCTCCGCTGACATGCGTGTGTGTGTGTGTGTGTGTGTGTGTGTGCGTGCGTGCGTGATCATGTGTGTCAACGGGGGGTCTGTTCCTCCCCTAGCAGGGGTTGACACCAGGTCCCAGTGTTTATGTATACCTCTGAAAGGCTGCCAGTCATTGATGATGTGTTGTGTTGCGCTGAGAGGCCGCTATACTGTATACGGAGAAAGTTGGCCCCGTATACCTGGGATGGATCTGCTCCACGGGCCCCACTCCATTAACACAGCCGGAACTGACCCATAAATCACTGTCCACAAGGCCTCCTCAGACAGCCCCTGCCTGAACACTCTGGACCCCCTCCACTAGTCACACTTTGAACCCCCACAGATCAATCAATTCGTGGCAGAACCCCCCCCCCCCCCACAGACACACACACACACACACACACACACACACACACACACACACACACACACACACACACACACACACACACACACACAGCATCCATCCTTTTCCTCAGCTATTTATTTATATGTAGTCCAAATAAGTCCAAATATCTGCAGTATTACTTCAGTATGTACAGTCTTAGGCATGGGTGAAATAAAGGAATTACTGTAAAAGCGGTGGGTGTAATGGCAAATTCTAGGGGCTGTTTATGTGTTTTCTTTGATGTTTTTCGTCATCGTCATCATGCTCTTACAGTACCTGTATGTAGTTTAGCGGCAAAGCGAGTCTGAAACTATTATATCTCTGCTTTTATTTTTTATTTTTTTTAAATTAAAAAAATATATTTTTCAGGAAATAAAGGAAACCTTTTCTTTAACAAAGCAATACTGCCTCATCAAAGGGTGTTCAATAGCACTGATTTATGAAAAAGAATTGAGTTAGGTAGTGACCTGACAGCAATGAATTATGAAGCTGCTATATTCTACATGTACATGTACAGTATGTCCACAAGAACTCAATAGGCTACACTGTAATATCGTTAAATCATATTCATAGCATGTCCATGCAACTTTATACAACTCAATATCTGATACGCAATATTGTGGTCAAGGTGAAGAAGGTCAACTATTGATTGTCATATTGTCATGCATATCTTATGAACTATTAGAATGAAAATTGATTGCATTTGAAAACTTGAATGATGCCATTCCATAACGCTTCTTAGATGACGTAGAGTAATAATGTAATGATGCTTCATGGTTCTTCAAACAAATAATGGAAATAATGATTGCATTAATGTAACACCCAGACCTGGGTCTGGGTGGAACAATGTCTGAGCTGAGTACAACTGTCGATAACGTATGTAACTTGTGATATTAGTATTTCAGAGAGAGAGAGAGAGAGAGAGAGAGAGAGAGGGCTTAAGACCAGGCCATCTAATAGAAGAATTACGATATTGAGGGGGGGCGGAAACCGAGCGCTTGAACGCTGTTCATGCAGCCTGAACTGAGACAAGCTGTAGTTGGAAATACATTGTTTTCAACGAGGGCGGCGCACTTAAGAGCTATTTTAAGCATGTGTGCAACATGACAACTGTGTAAAAGTATTGTACAGTAACACCTAAAGTCTCTTTAATGTTTATGTTGTACTATTACTACAAAACAATTGAAAATAAAGGGACTTTTCAGGATTCCAATTCAAAAATAGCAAAATGTAATTCAGGATATCAATTCAAATATAGCAAAAAATAGCTGATCTACAAGTTCAAAAATTGACCTTGTAGATCGGCTATTTTTTTCCATGACAGAAATATGCAACGTGGCCATCGTGGAGTGAGTGTGGAAATATAGTGGCCCTCTCCATCGTCAAAGTTGCCCATCCCTGGCTTAGACAGCTTTTGTGTGAACTGTGAAGTGAAGCAGGCACCATTTGCTTCAGTCCAGACAGATAGAGCAGGAGTCCGTGAAGTCTTTCACAAGGTTCCCGCATCAGGGTGCCTCGTAGCGTGCCAGCATTGTTTAAGAGATGAGGTCTCCAGACTCTGTTCCTGCTAAAAGCTCTCACAGACGTGTGTGCAGCATGTCAGTCAGCCATATAACCAGGAGTCCACTCTTACCTGCCCAAAGAGATTGACTCATTGTGGTCTTTGTGATAACATTTTAGCCACCTTCCTTCCTTACACAATTGAACTAGTTAAAGATCGAGTTTGGATTGAGCATGTATGCAGAAAGGATTAATCTATTCATGGAATCTCCTTTGTCCTGTTTGATGTAGTGGTACTTATTATGACAGGAATTTATAACATTGAAAAACCCAATCGGCCAGGACGGAGCCCTTTTCCCCGCCCGTTAATGTCTTCCTTTCCTTCACCCACTCTCCATTTTTCAGTACAAAGAATTAATTTCATGGTTTATTTTTTTCCCCCGACAGTAGAAAAGTGATGATGGGCCCGACTATTGTTATCAAAATATCAAAACGCATTACATGCGTATGCCATTTTAAGTGACTGTCTTTGGCTTCCACACAGTGCACAGCTTTTTTTCTTAGCTTATCTCATATCTTTGGTATGAAACATGGGACTCTCAATGCACTGAGTATGTGTAGTCCTTTCACAGAGGGCGTTCCATTGCTTCCAATTCTCAGTCTGTACATTCGAGTTGTGAGCGACAGCATAATGAGCACTGGATGAGGGGGACGTGTAGAAATAACAATGTCTCATTTTGCATATTATGCAAAGTTGAGAGAAACGGATTGAGGATGGGGGGCAAAAATAAAAGCCCCCCCTAGCTTACGGCCATACCCTGTTGTTGATGTCGCGAAGTATAACAACCCACTCTCCTTTCCGACACGAGTACACACAGCATGTCATCTCTGATAAGCCCTCCATGACGGAAAGAAAAGAAAAAGAGAGTGAAAGGGATCTAGTTCATAGCAATAACAGATAATGTTGCGGAGGCACAGAATTATCGTCAGATTCAGAGGCTTTTCATGGGGAGATGTTGATTACTTCCCTCATCGCCAATGTTTCTAAAACATGTGCATTAGAACAGAAAGGCTCTGGCATAGGGTGATATAGTCTTTAATTCAGAGAGCCCAGTTAGTTCTCGCTATTGAGGCGGCGTGAGATAATATCAGCTATTACATTTTCTTGTCTTCCATGGACTGGCCTCTGCACAAAGGAAAGCGGCCCACTTTCCATTGGCAGTGAGTGGGCCTGTGAGGGGCATTATGGTGTCCTTTGGGTGCAGATGCACTTCTTCTGCAATCTGCACTACTAATAGGTTTTTAGATAGGCTGTGCGAGAAGTTGGTTAATATACAATATATGATGGGACTGAAAAATTGTCCTTAATCCCCCCCCCCCCCCCCCCCCCGTCTTTCACTTACCCTCTTCCACATATTAGTGTTTTTTGAGCTCTCACTGGCATTTTGCAGCGACGACCTAATCATTGTAATTCAGAGGATTTATGCATGACACCGTCTGATAATTTTGGGCATGTTTATTGAGGTGATTCAAGGAATGGAACAGGGTACTTTTTAGTCAGTGATTTAGGTGTCCTGATAGGACTATAATAGAGCCATTATTAGCTGGCAGCTGTCCTGAACGACCGTTCTATGTTCCACTGTGTGCAAATGACCTTATCCTGAAAGGTTGTGGGTAATATTCTACCTGGGCCAACATGGAACACCTGGAGACAGTCTTATGTCTACAATATTCTGCTGTTTTAAAAGAAGCCTTCTTTAACGTACGATGGTGCCCATCCATCCATCCATCCATGATCCACCCATGATCCATCCATCCATCCATGATCCATCCATCCACCCATGATCCATCCATCCATCCATGATCCATCCATCCACCCATGATCCATCCATCCATCCATGATCCATTCATCCATCTTCAACCCGCTTATCCGTAGTCAGGTCGCGGGGTAACAGCTCCTTCCTCCTGGGGGGATCCCAAAGCGTTCTAAGGCCAGTGATCCATCCATCTCCTCCCAGTGGGACGTGCTTCAAGGACCTCTCTAGGGAGACGCTCGAGAGGCATCCTAACCAGATGCCCGAACCACCTGAGATGGCTCCTTTCCAAGCGACTCTACTCCGAGATATCTCCCGTCATACGAGAGAGACGATGGTGTCGCTCTCCAAAAACAGCCGACCTACATACTCACATGCAGCTTACTTTCCTAAATGCATTACACATTAGTTTACTTTCAATTAGCACAAGTTTTAAAATAGAATAGAGACGTGGCACAATTCGTAGTCCCGATGGCAAAAATACTTTTATTGTTACCGAAGTTAACATAAGTTATCGTATCATATTATTTTTGCATTACTTTACATTATGCAAAAGGACTAGGCATAATGTTGAATGGAAGAGGCTAGGGTAAATGGAACAACATTCACTTTTTGAATGCCATAGCCTCTGGCTGCCCCCTTTGCTAAGTGTGTTTTAAAAATCACACCACTCTCTCTCTCTCTCTCTCTCTCTCTCTCTCTCTCTCTCTGTAATTAGCAGGCAACAGTGCAACACTAACACTATCTCTCTGTTTCTGGCACAACAGCACCACTTTTGCCCCTACTGGTACTCTAAACATGTATAATGTTTCTCACATAGTCACATAGGTGGTTAGGACATTGCTGTTCCTTGGAGTGGTTGCACCACTCAAAAAAAGAGAAGATCTAGCAGATCTACAAACTCAGAATGGCAAATCGTAATATGCCACATTGTGAGCTTGAAGTATTTATTTTTCATTTACCCCCCCACTTTTAGAGTCTATTAATGTATCACTCTACAAGATTGCCTGATTCATTGATTTTGATTGATTGATTGATTGAATGATTGATTGATTGATTGCAAATCTATCATCTCGCCATCCCCCTATACAGCGCCTCCTGTTCATGTATGTGATTCTCATCAAGAGGGAATGACATGATTCCTTGCAACCTTGTTTAAGCATGATATGTGAGTGCACAGGTTGAAGAATGTGTGTTAGAATGAGCTTTGACATTCACTTTGCTGCATGTCCAGAGTACTATCAGAGTGCATTATTCACTCATAATTCACTCTTTGTACAATGCTAATGCCTTGTCCATGTTCCTGCTGCCAATGACATTCTAGCACTCATGTCGCAACGGCGGTAACCCAATTTTGTGTCAATCTACAGGCAACCCTCCACTAACAGCAGTCAAAATGAAGTCACACTCTCAGTGTTAAACACGCCCATGGGAATTATCAAGCATAAGTCTTAAGACTTGCGTGTCTCTGTGTGTGTGTCAGTGGCGTATCTACAATAAGGAGAGGACAGGTGTCTGCCTGTCCAAATCCATTTTCTGCCTGGCCAAAATCCAGACCTGAGACCTGAGAACTATTTGTGTACAGCGGATTGGCCGTTGCCTTTCAGCCTTTGTATCCTACTGTCTGGCAGGTATATCTCTTTGAAAACTGATTGTGCGTGTGTGTGTGTGGGGGGGGGGGGGGGGGACGATGACGACGACAATTATCACATCTTGCCTGCCCAAAATGTAATTATTGCCTGCCCAAAATGTAATTCCTGGAAACGCCACTGGTGTGTGTGTGTGTGTGTGTGTGTGTGTGTGTTTGTGCGACAAAGTTTGCGACATCAAAAAGTTGATTGGAAATGTGTCTCTACTAGAAATGAGGGCTTGCCCTCAATGTATTTCCGAGAAAATAAGTAAAGGTTGAATGAGAATGTTCTCTTGTGGAGAGTGTTCTATCAAGTTCATGATTGATTGATTGATTGATTGATTGATTGGACATTTTATTCACAGTATACAGAATGGATACATATCAAGCAATCAAGTCAATACAAAAACTGTTACTGTGGACGACACCATGATTAAGCATTACACTTATTTACAAGTGTAATGTCCACCAGTGTACAGTATAATGTCCACCAGTGTACAGTATAATGTCCACCAGTGTACAGTATAATGTCCACCAGTGTAATGTCCACCAGTGTAATGTCCACCATTTTCAACTCATCACAATGAAACCAGATAACCCACATTTCTAGTTGGAGACGGACTTGAACTGTCTTCTGCACTGCAGTTAGCTGCTCTAATCAGCTGTCTAAATGTCTGGGCTAATGCGTGAATTACTTAACGTTATAGTAACACATTTAATTAAAGCCCATGTAATCCAGCTAGGGTGTTGGAGTTTCCTAATCGTTATTGTCAGCCGGACTTTGATAGGAAGGACGGATGCAAAGATGATTGAATTAATGCACTTTTTTTTTTTTTTTAAGATATTTTTTTGCGGCTTACGCCTTTTATTGATTTTTGAAGGGACAGACAGTAGGCTGACAGGAAACGGGAGAGAGATGGGGGGATGACATGCAGTAAAGGCCGTGTCGGGTCCGGGAGTCGAACCCGCGGCACACTGCGACTGGATTACCAGTCCGGTGCCCAGACCGTTACGCTACGGCCTGGGCCGAATTAATGCACTTTGAATTTGTTGTGGACGAAGTATTACTTATTATCTTTACAGAGCAAGCAATGTGAATTGAATACACAAGACCACATTGGAAACAAGCCCTCTGGGCCTTTCAATCAATCAACCATAATTCTAACCCTAAGATTATAGTTTGACATGATATGGGACCAGTCACCACCAAGCTAGTTTTGGATGCACATGATGATATGGCCCTATTCTGAGTTGTGGTATGAAGCTGTTTGAAAGCTAACTTTACAATACTAGAGCGGTGCCCATTGGGCACTGGCCTACTTGGAACGATGCAAGTTGGAAATACATGCCCAAATATGGAGTCTATGCAGATTTCAGAACACTAGTGTGATGTCAGAACTCAGAAGAGGCCAGCTCCATATATGGAGATCCGTCCAGAGCCCAGGCAGCGGCAATGTCCTGAGTTACTGTACGTGGATTACATCGTGATGTCAGAAGTGATGTGAATCCCCTTTTATGCCCATATATGGAGTTCTTTGTCAGGCATGCCCAAATATGGAGTCTATGCAGATGTCAGAATGATGTCAGAAGTCGGTGGGACGAACCCGTATTTAGGCATGCCCAAATATGGAGTCTGGCCCGGGCAGAGGCCTTTTGATGTCAGCTGTGGCCCGAGCCTTTTGTGGCGGTTCTGGACAACCGTGGGTCCGACCGACTCGACATCGGGCATTGCACTCCCTGTGGGGGTGTGGGACGCGTGTGTCAAATTGAAGTAGGTGGGGCGAACGGTTCTCGAGTTACGTGGATTTACAGACGTACACACAGAGACTTGGTGCATTTATAGTTAGATAGATGTTTTCATTGTTTTAAATAGCACAATACAAGTTTACCACAGTGCCAAGAAAAATTAGCACTGAATTATGTCGTTTGTTAACACTTTTGGAGCAGAACAACACATTTAATAACCCATAACCCATAACTTTCCCCGTCATGCTGGTAATTAAAGACCAGGAAGTAAGCTAAAAGCGTGCTCCCGTGCTCCAGCCATACAGAAAGCTCTATACTTCCATTTAACATGCTTAGTCAGCAGTGTTGATTTTGACAGCAAATTTTGATTTGAGCTTTTAGTCCTATAGTCTCTTGAATAGTTTTAATTTAGTTTTAGTCACATTTTAGTCACCTGGAATGTTTTAGTGTTAGTCTAGTTTTAGTCAACTAAATATCATAAGATTTTGGCTGATTTTACACTTGCTGAAAATAGCCGATCTACAAGCTCAGCGACGCGTTGTGAGCTTGTAGATCTGCCATTTTCAGCATGCAACCAAGCATAAAATGACCTGTCTTTTACTTATACTGGATCTCTTGTCCACTAGTCCTAACATTTTAGCCTAGTTTTTATTTGTTGACTAAATTTCCAATATATTTAGTCTGAGTTTTAGTCATCATTGCTTAGTTTTCATTTAGTTTCCATTTAGTTTTCGTCCGTGAAAAAAGGTAGTTGACGAAAATGTTTCGTTATAGTTTTTAGTCGACAAAATTAACACTGTTACTCAGGTGTACAGTACGCCACTGTTAATGGCCGACCACTGCCAACAACAGCACACACAACATGTCCGTGTGTGTGTGCGTGTGCATCTGTGTGTGTGTGTGTGTGTGTGTGTGTGTGTGTGTGTGTGTGTGTGTGTGGTCTGCTCATACCGCACGCGCTTGTACTACTCTTAGCTGTAAACATCCGTAAACAACAATTCATTCCCAACGTAAACTCCCTGAGAGTAAACATCCTTCATTATATCCTTGTAAATTTCAATGACACCTTCTCCACCACGAGAGCCCTGCACTATCATTTATCTTTACACCGTTCCCTGATGTGAGCCCGAGCAACCTACCTACCGCAGTGCTTTTTCATTACATCCTGGCCAGTGTCCTGGTAGGCAATGTTAACCAAGGGACATAAAGTTTCACCCACCGTTACTGATTGCTATAGGTCAATGACAGAGAAGACGGGAAGCAGCAAACAGATGCTTGGCTAAGGGATGTATATAGCCAAGGATTTAGTGAGGAGGAAAAAAACGCTGGGCTTGTGTTGAGGAGGCAAAGGCTCACTTTCCACATTATCAGCGTTCACATTACAGGCTCATTAACAAGAATAATGGGGCTCAATAAAAGCAATCAGGCTCTGAAATAAACTACAATTAAACAACTTTATTTTTGCCCATTTAGAAAAGGGAGCACCCCCCCCCCCCCCCCCCCCCCCTGGGCTAAAGCAGGATAACTCGCCCGTCAATTCTTCCCCATCTGCCGCAGATTGGCGTCTAGGAGGTATAGGCACTCAACGACAGACAGCCACAGCACAACGCAGACATCAGTTGTCGTCGGGCAAACAGGACGGAGAAGATTATCGACTGTTCCTGTTAGTCTGGAGGCTTCGTAATACTCCTTTGCTAAACAAACACACACCCCATAAAGCGTTTAATGTCTGGTTACGCTGCACAAACACATTGTGTACTGTAGCCTTAGTGGCGAACGTTGCACCCTCTTCAAATCCACCAGAGGCCGCAGCATGAAGCGTGGACTGCACCAAGTACACAATTAAATGCCACATGGGGGGGCCTTACATTTTGGTGGGTGGGTGCAATATACATGGCTCCAGGAAAGGCCTGTCTGCTCCAGGGCTATAATTTAATTGAGGGATTAGCATTGCTGCACAGGGTATAATACATTTCTTTCAGCACCTGCCATTTAACCTTGCTGGTGGCGAGCAGGACTTGCAGGAACAGAGCGCGGGGTTAGCTTTAATCGTCAGCATGCTGGAAGCCCTGAACGGTAGGGCTATGGGGGGGGGGGGTCCAAAGTCTCCCTTATTGATTCCAACAGATGGCAGAGCCAGAGAGAGTTTTTCCGCTGACTCGGTGCCCAGATGAACAGCAGTGGAGGAGAGCTTGCCGTGGCTTCATTCATTAAATATTCACTTGCACAGACAAACACACCAAACAGTAGGCAATGCGAGACACCGAAAAACCACAATAAAGGTGCCAGTATGTGGATCTATTTACAGAACCGAGGGCCGTATCCAAGGGAAGGAACATTCCCCACAGCCCCATTCCTTTTAAAATATTGAACAGTCCGCAACAATGGCCTCCGTTGCTCAGTAAGGAAGGTTGATCACACAAGTCAGAATTTTACATTAATTATTCATTCAGGAATTTATTGCATAATCTCTCCCCCCCTCCTTTTCAAAACAGTTTGTTGGGCTGTTGATGATGTCTGGCAAAGATAATGCACCTTATATTATAGCTCCTTCCACTATTATTCATATCAATCACTCTTCCAATCATGCTGTTTTTCTTTGGAATACAGGAAGTAATTTACCGCCGCATATAAAACAGCAATGCATATTTATGAAGGGCTTTGACAGTTGTGACTCCTCTGCATGAACCCAAAACACCTGAAGATCTGTTTATGTTTGCAATTAGCTGGGAGGAAAGAGGATTCTTGGGGCAGGTCAGGAAAAATAATTATAGGGCTCGGGCTGTGTCAGGCGTCACATTAGGGCCATATCAACACCTGTCTCCACTGGCCACAGAATTAAATATGAATGCATGCAAATGAGACCCTGGCTCTTACTCAGAGGACAACTCTGCGTAACACCACAGTAACAAGCTCATTAGAATTCAGCGTAACTCTGCCGTGATAGCTTCCATTTAGCTATTCTTGTCTCTTTTATTTTTAATAGGGAGCGACCAATAAGTCGTCTAGACTGGCATATACTCGGGTGACAATGTGATGTTGACTCATAAACAAGCAAGGTTTAAATGAAAGACATACAAACAATATTTTTTTTAAGCTCAGATAAATGGAAGCTTCTAATGGAAGTCTGCTGGAGCTCAGTGTGTGTGTCGTGTCGAGCATGCTAAAACAGCATTAGACAAAACCATTCCAGGTGCAACCACCAAAGTTGTAAGAAATCATACATTATAAAGCAACCACCAATAATGTGTTATGATACTATAGGCCTATATACTGTATGTGCACCTAATGTTTCTCACAACGGGACATGTTCTAGTATTGTAATATAGCTTGACAATGCAGAAAAACCATGTCCTCCTCTAGCCCATGTTGTCCAATTTGCATGTACGCTTTTGATTTACTATAGTGGCTGTAACTAGTATAGGCCCTGTTATTGGTCTCATAGGGACAGAGAATCTATTGTACTTAAAACGTTATATGCGTTGCGTTTTGTAATGTATTTTAGTCGGCCATATCCACTTAAAGAGAGCTCGGAGCCAACCTAATTGTGGCATGTCTCTTTGTGCTTGACTTTCCATGTGTGCGTAAGAATAAGCGAGAGTGTATTAGATGAGAGCAAGGCTCTGTAAACACCGTACAGCTGTATCTTCTCAAAGCAGGCCCCTCTCTGGCTGCCCTCCTCTCCTCGTGTGTGTTTATGCTATCATGTACGACAGCACTTAGTGTCAGCATAACTCAGTGGATGCTGCTTGTGAACTTCTGTTCCAATAACGAGACCTGCAACTGTAATGGCGACGCCATGGATTTATAAGCCTCGATTTTGGCCCCATCCTAGCCGACCCCATCCCCATCTCTCTCTTTCTCCTGACGTGGTTTACTCACGGAGTTCATTAACACCTAGAACGTCCAGGACAAAGTATCTTTGTCTTTTCTATTAGTAGCGCCCGACGCCCAGGACAAAGTATTGTCCAAAAGACGAAGTTTATTGATATGAGAACGGATCGCATGACTCCACAGCCTAGGAGCGCCTGTTGGGCAATCCGCGATGTTGCGTAAGAATGAGACGTCATCGAAAAACTCCCTCCCCTTTTTAGCCGACGAAAACGAAAATCTTAAAACATTAATAACTTGCGATCTAAATCATCCCGTCTAATTATGAAAAAAGATCCGCCCTCCGCGGTCCAGTCACTAGTCGCGATAGATTTATTCTTACCTCCCGTTGTTGTCGATCGACTCTAGAGTGGTGGTGGTTTGCCTGTTGTCTCTCATTGTGGACAAAATCGTATCCAATGATAACAAAATAATCTAAGTCTTGGGTCCGAGAGGCTAAATCTCATCAAATGGTGGTCCGTGGCTCAAATGCTGAATAAATAATGGGCCTTGATATGAAACGATATGATACCCCACTTACTGGTACATACCTGACCAGTAAGTCCCAAAATAGCAGATCCACAAAATCACTTTTCACGAGTGACAGCGTTGTATGACAAATTATAAATCAGACTTCAGCCACATTCGCTCGGTTGTGATTCAACTTCCCATAACCTTGTTTTTGATATACCATAATTATGTTGACAGGTAGGCAAAATTGCCTTCATATTGTGCATATATAGACTATGTATACCCCTTCTCTTTTATGTAGGCACATTTTTCATTTGTGCTTTTCAAATGCAATGCAAGAGATTGCAGAAAAAATAATAAAAACACCCAGAACCCAGATCAAAAGAAATACAATGTCTAATAGGGTGAAATATCCTGTCAATGAGTACCACTACCTGCTTTTTAATTGTCTTATTGTGTTGATTCAGAGGCTTTCTCTATACGGGTTTCTATGCAAAGATAATGTCTCAGTGCTGCATTCCGCTTCCTCTGTTTTACTTTGAGTGCTTGTCACCCGCCAGACTTTGCAGCATGAATCATTGTTTTTCTTTTTCTTGTTCTCTCATGCAGAAACATCAAAAAATGTGAAACTTGCTAAGACCGAGACACTGGTTTATTATTATAGATGACTTATGAGTAGATGAACCCACGGCCGGAAACCATGCAGTCGTCTGATGTAGTGTCTATCTTTTAAAGCTCCAATCTGTAACCTTTATGTCCTGCCCTGGGATTTGAAGCCAGGTCTCCCCCGCACGTGAGACCAAAAATGTCTCTCCCTGCTGTCAAGAGGCAATCCCCTCTTGGCCTGGGGATATATTGCACCCATGAGCTCAGTGTGGATTTCGTTGACTAAAACTATGAAAAATGTTCGTCGACTCCTTCTTTTCACTGAGGAAAAATAAATAAAAACGAATCTATGATGACTAAAACTATGACTAAATATTGCCGGCCATTACACTATATTGACAATTTCGTCAATAAATAAAAACTAGACTAAAATGTTAGGGTTGGACTAGTGGATAAGATTTTATTATGCTAGGTTGGATTCTCAAAATAGACAATCTGCGACACGTTGTGAGCTTGTAGATCAGCTTGTAGATTTCAGCATGCAACCAAAGTGTAAAATCTGCCATTATGACAACATCAAGGCCTGCCAAAACACATTTAAGTCGACTAACACAACTGTACATTTAGTTGCCGAAACACGCCCGTGTTGTTCTTCAGTACTGCTTATGAACCAGTTTGATTCCTACCCAACATTGGGGTCTAAATCAAGGGTGGGCAACTTTGACGATGGAGAGGGCCACTATATTTCCACACTCACTCCAGAGGGGCCACAGCTATTTTTGTTATATTCAAATTGAAATACTTAATTATTTTTTATTGGAATCCTGAAAAGTTATTATATAATTTAAATAGTAATAGTTATGTTAACTTTATTAACTAGATACAAATACATTGGACATACAAAATTCATTCAGTCATTAAGCTACATAGACTGAAGTAATTAAAGCAGGTCATGTTTGCATGTCTGGAATTGTAACAGCTGAAATCATCAGTGTATCAGTATTCTTTTGTTTTGTAATACATTTTTATTTCAATTTTAGATGAAAGGCACAGGTACAGGCATAAAAAAATGCACATAAAACATAATTCAAATTCTTTGCCAACTACAATTGGTGGTTTGCCCCTTGCCTAATTTTTTTAAATCCTACCCCCAAACCCCAGCACCAACCACCATTGACAAAAAAAAGAGAAAAATATAGTAATAATTATAACAATTAAATACAACATAAAACTAGATAAAAAAAATAATAATAACAACAAATTGTAAATAATAAAAATAAAAGTACATCAGTATTCTGACTAACCTGAGTTGCCCATGTTTGGTCTAAAAGTAAGGAGACCACCTCCGAGCACTGCAGATGTGCTGTCGTTACAGTATGTGTTAACATACTCTGCCATACAGATTGGTCAAATTTACATTTTATTCATTAAATAGTTCTGGATTGCAGTTTTAAATATTAGGTATACATTTCGACTGCCGACAGACCCTGATTTAAATATTGCTCCAGGCTCATTGTTATTATTTTTTTTTGCACAGCTGCCAACGCATGGTTTATTTACTGTACATTCTCAACTCGCTGTAGCATCAAATGACTAGAGCCACTATGGTGTGCCCACAGAAAAAAAAGTATGTAGAAGCTGCCTTTTAATGATTCATTAGTCCTCTGCCCAGTTTAATTGTTGCCAACTCCCGTGTGCTGCATGCGCTCCACCATGTCTCTGTGCCAACCCCCATTGTTAGCCTGACGAGGGTGTTCAGTGTTACTGCACTGTTGTTTTTGGCAGCACGTTTTGATTTTAGTTTCAGTCAACAGTCATATCTAGTCTCTTGAATAGTTTTCATTTAGTTTTAGTCACATTTTAGTCACCTGGAAGATTTTCGCCGACTAAAGCTACAGTTGATTTAGTCGACTGAAATGTATTTTGGCAGGCCTTGATGCCGAAATTGTCAATATATTTAGTCTTAGTTTTAGTCATGATAGCTTAGTTTTCATTTAGTTTCCATTTAGCTTTCGTCAGTGAAAAGGTAGTCGACGAACATTTTTCGTCTTAGTATTTGTCGACAAAATCAACACTGTACATGTCTCCTCTGATTCACATGGCTGCCACACGCATTCTGTACATACTGTACATACCGTACACTGAACAATCCTGTGTTCATTAAACCCAACTTGTTTAACAGTTATTAATTGTTTTTTTTTTTTGCATTTTTGTTTCTTCATTGCATATGAAAGCAGAACATCGCATGAAAAAGAATGAGATATTAGTTAATTAGATTCAGTGGATAGTTTTGAAACTACAGATTATAGAACTGAAGTCTATAAATCACCATTTGAATGGCACACAGCCAGCTCTATTCTTATTTCGATTTGAGCTCCGGAACTTTTGTCAAACATCTCTAGTATGTTTGTCTACGGCCCTATTTGCCGTCAGTGCTAAACCGCTTACCCCTAAGCTTCTTTGCCTTTTTTTTTTTTTTTACTGTTTTTAAAAAAACATTCAAATTGTTCATCTAACCGATCTTGTGCTTTATAGATCGGCTATTTGAACTATTCAAAAATGTTTTTCAAAATGGGCCCCGGCGCCCACAAGTTTGGAATGGCTGATCTGCAGACACATGCCGCAGGGCAGATAGCAGATAACTGTGTCCTTTGAGGTATAGCCCCTGTGGAGATCTGCCACCAGCACTGGACTATTAGCCTCCCAACGAGGCCAACAAAGCCACTCGTTATCACCGTGTACAATGGCCCAAACGATTGCATACGACCATGTGCTTCTTAACCCATTCTTGGCGGGGAACCCCTTTCGGTGTTTTAAGCATTATGATATGCCTTAGCTATTGAAAAATAGCAGATCTACAAGCTCATAGCGCACCACCAAGTGCCGCACTATGAGCTTGTAGATCTGCTATTTTTTTTAACATCGTGAAAATGTGGCGCAAATCTTTGAATATATATAACGTTTTTAACTTGAATGTTTGCTTCTGGGTGGGTCCCTGGAACTGCATATTTTCAGATGGGAGTCCATGGCCAAATACAGATCATTCTGGGGGTCCTTGACGTGAAAAGGTTGAGAACTGACATAGAAAACATAAGGTTTTTCAGAAAATTGTCAGGATTTAGACGGCATTTGTTTAATCTTTTCTCTGGTCTAAACGGGTTAAACAGAGATCGTGGCATCTTTTGTCACGCTTCATTTGTCCGTAATGCTCTTTTTAAAAGCGATCCGGCTAAAGAGACGGACAAGTGCTCTCGTGGAACTGCTGTCAGCGATAAGTAGCCTCTCATTTGACTGCCCGTGCAATCCAATTATAAAGCTGTAACATGCAACACCTCCTCATCAACCTTTCTGTGATTGAACCTCTCTCTCTCTACTTGGTACCTTTTTTCAGTCTTTCTGTGTATCTCCCTGCATCTCCTCCCCCACATCTCTGTGGTGCAGTGTTGATTTTGTCTGACGAAGACTAAATGGAAACTAAATGAACACTAACTATGACTAAAACTAAGACTAAATATATTGACAATTTCGTCAACATTAAAAACTAGACTAAAATGCTAGGAAGGGACTATAGTCCACTAGTCCATAAGTCCAAGATGCAGTATAAGTCATTTTACACTTGGTTGCATGCTGAAAATAGTAGATCTACAAGCTCACAATGCGTTGCAGAGCTCTTTGATCAGCTGTAAGTGTAAAAATAGCCATTACGACGCCATCAAGGCCGGACAAAATACATTTAGTCGACTAAAATCTTGCGATATTTAGTCTCGTAAAACTAGACACTCCAGGTGACTAAAAGTAAAATGTGACTAAAACTAAATTAAAACTATATTCAAAGGACCATACTATGACTAAAACTAAAATCAAAATTTGCTGTCAAAGTCAACACTGCTGTGGTTTATGGATGGATGCTGTCCATATCTCTCTCTCTCTCTCTCTCTCTCTCTCTCTCTCTCTCTCTCTCTCTCCGTTCCTCCTGTATCCCTGAGGCGTGGGAGCACAGAGAGGGCAGGTGTGGTGATGATGGCCCGCACCGGGTGTCCTTTAGTGTCCGATAAGTGACACCCCCCCCCCCCCCCCCCTCCTCAGCTGCCTGCCTCGGCCATGCAAGCAGAGCCAGGCTAATGGATTTGGCTGCCAGGCATATACATCCCAACTCAGCCACCCTGTTCTCTCCCTCCACCACACCTCTCAATTATTCAAACTCCGCTCCTCCTATGCAAATGGCATGTCCTATCTAGGAAAGAAATCCTGCCATCATTTTCACGCGGTTGTGTTATGTGTGCATGCTGCATCGTGTGGGGGGGAGGGGGGGGGGACTCCTGAGAGTCGCCGCTGGTGACATATGGCGTCGGTCGGTCGGTTGGTGTGCAGCTAGAGCGAGCGCGGCCGCCATGCCTTGTGATCCCTCATCTCCTTGTAGGGCGAAGCACCATCAGACCTGAACCATTAGAGGCTGATCTATCGAGCACCCGCTCACAAGTAGTAACACTCTCCGGCAGTTCCCTAGCAACCGCCGCAAGCCTCTTCTGGTCTCTTTTCACCGTAACGCTCAGTTGCTTAGCTACAGAGGGCTCTGACAAAACTACACATGGCCCATCTCCCCGAGGGAGTCAGTCAAGGGGCTAAAAGCAAAAAAGAAACCCGCCGGTGTCATTCAGAAAGCCAATCAATGAACGGGAGGCCTCACGGGCGCTGATATCGCAACTTGCCATGCATGCCTGTCAGAAATCCTCGTGCACCCGCGTGGTTTTTACCGCACGTTAGATTTGATACTCACTGTTATTTAATTGACATGGTATAGTAGTCGTTTTGCATGCGTGCACTGAAAGGAAAGCTGTAGCAGACGGCTGTCTGATTGCATCATGAACATTGTGCTGGCCGTACGCGTCTGTGCGTTGGCGTGGTGCGGAAAGTCAGAGGGTGAATGAAGGGCGCTAGCTGGGCGCTGAGGTGGGCGAGGGATGGGGGAGGGGGGGAGGGCTGAAGGTTTTGGAGGACTGTGTAATTAAGGCCCATAAAACAGCCAGGCTCACCGGCAGCAGGAAGGTGTGCTGCTGATTTAGCTCTTCCCCTGCACGCCGGCCCACCTGTTAAAGAATTTATTTCCCAGGTCAGTGGCGCGGGCACCTGCATGGCTGCTATCATCCAGCAGCCTGTCTGTCTCCCCCGCAGCACTGCCGGAATCCCTGCCAAAGAGCAGTGCGGTGGACAGTAACTCAGTACATGTACTTGAGCACTGTACTAATAAGGTCCCTGCACGCTGGGCGCGTTTTCAGATGTGTGTCTGTCTGTCCGTATGGCTATTTTTGCAAGCTTGTGACTCATGTCATTTCAAATAGAAATAGCCTTATTGTACTGTTGATTCCACTACATTTCTAGCTCTCCACACCGACAAGGCTGGATGGACAGCAATCAAAAATTTCCATGTGTATGACTCATGGGAACCGTTACGCCTGATTTATACTTGGATGCACATCATGTCATGCACCAACCGGGGGGGAAAAGGCTGATCTACAAGCTCACAACATGTGACGCTTACAGACGGACAGAGACTCCAGTTGGATGGAAAGCAATCCAATTCTAAGCTGAACGTGTGTGTAACTCAGGGAACCGTTAAGCCTACTTTGCATTGTAAGCTTGTAGATCAAACTGTTTCAGTGCGTGCCACACACAACTACTGTAAGTATAGATGCCGACCAGTGTTGATTTTGTCGACTAATACTAATACTATCGACTACCTTTTTTCGCTGACAAAAACTATACTAGACTAAAATGTTAGGAAGGGACTAGTCACTAGTCACTAGTGGACAAGAGATCCAGTATAAGTCATTCAACACTTGGTTGCATGGTGTAAAATCATGTCATTACGACGGCATCAAGGCTCGCCAAATTACATTTTAGTAAATTTAGTAAAAAACTAAATCGACTGTAGATTTAGTCGACTAAAATCTCATGATATTTAGTCGACTAAAACTATAACACTAAAACATTCCAGGTGACTAAAATGTGACTAAAACGAATGAAAACTATTCAAAATCAACACGTGTTTGGCCCTAACTGCACGCGAAGACACATAGTCGAAGTAATGGAATGTCGGAATTATGGGTAGTGTAGTCCCTCATATGAGGTTGTAGAGACAGATGAGTTTTCACACTATTGACTATACCTATACTGACAATTATGAAACGCATTAAGGTGTGGGGAAAGATGATGCGAGTGTCAAAGGCATACTTTAACAGCCATGCTTTTAACTCAATTAATCAATTTTACCGACACCTTAAATTGGATGTGGGCTATCTGAGGCATGACCTAACAAGGAGAATGAGCTGTAGGAAGCAGTTCCGCGGGATGACCTTTGCGAGGCATTGAGTGAGTCTACACATACCGGAGTACAGTACACATACCGGAGTACAGTAGGTTACGGCAACAACTCAACTGAAGCGCTTAATACATGCACGGCATTAGTGTGACTGCGACTCGGGTTTACATGATATTGTCAAAAGACGGGGGTTCTCTCATTAAAGGTATGCTGACATAATATTTTTGTCAGGTATATATAATAAATGTGTTAATACTTTTCACTGTTTGAAATGGAGAGATCCATCACGGTCCACAAAATCTACTGAATGTTCAAAGTTCAGCTTTTGTGGGTGCAGAAAACCTACAAAAATAATAAAGAAATTATGTCACCATATAGCTTTAAAGACTCACATGTTAAACTCAAGGTCCTGCACAGTTTTCTGTCGTTTTCGTTTTTGTATTTGTTGTGAATATATAGAAAATATATCTTGCTCCATAAATGATGAATCAATCATTGATTGTTTGTTTGGTTTGAGTGTCTCATACGTATCATTTAACACAAAATATAAAAAATAGACACATTAAAGATAACAGCTTATTTTCATTTTGATCCTTGTGGTGGAGTTATTCTGTCCGGTTACATAATTCCTCATTTCTAATGGTTAGTACAGTATGTAGTATGTGGACTATTGTAGTAGTAGACCAACCTAAATCAGACAAATGGCCAATCGTACATGCCCATTTGAATCAAAAGATTGGGCAATAGGCCTACTGTAATCCAGCCAAATGAACACAAACCTGACCCCAATTTTTAGGAATCAAGGCGTTTACAGGACCACTTCAATAGTCAATTGATTGCCTTAATTCGGTTACGATTATAGCATTTGTGTGCATGTAAATACACTTATTGTTTGAGCTTGTACAGTCAGGAGTTCTCGCTGTGGCTTCCTTCTCAGATTCCCTTGGTCTTTGTGAGGATCAAAAGACTTTTAATGAAACACTCTTCTTGTTTGGGTGATAAGGAGCCATGGAGACTGAAGCTATAATAATAAGGGGTGAGACCCTAGGAGAGGACATGTCGGTCTTTGCACAGGTATACTGTATGCCAAAACTGTTGAAAGAATGTGTAACGTTTCTCTTAGTTTTCAACATTTTACAACTTTTCTATTTATTTAAAACGGCACATAAATTATTATACTCGTAGATTGACTATTTCCTCTATTGTTGTACAATGAAGTATATGAGACATGACACATTGTATACAGAGTATACTGTACTGTACTTGCATGGGAAAACTGTTTGGCTGAGCATCTATAATTATCTACTGTGAACTGTTGCTACACCGCCTTGCAATACGTATAGACAGAGTAAACATTCAAGAGAAAAACCTAAAAACAAACCTGTTTGTATGTGGTCTACCCCCATGGGGTGATGACTTCAGGCATCCTTCCAGGCACAGCCTGCCGGAGGAGCTAGGCTGCCTGGAGTTGCTTTGAACTGTTTTATCGGCTGCCATATAGGAGTCATTTCCTTACGCCAATCACTGATAATCACATATGTAAAGCATGACAGATATATCACATGTTAATGTACACCTGCTTAGCATTAAAACAGCGAATGATCCGCTCCCCCCCCCCCCCCCCCCCCCCCCCCCCCCACACACACACACACACACACACACACACACACACACACACACACATATTACCGTGTTGTCATAGAAACAGCAGCCATATAAGAAAAGAAAACCCCAGAACAGACTGACTTAGAATGAGATTCATATCTCTTGTGGGTCACCACACATTTTAGCATAATCATTAATTCAGAAGTTTGTTTATGTAACTGCCACACTGCAAGCCTCTGGGCGCATGTAGTCATGTGTGTAGTATTATGAATCGGGGCCAGTGCATAATATATGCAGCTTGTCGACGCTACGGTTGGAAAGTTCTGTGTTATGCAGCTGTTGATAGGGTAGGGTAGGCCAATGACAACAACCGATGAGTTATATCATGGTCCTGTAAAGATCTATCTGATTGGTCGCTCCACAGGTACAGTTCCTCAGAGACACTTGATCAAAACGCTTCTTCTGTGCACGAGCAGTGACATCGTATGTAAACATTAAGTGTTGCAGTATATGCATGCATGTGCGTGCGTGCGTGCATGCGTCTGTGTGTGTGTGTGTGTGTGTGTGTGTGTGTGTGTGTGTGTGTGTGTGTGTGTGTGTGTGTGTGCGTGCGCGTGTCTGTGGAGGCAGACTGGAGGCAGGGGCCTTCTCCCACGTTGAGACTTGGATGGAGGTTTTATGCGAATGTTGCAAAAAGCCACTGACAGTGTGCTTAATTATTTTTGGCTATATAGCAGACCCTGCCACTGCCTGGCGGTGCCCAGCGGTGCCTGCCTCTCAGGGGGGCAGAGACACGCTGCCATCTGGGGGGAGTGTCTACAATGGCCTTGTTAGCATAAACCCAACTAAAGATTCGTGATATTACCTCTGAGACATCTTCAAATACACACAGATCTGCGACTAGGGTAAATACATTTGCTCTTCCTGCCTTTATGCAAACAGATAACATACCATTTCACCTCCGTTCAGCATCTCGCGGTGGAGAAGAAAATGGAAAGGCTCTCTCAGTGGAGGCGAAAATGAAATATGGGGGTGTGTGAAATGGGGGTAAATACGCTTGCTGGTGTTTTCTTTAAGCATCTGCAAGGGGTGGGGGGTGTGACATTGCTGAGGTAGGCTGCTGGAAGGGCAAACTGTCTCCTGGATGAGTTAAGGAGGAAGTATCCCTCGCACACACACCGCTCCCCTCAGACGGGCACACTGGAGAGTCCTTGCTGTTCATTTCACTCAGAGAGTGAACAGATGGAGCCATTGGTTCCATTTGTACACTCTCGGAGTTAACAAACACAAAACCAATTGGGAAAACACAGTGTATGTGAACTTGTTTTGGCAGACGAATGACAAACCGAACAAGGTGCTCTTTGGGGTGTGATAAAATCAAAGGACAAGAAAGAATATCGACCTCTCTTGTGGACAAAATTTAGAGCCTTTGTTTTTATGGCTAATGCGTTTCAATGCACCTACTCATTGTGGCACAGACACAGCCGTCATCTGGTGATTAAGTGACGGGGTACATTTGGGGACGGAATTGGCTCTGCGACGGTACGCTGCCACTATAGTCATTGGAACCCGGCTGCGGTGCATGCGCAGGTTGTATATACATAAGCTCCACGCGTGAGTCTTTTTTTTACACAAGTACTCTATTTTTCTGTGTGTTCTCTGTGGTTACGCGGCCCTTCACCTCGCCTTCAGTTGAAAAAAAGGTAAATACGGAACTCCCCGCAGGACGGACAAATTGTACGGTTCACAGTGTGGACCCCCCCCCCTTTAAGGCCCAAACCACATTAATGATTGGCCATGCAATTCCTTGCAACCAAACGGTTGCGAGTAGTTGCATGAAGCCATTATCCCCAATGGCAGTTGCAAGGAGTTCCATTGGTGTGACATGTCCTTAAAACTGTTTTGTTGCAAGGAGTTGCATTGGTGCGGATTTTAAGGTAAACTACACCAATGCAACTCATTTCAACTCAATGAGTTGCATTGGTGTGGTTGACCTTAAAAATGTTTTGTCCCGATTAGAGCCTTAGATATAGACAGAGTTACGCAAACTGCGTTCACTTCATGGGGCCAGTACAATGGCGGCTCTCCTACATAGACTTCTATTGAGAATGGGGACAACCAACTGGGACTGGAAGTAGTCCTGGACCGGAAGTAGGCAGACATGCATTGGACTCAGGCAATAGCCCAGCTTTAAAGGACCTATAACATAAAATTCAACTTTTAAATTTCTTTTGTGTTTTTGGGGCTCCCATGTGTGTTTTCTATCCCCACAAATAACCAATTTTTAACAATCAGGCTTTCATATCATATAGGTGTTTTAATGGAAATTGCTCTCAGGAACAGCTCAACTGATTTTGTCCTCATCATGATGTCATCAATGTCACCCTACTTTGTATAATTCCTCCTCTTCTTCAGTCTTCAGTTCCAAATTTGCATTTCCACTTTGTTTACAATGTCCACCATTGTTGATTTTCCAAGCTGACGGAATGGAAAGCCTGGTTTTATCTAGCATCAGTATTATAATGACTCAAATATGAAATAATCTGCATAACAGCTTTTAGATTGGCTATTTACTATATTTGAAATAGGGCTGAAGTGATTAGTTCATAACATATTTGTGTAAGGTCCCACTCCCTTCTTAGCTACTTCCAGCTCCATGTGCAATACTGTTTACCGCAGTTCAGTCTGCAGCATTTCATATTCTGACCACGCCGGCTTTGAAATATAGTACTATCTTGTCTGTGCGTTTTGATTGCTTTGGATTGGATTGGATTTAAAAGGGTTGTTTTATTTTTATTTCTCCAACACTTTATAAGAGAATCTTCCATGCTTTTACGAGTCCACTGTTCCAGACACTCTGACTGCCCAGACGAAGATTTATTTATTAGCTAGTATCACTGATAGTTGAAAAAGGATTTTTGTTTCTTTGTACAAACAGTGGTACTGACTTACTATTGCAACAGCCAGAGATAACATGAATCTAAATAGAAGAAAAACATATTTCACTTTGGGTAGTTTATCACTCTCTCTCTCTCTCTCTCTCTAGCTCTCTCTCTCTCTCTCTCTCTCTCTCTCTCTCTCTCTCTCTCTCTCTCTCTCTCTCTCTCTCTCTCTCTCTCTCTCTCTCTCTCTCTCTCTCTCTCTCTCTCTCTCTCTCTCTCGCTGGCTGTCTGTCTCTGTATTTCGGTTGCTTGCATCTTGTGTTTTGCTCAAGACCGAAGTCATATACAGTATTTAAAGGAGTCTGCTGATCTGCCAGAAAGAGAGTGTGATTCCAAGCTCCAGGGTAAATTATTTCTTCTCACATGGATACTGCGTGGGGATGATCGAAGGCTGATTGGCTCAAGCTCACCTTGTGCAAAGTTGATGCTTCTGCTGTCCAGCTATAAGTCCTCACGGCTTTCTCTCATTTGGAAATGGGTAAAGCTGCTATTTTGCTGTGAACAAATATTAGTTTTTCCTTTCTGATATAGTTTTTCTTGGTCTCCCTTTGTGTATAGTCCACTCACTGAAGCCATTTGTTACAGTGTCCAGTAATGCTCCTCCAGATGGTCTCATTAGGCCCACATATTTGTGGAGGTACACATTGATTGCCAGATTCGTCATGAGACCAAGAGGCAGTCGGTCGTCTTATGGCCTTGATTGCTAAATATGCGTCTGAGCCGCACTGAGGTGGGAGGCAAGAAATATATAAATATTATCTGAGGCCACTGTTCTGAGGCCAACAATTTTCAGGGGAGCTGTGCGGGTGTGTGTGTGTGTGTGTGTGTGTGTGCGTGCGCGTGTGCGTGCATGCGTGCGTGTGTGCATGTATGTGTGTGACCTCACCATGCAAGGCCTCCTGTGTTTGTTGAACATATGGAAACATCCTCGCTTGCCTATGTCTTCAAAAGCTCACCCTGACGTGCGGCATTAGTAGCATTAATTCAGGCCTGCTGAGAGATCTCACAGCACTCCCTTTATCTCCTGTTTGCCTTTCTTATCTGATGGCTCTGACCAACTGCAGCTGGAAGTCCAAGGCAATATGGCTTCTCCGTGGCCCTCTCTCTCTCAGCCTGAGATGAGGTCCCACTCAAACGCAGATGTTTTGCATTTTAAAACTTCAACTTTCCCAGACACCCGTTCCTTATCACGTTTACACAAAAAGGCGCTCCTAATATTTGACGATTTGTTAATCTAACTTATCTGATGGCAACGGCCACAGATCTCAACCAGCCCCCGGGATAGAGAGAGGCTGGAAAAAGAAAGAAAGAAAAACATAAATTATGTATCCCATTGTGTAAAAAGTCGCTTCTGCGTTTTAGAGAAGACACGCGGCACTAGTGCATGCACACAGCACTGGGAAGGTCAAACTCTGGGTTTAGTCGGAACGCTTCAAAAACAGATGCCATAAATGTATGTATTTCAGCATTTCGCATGCCACTAAAAGGAAAGAGTTTATATGTGCTCCACTAAAGCCTCCCTGGTGAGACATTTCTGTCGGGGGTAACAAAGTGAGCATATGCACAGTGTGCCATACCCCTCAGTAGTGCAGTAATGGCTTTGCGTGTGATAAATACATGCGGCCGACTGCAGTAAACCAGCTAAGTAAGCGAGGGGTGCTACGCAGCGACCTGGCGTTTCCCCCACTCGTAAACCTTTGCGACAATCTGGGCCATTCCACGATTCCATTTACAACGCCGCTGAGAGACAAAGAGTCAAGAGAAAGAGAGGAAGGAATCGAGAGACAGAGAGAGATGAGAAAGAGAGAATGGATAGTCCCTTGAGTTGCAGCAATTCTTTTTCAAGGGGGTCCTCACGGTACAACATACAACAAGACAATACAGTAACACAAACCAAACAATAAGGACATACACAAAAGACCATCTGGGCCATCCACGAGAAACATGAGATTTGATTAAAAAATATAAAAAGAATATCATTGGTATTTATTGGTACCTTTTTTTCACTTCCGTTGCTATCCTCCACAGGCCTTCTATTGTAGAAGCAGCCTACATGATAATACACGTGCACACACATGGGGTTATTAGTGTTTTTCTGCTCAAAATGGGTACAATGTTTGGGACCTTATAAAACATGAATCCGTCCTCGTGCTAAGAAAATTAATCCACCGCGCATCGGTACACAGCCTAGAGTGAGGCTACACTACAGATATGGAGGGCTATCACTTCCGGGTCGGGGCGGATGAGGCTCTTCTTCTTTGCTTATGTCGCGCATTTCACTGACACTATAGCCTCACGATCCCGCCTATATACGGTAACAGCATGGAGTCGGTTAACAGACATAGGAAGTAAAATAGAGAGAGAATCGTATGGGGGCAGAGAGCGAGACGAAAACAACAAGCTATACCGCTACAGTGTATGCACCGTGCCCACTCCTATAGCACACACTGCACCTAATGAGTTTTTATCATGGCCATCAATCCAGCGCCGTCAGCGCGCCGTGCATGTGCACTCGCCATGTGGCACTAACTCTATTCTAACGTGTTTGATCTGAGCTGCGCCATGTGGTGCTTATATTCAGAGTGATGTATTCCCACAAGAGCGCACGCAGTTCCTTTCCAGGGATATATAGCTTGTGTGTTGTGTGGCGACCACGGTGAGTTCAGCACATACTGCATACTGTGTGCGCGTGTGTGTTCTCCGTCCTCACCGGCTGAAATATTCTTTTGGCAGGTGTGCCAGTGCCTGATAGGTGCACAGCACACACTCTTTGTTGAGTCCCCCCCCCCCCCCCCCCCGAGGGACTTTGGGCACAGTTCTCTACTGGGGCCCTCTGGAGCTGTCTCTGTGGGCGGAATAATCCGCGGAGGGAGGGCTGAGGAGAGAGAGAGAGAGAGAGAGAAGGTGAGAATGACCTCTATTTATTTCGACGGGACCCTCTCACAAGCTGTGTCACCACTGCCACAGACTCACAGGCAGGTTTTGAGGTTGCCATGGGTTGGTTGGTTGTGTGTGTGTGTGTGTGTGTGTGTGTGTGTGTGTGTGTGTGTGTGTGTGTGTGTGTGTGTGTGTGTGTGTGTGTGTGTGTGTGTGTGTGCGTGTGCGTGTGCGTGTGCGTGTGCGTGTGCGTGCGTGCACGTGTTGGGGACCATGGCCCTTGGAGATAATGCTGCCAGGATGAGTCCTTGTCTCAGCCACAGTGTGACGCTAGCAGAAACAGCCGGTTGTTATCACAGTGCTAGCTGTGGCTGAGCCTCTTACGGTCCTCGCAGCTACAGCAGTAATGGGGCCATACTCCAATTCCACTGACTAGGGTCTCTGGGCAAAAAGAGGCCCACCACATCCATTCTTATGTCACTCCAAAGAGGTCATGTTTAGAACCTGCGGCGTGCCCACAGCTGTTGTTCGCCCACATGGGGAAACAACAGCTTTCTTTTAAAGCGTGAATGTCATTGTTGGGCAAAATTGCTAGCTGTGGATAGTATGCAATTTTGAGCAGCACAGTGGATGAAGCTGAACTGATGGGAGACGTATTCAATCCTCCGGCCTCCACTATCAGGGCAGCTGGCTCAGCGGTGAGGGAAAGACTTTGCTGTTGAGTTGTTGTGATTTCACCAGTAATTAAACTGTAAAGGCCGTGAATTTTCAGAGTAATGTTAACGTTAGCAACAAGCCTGGCATTAGAGACATTTTTTTTTGTACGATGTAATGAATTCTTAAAGTTATATTTGATTAAGCTTTCACACATAGAAACAATTCTAAAAGGAAATAAAACAGCCATGTATAAGATTCTCATGCATGTGTAAAGAAATAAATGGGGGAAGCATTGCCATATACATGGTATAGTTCAATCTATCAGATTCAGTATGAAACAAAAGCCATAAATAATATAATAAAAGCAGTATAATATTCAAAGATAGCATTATTCAAATAAATCTTACGAAAGGTTTCCATATTTTAATAGATTGATTTATTTGCCCTCTGTCAGTCTTTCCAAAGTAAGGCAGGTTGCAAGAGTATACATTTGCATATTTTTCCAAAAGAAAGCAATCATTCTCCTGACCTGACTTAGAATTGACTACGAATAAGTTATCTGGAAGACTAACATTGTTCATTTATTTTGTGGGTTATAATGTGGCCTCCAAATGAAAACTGCATGCGTGAGTGCGTGCGTGCCTGGGTGGGTGTGTGCATGCGTTCCACAGTAACCAAGCACTAAACGTTGGAAGCTGTGCTATCTTTTGCATAGTGCAAGTCTGGGGCAGAGGATGTCGGCCTCTTCATAC
The DNA here is from genome assembly GCF_964188405.1 of Protomyctophum parallelum. Classification (NCBI taxonomy): domain Eukaryota; kingdom Metazoa; phylum Chordata; class Actinopteri; order Myctophiformes; family Myctophidae; genus Protomyctophum; species Protomyctophum parallelum. The sequence goes on along the minus strand of NC_139704.1, from coordinate 16,385,773 downwards.
ATGGTCGACCAGGAACAGAGTCACAATGTCTCTGTTATACCGTGTAGGGCGCACATCTGTAAAGATGCACTCTGACTCTCCCAGCGCACCACCGCATTATTATGCTGGTGCTTATGAGTAAAAAAACACTGACATTCTAAACCCAGTAACAAAACACTTTGCACGGACACGGCCGTGTAAACCACATCACGTTGGTAAAAATACAGGCGTTACTACCAGCCCCACAGAGAGCAGGACATGATGCTGCCTACAGTGTTTTGTTGTTATGGGTGTCAGGGTGCATGAGTGGCACCCATGTCCCTCCAGTGTTAGGCTCTCACTAGCACCTCCAGCACCTTGCCTTTCTACTAAACCACTTTCAACATGGCGTCCCTATTTTGGACATGTTATTAAAGGTGAACATTAAAAGATAATAATAACTAGAACTGCACTCTGTCGAGTGCCTACTTGCTTGTTGCACACAAGTAGGTCATAAATGGCCTACTAGTGCGCAAGTACTGTCGACCGCTACAAACTGTCAAATCTCAGCTTCTCTGTGAAAGAAGAACATGAATTACCTTCATGTTGAAGAACATGAAGGAACATGAAGGTAATTATATTTAAGCGTTTCAAATTCATTCTTTCGTTACGTAATTAACAACAATCAATTACGTAATGTAATTAATACGGATGAGTGACGGCTTTTGATGGTGACGTATATGTTGATCAGTGTCGGGTGGATTGATGTATATGTATTTTTGTGTTTAAGCAATGTTTGTGTTTACGCAAAAAAAGGTGTTGGTAGCAAATCAATGTTTGTGTTTACACAATGTTTGTACAAACACTCAAATTCTGATATTAGTTTTAGTCATAGTCTCTTTCTTGAATAGTTTTCATTTAGTTTTAGTCACATTTTAGTCACCTGGAATGTTTTAGTGCTATAGTCTAGTCTAGTTTTAGTCGACTATTACAAATATCATAAGATTTTAGTCGGCTAAGTCTACAGTTGATTTAGTCGACTAAAATGTATTTTGGCGGGCCTTGATGCCGTCGTAATGGCAGATTTTACACTTGCTGCGTTGTGAGCTCGTAGATCGTCTATTTTCAGCATGCAACCAAGTGTAAAATGAATCCAATGAAATGGATGTCTTGTCCACTAGTCCCTTCCTAACATTTTAGTCTAGTTTTTATTTGTTGAAGAAATTGTCAATATATTTATAGTTTCCATTTAGTCTTCGTCAGTGAAAAAAGGGAGTCGAAGATCTTTCGTCATAGTTTTAGCTGACAAAATCAACACTGCACTAAAATCAGCACCCAGCTTGATCTCTTCCGCTCATCCAGGTGCAGCCAGGAACGCAACACACCGGACTGAAAAATGCAATCACCCAATGTTTTTTAGTCCCACTTCCTAACCCTTACTTAACCAAGCAGACTTTAATGTGCCTTTGTAATTACTGTCATTAGGATAATATGGAGAGTGCACAGCACATGTTGCTGGAATGAGAGTGTGCTTAATCTCTCTACCCGCAGTGTCTTTCTCCATCAAACCCGCGTCTGGTGCATATGTCTTAATTGAAATGGCGGGTAATAGCGTCTGCGAAGGCCACATCACTTCCATTCATCTTCCTGCAGCTGTGCCTCCGTGCGACTGCGGCGCGCATGTAAACCTGCCTGACATTTTGAGAGATTCATGAAGCTGCAGCTTCACCGGTGCAAGGATCGCGTTGCACGTACTGTATACACCCGTGGAATTATTATGTGCTGTACCAGCTTCTCGCTGCCCTATTCAGGGATATGATGAGATGCATTGCCATGTCTGGTGACTGGTGAGGGCATCACAGTCTGGTTGATTAGTGGCAGAGCTGAAAATATTTCCCTCGAATATTACGTATGTTGTATGCGGTGTGTGCTTGTGTTATTGCGGATGTTATGAACGGTCTGAATATATATCCCGCCTTCTGCCATAACAAGGCAAACCCAGTGGCGTGGGTATCGTGTGTGAGTGGTAAAAATACACACATGATGGTATGAAACGTGTCTTGCATGCACACTGCAGCCTTGGCGAGCTGCCTGTGGCCTGCGCACCCCATCAAACACAGAGAGACAGCAGCATTCGGAGGTGTTTCCAAGAGAGCCGCATGTAGATCAAAATTGTGCTTTTTTTCAGTTTGACATTACATATGGCTGGTGTTGCCCGTCAGGACGCCCCTGGCACACTGCTTGGCCACGGGGGATCCAAAGCCATGACATGCCTGCAGAGATACAGAATGAAAAACAAATCATGTGCCTAAAATTGAAACCCACGGAGGCAGAGAAAGGGAAACACGGCTCCTGGAGTGTGTGCCTGCATGCCGCTCACATAAAAATGGCCTTGGATTTGTACCAGGGCTTGTAATCGGTTCTATAAAGGAAAACTGGGAAAGAGACACAATTTCCATAGAATGAAAATGAGAATGTGTTCTGGAACAAAACAAGAACATGATTTGCAATACCATTTAGAAATGTTATTTTCCCCTTCCCATGCAAAAGCAGCTCCTTAAAAGTTATTTGTTTTTGTGTAAACTTTCTTATACCGCCAATATGTGCATGTCAGGCTCCCTTACCCACTATGATTAATATGAGGCTGCTGCCTGACACAGAATAGCCCACCATCACATTTAAGGTACCCGTTTTGATTTAGATCTGACTATTGTTAGGGTGTTCTAGCAGTAGCCATATTCATGTGTGTATATATTCTTACCTTTAGTCTACCTGAACAATATTGTAAAACAATGCTAACGATAGGTTAATAATTTGTCTCTGAATTCCTAACAACTTCAGGAACGTTGTGTCTGGAACAATTTTGTTTCAGTTCAGAACAGATCAATTGGGAAATGATTGCGTTTTCAACCCCTGATTTTGACAGTTAACCAACCTGTTATTTTGTTATCAAGTTTTTTTGTGCATCACAGCTGCATCTTCATATTTGTATCGGTCAAATTCATGCTGTTTGATCAGGTGCAGTTGCATTTGTGTTCCAGGATCAGCACTTTTACTCACAATTAGTCAACAGTTAAGCAGGCCCGGCGACATTAATTGAGCTGTGGGCTGCCGTTCCGTAGCAGACGCGGTAAAAGAACATTCCCCAAATGTTTCGGAGACACATAAAAGAGCGAGCGGCACAAGCTTGCTGACAGCGGTGTCACCTGGCAGCTCATTCAGGCTCAGAGGAATGCTGTAGAAAGCCCATAGCGGTGGACGCAGCAGCTGGCAGCGCTGCTCGACAGCCCAGGGACCCCTGTTTTCACTCTGTGCCCGTCCCTCCCCTCCCTGCAGACACTGCCAGGGCCATTCTAACAGCAGATGTACAGCAAAACAAGATGTAAATCCCTGAGGTCCATGTCCTTCAATGTAGCTCTTCAAAGTGCTTTCACATATGAAAAGAAAAACACCTTACCCTAAAGAAATTGCATCAAAACTGTTTTTTGTAGTATTAGGTGAAGTTTGTCCAAAGTTTGACCATGCGAAAGTTTTTTTTTTCAAGATGGCGTCCAAAATCATTAAAATAGCCTAGAAGTAGGTCGGGAGTGGCTTATTGTCGGTATACATCCTGATACATCCCAGTATCAGGATGTATTAGGATGTTGATATTCATTTATCAGCCAACACTCCCCACTCACAGGTAGTACCCCCCCCCCCCGCCCCCAGAGAGGACGTATAGGGCCTTAGTCCTACTCCTCCTCCCAGCCAAAATCACACCTTGGAAAGCATGAGTATTTCAAACAAAGTGTTTTTTGACTGGGGGGGTCATATTTTGACAGCAGGAATTGCCTGTCATAATTTGACCCCCCAGTATTAGGATGTTGATATTCATTCATCAGCCGCCAACACTCCCCACTCCTGTTACAATATGCTCCTGGGAGATGGGTTGCTGAGGTGGAGCGCCACACCTACCATCAGCTCCCAGTACTTCCTGCACGACTTGCTACACTAAGCCGTGCTACTCATTCGCTGAGTTGGCGGTGCCCGGGATTGAACCCATGAACTTGTGGTCCAAAGGTGAGAGCTCTATACCGACTGAGCTACCCGGACACAAATAGCCTAACTCCTTCATTATTCACACTTTTTGTGTCTAACCATATGTTTTTGGGGCATAGGAATCCATTGAACATGTCCAAATTGCAGAGATACAATTAGATAATTGTGAAATCCAATATTTTGTTTGTGGGTCTATTAAATGATCACCCATTTTAGTTAACTACACTAATTATGTAATCAATATTTGTATATTTTTTTGGAACAAGGCTTCAAGATATCCTCAAAACACAACAAAACTAATAGTCACAATTTTCATTAATTGAGAAGGTGGTGGCAGAGAATATATTCTGAATATTATAATTGTCATAGAGATAACAATAACAGTATCAACCCTCTCAAAACACGCAGTTTTACCCAGTAATATTATATAGCCACAGCCAGCCTATTATCTCAATTGCTCGTTGTCGTCTAATTCCCCAATTTACAATCACCTGCCTGCGCAGGCAGCCAGGCATGCAGTAGCCTGTTAGTGTTATTCAGTCATCACTCATCAGTGGCACCCATAGGGGGTGGCACCACGGACAGTTTAGTGATTTTGACCCTAGTTAACTTACACCTCGTCCTGACTCCTGTTGTGTTTTGTTGTGGAAAGTAAAAGTGCGCAAAACAAATGAAAACAAAGTGATTCAAAGACCGAAGATCTGCCCTCTCCTCTAGCTGTGGAAGAACTCCACCTCGGTAAGCCTAAACTTGCCACCACACCACACACCCGCCGCCGGTTCATTTGTGGAGAGAGAAGCCGAGCTACAATCCTACCCAACTCGAATATTTTACAATATAACAGCTAATTTAGCATTAGCTGGTTTGGGAGGCTGGAGCTGCCTTTTGCTTTCCATGTCGGACATTTCCTAATTATTGGTAGGCTGCAATCTACATGGTTCAGTTGGAATTTAGCTGGCATATTTTGTTCTGCTGGTTTTATTTGTCATGTCTGTCTGAAACAGGCTATTTTAGGCTATGCTATACGCTTAATTATTTTTCACTATTCAATTTTTTTGTATCATTGTAGCAGTAGCAACAGAATGGTGAACTTGGTGAAGGAATGGCTGTCTTTTTGAACGAGCGAGATGCTTGCACATCGCGCTCTCTCTCTCTCTACTGCTGAGTTGCGCGAGTCAGCGTGACCCACCAGAGACTATATAGCCTATAGTATCTCATCTTATTTATTTTTGTTTTTCCACCATGGCCACATTGACAGATGTATAATGTTGAACTTATGTTGGTTTAGAAAATGTTGTCCTGGGTCCTGGCTCACTGGCTGGGCTGCAGTTCAATTCGTTTTTTACAGTGACCCTTAGCAATTTGGTGCCCTAGGCAGGATTTTTGGTGTCCTGGGTGTTCTGGGTGGGGGGCACCAAAAACATGAACTGACATGAGGGATGTCAGTTCAGTCAGAGGGTGTGTTGTGATGCCCCAAACTTTGTCAAAACTTCAAATTTTGAAGGAGCTTTTTCAATGAATGATATAAAAATATGTATACCGGCATATGAGTTCAAAAAAGAATGCATGCTTGGTTGTTGCCCCCCTCCTCTCATGGCACCTAGGCAATTGCCTGTTCTGCCTATAGGAAGGGCCGGCTGATGACTGAATAGGTTTATAAGTTTGCACAGTGCTTTATGCTTTAGAAAATGTGTCTGACCTGGCTGTGGCTGCAGTTCAGACAATTTATTTGTATTGATTGATTGAATACTTTATAACAGTTTGAATGCATTAGCATGCATGTAGGCTACACTTAATTCAATAAATGCTGCTGCGGCTGCAGTACAGACGAAAACTCAGGTTTTTGATTGATTGATTGATTGAATACTGTATAAATAGTTTGCAGATTGTAGCTATACCACACTTAAGTAAGTTAAATAAATGCTGCCTATTTAACAGCAGTAAATATTTCAGCATTCAGCTATTCATTGTTAAATCATTCAACATGGCAACAGGCTGATAAAAGTTTTACTAAATGTGCAGGGCTGTGGTCACAGACAAGCCATTCTTATTCTGTAACAACCATCCTACACTTATCCAAACCCCTACAGTCCACAGCGCCCTCTGGAGGCAGAAGCACTTGTACAGTTATCACCCCGTTTGATTTAACAACGCTATAGCTGTATGTTGAAATAAAATAACACTATTTCCTGTGAACCCTAACAATTTTCATCTGCACCCTTAGTCATTTCATCCTGCAGCTGGCCCTGGCACCCGCCTATATACATTATAGATATAGACACAGAACTCACCTTGTGTTTTCAGCCTGATTTATATTTTGTTGTTGGATGGTATCGTTCTGCAAAAATAGCTTATCTAGGGGGCACGGTGGCGCAGTCTGTAGCGCTGTCGCCTCACAGCTTGAAGGTCCTGCCTGGGTGCGATTCCCGCTGGGGATGCTGGGGTGCCTGTTCTCTCCTCTGCATCATCAGTGCCCATACCCTAGGTGAGTTTGGCAAAAGGGCCTTTCTGTGTGGAGTTTACATGTTCTCCCCGTGTCCCCAAGGGTAGGTACTCTCACAAAACACTTGCAGTAATACTGGTCTCTAAACTGCCTCCCCCTGACCAGCCAGGGCGCCTGATGGAGGGGAAAGGAACTGCTAAAGTGCTCCTTCCACATAGGGCTTTAAGCAACTAGTCGACTATAGTAAATCCGCTAGTTGAATTTTTTTCTAGAATTATAGAAAAATAGATGATCTACAAACTCGAAACACGTTGCAGATTTGACACATTGTGAGCTTGTAGATCTGCTATTTTCGGAGCGCACATTAGGCATTGGTTTGACGTATACATTCTAGCAAGATAAATGCATTTACGGTACATGAGCTGGCAAGGGGTGACAGAGCAATAATGGTATTTCTTGTAAATTGAAGAGCACCCTGACCATTTCCACAAGTTATGTGGAAATGGAAATGTGTTGGTTGTAAAAGGTAAGGTTGTAAAAGCACATTGTAATATGCAGCTAAACATAATGCTTCAAGGCCTGTGTGGGGGTACAGTGATCAATGCTTAGCAGCAATGCCAATGCTTTTAACCCACGCAAACAGCATGACACTGTAAGAGCTTGATGTCTCCCTCTGCACGTCATGTTTCCTTTAGCGAACACTACTTTAGATGTGCTTGTATTCATTGTAAAGGAAACGAGATGCAGTCTAAACGCCATTGACTTCAACTATACTTCTGCCTACTGGCAGCGTGCACAAGAAACACAAGAAACAGCACAACAAAAAAAGAGATTAGCGCTGGAAAGACAAACACTCTCAATGAGGGGTTCCACTAGCCTGGCTCCAGACCATAGACCCCACCCACTCTCTCACGCTTCAGGCTATAGGGTTCCACCTCAAGCCAGGTTAAGGCCGGTCCGGTGCATCATCAGGAGCAGACTAATACTATGACGAAACATTTCGTCAACTACCTTTTTTCACTGACGAAAACTATTTGAAAACTAAGACTTGACAATTTTGTCAACAAATAAAAACTAGACTAAAATGTTAGGAAGGGACTAGTGGACAAGAGATCCAGTATAAGTCATTTTACACTACTTGCATGCTGAAAATAGCAGATCTATACAAGCTCACAATGCGTCGCGAGCTTGTAGATAAGCTATTTTCAGCAAGTGTAAAAACAGTAATTACGATGGCATCAAGGCCCGCCAAAATACATTTAGTCGACTAAAACTACAGTAGACATTCCGGGTGACTAAAATGTGACTAAAACTAAATGGAAGCCATTCAAGAGACTATGACTAAAACTAAATTATAACTATTCAAGAGACTATGACTAAAACTAAAATCAAAATTTGCTGCCAAAAACAACACTGGTACAGGCAAAGGGTGACAATGTTTCAATGTTGCTACATTTTTGTCATCAATATTACGACCTGACCTGACGGCACACTGCATTGAGTAACATTTATTTTTATTAACTGGGCAATATTATCAATGTTATATAGTTATATTATTATATATTATTCATGTTATATATGGTGAGTTGAGGGGCACGGTGGCACAGTTTGTAGTGCTGTCGCCTCACAGCTAGAAGGTCCTGTGGGTGCTGGTGGCGTGTTTCCTCCTCCGCGTCATCAGTGCCCATACCCGAAGGCGGGGTTGGCGAAAGGGCCTTTCTGTGTGGAGTTTGCATGTTCTCCCCCTGTCCCCTAGGGTAGGTACCCTCACAAAAACATGCAGTAATCCTGGTCTCTAAACTGCCTCCCCCTGGCCAGCCGGGATGCCTGATGGAGGGGAAAGGAACTGGTTGGAATAACGTGCTCCTTCCACGCGCTACGTCCAACCAGGGAAACTCCCCCCTGTCAGGTGTAAAGGAGCAACTTGGACACTCAAGCATGAAGGAAGCATGAGTTAAGTCCGTTGCTCTCCCTAGGTTGGCGGAGGGTGTGTAGAGCCCAGGATCACATCACAGGATGATTGACACAGGGGTAAAAAATGGGTTACAAAATCGTGGGACAAAAAATATAAATTAAAAAAATATATATGGTGAGTTGTGCCATCAGTCAATATTATCCATGTTATATATATGGTGAGTGTGCCATCAGTCAATATTATCCATGTTATACAGTATATGGTGAGTGTGCCATCAGTCAATTTGCCATATAGATAAACAAACAATTCTTTAATCATATAAGAAGAAGTTATTCGTCTCCAAAAACAAGCGAGAAAAGAAGAAAAAGGGAGAGAAAAAATGGCATTTATTTGCTGATAGTGTGAATAGTACCTCTCTTCATGTAATGTTAGCATTCTTTATCTGTCTCTTAGTGTATAAAAATCACACTCGTGTGCAGTGAGGGGGGCTCTTGTCATTATACATCTCATGAACAATGAATTTATGTGATTGGTTAGTGGATTTGCTCGTCTACTGTACATATGACGTACATTTTCCCTTCATTGTCAATGGTTTGTGTTGCCACAAAATGAGGCGTGTGGTGTGAGGACAAAAGCTGTATATAGGAAGGGCTAGCACCCCTCAAAAATCACACCCGTGTGAAGTGAGGGCGCTCTTATATCAGGTATTGGTGGCTCAGGGGTAGAGTGGCTGGATGATAACCGCAAGGTTGACAGTTCGAACCCGGGCTCCCCCAGAGTTGGTGTCTAAGTGTCCTTCAGCAAGACTCTGAACCCCTAATTGCTCCTGATGTGCAGGTTGGTGACTTGGATGGTTTCCGCCGCCATCGGTGTGTGAATGTGTGTGTGAACGGGTGAATGTAATGCACAATCTATGTAAAAGCACCTTGGATAAAGGTGCTATATAAATGCACCATTTACCATTTACCTTAGCAGATCACATTATCAATGCTGCTCCCATATGTGGTGGAATGTAATGATCCCAGTATGCATCTCCTACAAATCCATTGGTAAAATATGGTCAATTTCAATGCGATATAATGAATATAAACATGGTAAATTCCACTGCGATATGATGAATGCGCATGCCGCTTCTTAAAGGTAATGGGACCCGACACTCTGATTGGTCTAATTAATGTAACACCCAAAACACACCCATGACTAATTCCGTGCCTTAATAACATCTCATTAGAAGGTGTTTTTGTCCAGATAACCCGTCTTCTATCCAGCAAAATTGCCGCGAACTGACGCATTTCGCACCTTGATGAGTCCCGAGTGCCATAGATGGTCTAAATGGCCTGGAGTGTTAAATGAACACTCAGTATTGTGCTGAGATCCGTCCTGTGGGCTGTGCATCCTCCTCATCATCCCATTGAAAGCAGTAAAATCTCAATGACACTCCACCAAAAAGCTGTCTAGAAATAATCACTTAGTGGGCCCTAATCCCCATTTTTTTCCCTTTTCAAAGAAGTAAATATTAATACGCTAACAGCCGCATCCGCAGACGACTCGGGGCGTCTGCTAAAAGTGCCTCTCTTAAAGACTGGAGCTTTGGCGAGCGTTCGGGGGATCGTTCTGCGCTCGCCTGTCACCATGACAACGCCAGTTCCATGTTTGAGTGGGTGTACACACTTCATTTAGTAATCCACTGCAACCGACGGGGGAACAGCTGTGCGCATGCTGAGAGGGTCCAGGCTGGCAATCATGCCAAGATATACTTAATTACTGGAAATGTGTGCTGCTGTTGTGGCTATCATTGAATTAGAATTCAAGTGGTATTGGCGGGCATCTCCGTCGGCCTTTCTCTTGGTATTGGTAAGAACATATACATGTAGGTCTCTATCCAGATGTACACTACTGTCTCCCTCCTTGATACAGTATAGTCCATCCCGCCCTGAGGGAAGACTTGTGGACATATATGGTCTAAGTGAAACACCTGAAAGATCCTCCCTCTTGATTACAGAAATTTACATTGTGTTATCAGTCACACACGGAACCTTCCAAATGTAGCGCTAACCCCCCCTTAGGTGTGAGGGCCACGTAGCGGCCCAAACCTCTAGTCACAATAAATTGGTCTATCATATGACCATGAGTATACTGAGGCCTGCAGGGATCTCCATAAATGGGCATAAAGGGACACAGACAGACAGTTACAGAGATTTAACCGTAACAGACATAAAAGGGACATACAGTAAGTGGGCCTAAACAAGGCCATATAGTTACTTCCCACAGCTGACCCAGGTTTGAATCTATTAAAGCCAAGGCTCTTTGTTGTATGACACCGCCCATCTCTCTCTCCTGCCTCTAGCTGAAATAAAGCATAAAATGCTCTATAATGGTAACATCTTTCTTACTCACCAGCTTCATTGTAGAGATTCTGGGCACAGGGACACTGCTAGACACAGCTTTACAATGTCTATTGGGGCCACAGAACACAAGCCTCAGGTTGGTTTTAAACCAATTCATCCCATCCACTTATTTGGAAGTGAAAACAAATGTGAATGTTGAAAATTATTACCCTGAATGTCCACTATAATGGTCTGTTGCACTGCAGAGCTACTGTACTCTACTTCCTGGTTCAACTTGCAGGAATTAGTAGCTCTGCAATGATGGACTATTACAATGGCAATTAACAATGACAACTTTCTTATTCATTTTCACTTCCAAATTAGTGGTTTATATTCTGTAATTGGGCTAAATTTGACTAATTTAGCCCAGTTAAAACTGTCTGCCCGATAGACGTGTGTCTAGTAGTGTCTCTGTGTCCAAAATCTCTACAATAAAGCCGGTGGGTAAAATGTTTCATTACTGACACATTATGTGTGCTGTGATGGCAACTATGAAGATAAGACACAGGTTGTAAAAAGATCCGTAGGGCACTCATAGCAGAGTGGTTAAGCCATATGCATGCATGACTGTATTATTATTATTATTATGTATTATTTTGAGCACAAATAAAAAAAAAGTGCCCTTCTGGGCACAGGTCTCCACCAGGTTATCCACAGATCCGTGCAGTTAGAGGTAAAAACACTTTTCGGCCAGTTATAGCGCCACCTTGAGGCTGAGTTGAAATTGTTCATGTGGCATTTTGTCCTCGGCCTAGTGGGAATGTGGGTGCACAATTTCACGGAAATCACGCAATGTGTTCATGATTTGCAGCATTTTGTTTGAAACTGAGCACTCCTGTGAACTTTGGAAGCCAATCTTAACCAATCAGGATGGAGTGTGAGAAATATGAAAGACCGGTTTGGTTGAATGGCTCTAGAGAGACTGTGTACCAATTTGCGTGATGTTTGGACAAAATCTGTAGGTGTGCTGTGCAAAAACCTGTTTTGCACAAAGCGGCCTCCTGGTGGCGCTATAACAGGCCGTTCTGGAAAGTTTGGGGCAGAGGTTCATGGTTGGCATCCAGGGAGTTTGTGTGCAAAATTTGGCATCGACCGGGTTAACGGTGGCTGAGATAAGCTGGTCACGGACGGACGGACACACGGACACACGGACACACGGACGGACGGACGGACGGAGTGCAAAACATACTCTCCCCATGCCTTCGGCTGGTGGAGACAATTAATCATTTTTTGATGGCTTAAAAGAAACCTAGCGCATGCATAAAGTGAGCGGCAAATCGGATAGGATTCTTATGTTTGGATGTATGGGCTGTCAAGGCCAGAAAGTAGTTATTGCCACTCAGTAGGCGTCCACGCACGTCTGTCAGTTTGTGTCAGGACTCAGGACAGTACGTGACAATGTCATCTACTGTCCTGACACAGACTGACAGTGAGTTATGTAAAAATATTGAGAATAGATGGAAGACAAAAGGGACAATTTGCCAATACCTTTAAAATGAGAGGCTGTCTCTTCAAGTGCTGTTGAAGAGACAGACTTTGAAGAGTATAGTTTCATGACTGTTGCTGGTATAGATGGATCGGTCTCTCACATTTCATGACGGCTGGTCATTATTTGCTATAATGTGTAGCAACCAATCTGCTTTAATGTGCGATGTCATCTCACAGTCGGCCATCAAAACCCCCATATCTCACCTCTCTCTCTCTCTCTCTCTCTCTCTTTAAAACAGAGATAATACATTTTCAGGTGCATTGTCAATTTCAGCCAATCAGGAGAGAGTACCCATTTATCAGCTTTAATTTGAGCAGCTTCAAAATGGTGTTCCAGTTCCAATGTGATCTGTTATATAGCAAATGCTCCTGATCAGATGAAATTGCAGGTATCCCGACCTTACTCCTTTCAGTTTACTGCACCAAAGTGTCTTTGTGAATGTGGGCCTTTTGAGTGTGGTAATAAGCACCAGTTTGACTGTTGACATGTTAAAGCGTAAATGTATTCAGAAAGTGTGTGTGTGTGTGTGTCTCACCTGAAATGAAAGCTCTATTGTGATCGTAATCAGTGTGTGTGTGTGTGTGTGTGTGTGTGTGTGTGTGTGTGTGTGTGTGTGTGTGTGTGTGTGTGTGTGTGTGTGTGTGTGTGTGTGTGTGTGTGTGTGTGTGTGTGTGTGTGCGCGTGTGCGTGCGCGTGTGCGTGTGCGTGTGCGTGTTCGTCACTCTCACCTGAAATGAAAGCTCTATTGTGATCGTAATCATTGTTGTTGTGTGTGTGTGTACTTGCGTGTGTACTTGCGTGTGTATGTACGTGCACGTGTGTGTGTTGGTGTGTAGAGTCACGTACTTATGTATATTAAGTTATTAACATTCCACACAGATGGACCAAAAGGGGATGTGGCAGTGCGTGTTGCTTATCACAACTCACAAGAAGGTTTCACTATACAGCATATGATATCAAATGGGGAGGTGGAGGTACAGCCAGTGCTGATGTCTGCATTTTTTTTTAAAGAAGCTCAATGACACTCTCTCGGGTGTCTTTTGATTCCTGGGTTTCTGTTTTGTTTAAGTTTAGTTTTGTATGTCTTTGAGAAAGAAAGACAAATTAAATATTAATGGCAAGGGGGGAAAAGAGATTCCAGTGATTGTTTTGTTGTTTTGTTGACTATTGATCCACCTCGGCCTTCATGCTGTGATCCATCACTCTATTCACATAGTCTCCCAAAAGACTTCACCTTATGTACTGGTGCCATGCCATATACTGTATCCACATTGGGGTGTAGAAATGCCTTAGTTTTAAGACTGATTTATTCTGATTTATTCTTTATTATGTGCCAATGTCACACATCAGTTACTTAGTATGAATACTACTGTATAAACTAGAGGTTGGGCACCGCTATGCGGCCCTCACACCTACGCCTACCCGCCGTTCCGACCGATTTCTCTGAGTCATATAGTGTCAGGGGCTTTGTCAGTGTGCCCGTCTATCTCATAGAGTATTAAAAGGATAGTGACCGAACCGGAGCGATAGCCCCGCCCCCTGATATTCTTTTCAGTGGAAGTTGCTCAGTGGCTTTTTGAAGCACCCGGATGAACCGTCTACTTCCGCGTTTTTTTTCGATTTGGACACCAGATTTGGTGCGGAAGTGCAAACGGGCACTCAATGTTAAACCCCAGCTGCAGGGGGTTTCCTCGTCATAACTCCACGGGTCCGCCTGCAGTCCCCGCTCTTACCAGCGCCTCAACGTTGGAGAGCCTCACTGGGGGCTTGGTCTATATATAGACATGTCTGTTTCTGTCTGTCTACCTGTGTCCTTGTATGTCCATACTGTATATGGAGATCCCTGATGTCATTGCAATATTTATTGGACAAGTGCACCCCTCACTTCACACGGGTGTGATTTTATTTTTAATGAGAAGATGTGTAGAAATATTTTAGTGTCTGTGAGGTCTTTCTGACCGATTTTGAGATTTTGAAATTGATTATCTTTGTCCATGAAGCTCTCAGAAGGTCTATGACTTTTCTTAAATATTCAAGTCCAATCATCCCTGCTTTTATTTAATTTTTTTATTTTCATCTGAAACATTTTCAAAATATGAATTCAGGCATACTTCTCATACCATCTCTGACTCTTCATTTTCAGTCAATCTGACCCCTGTCACCATTCTCTCCAATTGGAGTGGACTTGGGGAGATTATATGTATTTGGCCCCTCATTTAGTAAAACAAATGCATGTAAATCTAAATGTAAAAAACAAAAAAATACATAAAAGAAAATTGGTAGGCATTGCCAACTTTTCCAGTTACCCCACCCACCCACCTATATTGGTCATGTTTTTGTATGTATATACATTTAATTTCAGCAAAAATTACTGCATTAACAGAGTCATCTGTAATGCATACAGTATGTAATGCACACATCCTCTGTCACAACTAGAGCCCGACCGATGCCATATTTCTGGGTCCGATGCCGATGCCGATTTTGGAGAGACCTACACCACCAATGCCGATACGATGCCGATGTTTTGGACCGATGTTTAGTCATTAATAAAAATAATAAAAAATACATTTTAAAAACTTCTAAACTTAAAAATATGTTTTTTTCTATTAGGTTAACAATAGAATACATTGACATTGGCACATAAGGCTTTTTTTGAGGGGGCTAGTGAATCATGGTGTGTGTGTGATATGAAATGTCCAGTACCTCCCCAGTGCCTCCCCCAGTGTCTGCCCAGTGCCTCCCCAGTGTGCCCCTGAGTGCCTCCCCAGTGCCTCCCCCGCAGTGCCCCCCCAGTGCCCCCCATAGTGCCTCCCCAGTGCCTGCCCAGAGCCTCCCCCGCAGTGTCTCCCCAGTGCCTCCCCAGTGTGCCCCTGATTTCCTCCCCAGTGCCTCCCCAGTGTCTCCCCAGTGTCTTCCCAGTGCCTCCCCAGTGTCTTCCCAGTGCCTCCCCAGTGTCTCCCCAGTGTCTCCCCAGTGCCTCCCCAGTGCCTCCCCAGTGCCTCCCCAGTGCCTCCCCAGTGTCTTCCCAGTGCCTTCCCAGTGTCTCCCCAGTGTCTTCCCAGTGCCTTCCCAGTGCCTCCCCAGTGCCTGCCCAAATAAATTAATAATTGTATTTTATTCGAACTCCATCATAAAGTCCATTTAGCAAGCTTCTCTGTACATACAATTCTGTGGTTGGGAAAAATAAATACTATATATATATGACACATGACTAAATTGCACCTTGCAATAATAGCCTACATTACAGTAATTTATTTGACACAATGACATTATTTATTCTGGTTTTGAGGGGCACTCACTTCCCTCAGGTGTGATTTTTTTTATTCATGTTAAGTTGTTGCTTGGTATGAATGAGGCCATGGATAGGCTGTGCAATAAGTGAATAGCAAAACGTGTTTGTGACTTTGTGTCATAAAATAACGTGAAGTCAGTTAGCATGACGTTCAATGAGGGATATTAATTTATATAATTATGTGCGCACTGCGCAGACAACAGCTGAACAGAGTGAACACGGATCATTATGTGCACAAGTTTGGCACGTCAAACTGTCATGAGTGTATTCTTATGGCTGTTGACTGGGGGGAAAAAAATACCATTTGGATTGGAACCGTCGTCAAACGAACAGAAAATGATTGTTTTGCTACACAAATAATGGGATGATTACATTTTCTTCTCGTCTGTCGGAGGAACGAGGCCACTAGTAATGACTGCTGCTTTCATGCCAAACTTTGAATTTGCTTTCAGGTATCTCTCGTAATTTGAGGGTTATGCTGCGTTTTGTATTTGTCGGGGTTTTAGTTGGCTAAACGAACTGCTGAAGTTTGTAGAAGTTGGTGTGGCACTGCGCAGCACACACAGCGTGGGGAATTAACGTCTCATACAAAACTTAATTGTTAATATCTATTTATTTGGCGTTGTACAAGTATCCTGCCTAGACGATTACGATTGTAGTGTGCACACAAAGAAAAAAGGAGCCTCGCGTCGCAGCGCATCATTAATTCATTGGGCTTATTATGTTTTCTGTTTTCTGCCCCTGGAAGTCCCTCGGAGCCCAGCCTTTTCCCCCGTCCCATGCGACAAATGCCGCCTCGTTTTTCTCGGCTTATTATATAGTATAGAACTCTCTTTGGGAACTTGGGAAGGCATTAGTCATAGATAACTTTAACATCAGTCAGTATAATCGAGAGGTTGATGAGAAAAACATTTGTGGATTATAAATATACACCTTTTGGCTTTACCGGTGCAGACTCAAGGAAGAGGAATTAAGTCAACGAAGAAGTGCATGTTGCGGCCGGCCGCAACATGCGCTTCTTCGTTGACTGTGGACTCGTTATAGCCTATCTCCCTCGGCTGGATAGTTTGTGTAAATGCATTTCAACGTTCATGTGCATGTCAAACAGAGAACATGTCACTGACTATAAACATCGGGACATCGGATTAAATAAACACCGATGTCCGATGTCACAAAATGGCGGGCATCGGCGCCCAAAATGACCGATACATCGGTGCGACCGACGGATCGGTCGGGCTCTAGTCACAACTGATAGAGTCCTATAGGTTGTTACTGGTTGTATACTGGACCCCTGTATGGGCCTGATGTGAACGGTCCCAAGCAGCCTCTCTCCTGCTTTATCTGCTTTAGTAATATCAACAGCAATTAACGTGTGCATGCTGCTATCTGTCTCTTACATTTAAACTAACTGAGACACACATGTGGGCATGTACACACACACACACACACACACACACACACACACACACACACACACACACACACACACACACACACACACACACACACACACACACACACACACACACACACCTAGATTAACACAGATGTGCACCTACCAGATGTTGCCTCTTGTGATGTTGCCGCCATATTCCGTTATAATAATGCATTTAAAGTCCATTTGTTTAGGCAGGTCACACTCAATGGTTATCGAGCCTGTGTGGATTGCAGTTTTTGCCATTATACATTTAAGTGGGTCTAAACTAAAGCCCTCTGAAGCTACATCTTTTGAATGTGTTTTCTTGTCCTGTACGTCCATAGTCCAGGAGGTATAGCACGGGGAAAAAAAGTCACGGCCACGTACATGGTACATCGCATATGGTTGGTTACTCATCCAATTGTGTGACCTGCGGGACACAACAAAACACATATTGCAGAGGTAACGAAATACAACGCGCCTTTGACAAACTATACTCTTCCGTGCACACACACACATCGTTGTCGTCGCACATTAATAATAGTAATAGTAATTAAGTAAGAGAGGTACTTTATTGACTGTTGACTGTCCGTGACATGATTTGTTTGTATGAGAAAGAAAATAGGGCTTTTCCTTCAACTTGTTGCTGGTGGCTGGTGCATTCAGAATGGGAGTACAGTATAAATGTGCCTTTAACTCATCTTGATGCACCAATGTCGCAAAGCCATAACTGAGTCAACTTCTGTCCACCATTGAAGACCTCCTCCACGTAATGTCACACGGTTATGCTCCTGCAAATGATCAAAGCCAAGAAGCAGTGTGAAAATCAGTGTTTTATTTGATGGCTTTGCTGACCTCGATCCGCCTTTGAGCCCTAAAATAATTTACAGCACCAAAGGCCAAGTCACCAAGAAATGGCCAAAACTTGTGGACCTGCCTACAATCCACTGCTGTGAATCTTGTATTCAAGCCGCTGTAAATGGAACCAGTATCAGTCATAGAACTGTATGGACCTCTCTCTGTCACTGAGTGGCGCCGGTGGCTCAGGGCTCAGAGGTAGAGTGGCTGAATGCCAGTTCGATCCCGGGCTCCCCCAGAGTTAGTGTGCTGGTTGGTGCGTGGCATGGTTTCCGCCACCATTGGTGTGTTAATGTGTGTGTGAATGGGTGAATGTAATGCACAATCTATGTAAAGCTATAAATGCACCATTTACTGAGCAGTGCGGTGTGGACCCCAGGAAGACTAGTGACCACTTTGGGGATCTGTATAAAGAATAAAGAATATAGTGCTCCCAAAAGAACAACACAAACCTAATAATCATGCTGTCCACTCTCTGAACCCATAAAGATAGCCTCTTCACAAAGTGAAGCTTTAAAATCAATTTGATCTGTAAGGCATTATGTGCTTTGTTGATTTTAGTGCAGACGATAATTACCATGGGCTGTATGAGCAGTTTGATTATTATCTGTTCTCGCTCGGTTCTCTGCCTCTCTGTCTCTCTCCCTCAAAATTGTTCTATAGCTCAAGTCGATGGCACAAGTCCACACCACAACTATAATGACGGCAGTGGCGAACAATATATCGTTGGGTCACTTTCAGAGCGATTTGATTAATGATAGAAAAACCACTGACAGTCAATCAGTAACGGGTCATCAATATCCATTTTGGGGCTTCGACACATCTGGAGCGTTGGGGCTATACTGTTCATTTGTCACGTTTCTCACAAACCTGGCTCAGGAATTGCAACAAATTAGTCCACACGCTAACACATGTTGAAAAATGTATTAATTAACCACATTGACACTGGTGTCCCTATTTTGGCCAATGTCAAACATTTTCAAAAAGTTCAATTATTTATTCATTCATTCCTTAATTAATTCATTCATTCATTCATTCCTTCCTTCCTTCCTTCCTTCCTTCCTTCCTTCCTTCCTTCCTTCCTTCCTTCCTTCCTTCCTTCCTTCCTTCCTTCCTTCAGAAATAATACAAGCTGCACAACACATGCATGCATTGTGAACTTGCAGATCGGCTCAAAAAGCAGAGGCAAACACAGGAGCAAGTTAAAGGAATTCGTTGCCTGCAGGCATGGAACATGGTGAAAACACTAGTTTGTTTTATAAATACATCAAATATGCGATTAACTGTATAATCCATTTCTAATGGATGAAGCCACGGCCTGGAAGAGAGGTCATCAGGTGGTCTCCAACCTTCTTAGAGTGTTTCCACCCTCAGCCACTACACTCTCCAGTTGGCGGGTCAGCAGTGATTGGGCAAGTTACTGCCCCTCTCCTCCAGGCTTCCAGCTATAGACGAATCCGTGGAGGGGCGCCCTGGGCACAGCCTGCATCACCGAGGTGCAACCAGCTATACTGGCTACACCCGGCCAACATCGAAGGCAGTGTACTGCCAGATGCAGAAAACCAGTGCTGACCGCACCCCAGCGACCACCGTGCCCAGGGCACCCCCCCCCCCTCCCCCCCCCCCCCCGCACGCGGACCCGCCCATTGTCCTTTCTCTCATGCCAGAACTGCCTTGTGTGTTATTGGGCTGGCACTGAGAGGTGTCTAGGACTATGGTTTGCCTCCTGCCTAGTGTCCTTCTACGTCTCACCAGACTTAGGAATATACTGGAAGACACTAGGAGAACTGACTAGAATCGTGCCCATACCTCACACGATGCCAAAACTTGTCACCAAGTGCACAATCTTTATGAATTCCCTCCCAGCCATGTACTGTAGGGATTAAGTGGTTATACTACACTAATAACTACATAGGGGAATATTAGGCATCAATAGTGTAAGCATGTGTGGATCAGTGAAGTATGGATTGAAGAAGTGAAGATAGATTACACAAAAGCAAAGGAATCTAAAGTGAAGTCATGGCTGCTCAGTGCTCAGCAACAAAATCGGTCGGTAATAAGACACACCGCCCCTCACCTCCTGTTCACAGAAATTCTTGGCTATTTTCGCTCTTGTCACACAGCGAAGTATATCTGCTTAAAGTGGTTAACACTGGCACTCTTGGAAGACAAAACAACTGGAGAGAACTAGAAATACATACTGTAGGAGAGAGAGTTAGAGAGAGAGAGGGAGGGAGTCTACAATGGTCACCCTTATCCACACGTGTTTGGTGCTAACTACATGTATTCATATTGTTCCTCTAGGGTATTTCTGAGAGAAGTGGGCATTCAGTAGCGTCCATAATACAGCAAGCGGCTTGTAGAGTAAGTGTTAGTCTGTGAGCCATTTGTTTCCCCTGTGGAATAGGAAAGCGTGTGCAAGGTCAGCATCGGCGGCGAAAAATGAAAGATTGATTTGGCTGTGAAGCGCTGGCTCCACGATGAAATACCCTGTGCACTTTCCCTCTACATGAATTCCAGATATGCCAATGCTCCCCCCCCCCCCTTTTGCTGAGAAAGTGGTGTCTTTGAAGTGGGCATGTCCCTTTGGTACTGTACTTCCATTCCCAGAGCTGGAGGATATGTCAGCAAGAAGTGTAAGATGTTCCCACACAGGCTGAGCAGTTGGCGTTTGAAGGGGGACTTTGATGTCCGCCCTAATCAATCCCGACTTATGGAGAAGCAGCTGCCACTGTCTCCTCTATGTGTCAACCCCATGGTATAGCGCAAAGGGAAATAACAGCGACGGCAGGCATGTTTTCCCCACCACTGTCACTCAGATTGGGAATCTGCATGTTGCTTGTTTTGCTGCAAACACGTCATGTCTGACACTTTTCAGTTCACCTTGATGATATGACACAGTCACAGTATTCCACATACTGAACATGTACTCGGCCTCCCTCGAGTGCTGGACGGATCAACACATCAAACCAAAGTGTTGACCTTAATTTATATGTCTATTTGTGATGACTGAGAAACTAAATCTTGTAAAAGCCTAATTTACGATCCAATAAATTTAAAGCAATTATGTTGGCACTCATTTTAACCTAGCCCATTTTCTTCTAATAGTCACTGAGTGAGGGCTCTTTAAAGGACTTTGTAATAAGTGAGGCTGGTCATTAAAAGTCATTCGATGGAAGAAGGTGAATGTAGCTTAATGTATGTTAATGTCATTTTTATGGCTACTGTATGGCTACTGATGTATGAAATCAGCTAGAAATAATCAGTGCCTACTTATCTATTCATTGGCTACAGCTATTGTGCTACTTAATTTGACTGCAGGGTAATGTTTACTATGCATTTAACATTGACTTACTGGTTGTTAATTGTCTGTTTAAAAACAAAGTTAAAATGTTAAAATGTAGTCAGTAAGCCAGTAAATTGCACTACAATAGCTCTTTATCAGGTATCATATGCATGCATGTCAGCTAGAATCTTACAACATGAAAGGATTTACTTTTCCTATCTCTTCTCATTGTAGTCATGCATTTTCTGCCTGAAAACAATGTTGTTAAGATGCACGGTCCACCAGTCAATCCTTTCCGCCTTTCTCTCCTGTTTATATCTGTACTTCTTCACCTTTCCCTTTGTGTTCGCATACAGTAGCCTACATACCGTAAGTTGAAACCCATATGAACGAGTCAGAACAACATATTAAACCAATCGTATCCAACGGTGAAGTGATTTTGCATCGACAGCATGCTGATGCTAAGGTCATACAATTTGAACTCTGACCTGTGAATTGGTAAACTGTAAACTCAGCCCATAGAAACATGATCGAGAAGTCCCATTTTCTGGCATATTAAAATACTCGCATACCACAAACGGCAGCATAAACACTGTCCCCCTCGAAAGGAATGAATAGATTGTGTACAAGCATTGACAAATATTTATGCATTTGTTCAACATGTCTTCCTGAAAGACAACATCGATGCTGCTTGTACTTCTATGCTAATGAGTAATGACAGAGAAAGGAAATGCAATCGTTCAGGTGCTGAACAAAAAGATACGTACAGGAGAAGGAGATTATTCCTTATACCTAAATAAAGATTCCCGTGGGAGCTACAAAACATTGTGCGGACAACATCTCCTTTTCCTCTAGAGAAAGGAAAAGCCACTTACACTATTTTTCTACCATCCACTAAAACCTGGTGTGCCCCATCCATCTGTGTTAGGTACAATACAATGCATACATGTCGACTTTAGACTAGAGTTTGTCGGACATGTATTTACATGCATGGTTTATTAACTCATCTGTGCATTTGGTTCGGTGTATTTTGACTTATTTATCACAAGTAGATCCAATTAGTTTGAAGAGATGGTCAGCAAAGATAATGGATGTGTGACAGGCTATAGGATGCTATACCTTCAGCTCACTGATCTGCTTTGTCTCACTGACTTTGAGAGTGTCTCAATCCAATGTCAGTCAGCCGAGTCACTGACAAGAACACTCACTGTTTGTTTTGCTTATCTGTGAACCAGATCTGCATGATGTGGCCATACATACAATATGTCACACTTCCAAAATCTACATTGTGTGTGTGTGTGTGTGTGTGTGTGTGTGTGTGTGTGTGTGTGTGTGTGTGTGTGTGTGTGTGTGTGTGTGTGTGTGTGTGTTGTGTGTGTGTGTGTGTGTGTGTGTGTGTGTGTGTGTGTGTGTGTGTGTGTGTGTGTGTGTGTGTGTGTGTGTGTGTGTGTGTGTGTGTGTGTGTGTGTGTGTGTGTGTGCGCGAGAGAGAGAGAATCCTGTTACTACCAGCTTTACATAAAAGCGAGATCAAAATCACTTATTATAAGCACATACTGTAGCAGACTTAGTTGGCAACACTGCCTGCACAGGTAGGTCATTTACATTTGGTAAATTGTAAATCATTTAGACTCAGAGTATTGACAATTCATACAACAGCATAGGCTTTAGGGCACTGTTATAGTCGTTTGTGATTGAACAGATCAGGATAGAGGCTATTAGCAGTGCATATTGCCAGCTTCACCCTCAAATCCAAATATGGTCACTTGTGGCTGCAAAAAATGGCGCTTTACAGAGATTGTGCATTACATTCACAATTTCACACACACATTCACATGCCACGATGCCGGAGGAAACCATGCAAGGCACCAACCTGCACATCGGGAGAAATTTGGGGTTCAGAGTGTTGCTCAAGGACACTTCGACACTAACCCTGGGGGAGCCCGGGTTCGAACATCCGGTCACTCTACCCCTGAGCCACTGCCGCCCCGTACGTACAGTACGTATAGAGACTTGGTGCATTTATAGATTTTACTCCATTTGGATACATTTGTACAGTACTACACTCTATACAGTACATGAACTCTGAGGATTTTACTGTATGCAGTGAATATGCGCCTGCCTCGAAAACAATGATGAATGAATGATAGCAAAAAATAAAATAAATAAATAGTTGGATTAATTTTCTACCACTCTGCTCAGTGCTCACACACTGACACATTGACCTTTGTTGGTTTATTGTATACAGTTGTGCCATGTATCTATAATATATGCATTGAACAACGCGGGGAAGCCATAAATAACCTTCTCTTCAGTCGAGCAGCACGTTGACGTTGGCACAGCTAAGTCTTGAAGTATTCATATGTATTCTTAAGCAGCCAACACCACCTACAGCATATGCCAAGCGTATGTTCAAGGTTAAATTGACCGTACTAAACGCAATGCATGGATAATGTAGCAGTTGAACCCTCGTGCCCATACTGAATCGTACTTTTCAATCACTGATTCTTCACACATCTTCAGAAACGGATGATTTAATAACGGTATAATTTTCAGATTGGCTCGCGTGACCTTTGCCACAGTAAAAATATAGGCATATTCTTTTGTAGGTTGTATAATTCTGTTCTTTTTTCCCCCATAGAACGGTCAAATTATAATAATTTTGTCCATTCTGAAAAATACATGTAACAGGGTATCTGGCTTCACTGCAGGCTTAGGCAAGTCAGATGTAACTTAAATAGCTTTATATTTAATATTGTGAGCTTGTAGATCTGTTCAAGCTGTTACTTTGGGCTTGTTTATCTGTAAAGACAGACAGATTAATTAATCGATCTGATTGTTTGCAGATTAATCTCCCATCAATACTCTATACCAATGAACCAATCCTCTTCAAATAGCATTGCGATGCCTTGTGAGCTTATGGATTGGTCGTTTTCCCCAATGTTTTCTCCAGAATAGGGAATCGAGTGTTTGTTTTTCCTTGACCTTATGCCCAAGGGTCTTTTCCATTCAAGTTTACAGAGGCAAACCAAGCTCCTTCCAAATGGTTTTTAAACTTCAGCCAGTTACTGTCTTTCAACTAATATGCTTTCTTAGTTACGAAATGAAACATGTCTTTCACCTTTCAAAAACATTTCTGTATAAATATGTATTTGACGCGTTGTGGCTCCATATGAGCGGAGACATGGGTACTGGTGAGATAAGAACTGCTTAAATTTTCATGGCCGGTCCGTGGATAGGTCGGCCGGCCGGTCGTTTATTTTTATTTTTTTATTATTATTATTATTATTATTTTTTTTTTGGGGGGGGACCCCCAGGGACCGGTAACTCTGTCATTTCTCTACCGTTTTGGACGGGGGTGGGCTCGTTGGAATCGTGTCGCCCCCCTGGGGGCGTCTTTGGGGGTCTCAAGGTTCGGGGACCCCCAGGGACCCCCAGGAACCCCCAAATGGTAACTGTCATTTCTCTACCGTTTTGGACGGGGGTGGGCTCGTTGGAATCGTGTCGCCCCCCTGGGGGCGTCTTTGGGGGTCTCAAGGTTCGGGGACCCCCAGGAACCCCCAAATGGTAACTCTGTCATTTCTCTACCGTTTTGGACAGGGGTGGGCTCGTTGGAATCGTGTCGCCCCCCTGGGGGCGTCTTTGGGGGTCTCAAGGTTCGGGGACTCCCAGGGACCCCCAGGAACCCCCAAATGGTAACTCTGTCATTTCTCTACCGTTTTGGACGGGGGTGGGCTCATTTGAATCGTGTCGCCCCCCTGTGGCCGTCTTTGGGGGTCTCAAGGTTCGGGGACCCCCAGGGACCCCCAAATGGTAACTCTGTCATTTCTCTACCTTTTTGGACGGGGGTGGGCTCGTTGGGAAAAAAAAAAAAGATAGGCCGACCTATCCACCGACCTATCCACGGACCGGCCGACCTATCCACGGACCGGCCGACCTATCCACGGACCGGCCGACCCTTAAAACGACGGCCGACGGGTAAACACCGTCGGCCGGAACAAATGGATTCTGCCCTCCCTCCTGGTTTTTGGCGTTGCCCGCACTCTAATTGGCATGTTGCAGCTCTTGTAGTGAGGAACTTCATGAATTATGCACGAAAAACAACTCACCACGTGCCCCCATTATAACCACATTGTGCTATGCAATTTTCAGCCTGCTATTCGGGGAAAAAGACAATTCTTCAGACAGCTCCAGTCTCATTACCGTCCAACCTCAGCTTTCCTGGAGATTCATTGAATTTTTTTTGTTTCTTCAGAGGGAACTAGGCACATACAGAACATCAACCCTGAAGCGACAGCCGCCAAAGTCATTTGTTAAACTGATGCTGTTTCCCCGAGCATATTTGATCATCGTCCTGACCTATTATGTACAGTATCTATACATATAACCCTGGGCTAAATTTAATCTATGAATGATTTACAGTCAAATATAACTGCCTAAGATTTATGACAGTGTAAGAATAAGTGTATTATATTAACAGCTAATAAGAAAGACAAACTGCTATAGGCCTACTGACTGTTCGGTGACTTCTGTATCTCGCTTCTTCACGTCTAAACTGGCCCAGAATGTTCAATATTCATTCTCTAACATGGTTTAATATTTCAGTGCACGCAAATGGGTACTTGATGTGTGAACTTTCAAATGAATGAGTCATAGGTGATCAATATTTAATGGGCCATAAAGTATGATTTATGCAATATTTTTCTCAGTCGAAGCTAGTGAATGAATTAAATGAATAATATTCTGTGTTCTGAAATGATCAGTCATTTTCTTAATAAACCTGAAAACCATGAATTGATTGGTGTCGCATCCACAGCAAAAAATGACAGTGGCATGATAGTGGATGCTGACCTTAAAGGAGTTTTTTCAGCCATTTTCAATATTGCCTTCGTAGTTCACATACTGTATTTGGTCCACTAATGTACAGTTTCCATCTCCTCACTCTATTGGTGCTTTCATCATCATCATAATGTTTCGACCACGGTCGAGATCATGGATTCCACAATGCTACGCCAGACTTCACGGTCCTTCATTGCCACCCCCAGTTCCTGCCTACTAAAGCATGTATCAGGGAACGACAGCTTTCTACCTCTGGTCCGCAGGACTCCAGAGAAGAGTCAGCTCTGTAGCAGTGGCCGGCAAACTGTGTTCTGGACCAGTGAAGAAACACGGGGAAAGTTGCTCCTTTGCTGTCAGTTGCTTTGAGATGGGCAGATGAAACAGCAACTTTGCATAATTTGCGGCAGCTTCACACCACGGCTCTGTCTCTTCGTTTCCAGGTCATACTAGAAGGGTTAGGGTTTGGGTTAAACCTAACCCTAGCCCAACTTAACCAGGGATTTCAAATTGATTCTTTGCTCTGTGCTTGAGCCACCTCCAGTTGCGCGGCAGAACGTAACCGTAACGGCAGTGTGCTACACAACAGCCTGGAACAGAAGCACAGAGTGAGAGAAGTGAACAATATAGCAGAATAGTGCATTTGTTGTGCAACATAGTGATATGAGTGACTCAATTAGAGTTATGAGTGTGGATGCCAGAGTAATGTTTCTTTATTTACACCTCATACTTCTCAATGGACCCTTATGGGTCTGTTTTTACATCTCTCATTGCCCTAGTTTCTTAATTGGCACTCTCATCTCTGATGATCTCACCTGGTCTCCATGGCAGTGGTCAAAAAGGCCCAGCAGCGACTACACTTTCAGAAAGTTCTCAGCCTTCTCAACCTGTAGGAGCAGACCGCTGGAGACCTTCTAGTACTGATCCTGCATAGAAAGTCTGCTGACGTACGTACTGCATTCCAGTGTGGTATGGAAGATGCACTGTAGCAGACAAGAGGAGACTGCAGTGTGTGGTGAAGACGGCCCTTCCTTGGAATGTAATCCAAGGAAGGGCCGTCTTCACCAACCGCTGTCTGAAGAGACAGCGGTTGGTGAAGACAGTTCACACCCGAATCAAACAGAGCTTTCCCCAGAGACATCATTGCGTTAAATGCAAACATGCACTGATCAGAGAGTCTTCTCCCGTTCCTTTTATGAGTTAGGTACACTTGCACTGTAGCACAGTGGTATTTAAATTACCGATTCGGCAAGTTGGAGGAAACGCAAACAATTTTCTGCTGAGGAAACAGATTTCCCTGTGCGCAATGGGAGCAACATTAATGATGTGATATAATGATGTAAGGAGATGGGGGGTGGGGACTGGCATATTTTAGGGATGCAAAGATGTAATCTGTGATATCTTGACATAACAACTTAATAATCACAAGATCATTCTCAGTTATGTGAATTTTTGGTGTACAGTGAACCATTTTGCATTCTTGCACGGATCTCAGTGTGGTACTCACTTCCTTTTCCTGTCTGTCTGTCTGTTATATATTTCATATACATGGTGAAATCGTTCAATTAATTCAACTCAGATGGTGTCTATGTGTACACTCTCTGAGTTCAATCAACTCTGAGGATTCTTTACTATAGTACTGGACCTTTAGTGCATGTGTAGCCTCACTTGTGGGGGCGGGGAGGGCGACAGAATGTAAAAGATTATGTCTCTGTCAAATCACCACTTAGACTTTTTTCCAATATGCTCCCATGATTCAATTAAATAGCTGCATTCCTTGGAGTGTCCGGGTCGGACAGAGAGAGCAGTGACTGACAGGCAAACACATTACTATACTCACGGAAAAGGAGAGGATCGGAGGAGTGTAGTATGAATGTTTGCAGAGATAGCACGAAATAGTCTTGTAATTGATTTTCTGTCTGAGCTGCCGTTTCAATTAAGTGAATGAATGCGTTGGTTTTGGTCGGTGGGTTTGTTCATGCCTTCCTCATTGTCTCGTTGTGAAAACACCATTCATCTTCTTTGTTTTGAATGATGATATAGCGTCTAGAAGCCTGTGTACTCTGTAATGTGGCAGGTACAAGTTCTGATGATATGTACTCTGTAATGTGGCAGGTACAAGTTCTGACGATATGTACTCTGTAATGTGGCAGGTACAAGTTCTGACGATGTGCTACGATATGGAATGTGTAAGCATCTGTGTAGTGTGTACATAATACAACAAGAACAATAGTTTTATTATTTATTATCCATATCCTCATACAATTTCTTCGTTGACTTTCTCGTCCTTTTCATCAGATGTGATCCATACTGTGGGGCCGGTGGCCAGAGGTCACGTGGGACCCACCGAGACCAACGACCTCACTTCCTGCTACCAGAATTCCCTCAAGCTAGTGAAGGAGCACGGCTTGAGCACTGTGGTAAGTGCTATTTTTTTTGGTTGGTTTTTTGGCCCGCTGTTAAAACTAGTTTTATATATATAAATATCGTCCGTCGATAGCGGGCGATTAGGTGATAGCCAATGAAATTTGTGTGTCGCTCGCTGTTGTTCTCCCACTGTTAAAATGCACTGGGCTCGAGTTAGAAACCACGCCCATCCGTTAAGAACCAAATACCTACTTAGGGCAGTTGACTGTGTCTTAGAATACAGTCCAGACCGGGCCCTACGAAGGCTACTGTCTTCTGAAGCCCAAACCCAGGTTCTCTACCATCGTGAGGGACTCCTCAAGATCTCAAGAGGAGATCCCCCTGTCGCCACTAAGACATCCGACTGGATACCTTAGTTCGGCTCTGAGTCTGACTAGACTTGGCAGCCTTTATGTTTTCCCAAAAAAGCTAAGATTTTCATGAATTTAAAACAAATTCAATGATTAAAAAAAACAATCATAAGAAATTCCATTAATTAGAAGACATTAGAAAACATTTCGTGCCGTGTTATGAGCTTGTAGATCGGCAATTTTCATTAGTTTGGGTCCCAAATTTATTGTTTGGGTCACGGGCTAAAAGGTTTGGGCCTTACTGCTCTCAGTCAGACCTGTCTCTGTACCCACTGTTCTGTTACTGCTCTCAGTCAGACCTGTCTCTGTATCCACTGTTCTGTTACTGCTCTCAGTCAGACCTGTCTCTGTATCCACTGTTCTGTTACTGCTCTCAGTCAGACCTGTCTCTGTACCCACTGTTCTGTTACTGCTCTCAGTCAGACCTGTCTCTGTACCCACTGTTCTGTTACTGCTCTCAGTCAGACCTGTCTCTGTACCCACCGTTCTGTTACTGCTCTCAGTCAGACCTGTCTCTGTATCCACCGTTCTGTTACTGCTCTCAGTCAGACCTGTCTCTGTACCCACTGATCTGTTACTGCTCTCAGTCAGACCTGAGAAAAATATATGATTATTTTTTTTGTCCAGTACAATCATTTCCGTGAGGGTTAGGGTTCGTGCTAAGTTTTGTTTTGACTCCTCTCCCTCCTCTCCGTGAGGGTCTATTTGAAAAAAACGAATGCAAAAGATATACAAGAATAAAAGAACAGGACCGTCTTTCATTTAAGATACCGTTATGAAAAGCCTCAAGCCTTTTTTTCAAAAGTCATCATGTAAAGAAAGAAAGAAGATGGTAATATTTGATGTTTATAGTGCAATGAATGCTTTTAATGCAGACTAATTTTGCTCATGATGAAATGAAAGTCAGGTCTTTGTACCCACCCCTCCTTATTAAAGTCAGTTCTTTGTACCCAACCCTCCTCATTAAAGTCCCTGATATAATGGCTTGGTTTTGCTATGTCATCGTTTAGTAGTAAACCACTTTGGGGGTAAAAATTATGACCTCTGTTGAATTCTTTGAAGGCACATGACATTGATTTATCACACAGTATTTCGTCCCTGAGTAGATTTCATTCATTGGCAACAAAAATGACTCAATTAAATGTGTGTGTGTGTGTGTGTGTGTGTGTGTGTGTGTGTGTGTGTGTGTGTGTGTGTGTGTGTGTGTGTGTGTGTGCGTGTGCGTGTGCGTGTGCGTGCGTGCGTGCGCGCGGTATGTATAGTCCGATATAACTGAGGTACAACCTCAGAGTAATATGTTCAGCTTTAGTGTACTGTTGTGTTCTATGGCATATGGCATGGCGAAAAATTTGATTCATTAATTAATTAATTTGCATTATTGCTATAACATTATTGCGAGACATTATTGCGAGACACTGGGGAGGCACTGGGGGGGCACTGGGGAGGCACTGGGGAGACATGGGGAGGCACTGGGGAGACACTGTGGGGACACTGGGGAGACACTGGGGAGGCACTGGGGAGACACTGGGGGGACACTGGGGGGGACACTGGGCAGGCACTGGGGAGACACTGGGGAGACACTGGGGAGGCACTGGGGAGACACTGGGGAGGCACTGGGGAGACATGGAGAGGCACTGGGGAGGCACTGGGGGGGCACTGGGGAGGCATTGGGCAGACACTGGGGAGGCATTGGGAAGACACTGGGGAGGCACTGGGGAGGCACTGGGGAGACATGGTGAGGCACTGGGGAGGTACTGCATGGACAGGTACTGGACATTTCATATCACACACACTATGATTCACTATCCCCCTAAAAAAAACCAAAAAAAAAAAAAACTTTTTTTTCTTTTTTTTTGGAAGCTTGGCATGGCGCGATTTATTTCAAGCATGGCGCAGCGCCATGCCAACAACATTGTGCAGGAAACCCTGCATGGGCAACTGGTGGGCAACTGGTGGCCCGGGGGTCACATGCGGACCCCACCTTCACTTAATGTGCCCCTATAGGGTTAATATCGGAATACTGACACGCTATTGATTTCAGCTATTACAATTCCAAACATGGCCCTCTTTAATTAGTTCAGTCTAAATTAGTAGCTTAATGAGTAGTATTAAAATGTTTTTTTATGTCCAATGTATTGGTACTGTATTTAGTTAACACAACTGTAATTAAAGGCATTTGAAATTATATGCAAATGTTACTTTTCAGGATTCCAATTAGAAAATAGCTAAATAATTGATATGATATGATATGATATGGTACTTTATTGTCAGTTTGCACTGAAATTTGTCTTGCGACCAGCAGCCTTGTGTGCAACACACATACACACCTTTGACATAACACAAAACAGAAAAGAAAATACAATTACATACATAGACACATAAGGCCAAGAGCAATGTCCACAGCCAAAATCCTGATTAAGCTCAAAGTCGACTCACTCGACTGATGGACTTTTTTACCTCTTTAGTCTGATCTTATTGTATTCTGGAACACCAGGTCTTCCTGAAGGCAAGACCTATTAGAGTTGATATTCCTTTCTAACCTCAGGATGCTGTTTTCATATGTGGATGTACAGTTACAGTACAGAGCCTCTGAAGTGGTTATCCAACAATCTCTGAACAAATGTTGTTGCAGCAGTTGTGACTTTAAGGCTACAGACAAGCATCCATAACATGGTAGTACTACAGTACTGGAGAACACTCATTAAAACAGAAGGTAAAAACAAGAGAAGGATCCGTCTACTAGCATCTTAAACGGCGAAGGAAATAATTATTTGCTTTGTTTTCTTACACACTGATTCAATCTGATCTTTCCACGTTAGGAGATGGTCTATTACTATTTAATATGACCATACCTGGTTAATCTGTTCACTATAAATAGTGATGGGGGATCTGTGAGTCTCTAGTGGTGCACCAAAAAGGATCTCTTCTGTATTTTTTGTGTTAATGATGAGAGCATTGTTATCACTCCATTCAACCACCTTATTTACTTTGTGTTGGTGCAGTCCAGGATCACTGGAACTATCTTGGAGAGAAATTAAAGTTGTATCATCAGTACTTTAGAATGTATTGATCATCTGAGTACTTTAGAATGTATTGATCTTGTGTGTCAGTGCGACATTCAGACAGAATGTCCTCAATACGACAGCTGTCAGTCTAAAGGGCAAAAAGTACAGCTGAGCTTACACGTTCTAATTCAGGATTTCAATTCAAATATAGCAAAAATAGCCGATCTACAAGCTCAAAACGTGTTGCAGTGCAGCACGTTTTGACCTTGTCAGCTATTTTTGAGCTTGTATATCTAGTTGTGCGATGACAGCAATGTGGAGTGAGTATGGAAATATAGTGGCCCTCTCCATCACCAAAGTTGCTCACCCCTGCTCTATGGAATCCCAGGACTTTGCTAAACACGCAGCAGATCAGTCTGCCTCTCTGTCCCGGCCTCTGGCGTGCAGCTTTCTGTCTGTATGTTCCAGTCGGGTTGGTCTCACTTGACTAGTGGATCTGTCCTACTCCCACAGAGGGTAAACAACGTAAACAGCCACAAATCAGATTCCCATCGCCATCCGATCAGCCCGCAGCTTCATCACAGAGAGAGGGCAATCAATGGGAGGTATACTCGCCAGCGGCGTTGTGGAAAGATGGATTAATGCCACGGTCTCACCATAGATAATTGTGACAATTTTCTGTTGAGATTCATGAGTGTGACAGACCACCTCTGGCGTGGCAATTAAACACCCCGTATGATGGCCAAAAGGCAGAAGTACTTCGAATAAACGTCTTCTCTGAAGTAGCATTGGCACCATGCAGTACGTATCCACCTGCCGGTCTCTGGGTTCCATTCATTACGCCAGTGTCCAACCAACAGTTGACACTGATGAGCTGATATTGTAACATTTTTCATCCGATTATAGTTTGTTTAATAGCATAATTTACTTGGTTGTGTTAATTATCGTGCAGCGGTGGACTTTGAGCGGCAGAGACTGGGATGTTGGAGGTCTATATATGAGGAACGGCGGGGCCCTGGGCTGGCCTGGGGCTGCTTAGGAAAGCGAGAAAAACAACAGGCAGATCTTTGGACCTCCGTCTCAGACCTCAGCAGGAGAGCACGCGCCTCTTTCACTCCCCTGCCTTCTCCTCTTTCACCCACGAAACGCACCGATCCTTGTTTTGTTTCGGGCACATTCCAAAGATTTGTTTAGTTTATACCTATCTCTTGATTTATTTATCCAATAATTCATATATTTGTTAGAGAGAAAGAGAGTTTCTGTTTTCACTGAAAGTTGGCTAGATCCCTCTAATGTATTTGCACAGCTGCTCTGCGTTGAGCAAGCCTTCAGTGAAAACAGTCGTGTTCTGTGATTGACTGGATGAGACCAATCATTACATTATCTTAGCCGCAGTCCATTCTCTCTCAGGGACAACAGAAAGACTTTTTTTTACCAGCGAGGGGAAGGAATACGTCTTGTTACTTTCTGTGTGAGATGTGGCCGTTTAGTTTATTTATCCTCCCGACTTCGCCGTGTCATGGAAGAAGTGTCTGCAAACCTTTTGTTCTCTTTCTGCTTTTCGGAATCCGGTCCAAACACTTTTTGTTAATCGACAGGCTTTCCAGCCTGTTTGGTTCACATGCAGCGCCATGAGTCCAGGTTTTTGGTTAGCCGATCAGCAGCGCTAAGCCCATTTCCACTCATTTGAAAGGGCTTTACTGTGAGCCATGCACTGTGAGATCTGCAGGGCCAAGCCAGGGCCCACCACCACAGACGGGCACCCAGCCAAGTGGGTCTACTCTATACACAGTGCAAGTGAAGAAAGACGGGCTGGCGTCTTTTGGGAATGCTATAGCCCACCGACTCCCTAATGGGGATTTTGCGGAGCATTACAAAGGGAGAGGAGTCAAAACAAAACTTAGCACGAAAGAAACTAGCTCACGGAAGAATACAAGAAAAGCTTGGCTTGTTGGTTAATCCCTGTATTTTAAGAGCCCATGCTGAGCCACCCTTGAGACTAAGCCAGGCTAGCCCAATCATGACATCAACACCTCATCTCTCTCTGAAGCCTGTCCAGACAGGGACTTAGAAGGGAATACCTGCACTCATTTTCAACATTGAACTATGTGGAAATAATAAAAAAGGTCCCCCCCTAAGAGTGGAATATGTTATGTTTGTTTACAATATCCAATGATAGTTCATTTTGTTGGTAAAATCTCGGTTCACTTCTTCTGAGCACAGGAATTTTGGAAAACCATTTTGGCAGGAGTTTGTCTGGCCTGAAAATGTCCAAGCAGAGTACTCTTGAGAAAGTATTAAGATCGGTAGAATAAAGATAATAAAGGTGCTATTTGGAGCTCCATCATGCAGGACATTGCTATAAGTGACGCTTATCTGGGAGCCACAGCTCAGGCATATAATTTGAGTCCTCAAAGTCAGTCGGCCTGTGATTGATTGATTGATTGATGGAGCTGCTCCCTCGTAGCACATCTTGATGACATCCAAATTATACCTGTCCCGCCTCTTTGACAGACTTGACATGTGACTTGTTCCGACTGAATTGTCCCAGGCCGGGGGATGGGGGTCTGGGGGTCTGGGGGAACGTGGCGTAAACGAGATCTCCAGCTGAATTGCATTCCTCCTCCTCCTCTGTCTTCAGGGCTGACAGGCCCTTTTCACTCGCAATGACGTCGGTTTCACCTGCAAATATTTTGCCGCGAGCATCATGCCGTTTAATACACTAAAGTTTAATCACCAAAGTATAACGGTGTTGATTTTGAGCAAATTTAGTCTTTTGAATAAAACCTATTTTTTTTTTTTCTTTTTTTTAGATTTTTTTTTTGCGGCTTATGCCTTTTATTGATTTTTTAAGGGACAGAAAGTAGGCTGACAGGAAACGGGAGAGAGATGGAAGGATGACATGCGGTAAAGGCCGTGTCGGGTCCGGGAGTCGAACCCGCGGCACACCGCGACTGGATCACCAGTCCGGTGCCCAGACCGTTACGCTACGGCCTGGGCCTAAAACCTAGTTTTAGTCACATTTTAGTCATCTGAAATGTGTTAGTGTTAGTTTAGTTTTCGACGAAAAGTCGAGGAAATCAGCACTGTTCACCTACAAATATTTTGCAGCAAACATCATGCCGTTATACACTAAAGTTGAATCACCAAAGTAAAAAGCCTAACTATTTTTGATTGGGTACCTTCTCTGCCAAGAATCTCTTGGCCGAGATGTGGAGACGTACATCTGCCTGTCGTGAGCCCACGGGGTCCACTGTAATAAGAGTCCAGATCCTCGCTGAGGGATGGCCTTCACATGAAAAATTACCATCAAGCGGAGCCAAGAAACCTGCCGTTTAACCCCCACAATGCAGCTGAAAGCTATCTGGAACAGTCCAACCGTTAACACTCCGTCTCTGTCTGTGGTCCTTCCCTCATTCCAGCACGGAAATCTGGAACTCATGGCATGCTAGATGTCATATTTATTATTTGAATTCTTTATCGTGTGATCGAAAGCAGTAGTGTGTGTGTGTGTGTGTGTGTGTGTGTGTGTGTGTGTGTGTGTGTGTGTGTGTGTGTGTGTGTGTGTGTGTGTGTGTGTGTGTGTGTGTGTGTGTGTGTGTGTGTGTGTGTGTGTGTGTGTGTGTGTGTGTGTGCGTGTGCGCACAACACAACACACGCATGTGCATTTCCGTGCTGTGCGCGGGTAGCTGTGTACATCGTCACGTACGAAACTGGGTATTTCCAAATCTGTTAATTTCTAATCTATTTATTTTTTAGTAACAAGCTCTTGCTAATACTTCCAAGCTGATTTTGGACTTGTCACATACTGTAGGAGAAAGCTGTCAGCAAAGAAAGGAAAATAACATTGTAATGCATTGTGAACTTGTACATTGTCTATCTTCACTATACTTCCGCACGACACTGCCGTGCGTACAAAGATGTGTAAGGCATTCATTTATGACAAAACAAAAGGAAATACGAGGTTTCTGGCCCAATATTCACGAGTGTCTACATTGCATGACTATATGCATTTATATATTGGTGACACTGGCTCTGTCTGGCCAGAGCAGCAAAAGAAAAAAAACGTTATTTTGCTCTCTCCGCTGAGAGAGTAAGCTGTCATAGCCTACCTCCGTGGTCCCTGAGCTGACCACAGCCCTTGGGCAGGATGCCAGTCTCGATGGGCCCGGCTCCAGAACATCACACATGGGGGATCCGCGTGGGAGCTGCATGTGCTGCCCGCCGGCCAGCCAGAGTTGCTGGGCAGGCAGGCAGGCAGGCTGCTGCTTGCAGCAGCATCTCTGGGCCGTTAAACACCCCCCGCTCCCTCCACCTGAGTTGTTTGTTCCAGAGGACACTCAGGTGATAGGAGCCAAGGAAGGAAATATATAGCCAAGGCTTGGCGGACTCAGATTGGAGATGAATTGTGATAATAACGCTGGCTCACCGGGTCGATGGGAAAGAACCGGGGGGTTGGGGGGGGGGGGGGGGGGGGGTGCGCGGCAGACTGTCAATATTTGCCTGAGCCAGGACACATTAAACAGGTCTCATCACGGTCCCTCTGATATATGGAGCGTGCCGTGTTATTATGGTCCATTTGGAAAACAGCTGGGCATTTTGGGGGAAACTCGAAACTCAGCAGTATACTGCGCCATGCACTGCATTGGCCCGGGAAATGGAAAGGAAAAAAAAATAAGTCGGTGATGTGCAGATGAGTTAAAAACACTGCCCAGAGGAAAGGAAGAGGGCCAGATTGGAACCTTTCTACTTTATTGGCTTGAACACGTTGGTTCCTACGACTGGTTGTGATGCAATGTGATCCATTCAATGTGCCATTCACACTATCTGCTGACTGAGATGATAATTACCAGGCTCCCACTATATTCTTACTGCCTCACATGGATTGTGTGTGTGTGTGTGTGTGTGTGTGTGTGTGTGTGTGTGTGTGTGTGTGTGTGTGTGTGTGTGTGTGTGTGTGTGTGTGTGTGTGTGTGTGTGTGTGTGTGTGTGTGTGTGTGTGCTTCCTGCTCAAATGCACATACCGGTAATTACTGTACACACTATATTGTGTAAACATACATAAACATTGTACAGTATGTACCTACTTACTGTACGTGTGAACGTGTCTATTTTTGTCTATGTGTGAATTTGACTTTTTTTCCTCATTCTGTGTGTGTGTGCGTGTGCGTGTGCGTGTGCGTGTGCGTGTGTGTGTGTGTGTGTGCGCGTGTTTGCACATACTGTGTGCATAGTGTGTACTCAGACCTCAGGGGGCCTCCCTCCGTCCCTAAGGGCCCGAGGCTGGCATGCCGTACGTTCGTACATGGAACAGAGGAGCTGGTTAATGCAGGTCCCTCGTCTTGGGTTAGTCTTGGAAGGCTGCTCAGGTTGTTCCCCTGGAAGCAGCCACCATGTCTTGTCACTGGCAGAAACAGGCAGGCAGGCAGGCAGGCCAACCCGATCTCAGAAATACTTAGATATGTACGGAATTGCAATTCCGTACATACAAGTAGAAAACCCCAAAATCCGTATACAGTTGACACTGAAATCCTCCCCATAGACAATGACGAGGGGCGCCGTCCCGAACTTGAGCCACGGGATACACCACTGAGCGGCCTTAGGGCCGTGAGTTGCCGTGTCGAGCGCTGCGACTCATCCCCGTCCGAGTTGTAACCCGATATTGTAAATAGATTTGTAAATAATGTCAAACCCGAACTCACCCGGCCCGAACCAGCCACGGTGAAATAGCACTTCCGTATTAGTGAAAGCCACGTCTCCGTCGCGGTCAAAACAGTAGTAGTGTCATACAGATTTTGGGGTTTTCTAGTCATATACACGTATTTCGGTGAGATCAGGCTGGACAGACATTGGGCTTCAGACAATGTTTCATTTCAGGGCCAATATTAAAACAGCCTTACTGTGACCTTTAAAATGAAGGACTAAGCATGTTTATCCAAAACATAATTATTGCCTCATTTACAATATCCCAACTTTTTTTTCCCTTTTTGTTTTTTTTTCTTTCTTTTTTTTAGCCCTTTCAAAGCGTTGCATTATGGAAATTAACTGTCTTCTTTTTTTCTCCAAGTAGCCCATTGTGGGGACTTTGGGGAGTACTCTGGTGAGACAAAATAACAAGGATTTGAAGTCTCTGGGGGGGGGGGGGGGGGGGAGGTGGGCTTTTGTCATTGACTAATGATTTTTCGAAAAACCCAAGCCAACGTTTTTTTCCAATTTTACCACGACGTCGGGCAACAATTTGATGCTTTCCGAAAGTGTCTGTCATTATGCTATTTCTAGCGTGATGCGTGCAGCAGGCTGGCATATGTCAGTGTGGGCAGTGACAGGGTCGCTGTCTGCGTTAAGAGGCCTCCTCCACAAGCCCACCTCCCTGGCCCACCCCACCCCCCCCCCCACCACCACCACCACCACCACCACAGCAACCCCTGCAATGTATTTTGCAGTTAAAAACACACTTTCTAGTAGAGCCAGCAGGGAAGCCACAAATTGGCAGTTGAGATTTCTTTTCTGAAAGCGAAGTCGATTGAAGATAAATGGTGTACGATTCTGGGTTTAGCAAGCCTTCGCCGCATGGGCCCATTCCAAGGCTGATAGGAGCATTAGCTTCCATTAATTTCGCAGTGCGGTACTTCCAAAATTGCGTTGACACTTAACCACATGAACCCCTTTCTAGCCATAACAGACGAACATTCAGAATCTGCAATCTTGTAGATTGGCCTTTTTTTCTTTTTCTTTTTTTACGAATTAGGAGAGCAAACTGAAGACCCCTGGGGGATACTAGTCACAAATTATATGCAGATAAAGTATCTGATAACGATACATGAATGTGCACATATCAGCTTTTGAAGTTGATAACGATAATACTTGACCCAGTTAATGACAAACGAAAGCATCGGAGCGTGCCCCGATGATATTTGTGGGGGCTGACAGTTTTTAACGGACGCCAAAAGACATTGTAGATTCTGTAATGGACAGCAGATCTCAGCAGCACTTCATCTGTCGTGCAAATCAATGCCAAATATGCAGTAAATTACTTTTCTCCATTATTCCTTGCTAGTCTCTGCCAATATTTGAAATGCAATTTAGTTTTTTGTGTTTTTTCAAGTTCAAGCACAACTCAATACAAAGACTGTTAACTGTGGACAACACCATAAAGCATTACACTTGTTTACAATAGGGTCCACCATGTTCAGTTCATCATAAGAGACGTATACAAATATACACTTCTATATAATAAAAAACAGGGGGGTATTCAGATTTTACGGGGACAATTTAAGAATTGCAGCCGTCCGTAGGTGCCCTTTGAGAGCGGTTTTGAAGGAGTCAAGGGTTTCACATGATTCACGCTGATGTGAGCTTGTACGTCGCCCATTACTAGCAAAGAGATTTGGGGCTAATATTTGCACCATCCCTTAACATAACATCCATTATCCATAAACGTTTTAAAATAGGTAATATAATCGATCTACAAGCTCACAACGTGTCGATGTAGAGCGGCTAGTTGAACTATTTTAAAATGTTTATCAAGATAGTAAAGTGAATAATTAAAAAGTTTAGGGATAAAGAGTAATAAGGAAACCAGGAAAGGAAAACAGATCAGACCAGGAAGGAAACCAGATCAGACCAGGAAGGAAACCAGATCAGACCAAGCACAGTTAGCACAGGTCCGTTTCACTAAGGATAGAGCATGGGTTCCCATAGCGGGGTCCGGGGACCCCCACGGGTCCTTGAGGGAGTTCCAGGGGGTCCCCAGCTAAATGATAGTTTGGAACCAAATGGACCCTTATGGACCTGTAACTAGAGAGTGTACAAATGTACAATGTACAATTGTACACTCTCAGAGTTAAAAGAACATTGATTTATAATATAAATTGGGGGTCCCAGAGATAGAAATGCCATTAAATGGGTGTCCGTAGACTAATGCATGTCAAACTGGGGGTCCTTAAAATTACGGGTTGAGAATCATTGCTAGAGCTGTAAAAGTCTTCTCTTATGGGGGGTCCCTGGCATATCTTTTCTAATGGGGGTCCGCGTGATAATTAGTGTCAATTTGGGAGTCCTTGACATGAAAAAGTTTGGGAACCACTGGGATAGTGGATTTAAGGTATTTATGTGTCCAACTTTATGACTTCACAGGCCTGCGCCTGCACGCCATTGTTTTTTTACTGTTTGGTGTGACAACTCCCCAAGTGACTAATTAAGTTTCATTCAAACGCCGAACAGATTGTGTGCAAAACCTTTCCGACTAGTCCAGTGGTTTTCAACCAGTGGTCCGGGGACCCACCAGTGGTCCTTGATGGGGGGTTCCAGGTGGTCCCCAGCTAAATGATGGAGAGTTGGTAACCAAATCTTATTAGAAACGTTCAATTTACGGCCTTTATGTTAAACATCATCTGCATTACTTAATTTACAAGAAGTCTACACAATTCGAGCATGTAAAATAATTGTCATTTTGCTCAATGTTTGCCTTACCTCTCCTATGGTACCACATCAATACAGCATGCAATTATGGACAAAACCTTATCCAACGACAAACAAAATATTCTAAAATATATTTTGCGAGGCAAAATCTCATCAAATGGTGGTCCGTGGCTTAAATGCCGAACCAATAATGGGCCTTGACAAACCACTCCTCTAGTCTGTACCCAACGTCAGACACACACCCCGACAGCCGCAAATCCCCCCACACCCCCACCCGACGACACCACCTCCCTTCCCGCAATACCACCATAAATTTTCATCCTGAAGTGCAAGCAACTCCAGATTTAATTATATAATGGTTGAGAGAAGTATAAAGGCTTTATTGTGCACACAGTTGGCTTCTGATCATGGCTAAGTAAACTGAGCCATTAAGTGGGATAGGAGGAGAGCGAGAGGTTTTAGTACTGATCTGCTTACATAGCTGTAGTGTGTGTGTGTGTGTGTGTGTGTGTGTGTGTGTGTGTGTGTGTGTGTGTGTACGTGTCGCAATATTCCATTTAACTCAGGCTTGGAATACCTCGGTATAGTGGCAACATCCAGTTTCATTTTCCTCAACATTATCCAATTTGCTAAAATGGCAGATTGGAGATTTTGCTGAAAGGCACCTCAAGAAATCAAGTATTATGAAAATATATGACACAGAGGAGGTTGATTCTATTTGGTGGCAGGCAGCAGCACCGCATAGACGTCTTTGTTTTGCTTCATAACATCTGGCCCTCAATTTTCCATCTTTTTTTCTCGCCCCGGCTTGGCAACAAAACATGTTTATGCGGCGGTTTGCCAGCACTAACCTGGAGGTGATGTGACTGTGATTGTTTGAAGCAAAGTTTCTCTCAAGTGGCTTTGTAGCTACAGACCAAAAAAAAAAAGAAAGTTTTGAATCATTCAAACGGAATTAACAAAACAAATCCACACTAAGTCCACAGTGCCTTCATCGTGCACTGTTAAAAGAAATGAAACAAAACTAAAAGTGAAATACATTATTGCATTCAAATAAATAAATCTGCTTTTTAAGGAAGGACACATGATCCGTGACCCACATCAAATGGGCTTGTAAGTAACTCACTTTTTTAGTTGAGAGTCATATACCCCATGAAAGGACGGTGCCGGTGTTATTGTTTTAGGCAACAGACTACTAGTCATACAGTATTTGTTACATTACTGCTGACAGTTTTCCAAAGCATACTGTACTGAATTTCACATGTGCTTTTCCTACCTTCCTTTGGTTGGCTTCCATTCTGGTCAGTACAGTATGAAAATGAACTGTAGAAATAGATGTGGGGTTATCGCCTTAAAGTTTGAATAAAAACATCATAAATGCTGGTACATTTCCAAATGATAAAGATCTATGGTATGCTACCTGGTAAGCTTTCTCTGCAATGCATACAAAACCAGCATTCATGTACGTGACTTGTACCCAGTGGGTTAAACATGCCATAACAGCAGTATGGTAATTTAAATCAATCTTTACGAGTCTATTTCAGTCTTACAGGACACCGTTCTAAACCACTATACTGCATGGTTGTGCCTTTGGTCATTCTAGCCTTTAGGTACAGTATCGCTAATATTCCCAGTATGAATACAATCGGCTATTATGCACACAGAATAACTCTTCCTACTTCCGGGCCACTTCCCTATACAGTACTTCCTACCGACGATACTAATTAAGGCTCTTCCATTTAGTGTGCAGTGGTTCTCAAACTTTTACATTTCAAGGACCCCCATAACTCTGGGAGTGTGCAAACGGAACCAAATGGGCCCTTACGGGTCCATTTGGTTCCGTTTGTACACTCTCAGAGTTACACACCCACTCAGGGACACTTTGAGACCCACTGATATATATGAGTGTTTCTAGTGAGGCACTGTTTGACCAGAATGGAACGGAACCTTCATTAGTATCAGCGGTAATTATCACCTGTGAAGGAAGTCGGAATTAAGGGCCCAAGTTCTTTCCAAAATGGCGCGTGCGCATAGAGCCCATTAGACCTTTCCAAGTTTCCACAGTAGATGAGTCTTGCTCTAATGAGTAAATAAATGATCTGACCCCATACAGTATGCGAACCACTGGACCCCAAAGAGCACCAACCCTCCACCACCAACATCAACACTGCGCCGCGTGCATGTGATCACAACCTTTTGTGGCCAGTCAGCCGCATTGCCACGTCGCTCGTTGCCCCAATTCCACATACGTGTGCGGAGCGTCGAAAAAGGTTAATGAGACCGAAGCTTTTTGAAAAGGTCACGCCGCCACTTAAATTTGTCGCTGCTATTTATCTGACGAGGCATCATGGGCGGCGCTGCTGGGCCAATTAGCCCCAATTAGCACAAGGCTGGTTGCGCTGGCGTGTCAGCCGGGCCTGTGCTAACAACCGTCTGAGCCCCAATTATACCCCAGCGGGCAGTTCAGACGGAGGCCTCCTGGAGGAGGAAGGAGCCTCTCCCTCCTGGCCGGGGAGAATTGGGGGACAGCCAGTGGTGGAAAGTATTGCCAAGTACATTTGGAGGTATTTATAGAGATATGATATGATATGATATGATACTTATTGACAGTTTGCACTGAAACTTGTCTTTGCGACCCAGCAGCCTTGTATGCAACACATATACAGTACACACATTTGACAAACAGAAAAGAAAATACAATTACATATAAACATAAAGGCCAAGAGCAATGTCCACAGCTCAGTCTAGTCCTAGCCAAAATCTTGATTAAGTCTCAAAGTCGACTGATGGACAAAGGACCTCTTCGGTCTGACCTTATTGCAGGAACACCATATCTCCTTCCTGAATGCAGCAAAAGTAATTATAATGTAAATGTACTGCCTCGAGGATATGGGGGGGGGGGGGGGGGGGGGGCAGCCCTGGTGAAGGGGGCTGCCCCTGCAGCACCAGTATCTTCCCTGGTGAAGGGAAATGTGCCTGCAGCACCAGTATCTTCCCTGGTGAAGGGGACGGTGCCTGCAGCACCAGTATCTTCCCTGGTGAAGGGGACGGTGCCTGCAGCACCACTATCTTCCCTGGTGAAGGGGAATGTGCCTGCAGCACCAGTATCTTCCCTGGTGAAGGGGAATGTGCCTGCAGCACCAGTATCTTCCCTGGTGAAGGGGAATGTGCCTGCAGCACCACTATCTTCCCTGGTGAAGGGGACTGTGCCTGCAGCACCAGTATCTTCCCTGCATGGTGAAGGGGACTCTGCCTGCAGCACCAGTATCTTCCCTGGTGAAGGGGAATGTGCCTGCAGCACCAGTATCTTCCCTGGTGAAGGGGAATGTGCCTGCAGCACCAGTATCTTCCCTGGTGAAGGGGACTGTGCCTGCAGCACCAGTATCTTCCCTGCATGGTGAAGGGGACTCTGCCTGCAGCACCAGTATCTTCCCTGGTGAAGGGGGCTGTGCCTGCAGCACCAGTATCTTCCCTGGTGAAGGGGGCTGTGCCTGCAGCACCAGTATCTTCCCTGGTGAAGGGGGCTGTGCCTGCAGCACCAGTATCTTCCCTGGTGAAGGGGGCTGTGCCTGCAGCACTAGTATCTTCCCTGGTGAAGGGGAATGTGCCTGCAGC
This sequence comes from Protomyctophum parallelum, assembly GCF_964188405.1. Classification (NCBI taxonomy): domain Eukaryota; kingdom Metazoa; phylum Chordata; class Actinopteri; order Myctophiformes; family Myctophidae; genus Protomyctophum; species Protomyctophum parallelum. The sequence continues at coordinate 16,342,037 of NC_139704.1, read as the reverse complement.
ACCAGTATCTTCCCTGGTGAAGGGGGCTGTGCCTGCAGCACCAGTATCTTCCCTGGTGAAGGGGACTGTGCCTGCAGCACTAGTATCTTCCCTGGTGAAGGGGGCTGTGCCTGCAGCACCACTATCTTCCCTGGTGAAGGGGGCTGTGCCTGCAGCACCACTATCTTCCCTGGTGAAGGGGACTGTGCCTGCAGCACCACTATCTTCCCTTGTGAAGGGGCCTGTGCCTGCAGCACCACTATCTTCCCTGGTGAAGGGGACTGTGCCTGCAGCAACACTATCTTCCCTTGTGAAGGGGACTGTGCCTGCAGCACCACTATCTTCCCTGGTGAAGGGGACTGTGCCTGCAGCAACACTATCTTCCCTTGTGAAGGGGGCTGCCCAGGCTGCAGCACTATCTTCCCTTGACATTTCACCATCGGGAAACAAAAGATGGAACTTGGTTTGGCGGAAATATTAGCATTATGTAAAATGTGACATTTCCATCCACCTCAAGAGAGGTAATCACAGCTGATGGGGATTGAAGAGGCATCCTCAGGTGTCAACGCGGAACAATTCTGAGCATTAATTTAACTGTCATAGTGTAAAAACAGCTCTGGTTTTGCACTAATTAACACTCTTGGTGTGTGTGTGTGTGTGTGTGTGTGTGTGTGTGTGTGTGTGTGTGTGTGTGTGTGTGTGTGTGTGTGTGTGTGTGTGTGTGTGTGTGTGTGTGTGTGTGTGTGTGTGTGTGTGTGTGTGTGTGTGTGTGTGTGTGTGTGCTCGCGCGCACAGTAAAACCCAAGACCCTCTTTTCTCACTATGTTATAGCCAGGCTATTTTAGATCAACTATACAAATTAGATTAAAATAGTAGTATATGCCTTCGTAATTATGTATCAAATACACAAATATGAATGTATGTACTGTATGGTATATTTCTGTACTGTATTCAACTGAAATTAATTTTTGATGAGGAGTTACCTAACTTATTTCATATTTCTAAAGCTTGGATAATTGGGCAAACTAGCTTTTTTATGATGATGTCATATTATATCCATTTGTGGTCCAGCCCTGTGGAAATAAAATACTTCCCATGGATATGAGCATCTAAGCAATTTGTAATTTTTGTTATAGAGGGCAATTATAATGTATTAAGGCATGAGTCTTATTAGCCAGGGATCCTTTTAATTAAAAAGGAAACTTATGTTTCTAGAATGGTCGAAGTGAAAACAAACATACTGTACATGTACCTGTACATACACTTCGATGCAAGTTAAATGTTTAAATGTTTGATGACGCAATAAGCGTCTGACACTTTCAGTGTGTCAGGACTTTTACAGGTACATTTGGTCAAAATGTGTCTCAGGGTAAAATGAACTCAGGATTTTGGTGTACACAGTACACCAAAACACAAAAATAATAATAATTAAAAAAAACGTATGAAAGGATTAAAAAAAAAAGAACCATTTCATCTGTAGATTTTCCCAGGGGGAAAAGCAGCGGAAGCACTGAAGCAGCCTGCTGCATCTCCACTAAAACGCTCTGACAACAAAGAAAGGCCCTTCAAATCAGCATAAGCACAATAGAGAGCAATCAAGCACCCCGAGATTCACCTTGGCTCGGTACTTGAATCAGTTTCACTGTTCACTGATACCATACCTGGTCCTCGATCTGCACGTCTATGAGGCTCACATCCATCTGAGGAGAGGAGAGACATGTCTATGAGGCTCACATCCATCTGAGGAGAGGAGAGACATGTCTATGAGGCTCACATCCATCTGAGGAGAGGAGAGACATCATGTCTATGAGGCTCACATCCATCTGAGGAGAGACATGTCTATGAGGCTCACATCCATCTGAGGAGAGGAGAGACATGTCTATGAGGCTCACATCCATCTGAGGAGAGACATGTCTATGAGGCTCACATCCATCTGAGGAGAGACATGTCTATGAGGCTCACATCCATCTGAGGAGAGGAGAGACATCATGTCTATGAGGCTCACATCCATCTGAGGAGAGGAGAGACATGTCTATGAGGCTCACATCCATCTGAGGAGAGGAGAGACATGTCTATGAGGCTCACATCCATCTGAGGAGAGGAGAGACATGTCTATGAGGCTCACATCCATCTGAGGAGAGGAGAGACAGCATGTCTATGAGGCTCACATCCATCTGAGGAGAGGAGAGACAGCATGTCTATGAGGCTCACATCCATCTGAGGAGAGGAGAGACATGATGTCTATGAGGCTCACATCCATCTGAGGAGAGGAGAGACAGCATGTCTATGAGGCTCACATCCATCTGAGGAGAGACAGCATGTCTATGAGGCTCACATCCATCTGAGGAGAGGAGAGACAGCATGTCTATGAGGCTCACATCCATCTGAGGAGAGGAGAGACAGCATGTCTATGAGGCTCACATCCATCTGAGGAGAGGAGAGACATGTCTATGAGGCTCACATCCATCTGAGGAGAGGAGAGACATGTCTATGAGGCTCACATCCATCTGAGGAGAGGAGAGACATGTCTATGAGGCTCACATCCATCTGAGGAGAGGAGAGACATGTCTATGAGGCTCACATCCATCTGAGGAGAGGAGAGACATCATGTCTATGAGGCTCACATCCATCTGAGGAGAGACATGTCTATGAGGCTCACATCCATCTGAGGAGAGGAGAGACATCATGTCTCTGAGGCTCACATCCATCTGAGGAGAGACATGTCTATGAGGCTCACATCCATCTGAGGAGAGACATGTCTATGAGGCTCACATCCATCTGAGGAGAGACATGTCTATGAGGCTCACATCCATCTGAGGAGAGACAGCATGTCTATGAGGCTCACATCCATCTGAGGAGAGGAGAGACATGTCTATGAGGCTCACATCCATCTGAGGAGAGGAGAGACATGTCTATGAGGCTCACATCCATCAGAGATACCATCTGAGGAGAGGAGAGACAGCAGATAGAAGTGTATATTTGTACGTCTCTAAATGTTATGATGAATTTAACATGGTGGACCCTATTGTAAACAAGTGTAAGTTAACAGTTTTGTATTGAGTTGTGCTTGAAATGTATACTGTAATTAACAGATACTTCAATTAATAAATACAATCAATCAATCTACAAGCTCACAACACATCGCTCTAGATCGGCAATTTTCAGCAAGTGTATAAAATTATACATACCTGAAGAGCGTGGCCAATATCAAAGAACTAAAGGCGTTAAGATGTCTGCCATATCTTTCTCTCTGCAGCTTCAGAATAGAAAATCAAGGCTGCTCTGAGAATACCTGTCCTCCTTTCTTTAAGGCGTGAGCTTTCCCTCAGGCTTGACATCTCAGAAAGAACACAGAGAGAATACGGAAAGAAAAAGGCAATGCATGGATCTATGAGCGAGAACGGCGCAACACTTTGTTTGCAGCAATTAGTTCTGATTAGTTTATTTTCCATTCGGATAAATTGCTGTGCTGGATTAACCGTGGGTAATTCATTTGCAACAATGGCAATTTTCAAAGCAAAGTCTCAGTCAACAGCACTGCAGGAGGGCTACGTTTCATTTAGTCTTTGTTTACACACACAGAGAGAAACAGCCGTGCAGAGACGGTACATGGACAAAGGCATTGTTCGCTTTGATGCGTCCTCCTCAGAACAAAGCAATACAGTACATGCAAAACTTGTGCAAGAACAACCTCGAGCTTCCCTTACAACAAAAGCTGTATACTTCACTAGGCGATGGAGTCCATCTGTGCAGAATTACACACTTTTGTCTGAGACATCTGCAGTACCATCAAACATTTCCGTCACCAGCTGATACAATTATTTTTTTATAACCAAGCAGACAATGGTGTGTTACCTCCAAACACCTGCATGGACAACTTTATGGTTTTAACTAAGTTTATATAGTTTTGTCATTCCCAATGAAATGACATACGTTCATCGGTATGCAGACTTTATCGAGATATTTCGCAGTCTACAGTGTGATGGTTAATTCATAGGCAGAACAGTTTCCAGTGCAGAGTGGAGAGTGCGTGCGTGTGCTTGTGTGTTAGAGAAGTCAGACAGAGCTGTCAGACATACAGCCATATCTCATTAAACTCAGTGGCACCCAAGGTGATGCTGAGTGCTGCTCGGATGCGTTCGTCCATCCTTGTGATCCCTCTAGTGGGCGGGACAGCGCACGTGTGTGTGTGTGTGTGTGGTGGTGTGGTATGTGGGGGGGGGGGGGTATGATTGGATAACTATGAGAGTCCTTCCTATCAGTGTTGATTTCGTCGACTAATGCTGTGACGAAAAATGTTTGTCGACTACCTTTTTCACTGACGAAAACTAAATAAAAACTAAGACTAAAAACTAAGACTAAAAACTAAGACTAAAAACTAGACTAAAATGTTAGGAAGTGACTAGTGGAAAAGAGATCCAGTATAAGTGATTTTACACTTGGTTGCATTCCAGGTGACTATACAATGTGAATAAAACTAAATGCAAACTAAATACAAATCTTAATTTGCTGTCAAAACCAACACTGCTTCCTATGCAGAAGTTCCCTGACATGTCTTTGTATTCCCGTACCTCCCCACCCATCTCCATGTCTCGGTGTCTCATTACGTGGCAATTTTGCCACGCTTGGCGGCGTTTTTCAATTTAATGCCCGCAGATGGATATTTTAATTATTATGGAATGAATAGTAATGACAACGCTGACTCTGTACGTTCCTATTAATGCACTTAATTAAAGTTATGAAGTGTGACGTTTAACATGACTCTGCATCAAAGAATAAGCTGCTTCGCCAGTTATAGATTAAGAGACAAACGTCATAATAAACCCATCAGTCATTAAGCCATAGGCGAGGACTTCTCTTATATCAGTAGCAATCAGCGAGAGTAAGTGCTTAGTTCCACCACAAGTGTCCCCCAAAGCCCCACTTTTCTTCTTGTTCGAGTGGAATCCGGTTCCTTGGATTGGGAGTTTTTTTCATTATAGTCTATATTGTCCGTGGCTGTTTTTGGCCGCTTGGGTGGTGCAGCCAGATTTGACCTTGCCCAGGCTGCTGTGTCCATGAAACTGGAATTTCCTGGTCGATCACTAGTGTTCCGTTTCAACAGGCTTGCACCCAATTATGCTTCAATCATGGCCCCCCTGTCTTACAGATGTGGTCGGTTCGAAGTACAAGGTCTCTCTACTGTGGCTTGGCACACATGGGACATTCTTAACCCCCTCCACTAAAAAAAAAAGAGAGATGAAATGCTTTCATGTGTATCTCAGATTAAAGTGGATTCTGTTGCAATATCCATCCACCCGACCCCCAAAAAGTTAAGAGGCAGGTTTGCGCCCAGCGGCCAACATGAGGAATTCTGCAGGAAAAGCAGATGTCTGTAGCATAACACCTTTAGACACACAGATTAGCTTCATGTTGTGCTGATAAAGGGCTCCACAGTTGCCTTTTCTCCATATGTTATCAGTTTTTGGCACAATATAATACAGGAATACTGTAAGGCAGCAAGCTCAGCTCTTTATTAGATTTCCCTGCATGCATCTCTCAGAGATATCAAATACTAGCCATGTTTAATAACAGGCAGGTCCAGTAATTACAGTTTCTTTCTTTTTTTTCTTTTCTTTTTTTTGCAATTTTCCAAAAAACTATTTATCCCACGCATAAGACAGACATGTTGAGTGACAGGCCGGGCCGGTGAAATCTTTGGCGGCCACTGCTGCCATTTTGTTAGTGTTGAGTGAAGGGGAGGATGAATTAATGAGAGACGGTACCGTGCTATGGGAGAAAGAAAGACCTCTCTTTGTTCATAATGTCCTCCTTTGCAAACAGAGGAGGTAAGGTTTCTGTTGAGTAATATTGTTTGAAATTACCTTTTAATCTTGTTACATGGATCTTATCTTGTTGCTGAGCTTTCTGGCCCTTACAGCTCAGTCTTTGTTGTTCAGGCTTGTCGTTCTTAACGAAAAGTCAGTTTATGCACGTTAATACTTAATTTCCAACATACTCCACACACAAGCCAATGCTTTTCCTTTATTGCTCTGAGATAATTTACAGTGTTTCACTTCCCCTCTTCCGCTGAACATGATCCGCCTGTGTTCCCATGGGGTTGTCAAAGGGAGAATATTAAGTAATAGCCCGAGCCTTGTGGATGTAGTTGTTTGTGGTTTGGATTTGTTTGTGGTTTTTATCATTGGACAATTCAGGATTCAGGATTTTGTCCATCACCTTATTTCATACAGTATGCATTAGCATCACATTTATGAGTGACTTGAGAGTTTAGCAGAGCTCAGCTCACATCAATACAATAGATACAATAGACCCCTCACTTCACCCGTGTGAAGTGAGGGGCGCTAATATATTAAAGTCTAACTCATGTTGATTAGGTGATATAATGGTGATGTAAAACAGACGGTGCAAACACAAACATTAAACGCCATTAACAATAAAGAGACAATATGACGTAAATGGCACATTATGAAGTAAACGTTCCCTTCATTGTCAATGGCGTTTACAAAAAAAACATTGAACTAAAGACAAACATTAAACCTGTGTATAGGAGGGGCTAGCTCCCCTCAAAAAGAGTTAAATAACGAACCCCTTGGGGTCCATGGTTTCAGAGGTAGATGAATGCTACAAGTCAACAGACTAATCATCATGCAGACCTTGCAATGGTAACATCCATGCTTAGCATCCATGTCAGAAGCCTTATCATCTTGGCTGTTATCAAACCCACCGCAGTCTTCCCTAAGGCATATGTGTGTAGGTGAATGATTGTGTGCATTGACAGCACCACAATGTTTATGCTCCCCCTCACATAATTCTAATCACAAGGCAGTTTACCCCCACATGTGCAGTCAGTTTGGTGTCATTATTATCTCTCCAAGGTCATGGCTAATGAGGGCCGACACGCCACGCCTGTCCCGAGCTGATTGACTCGTCGCTTTAGGCAGGCTCCAACCAGGTCTACTCAGCAATTCAAGAGACCACACTGCATCCTCTACGCAGGTTTATGAAGAGATTCATTAAGCTCTGCCTTCACAAAAAAACATTGGCTAGCTTGGACGGTGCAGATTGACAGAGAATACTGCCTGTGGAGAATTTATGGCTGCAGCAAATGTTCTGCCCCCCCCCCCCCCCCCCCCGTTTACTGGTAATGGCGTCCGTGTTAACCACATGAACTGTGTTTACAGTATATTGTACTGCTGTCTTTAGGACTCCCTCGAAGACGAGATGCTGCTTTATGTCAATGGGTTATTCCTAATAAAGAATTTCAATATATGCACCCTGGCATCCATGGGGTTTTGGCCCAAATTGGCAATCTACAAGGCAAGCTAACAATGCTTGTCAGCTTGTAGGTTGCCTATTTTCAGCAAAGATATTTGGTGTGAACAAAACCCTTAAGGAGGGGACCTAGTATAGACCCCTGCGGGACTCCGGTCATCGAAGTGAAACTGTTGCCAAATTTTCACCAATTGTTTGCCATGCCTAGGATAGGGATGCTATGGTTCATACTTATTGCTAATATTAAATAATGATGCTAAAAAAAAGAAAACACACCTGTGTGATCTGAGCGGTGCAACTATGGAACACCGAGACCCCCAGGAACGGCGAGCCTTCCCGCGTCCGAAACGGTTGAGAAATGACAAAGTCCCCCGGGGCTCCCCGGAACATCCAGATCCCCAGGAACATGCCCAGGGGGACGGCCCTGTTCCGGCAAGCCTTTCCGCGTCCGAAACGGTCGATAAATGACCGCGTTGCATCCCCCTGTGGACTCAGGGACACGCATAGGGACACACACCCCTGTATGTGTCCCTATGCGTACACATAGCTACATAATGGAGCATAGGCACCGCTCAAAAATGTGTCCGGTGTGAATGCTCCAGCCCTTTGGGCTTGGCTTGAGAATTCAAATGTATTTACTGGGTTAGAAGGAATCTTAAACTCTAGGGCGGGGTTTTTTGCAGGGACTGAAAAGATCAAGAAATTCGTACTGTTGAGCCCGTAATTCAGTTACTTCTGACACATCCGAATGAAGTGTCCAAGAAACATGACTTGTGATTCCAAGCACACATTACATGTGCTTAAGTGATTAAATATGGGCACAGCATTCAGCGGTGCATATAGGCTGCCCAGGTCCCTTAATGTCTTGCTAGTCCTTGAGTTGCACCCCTCAACCCCCTACATTCTTTGAGTTAATTAAAAATTATACGACACTTTGGCATTAAATCATCATGAAGTAGGCCTTAACCAAGAAATCATTTTCTGACATAATTTAACTGGTTATACATTTCTTTCATTGTCGACAACCAGTGACCTTGGACTCATAAATGTCACATATCCCTCTTTAATGGCCGATTCAGTGCCTGTCAGAACCACTGAACAGATTTAAGATTTAAATTGACTATACATATTTATTTTTCATTCAACACAGAGAGGAAATCCAAAAAAGGTTTAGTCACCCTGCCATACGCAGCCATACATTTATTCAGTCAGTCAGAAGTGTCTGTGGGATTGAACACGGAGGTGAATCCTGTTTCACAGTACAGAATGACTTCGTCCAACAGCTAGGGATGTCTGATAACCTTCATCTGGCATAGCTTAACATTTAATGTCACATCCATATAAACCCTTGACAATGTCCATATCCATGGAATGTAATCTGGTGTTCTATACCAATGGGGCTGATATGCCCATAGGAGGGTCCAAAGAGCACAGAATTATGCGTTGTGGTGACTTGTGCAATCACTTTGACCTCTATTAACGAGTTGCCCGAGTTAATTAATTGTAGAACACTTTCCCTGCGATTCGCGAGTTGCCGAGTTATTATTCACGAATTTTGCCCGCATTTTTGCAAGGGGCATGTGGGCTAAATTAGTTTTTTTTAACCTTCATAGAAGATAAATCCACTGAGAAACGGACCTTTGCTCTCCGCGTCACGGAAGTATCAGATACTACCCAACTATGTACATTTACTGTGTACATGCTCCAATAAAGTGGTTGGAATTTTTGTTGATGTGGAGTGCATATTGGCCCTGTGGGAGCAATGCCAGAGGACACGGGTCAATTTGGATATTGAAAGAACACTTCATCTGACAATTTCCCTTACTGGAAGTCTGGTTTTTATTTGACCTCGGCACAAACAAAGTCGCTGAACAGTTAAAAGAACAAGCTGCACTATTCCCCATTTTCTGATAAGGTGAAGAGGCTGTGTTCTGGAGCTGGACTGCAGTCTGCCGAGATCAGAGATGAGCATGCATATCACATCAGTTCGACTTAATCAAGGCCATCATGGCCCTGGAGTTATAATGAGATGAATAATTAGCCCTCATACCCAAGGGTGGCCATGTAAGGGTCCTTGGCCTCCCAAGATACAGACTAGTTTATAGAGAACTACTGTAGGTGTTTGTCCACATAGAAAATAATGAGAATACTCAGATGCCTTGAATATGACGTTAAATGATGAGTGCTAAATGCTCCATGATAAGAAATGGTCATACTATAGAAACACATAAAAATAGATTGTTAAGGGTTCTAATATTCTGTATGTTTTTGAAGAAAAAAATCAATATCATCAATAACAACAACAAAAAATTAGGAAAACATGAAAACTGTAAAGGTGCTGAAAGGTGGATTTTCAGGCCTGTTTTAAAGATGTAGGTGATCTGCATTTTTTTTAGGGAGGGGGTCGGGGCATTCCACGCCTGGGTGGCCGTGTTGTAGAAGGAGAATTTACCCATATTTGTTTTGAAAGTGGGTGGTTCCAGTCTACCAGATCTTTGTTCACGTTCAATCTAGTATTGTGACTGTGTCTGAGGGCATTGAGGGTAATGCTGCATTTACAAGTCTTCTACCCTGAGCCAGATTAGACTAGCAAAATGGGTTGGAAAGAGGTGGGTCATGGATATTGTGATGCTGGAGAACCAAGAGGTGGAAGCATAGTCAAAGGAGGGCTGAATTATAGCTCCCGCTAGAGTTTTAAGCTGACAAAAGAGGAGATTCTGCCCAGGAATCTTGTTCTTTGATTTACTTTTATGATCACCTGTTGTTGCTTTAACCTGTCAACTTGTTGTCGAGAATACAGCCCAAATATGTAATCTCTTTTTTGCTGGAGATTACTATTTCATCAACTTTAACCTTGAAGTAATTTACGTTGACCTTATGAGGGAATGTTTAGAACAGAAAATAATAGATTCTGTTTAACCAAGATGTAGTGAGAGTTTTTATCGGTAAGCCAAACACGGATTTTGGTGAGTTCGGAACTGAGAACCTCCTCGACTTGCATTTTGTTCTCGCCCGAGATCAGTGCTGAGCCGTCCGCAAACAAGAGCAATTAGCAGTCACAGGCAGCATTCATGACGTTAATTTAAAGGAGAAACCGTAACGGCCCAAGTATGCCTCCTTGGGGAACCCCACAGTTCACTTGGAGGGACGAGGACGTGGTTCCATTGATGTCAACCACTTGTTGTCTTCCCTCCAGATGAACATAGCACAATAATATATAGGTATACCTGTGTGTGAGCTTTATAAATGTGTGTGCATTTTCTTTGCAAACCACCAGGTTATGTAACATTTTCACATTTTGCTTATTACTTACAATAGTAACCTTGTATTAAAACCTATATTACTGTTAATTAAGTAAGTATTTATACATTTATTATTTTGTAATAAATGTTGAACATTGTTGGCACAGTCCGGCGGAGTCTGCCACACCAACATGTGACTGCACAGCGCACACACACACACACACACACACACACACACGGCCTGTGACAAATAAATAAAATATCTTGAATCTTGATACGAGTGAGATCCTAATAATCCTCTACCCACCAGATGATAAGTCATTGTCTAGGAAGAAAATCAGATATTGTTCAAGAGGCATCAGGCTTGTGACACTGCCACTTCGGGTCTGCACTTAAGACGGCAACCGGAGATAGAGCGGGCTGGATGGGCGACATCATAATTCATCAGAGCCACCTGGTGATTCCCCCATAGTCACCTTCCCATTTCCTCTCAGCCAGCTGCTCCCAGCACTCCCAATCAATCAGTAGTGCCAGGGCTGCTGCGATTCACCATGACCTTGAATGGTGTGCCCCCCCCCCCCTTTCTCTCTCTTCCGCTTGGGATGTTGGTGGCCATCGGATGCCTCCTCATTCCTCCTCATTTGGAGATGCACCTGCGCTTTAGGCCCAGATAGCCCCGCTCCATGTCCCTGCCCGCGCCCCACTCAGGGATTTGACTGTATTTAAGCAGGCAGCTCGTATCCGCGGCCCGATCATCGTCTGGCTGCGTGAATAAGCAGCAGCGTGTCTGTCGAGGGGGTGGAATGCAGTGCCGTTAGAATTCAAACACATTCCTGCAGGTAACTGTCCACACCGTTTTAAAAATATATATAAATAAATACTTGATTATATTATATATGCCACGTGTGATTTTCACGTGAACAACGTGATAGGGGGAGAAGGTGGTGAGTGTGACGTTCCACACGACCGGCCATAGACATCCATTGTTTGGTCTTGGCCAGGGTGGCAGAACGGCTCCTCTCATGGCCCCTGTGTGACAGAGCTGTGCCCCCGTGAAGGTGACCCTCTCCCTGGATGCCTCAGTCTGCTCAGCATGCCTGTCAGGTGCTACAGGTGGCATGGTCTATTAAGCACATTAGTGATGACCAGCCACTGCTTCTTTCTCTTTTTTTGTCAAGCTTTGTGATTGATCTTTTTCTCTGCCCTCATATATTTCATATATTCTGGATTCAGCTTGTGTTGTGTATATGCACAGACTTTTAGCATTGAGCCTGGATTGATGGTGGAGCAAGGAATTTGCTTTTGTCTCTTTGGTGTTAAAATTGCAATCCATAAGATGTATGTAATGTCATACGCGGGACTGGGAGTTGAACCATGGCTCTCCTGATCAAGGGCTGGCATTTCTACTGTGCTGAGCTAAGAGGAAAAGCTTGTTTGGGCAGGGGAGATATTACACTTTGAGCTCATGCATTGCCTCTTGTCAAGCAGTGGTGAATAGTGATCCTTCCCAATGACAGGATATTTTGTTTTAATAAAACAAAATATCACCCTTTGCTGTTCTAAAATCTTGGGCCTCACGTTTATTACTTTTCTTCAAAGCTTACAACCCTTACATATCCCACTTTAGATAGTATTGATAACAATTTCAGTGCACAAATATTTTTACTCTGTGACTGCCTGCACAAACTAGGTAAACAATGTTGGCAGAGTGATTATTGATACATGCGGTCTTGTGGGCATTTTGGACATTTTGGGAGCGGTGGACATTTTGGGAGCGGTGTTCTGTCTTATACAGCTCAATAAATCCTGATGCTGGTTAACACTGCATTTATAACCTAATATACTTCCATGTCCAAAGCCGGCCTTGATGTGTATAAATGACAGGACGGGGCTGGGGCAAGGCAAAAAGCCCAGGGGAGCACAACTGCCAGCCCTTGCACCTCTGTTGATCCCTCATATCCGTGTGCCTGGCATGAATAACGGAAGTTTCCTTGGTGTGAAAGCAGGTGTGTCAGCCTCTCTCCCGGGGCTCAGGGGAGAGAGAGCATGAGGCTCAGATGGATGCTGCTGCGCTGGGTTTGTGCAGGGTCCCATTGCAGTGGAATGCATACGTGGATAACAGGGGGATAAGGGGAAGTCTCCCATAGTGTCATCCCAGCAACCTGTCCCATCATAATTACCGCCATGCCGTCTTTACATCTGGTAAGCACAGGGACGCCGTGTCCCTGTGACTGTACAAGCAGGCAGGACAGCAAGCATCACCCAACACAGAGCATATGATGGCTGAACTCAATCACCCTGGCTGACGTCATTGTTTTAATTTTAGTTCATATTCAGAGTACATTTTATATAATATTTGCGATATCGCATCTGTCGGACAGACAGAAATGCTTATTCTGTGGATTTATACGTTTCAACGTCATGACAAGCAATGCAAAGCGAGGCTTGTTATGTAGAATTTAATCACTTAAGATTTTTATTTTAAGTTTTTATTTGACAACAGACTCTGTTGACTTGACTATGACGGACTAACAGTTTATGGCATTAATATTGCTCTGTATAATATTGAACTGAATTTCTTTGTTGATGCTGTTATTTGTTTTTAACTGGATGCAGTAAACTAAACTATATTTATCGAGCCCTCCTGGCCTATACTTTGTTGTACGACAAGCCACACAAATACGATTTCTATAAAAAAAAAGAACCAGGTTGAATGTGGTTAAACTGGAATGCATAGGATCTGTTCTCAATGTTAAGTTAGTTCTCAAATACTGGACAAGCTCTGGAAGGCCTTCCTTTAAGGAGTGGCTTCCTTTACTACAGATGACTTATCATGAAGTAATGCTGACGAGAAACGAGTATAAGAATAAAGATAGAATCAATTGGTGGGACAGTTTTATTAAACAACTCAAGATACAAGAATAATGGTGACGGTAAGGATTGAGATATAATCAATAGGCGTGACAGTTTTATTAAATAAACAACTCAAGATACACAAATAATGGATTGGTTTTTCATTATTTCCTTCATGCATCTTAAATTTATGTATCCTGATGCAGCCATTTTGGCCATTTTATGTATTTTCTACAATGTGCACTGTACTCTACATATAGAGTATAGTAAACAAGCGTACTTTAAGCGTACTGTGTGTCAATATGGGGTATGCATACAGTATGATGTGTACACTTTATCTTTTCCGGGCAGAAAAGCTAACAACACTGTAATCCAACATAATTTCAGATGCAGATTACTTTTCTACAGGGATTTTACCTGTGGACCTGTGGCATGACCTTTTTGAGTATGTGGACATGATCAATTCTCTTTTATTTTATTTTGTCTTTCTTTAATTTTTTTGACGGGCGCTAGCCCCTCCAATGCATGGCTTTTGAAGATTACGTCATATGGCAGCCAAGTATAAATTATTAGAAAGAAGGGAAAAAAAGGCAGGGTACAACAATTTTGTTTTTCTTCTTACTGATTATTTGATTGGCCCAAAACATTGTGTTTATTGTCATGATTTGTCACGAGCCGAGTTGGCTTTGCCCGCGGTGTAAACGTCTTTAAATAAATACTTTTTGAAAAGCCTATGGGGAAAATGAATGGGGAATTATTTCCTGGGCCACTCGTTCTGAAAGGGGGCGGCGCTCTATGGACTTAATTGTTTGTTTAGGGCAAAGAATTATTATCAAGTCATAATCATGTCATAACATAAATGTGATTTGTTTTTATGACCCACCTGCAGCTTTGTGTGTTTGTGTGTGTACGTGAAGAAAAGCAAAGGCTCGCAACTCACTTTGTAATGCTCCAAGTATTTATTCACAATCACAGCAGGCAGGACATACAACGTTTCGACCGGTATTGGGAAATGATTCATTTTAGTGTGGACAAAAATGCCATCAGTTCCAACAATTACAAGTGATTAGAAACATGATTGGCAAACATTTCTTCACATGATAAAAGTTAGTACACAAATGATTATTTTTATATCAATATGATTTTAGTATAAGTATATGAAAGTAGAGAAATAGAAAAGTTTTAAAAACACAATAGACAAAGTAGTATGTCCACACCCATTGGCTCTAAGGCCAAATAAATAAGGTCCCCCTAATTTTTGGGACAATACTAAAGTATCCACAAACAGTTTAAAAAACATCTGTTGTTTTCTCTTTGTGTACCCAATAGCGATGATTTGATTGGCTGAGCACGGAATGTGAGGATAAAAAGTGAGGACGCCAAAAGTGATTGGCCGGGATGTGATGATGTATGATGATAAGAGTGCCACTCACTTCAGACGAGTGTGATTTTTGTGTGTGTGTGTATGCACGCACACACGTACGTACGCACACACACACACACACGCACACACACACAGACACACGCACACAGACACGCACACACACACAGACGCATGCACGCACGCACGCACACGCAAAAGCAAGGCTAAAGACTCATGAAAGGGAACCACGGCATATAGATAAATGAAAACATGCTGTCACCTTGTAAGAGGCTGCTTCATACGAAGATGTAGAGATACAAAGAAGACTGTGCTTTTTGCCGCAGGTGTGAATATCATTACCTTCGCCCATGAGAGCACTAACTGCGAGTTGGACAGCACCAGCCTTCACACACCCAGGAGACAATAAAACACACATGGAAATGAGCCCACAGCATGACTAATAGCCAGCAGTTTGAACCAAGCGGCCATCTCAGCTAAATGCCTGCTCTCTCAAAGTGAGCCATTATTTGGTTATCAATGAGACAGCTTCTCCTTTGATGTCTTTTTTCTATTTTTAAAACCACATTAACCCTGGCGTTCCTGTTTTGGGCATTATCGTTATAGGCAAAGATTCTTAAGAATGGCCGAGGCCTACAGTAAATGCTTAAAGCAGTGTTGTTTTTGGCAGCAAATGTTTTATTTTAGTTTTAGTCGTAGTCTCTTGAATAGTTTTCATTTAGTTTTAGTCACATTTTAGTCACCTGGAATGTTTTAGTGTTAGTCTAGTTTTAGTCGACTACATATCATACGATTTTAGTCGACTCAAATTTATTTTGGTGGGCCTTGATGCCGTTGTAATGACAGTTGTAATGATTTTACACAGAAAATAACAGATCTACAAGCTCACAACACGTCGCAGCGTGACGTGTTGTGAGCTTGTAGATGCAACCAAGTGTAAAATTACGTATCCGGATCTCTTGTCCACTAGTCCTTTCCTAACACTAGTTTTTATTTGTTGACGAAATATTATATATATTATATTTAGTCTTAGTTTTAGTCACCATAGCTTAGTTCATTTAGTTTCCATTTAGTTTTTGTCAGTGAAAAAAGGTAGTTGACGATTTTTTTTGACATAGTATTAGTTGACGAAATCAACACTGGCTTAAAGAATAGCAATCGACAAGCTCACAACGTGTCACACATCGCAATGCATTGTGAGAGTTTAGATTGGATATTTATACCCATGTGACACTGCCGTAGTACTACTGGGTATAAATCAGGCTTAAGTGCTTAAGTGCTTCACATAAATAAATAACTAAATAAGTGATATAAAACACCTTGGAGTAGCCAATGAGGGCGCATGCTGTCCTCTGCTACAACCCGGAATAAGGATGAAAATAATATACAAAGGAAGCAGGCCACTCTCAGCGTCCCTCCTGTTCCTATAATCCCTTCTCTCCAGAGTTTGGGCCGCGCCGCGTCGGCAGCGGAGCTCGGGATCAAAGAGTAGACGCGAGCGGAGCCCACGGGGCCCGCAGAGACAGACAGCTGACCTCCTCAGAGCCGGCCAACGTCCTTGGACCCGAAGTCCTTTTTTTTTTAAAGGACCGTGCCCATATATTCAACAAACGCTTCACGTTTCTGCATCTTGATTGGACGTCGTCCACCGAGACGAGGGTCCGCCGTCACAAGCTTCGGTTGAGGATGATTAAGTTGCTGGGCGGCCGTGGATGGAGTGGATAGAAGGCCGTAGCTTGACCCTTCCCTATACCGCCACGACTCGCCTCGGTATATACCAGGGGGGCAGTCAGACAGATATTTTGTGAAGCCTGAAACTCCTGAAAGTTCATATAATGGCCTGTTGTGGCGCTGTCATTGGACCCAGAAAAACCCATAGCCCCATAGAAGTCCATGTATTTGGGCCCAACTTCACCTAGACTGTATTACCTTAATAAACATGGTCATGAATACTTTCTGCTTCCAGTCACTAGTTTAAAGTCTAATTTCTAATGTCATAATATTCTTTTTGGAAAATTATGGTCCCATTTATTAAAAAAATGACCATAAAGTCGCGCATGTTCTGAGGGGTGTGGCTACCGTTACAGTCTATGATCGGGATTCCCCTCCCACTCGAGTCAAAATAAAAACCAACGGAGAAGAAGGGGGGAAGTCCCGCCTCGTGTCTAGCCAATGGCCAGCTGGGCCCAAACGGATCTAGAAAGATGGCGACTTACAGTGCAGGAATAACAGACTTCATTTTACGTCCATGTTAGACCCGGGGAACGCTTTGTCCATATTTTTTTTACAGTCTATGGTATATACATGTCAAAGTATGTCTGAGCAAGAAATGTAACCCCCCCCATCTCGGTCAGCAGAGCCATCTGAGCAACCATCAGCTGAGTGAAACTGTAAAAGCAATTTCCCCTTCGCCTGCATGGGGACCATAAAGGTTGCTGCACACTGGACGCGTTTTTATCGGAAAACCGAAAACTAAAAATCTGAAAAACGCAGCAGTGTGCATGGGGACCTTGATACTCGTGCAAGCCACAGTTGCGTTAAAACCTCCACCACGGATCGAGTTTGTAAACACATCTTTTGAGATTTTGCATGTGTGGATTTTTTTACATTCACGCTTAATCACGTCGAATGCTGAAATTGTTCTCATTCAAAAGGGGCTTATTTAAAGACCTGGAATATAATTTGAAAAATAGTGTTTGTTAATGTTAATATGACACGGGCCCTGACTCCTTGTCTTGCTATTGTTAATTAGTGCTGGGTTGGCTCTTACCTCCGGGCACGCTCAGATTTATGGCTTTATGGGGAGGTTTAAAGCAAAAACACACTGCTGGGATTTCAAGTCAGCCCACTGACTGCATGAATACATGGGCTCTGTTACATAGCCACGGCCTCACTGGAGATGCCCGGGCACTATATCACATACAGTATACACTGTCAAGAGTCAAATCTAGCTCTGAGAGTGTACACAATGTAACCATTTGGTTACATTTGTACACTCTCAGAGTTACAAATGGATAAATGAACACTGAGGATTTTGCTGTGTGTGTGTGTGTGTGTGTGTGTGTGTGTGTGTGTGTGTGTGTGTGTGTGTGTGTGTGTGTGTGTGTGTGTGTGTGTGTGTGTGTGTGTGTGTGTGTGTGTGTGTGTGTGTGTGTGTGTGTGTGTGTGTGTGTGTGTGTGTGTGTGTGTGTGTGTGTGCATGGTATCGAATTCTCAAGTACATTTTTAAGGCAGACATGGCATTCAAACACTAACATAGGTTTTGCATTTCAATAACATGACTTTATTGCTGTGAAAGCAATCTGTAATCCAAAGCTTTGATATTCTGTAAATCACTCACATTTAAACAATGTTAAAAAGATTCAGCCTTTGGCACTAAATTAAGTGAACAATTGATCTTCTGTCATACACAAAGGAGACTAAAACAGCGTAATCACAAGTTTTTATATTTGGAGGCAGTTTTTTTTGGCACGTAGAACTGTAGAACTTTTGAAGTTTGTATATTGTGTTCTCATGTAGAGCTGGGCAGGGACGTGCAGAGAGGCAGGGGCTGAGATCCCATAAGAGGGCACTTTTGGACAAAATAGCAGATCTACAAGCTCACAAGAGAGCTTGTAGATCAGCTATTTTCGGGTCGCAACCCAGCACTCCATATCTAGTGGAGATGTGGTGTACGACATGGATTTCTAAACAAATGTTTTCAACGCAAAATGCTGCGTTCAAGTTCAGGGGACATCGGGGGAAAAAAGCAATTCTCCTGAATGCTGCCTTCCGGTATGTGACATGGAAAGGAGTGGCATTTGCATTTCTTTCACCATGTAGTAATTGCTGCATTCGTGGTCTGGAGAGGGCAGTTATTTTACAGAGGGCTGAACCCTGGAGCTGGGGTTCTGCTCTGAGGGGATGTATTGTACGTATACTCAACCACTTATATTTTGTCAATAGGTGAGTTTTATCTCTCTAGTGGGCTAAGGCTTACAAATAAATAAGTGTCTTTATTTATTTAATTTGTATTTAATTTATTTACTCATTAGTTTATCTGTAGGCCTACATGTAGCAGCCTTCTCAAAGTTATGTAAACAAACAAAGCTGTAAATGATGCTGAAGGGGTATACTTTGAGCAGAAAATCAAGTCAGATGTAGGGCTGGGCGATATGACGATATATATCGTATTTTCGATAGAAAATGTCTATCACGAAAAAAAAGCTATATCGCTTATATCGCCGTTTCGCTTTACGGCAGTATTTTACGTCACAGCGCTTATATACGGCATGCCCAGCAGCCCACCGCGCGCACTGAAAACAGTGAGCCAACACCTTTCGGATGTCTTCTCTATTATATACTCTAAGGCCAACACGACCACAACACAAGCCGAGGTGGTGCTTGCACCTAAAAGAGGGAGATGATGATGATGGCTGACGAGATTCAGAGCGGTGTAAGGGGCACGTTCGGAAATACCACACCGGAGCGAACTCATCTATCAGTTTGCATTGCACAGTGCGCCTAGTGCGCTATTTCCGAACGCGCCCTAAAGTAACCGGTCATTCACTGTTATAAATGCAGGTTTCATGTTGGGTCAAATTGATAAATTGCGTGAGCCACGCATGTTTTACACAGTTGAACAATAAGCTTGTCCGTCGTCGGGTGCACTGCAAACTTCTTCCAAGACGAAGACGTTCCTCTTACCTGTGCAGTCCTCCTGCTGCGTGTCTGTCTTGTTTTATTGTTCCAAATAAATTATTCCATTTGAAAAGTCCTTAATTCAGCAACAGCTTACAACAACAACACAAGACGCTGACTTTGTTGTGATCATCAAAAAAAAAGGAAAAGAAAAAGCCCCACTCGTCCCAGACTCCCATATACGCACAGCTGTGGGCATGGAGAGTTGACGACAAGATCGCGTTCTCTCTCACTCTCTCTCACTCTATCGCCTGTAGTCAATTAAACATCGTTAAGCTGCCCAACGTCTTTAACAAACTGAACTATAACTACAACAGAACATGTTGATTCCCTATACAGAGCTTAAATGAACTGAAACAACTGTAGTGACAAACTGTGACATGAGATATTTATTTTTTCCTTAAGCCAATTTAATGCAGACACAGGCCTGTACTTCTGTGTCTGAATGGCAACGTCTTATTTCTTTCTTTTTTCTTTTTAATTGTCATAATAATAATTATTATTAATAATACTAATAAAACTTTATTTGTATAGCACCTTTCATGACATGAAATGCAGCTCTCAAAGTGCTTTACAGAGCAATGGAGAAAAAAAGAAAAGCAAGGCAACGACATTAAAAAACAAGCAGTGATGCAATACAGTGAGGACATGAATAACAAAAAATAAAAGATCAATTAAAAGCAATGTTGTAGAAGTGGGTCTTGAGCTGTGCTTTAAAAATGTCTACAGAGGCTGAACAATTGAGTTCAGCCTCTAATTATTATTATATACATTTTATTTTGTAATATTTTTGTACTTGCTTTGGGCCTGTCTGTGCATGGGAAGGGCATCAGTATTATATTCATATAAGTAGACTGGATAATGTGAATTTAATTGTTTTTTGAGTGGTGCAACCATTATAGACAGCTATGTGTGTCCCTGTCCCTGTATCCGAGCACGGAAATAGCATAACTATTGTCACCACCAAGTGTCACTGTTGTGCAGCCTAACACAGACAGAGGCCAGGGAGGAGAGCTTGTACAGTACAGTACAGTACAGTACAGTACAGTACAGTACAGTACAGTACAGTACAGTACAGTACAGTACAGTACAGTACAGTACAGTACAGCACAAGTACAGTAAAGTACTCGACCTGAACAAAAATCAATTATTTTAGATAAAAAAATAGGTATCGTAAAAAATATGCTATATCGTGAGTATATCGTTATCGTGATAAAATAAATTCTATATCGTGATATGAGATTTTTTTTTTTTTTTAAGATTTTTTTTTGCGGCTTACGCCTTTTATTGATTTTTGAAGGGACAGACAGTAGGCTGACAGGAAACGGGAGAGAGATGGGGGGATGACATGCAGTAAAGGCCGTGTCGGGTCCGGGAGTCGAACCCGCGGCACACTGCGACTGGATTACCAGTCCGGTGCCCAGACCGTTACGCTACGGCCTGGGCCAGATATGAGATTTTGTCATATCGCCCAGCCCTAGTCAGATGTAGTTTGTAGGTAGAGGGTAGGTTGAGGGTAGGTTGTCTCTAGCCAAGTTCTGTGTAAATCGGACAGAAGGCGAATAGCAGTTAGGACTTTTCAAATTCCAAATTTTGACATTTAACCATTAGCATTGATTGAGGCCATGATTTTGTCCAAGTAATGCACATAGTACTACGGATCACTGATACATTTTCCATTTCTATAGTCTTTTTTTGTTACAAAAGCTGGATAATCATGTATTTGCAACATATGTGTTGGTTGAGTAAACACGTACACTGTCGATCAAATAATTAACGCCCACATGGCACATTATCTTCACTTTATAGAAAAATAGTTTGAATAGTTTGAATCACTATTTTTCTTTAATTGAGCAAGTGAAGACATTTACCATCTTAATTGCTAAACAGTGGCAGAAGGAGAATAATCGGCACAAAGACAAGGTTTTGGTTCTTTGGACTTAAATAATTGCTTTTTCCATGATCTGATATAATTGAACTCCTTTTACATCATTTGCAGAAAGTTATATTAGGCTTATAAAATATCTAAGGGCAATACAACTAGCTGATGATATGACTGATGGTTAAATGTCCTTGCTACGGACATGATGACTATAGTCATATGGGTCCAGAATAAATCTCACGTCCAAGTCTGAAAGGAATCTCTTTTGGTTCCCGCGAAGACCTCATCGGAGCAGTTCATGAAATCATTCGCATTCGTATGTAGGTTGACACAGATCGCACAAAAGATATGACTGTGTCAGCGCACAATAAAGGCCTAACCTTCAGAGGTTGTCCAATTGAAACAGTGGGAGATGGCCCGAAGGCTTCCGAGAGGCCAGCTCTGCTGGGAACCGGGGCACTCACATCCAGAGCTCCTGTTGCCACTGACAACTATCCTCCAATGACAGCCCCCCCCCCCCCCCATGTCCTGGGTGATCACTTTGGCTGCAGCTAAGAATAAGCAGTAGATGTGCTCCAGCCTTATTCCTTGCGGTCAAGCAGCTGACCAGGTGCTAATGCCTCCCCTCCTCCTCTTCCCTGTGCTATACCGTGTCCCACTGACTCCTGGGTAACCTTATAGCCTTGCACTTTCTTCCTGATACAATATTATGCTATAATAGACCGTCTGCTGCTGACCACAGTTCACTTCTTTTCACTAGAACATACATGGGCATCTGGCGGCCCGGGGGCCACATGCAGCCCCCACCATCACTTAATGCGGCCCGCAGGTTAATATCAGATTACTGATGTATTATTGATTTCAGGTGTTACAATTCCAAACATGCAAACATGACCCGTTTTAATTACTTCAGTCTATATGTAGGTCTGCTATTTTTGAAAAATGGAAGAGCGACTGACATTTTTAGAATCTGATCTCAGGTCAGAATGGGTTCATCAGACCAGTGTGTGTCCGGCGGAAACCTCGTGTGAATCTGATCTCAGGTCAGAATGGGTTAAAGTTAACATAAATATAACAAAATGCATTTGAAATTAAATAAAAAGGTAACTTTTTAGGATTCCAATTCAAAAATGGAAAAAACATTATTCAGGATTTCAATTCAAATATAGCAAAAATAGCTGATCTACAAGCACATTGCATTGATCATTTTATTGTTGTTGGTGCCATTGGCCTTATACCCATGTTGTTAAATATATTAACTTCAAGTACACGGACGAGTGTATTATCAGAATATTGAACGGTGATTCTTTCCTTTCAATTAATTTCTGGAAAAATACAGTTCCTGTAGTGTGGCCTTCGCTCGTCAGTCTTTTATGTGACTTTATGTGACTATGTACTCATTAGCATGCAGCGGTTGCAGCGGTTTATGAAAAGGGTTTTCGTCTACACATAGATGAGGGCATGCGGCGGCAAGTCACTTTTCTTCACATGCATTCTATTCCGTCACCTTGTGATTCTGAGTGGGACTTGACTTTGAAACCCCTTTGATACGCAGCTTCAGAACTGCTGAGGGACACCTTGAAACGATGCTTAATTAACTGGCAGGATCACAAAGGCTGTTTTCACAAGTAATACCACTATGCCACAGACCCTTTTCTTATTGAACATGCTATTACATTTTATTCATAAATGTAAAAAGAAAGTAATGTCACATGAAAAAAGTCTCTATAATTATACTCTTTTATTTTAAAGATCAGCCTCTGCTGAATTATCATCTCTCAAAGTACATAGAGTATGTATCATATTAATTAAGATTTGTGTTTAAGGAAGACTCGTCGTCTAGTTCCTTTACCCTTCCTACTGCTCTGTATACGGTGCAAAAACATTGAATATTTTAGAAAGCATATTCCGTTGAAGTTGGTTTTTCGTTGGCTGGCCTGTCACTTTTGCTCCATTTTCAGGTACTCTTCACACTTTGAGATATACACCTTATGAAACATCAGTTTGATGGTCTCTGTCAAAATCCTCTCACCCGTTATACTTTGATTTCAGAAGTCGAAATCACAGATGGGAAAAGGAAGGATCCTTTTCCCATCTGTAATTTCGACTTCTGAAATGCTAATCATATTTCATTCTGCATTTCTTAGGAGCCCACTGTGCTAAACCCAGGCTTTAGAGGTCTACCGCTACGTAGAATAATGCTGAACGTGTCAAACCTACTCACCCTCCTCATGCATCTTTCCATGTCCTTCCCTTCATATTGCCCCGGTCCACATCCAACATTTTTACCGCGGAATCAAACAGCCTTCGTCGGTTTTATAATGCCAGACCTCTCATGGCAAACACAGTGAAACATTTAATAAGATCATCATCGTCATGCCAGGGCAAAGATCTTAATCAATGTAAAAGTTCAAAGCTCTGAAGGAATTGGAAGCGATGTTTTATGAAGGTTTTGTGAGCAGATGGCGATGCCGTGGTTCAATTACTCTGTCAAGGCCAGGTTCTCTCGCCCCCCCCGCCCCCCCCAGAGCTGATCTCACTCTCAGATCAGCACAATAACCACAGATAAGTCTTCCTTTCAGCACCACCACAAGCATGAACAATCAATAAGTTACATTTAAAATCCAGGAAATATCGGACAAACAAGGCCTTCCGTAGAGACTGCCGTACGGAGGAGTGGACTGTCTGACTCTGAAATGAATATACGTTTTGACAGTTGTTTCTTCTTGATTGTTTTATCAATTTGTGCACAGGTCACGGCGAGTTCAGTCCGTCGGTCAGACTAATATGAATTTATTTTCTATTCTATCCTTCCCTTTATTTCGCCCACTGTGGCCAGTGATGTAATATCAACTAATACTGAGCCAGCCATGCAGGACCTTCATACATAAATATGAGACGGTTTGCTGGATGTACGTACTGTATCTGCCCTCGGCTCACAGCCATGCAGTATTTCCATTGTGTCCCTCCAGTGCTCCATTTTTTAACACTGCGAAGATCAGCGTCAATGTCTGACCTCCCATGACAATGAGGTAGATGATATACTGATGATAGACCTTCTGCAGGGTTTCTGTTGCTGTTAAGAATAGAACAGGATTATTTTACTGTCGACGGAGTAGACACAATTCTTGTGTTACTTGATGTTGAGTGTCCGTTTGATAATCAAAGGCACTCGCTCATGGGCTTTGAAGTTCATGGTTGAAGGCAACACCATGAGGACAGTAAACATTAAACCTTTTAGATCTGATGTGATTTAATAAAGGCTTTTTAGACTCATATTTGTATTGAAACTCTCTGATCCCTTCCCGAGGTGCACCGCTGGAGCAAATGCTTTTAAACCCATTCAGGACGGGAACCTCTTTTGGGGTTCTTGTTGCTATGCACAGTATATAGCAACATAAGATTTCAGTTCAAAATTGGTTAAATTAATAAATGATTAAACAAAGTGTGTGATACGATGTTGTGCGGTGAAATTAGACGATCTACTACATGCTTGTAATTTAGTTCTGAGGCGTTCTGAGGCGTTATTGTGTTTTTGTAGATCAGCAATTTTTTCGCCGTACGCTGAAATATAAATGATACCCATGCTAGCACTCCATTGGTCGGTTGTAAGAAATGTCTGTCGGTTTGTTGCGTTCCACCACAAATATGCCAGGAGTATTAACGTATGTTGTCTGGTTGCTTGTATACAGTAAGTCCATGTGTAAAGACCTGATTGTTATACGCTGCCCGAATGGTTTCTTAAAAATGATGCTGCGGCTTTGGGGTCGAGTGGCTTTTGGTCGGTGAACCAAACGGCCAGCCAGTCAGTCACGGCCCAGTGAATAAAGCAGCCATGGGCTCCCAATCTGCTTTGTTTCCCTCACTGCTCGCTCTTATCCGCAGGCAGCATACTCTAATGTTTTACTTGAGTAAAATTATCAATACTGCAATGTAGTTACAAGCAATAGTTACAAGTAAAAGTGGGGAAAAGTGAGGAATTAAAACATTGAGTAGAGGTACAATGGTGTTGGCATC
The DNA here is from genome assembly GCF_964188405.1 of Protomyctophum parallelum. Classification (NCBI taxonomy): domain Eukaryota; kingdom Metazoa; phylum Chordata; class Actinopteri; order Myctophiformes; family Myctophidae; genus Protomyctophum; species Protomyctophum parallelum. The sequence continues at coordinate 16,316,728 of NC_139704.1, read as the reverse complement.
AAAATGTGCTTAAAGTACTAAAAGTCCATTTTCAAATGGATAAATGTATTTTGAAAATAGCAGATCAACAAGCTCACCATGCGACGCATTGTGAGCTTCAATTTTCAAATGGCCGAAATGTACAGTATATAGGGCTGAATTGGTTAATGTATGTTTTGTAATAAAAACCAAAGTAACTAGTAACAAAAGTTTTCAAATTAATGTCGTGGAGTAAAAAAGTACAATAGTTGCTTCTGAGATGTAGTGGAGTATAGAGGTAAAAGTGCTGGAAATTGGAAATACTCCAGTAAAGTACAAATACCTAAAGATTGTACTTAAGTACAAATACCTGAAGATTGTACTTAAGTACATTACTTGAGTAAATGTACTTAGTTACTTTACACCACTGCTCAGTGGCTCTGTCTTATCCGCAGGCCGCACCATCTCTGCCTTTTTTCCCCTGCCCATTCATTCATCCCTGATGCCCAGTCATACACATGGCTGACAGGCTGCAGTCTGCCTTTCATTCCCCACAGCACTTAACCCTACTTTTGCTGGGGAATGTTTCAGAATAAAGGCGCTAGAGTGCCAAGCAGATGGGCAGATTTTACTCTGAAAAGTCCCCTCTGAAAAAGAAACGGGAGGTATAATGTTCCATTACTACCTCGCACAAGTCTGATCTCTCTTTGGAAGTGTTAATATTCCAAACGAGATGCTTGGTTAAGTCAGGAATTAGGACAGACATTGGCATTCTGATCAAAACCATGGAGAGCGACGTCTAGATTCAGAGTTAATAGCAAGTTTTGTCGGCCTGTAAATAAGTAAGTGAATGGCTGTGCACATGCGCATGTTCGGGAGCTCTGTGCACGGCGTTGCCTAGCAACGGCAGCTGTCAAAAAATGGATTACAGCGATTTTATATCATTACAAATGACCTAAAGACGTGTATACACGTCCAAGGCACGTCCCGGTTTTAATTGAGAAGACTAGACTCCTTCCTTAGCACAATGAGTATAAAATAGAAGACTATACTCCTTCCTTAGCACAATGAGTATTAAATAGAAGACTAGACTCCTTCCTTAGCACAATGAGTATTAAATAGAAGACTAGACTCCTTCCTTAGCACAATGAGTATTAAATAGCATTAACCCTGCAGGCATCACTTTTGGAGAGAAAAAAATAAAGATATCTACAAGCTCAAAAAGCAACACCTTGTGAGCTTGTAGATCAGTTATTTTTGAATAGCTTAAGTGGTTAATACACAAGCCTGAGTAGAAGACGTAGAAGACCCCCCCCCCCCCCCCCACCCTTGAATGGAGCACTGAGATGATATGATTACTTCGCCCGTCTCTCTCTAAACCAAACACATAGGAAGGAGGAAGATGAAACATTCCATCACAGTCCTCCTCCTTTCATCATTGGACAACATCACACACATGGTGCGTTCCGTATAGCTGCTGGAGCCATGCAGAGGAGAGGCGGCGGAGATGGTATCAGTGCTGTGGAAATTAAACGTGATGAAACGCTCCCTCGCCTTCGTTAGCCAAACGCAATGCATGACATCCGGCGAATTCCCTTCCGACAATCACGTCCCCAGACCTTGAGTCACAGAGTCATTATTCCCAAAGCATTAGACAGAAAGTGATCTGAGAAATTTCATAAAAAGGACCAAAGTGTGTGTGCGTGTGCGTGTGCCTGTGCGTGTGGTGTGCCTGTGCATGTACTGTGCCTGTGCATGTACTGTGCCTGTGCCTGTGCGCGTGTCAGCTCACGTGTGCGTGCGTGAGAGAGAAACGCTCACTTTCCTAATTATAAAATGTGTCTAATCACAGGGATAATGGTAATTATGCATTTACCATGCCTTCCTAAGGGTCAGTAGTACGGGTGCAACCATACTGAAGTTTCCTTTTCAATTCCTCTTAATGAGGCCGAGTTCCTTAATGTTGGTTCATATTTTGTATGCAGGGCTTTGGGAAATAATATGCTTGTAGTCTTGTCGTCTGTTATGACTTTACGCAGATATGTAAAGTTATCCACATTTAATGGAGTAACGTTTGCCTCCTTCCTACTGTAAGTCCTTGCCTAGTGCTTCAATACAGCACATTTAGTTTTCATGTATAATAGATAACAACTGGTTTTATAGTGTTTTGATGAGCTATATGTAGTAATATATCTGTCTGGACATTTGTTGTAGTCATGATGAGCATTCCTTCGATAATCAAATGCTACCTGTATGGTTAATTTTGTTGAAGATTACAGCTTGATGAGACAACGCTCTACGTTATTGCATATTTTCCGTAATAGCAGTCTTATGTTCTCTGCAATTGTGTGCCGTTCCCCGAGCCCTTAATGCATATTATCATGGTAATAGTTATAGTTGATCATGGCAAACATAAAAACGGCTGGTGGGACGCGGGCCATTAAGTTCCAGGTTGCTCACCCTCTGTGCTTCTCCATCCTCCATTTAGCATAATGATACTCCAGCAATCAGTCTCCCACCATAGAATGCCGAGTGTGGCGTGTTATGCAGAGTAAGAGGGTGTTAATGTGTTATATGTGCCTGAATATTGTGATCTGTAACCATGACATGCTCATCCCCGCAGCAGGTAACGGCTGATTCAGACGCGCTGAAGCCAGGCGTGACCTACGTGCTTACAGATTTAGAGCAGTCAACAAAGAGGGGTTATCCTCCCGGAGTCATATTCTGATTTAATGTAAGCCCAAACCGCGCCGCAGTATACCACTGGTGAATAATACCATACGTGTGGCCACATTTGCACAAGATCTCCCCCTTTGCTGCTGTGATTTATAAGCATAGCTTCCATCTGCAAACAGGCTGGGAGGCTTCAAGCTACGGGGCAGCACCCTGGGTCCAGTGCTATTTACTCAGCCAACCGAGACGATAGAGGCGCTCCCCTGGCAGGATCCAGCGGTCACCGTGACCATGCCCGGTCCCCTCTCCTCTCCCCCGTTATATACCTGTCTGTCTGTCTGTCCGCGGCCCGCCCGTCCCCGCTCCGCCTGGAGCGAGCCTGGGCAGGTGACAGCCGCGGCAGCAGCAGCGGTGGTGGTGCTACAGGTCTGGCCATCTTTACTGTGTCACATCCCGCTGCTTAACAAATGGCTGCGATCTGCAGGAGGCCACGGTGCCCTGAGAGAAATCACCGTGGCTTAGTATTATGAACAATGTCTATGCAAAAAATCCCGGTCACACTTGATTCAATAAATCATTGCTTTAATAAGCTTTGCAGTTTTGCATATTTCACAGACTGTGAAATTAAATCTCATCTTTTGAGATTTGACAATTATTTTTTACTCCTTTAATCTCAGTTAAATTCCCATGCATTTTAATTATTATGAGTATAGGCCTACATTTCTGAATTCTGAAAATTACAGATAAAACAAAAGGCCCAAGTTGTATTGCTGTTAAATGATGCTTGCCACCAAACTCAAGTTACCATTCTGTGCTGTGTGTGTGTGTGTGTGTGTGTGTGTGTGTGTGTGTGTGTGTGTGTGTGTGTGTGTGTGTGTGTGTGTGTGTGTGTGTGTGTGTGTGTGTGTGTGTGTGTGTGTGTGTGTGTGTGTGTGTGTGTGTGTGTGTGTGTGTGTGTGTGTGTACTTTAATCATGTACAGCGTGCTGAATACGTGTGCAGAGAGAGGAGAGGCTGGGAGGAAGAGTATGCTCCACTTTAAAGTGATGTGATAGATTAGGGAGGAGCCCCAGCCACGGAATATAATTTCCCTGGTGACCAATTTCTGAACGCTCTCTAAGCAAAGAATATAAGCACCGCGCCAACATGTCAGCTGCAGCCCTATACTGTATCTATGCCAGAGTGCAGGCGGACGACGTGCTGACTCACTCCTAATGAGCAGACAGACACAAAAATAATAACCTGAACCGGGATTCATAAGTCATGACTGGTGTGTGTGTGTGTGTGTGAGACGGCGATCTTTCTAATTAACACCAGGCCCTTATTTAAAGCTCAAGTATTGTGCATGCTAAACAAATGTCACTATAGCTTCTGTGGGGCCCGATGTTAGAAGGGGAAAAAAATTGCCAATTATTCTTTGCCACGCACGCATGAGGTTCCTATTCCAGATAAGATGAGAATGAAAATGAAATGAAAATAATAATATACTGAGTGGCTGGTTCCAGATATCTTCATTGGATCTCTGTAAAATAAATATTAAGGTAATATATGAATGAATATACAGTATTATGTATCTACAGTAAAGCATAACAACAAGCAACTATCTAAATCAACAAGCAACAAGGTGTGATACAAGGGAATAGGTGAAGGGTCAGATGAAGCACTGAAGAGAGTTCAGACTATGGTGCAAAATGGGGAGTGAGTCTGCAGTCCTGACAGCCATGTGGAGAGGAGGTCATTCCAGAACTTGGGAGCCTGCAGGAGGAAGAAGAGTCTAAGCAAGGGCTCCATTTTTGTCGAGTATAGGAGCTTTGTGTGGTCATGGGCGTGTTGGCACGTTTTACCCTAAATTGCTATTTTGGTCAAACACATTTGGGAAGGCGTTAGTGGAGTTTAAAAGCACCCGTAAGCCGTATGCCAAATTAGTTTGGTATAGCGGCGCACACTGCGCGCCTGCAATCAGCAGAGGTGAGTGCCTGCCACATCCTTGTGTCCATTGTGTTTATATAATTGTCAAGTCAAAGAAGTTATTTGGCTTGTGCCAAGCATTGTGCGGCATGCACGATTCCATTTGCAATTCCATTTGCACAAGTGAGACTTCAAGGCAGCAACACATCACTCTTCCATGGGCTATAGACCGTAAGGCTATGAAGCAATATAGAACTGGGCATAACGCGCAACGGATAAGGGATCTCTTAAAGGCAATGGCATGTGGCACGGTGATTGATTTCATTATTGTAATGCCCCAAACCACACCTATGCATAATGTAACGGAGGTGTTTTAGGGATTTAGTCAGGTAACCAAAATACCAACTTTAGTGGGGGAACACCCCTTCCCCACTGCTAAATCCCCAAATTGTGTATTTAAAATGCTCGAACGAAAATGGAGCCCTAGCGGTTCTATTTTGTCCATGCTAAACCCCTTATCCCTAAACTACTTTGCCTATTGTTTTCTTTTTAATTTTTTTACTATTTTGATTTTTTTTTGAATACCGGTAGTTAAAATAGCCAATCTACAAGCTCACAACGTGTCGATATAGATCAGCTAGTTGAACTATTCAAAAATGTTTTTCAAAATAGTTTATAAAAAAGGCAAAGAAGTTTAGGGATAAGGGGTTTTAGCATGGATGAAAATGGAGCCTCAAGTCTCTAGGTCGTCTAGGACAGGGGCCATATCAACATACGAACACCACTTAAAAATTACATATTTCAACTGATGTTGTCTGTCCATAGGCTATACATAACCTTATATTTGAATTCCCATCAGGGCCTAATTATTATTAGACTCAGAGCAATAACCCAATCCCAGACTCCCTACCCAGTCAGTTATCAGTTTGAGTGAATGTAGAATGTGTAATTTGTAATTTGTATGTGAGTGGACTAAGGTTGGGCGATATGCCAATTTTTTTCAACCGCCCATCGTCTGACAAATATTCGCCGATTAACGATGTATTCGTGTCATAAAAGTAAAGTGAGAACAGCTCACTGCAGGTCGCAAAAAAGACAGATCTACAAGCTCTCAAGGCGCCGCGTCCTGCCTGTTTTTGCAGCTCCGTTCGCTAGGCGTTGAGAGCTTGTAGATCAGTCTGTTTCTACAGACTGCAGCGCAGCTGCGCAGCCAGGGTAACTTGCTCCCTTGCCTCCCCGCACCGGCGGTCCGTCGGAGGCTCGGAGCGGAGCAGCGGAGCCCACAAGCTGCTGCGGCCGGGCTGCTGCTGATCTACAAGCTCTCAAGGCATCGCGTCCTGCCTGTTTTTGCAGTGCCGTTCGCTACGCGTTGAGAGCTTGTAGATCTGTCTATTTTTGCAGCGCTGGTGTCGGCGTTCGTTCACGTTGTCAATAAAAATAACTTAGATTACAGGCGGATATGAAGTTCAATCAGTGGGTTGCAGCACGAGTAGGGGCTACACGCTAAGCTAACGCTAAGCTAACGAACGATCCCCGAGCCTATACACTAACACTAGTAGACAGTTTTTTTATTCCCCCCCCCCCCCCCCGACTTCACGGCTGAGGCATTGGGATTGTGATGAGACACGAGACAGCAGTGTGCATTCTGTTGTGACTGTATATTATTAAACTGCATGGGTCTGGACTCCGGAGCTTAAACAACATGTAGGCTACAGCTTCCCTCAGCTCCCAGGCTGAGGGCTCCCAGCCTTTACTCTGGCTGGCGGCTGCCGTAAGTGCCGTGCCCCGGTGCCCGATGCTGCTGAGTGCGGGGACTGTGGGAGCATACATTATAACGGGAGGAGGTGATTTCCACCCGGCCGCTGTTACTACTTTGCCTGGGCCAAATTGATTCACATGTTGCTCACACTTTACAGGTTAATTGGGCTAAATCGTCCCGAGAAATCGCCTAATAAAGATATTCGGCGATTGGATTCGTATATTCGCGATTGACGATGTATTCGTATCGTCACCCAACCCTAGAGTGGACTTAACTGACTAAATTGTTTAGAATAGTATCTCTCACACTTATGCCAGTGTGCCAATGATTACCCTTCCCTGTGCCAATGTTGGCAGTTTGGCACCCGTGCCTGAGGTTACCTACCTGTAGGGTTGGACCATACCCTTGCATGTAGGGGGGTGTCGTGCCCTACAGTACGTTGTCTTGTCAGGTCATCAGTTTGTAGGTGTTTGAGAGAGAGAGCTGCATGAAGGCAGACCGGATGTGAATGGAGTTACAGTAGTCAACACTGGAGATGTCTGAGGCTCGGACGATTAAGGAGCTGGGCAGACTCCTTGATGGGGCTAGGTTGTGATCCTCCGTATGGGGGATCCAGTTGATCCTCTGGGATCCAGTGCAAACCTATAGCGGACAGAGTGATGACTGCAATGTGTGTGTTGAAGGACAGCTAGCTGACAGCTAGCTGCTCAGGAACAGTAATATCTGTTCTACAATAAAAGCAGACCATCAACCTCCATTTACTGGGCTCTATACTATAAATAGACACTTCTGACAAAATACAAAAATACACCACTAAGCCTTTTATGAAGGTGTATTTCAACAATGCCAGAGGCTAAAGGTGAAGTTTCTGGTTTATTATAGCTCTTGATTAGTGGTAAGATTGCTAATAATTTGTGTACATTTAAGTGTAATTTATTGGCCACCATGCGACGGATTTATAGCCGAAAAACGAGAGGTCCTTAACAGAATGCCATTCCAGCCTCACACCCCTGACAGTTTCATGGCATTTTGACTCGCCTCACTTTCCACAAACCAATAAGTGACTTCTACATTATGCCACAAAGGTGTCACATCAGGGCTCTTTACAGCATCCAGTAAAAGTGATTACCTAATGCATTCTCTCCTTAGCAAGATCAATAGCCCTTAATGGATGAGCCAGACAGACAACTAATAAAAAGGGGTTTTAATTGATTATGCTGACACTGTGTCATCAGCGCCTCCTATCAAGTTTTGTTTGCAGGGAAAGTGGATGATCAGCGTGGTAGAGATTAGTATCTGAGTATGTTCAGCACACACAGCGGAATCTGTTGGTTTAATCTTGAACGTGTAAGAAAAAGGCACACATATAGCGTAAGTTCCAGGCATGGACCCTTAGGTCAATTTTGACACTATAGTTTCAGGCTTAAATGCTATACTAGGCCTACAGATTTTTAACAACGGTTCTGGATTATGCAAATTTATACTATGTACTGTATGTTGGTTTTGCATGGCAAACATTGTAGATTTACGAGTTATTGCACCCCATTGCGTTCTGCGCTGGCTATTTTAGGCCAGTCAATCTAAGCTAAAAAGGAATTGCAATAGAAATTGCAAAATAAATTCCAATAATAATCATTCAAGGTTTTTTTTATAATCCTTGGGGTCATACAAATAACATATTGAAAATTGTCAATTAAATATTTAGTGGATCAGGGTAAATTCAGGGGTTGAAAGTTGGGGTACCATTAACAACCAATATGTACCAATAAAACCAACCAATAAAAATATCAACATTTCATTATGCTTTAAGTAGCATGTAATGTGTCAAACTAGGGGGTTTTCATGATTCTGAATCCATTGCAAGCATTAGTTTTGCCCGAAGAACACTCCTTGGGCTAAATTCTGCCATGGCCACATTTGTCATGGCGGCTATGGCAGTTTTTAGCCCAAGGAGTGTTTTTCGTGCAAAACTAATGCTTGCAACCCCAACTTTCAACCCCTGAATTTACCATGATCCACTAAATTGTAATTTCATTGACAGAATTTTAATGAATGACCCTAAGGATCATAAACAAACCTTGAACAATTACTATTGCAATTTCCTTTTGGTCAAATCTTAGATTGACTGGCCTATTTTTGTTACGCCACGCCATCGTACGATGGGAGTATAAATCAGGCTTGAGTCTGCCAGCTGAGATTAGTTGGAGGCACTAAAAGGAGCTGTTTCTCATCTTGGCTAAAGATGAGATTAATTCAATTGTTCCTCCTCCTTCTCTGTATGACGCACCATGAGATATACTGTCCTTATGCTGAGATTAGTCTAAATGCCTCTGCTTTGTTATTAACTGTTCCCAAACGTACAGCCTCATTAAGAGGAGAGCTGAAAGTGGTGAGATTTATATTGGTTAAAACTCCAGGATACCGCAAGCCAGCACAATGATTTATACTGGTTGAAACACTACTGTGCTGCCAGTGAAAGCAGGGATTATACTCTAATTCACCTGCACGTCTCACACTGTTCTTTTTTAGCTGTGTATAATCCTCAGTGCTCATTTTTAAACTGAGGATGTCTATATCCTTACACAATTGTGTGTGAACCTGCTGCTAAAATTTAAAATGCTGCCATCATATGATATCACAGGCCATCAGCTGAGCCTGATGCAGGAGAAGAAAACCATGCCTTTTCTACACTTCATCATCTACTACGGTCTGTGTCAGACCCAGACGGTCATGTGGAAAGGTCAGAGCCTCGCTAAAGGATTTGAATCAAGTCTCAGATGAAAGATTCACCCTGACAGGTGGAACCTAGAATACTGGTAAATAAGAATACAATCACAAACCTTGGCTCATGCCTCTGCTAAACGCAAGGCTGAAAGGACCCACTGCATTGTAATGTGGACGTCACATGCTGTGATTCTCCAATGGGGACACATCTGGGTATTTTGTTATGGTTTGGCCACACTTCACATCACTTTGGTGCTATTACCCAAATTCTATTAAAAACACAGTTTTCTTCAGTTGAAGACAAACCCAGTCCTTAATTCATCACTAAAATGCTTGTTTGTATTAATCTCATGCTGGCAGACATGTATTTGGCATCTTACTCTGAGATATACTAATGGACTGTTTTCAAACATAAATTAAAGCAGCACTGGCACAGCTGCTGGAAACGGCACATTTCTAAATACAACTTGACAGGGTCAGCTGCTTCAAAACAAACTGTTGGATTTAGCTTTGGCGCAGTGTGATTTTAACACTTGGGTGTTATTCTTTGATACATTTCCGTAGTCTCGCGTTGCTCTAGATTAATCCCATTGTGAACTGGTGGTGGAATAGCTTTTTTCATTTGTCTTCCGATTATATTAATGTTGTGGCCACGCCTTTTGATGAATGCTGGAACGAAAGCACGTATTCAGCTGCTTTTGAAGACAAATGAGACCTTTGAAAAAATCATTTCTCTTTACTGTTTATTAATATACTTAAAAAGATGAATGTGAAATGGGGAAGCTAAGAGCCAGGCCTATGGATCATAATATACTTGCTCACAGAAGTAAAGAATAATGAAACTATTTTAAGCTATAAAGCCATGCTTGAATAATATGTCTGTTGTAAAGTGCTGCAAAGCAAGAACTATTACCGGGTGGTTACTTTTTATAATCTTTTTGGAAAAGACAGCCATAAATATACACAGGTTTTCTTTCTTTATTTTATGCAAACATTAATTAAATATTTACTTCGTTTTTATTTTCAGCCCTTCCTCTTCCTATCATCGTGCGTGCGTGCGTGCGTGCATGCATGCGTGCTTGCGTGTGTGTTCTCCCTCTATGGACACTGTCTATGGACAGTGGGCTATTTTAATGTCACAATCTGTGTGCGTGTGTGTGTGCGTGCGTTTCCATGCATAAAGAAATAAACAGAACAAAACAATTATAATTATATAATAATAATAGGCTACTGTAGGTTCGGTCCTGTGCCAGACTTTCTCAGCTGGTGGCATTGTGGGCTAATAGTCCAGATGGTGGTGCATTTTGAATTCCAGACTTTTACTTGTACAGAGTAGTTCTATATTGCAGTATTTATACTATTATGTAAGTAACAAATTAGCCCCATATGTTCCCTCTCCCTACGCTCATTCTGTAGCTCCGAGATGAGGTCACACACTGGGCCCCTCCCACCGCGTTTCAGAAACGGCGCAAGTTTCCGCTATGTAAGTTTCTTACCCTGACGCCACGATTAATCCAAACGTGAAGGGGACGTGAAGGGTTTACACTAATTCAACCATAACAACGCCCAAGAAAATCCAACTAGAGATTTGAACCGAGCCTTAATGTCCCGTATTTTGTCAGTCGCTTCCATGTTTATCAAGGAAGTGTGCGTGTGCGCGTGCATGTCGAGTGAACTGAAGTCAGTTGGAAATTTCGACCAGGGGAGGCGCCGGGGAGGCGCCGGGGAGGCGCTAAAGCTAGGTCAGGGTAAGAAACTTACATAGCGGAAACTTGCAGCGTTTCTGAAACGCGGTGGGAGGGGCCCAGTGTATGACCTCATCTCGGAGCTACAGAATGAGCGTAGGGAGAGGGAACATATGGGGCTAGTAACAAATGTAAGTACATTTTCTCCCACTGCTTTTTACATCACTTGAAAACATGGCAGGCGCGTTGACAGAATCAGGATAGAGAACAGAGCTGTGAGGTGTGCCAAAGTGGGGCGACAGCCGAGCCAGTGATTTCAAAGATGGTTTTGTATTCCCCCCCCCCCCCCCCCAGTTTTTCATGTGTCTATGAGGTGACAGTACTTCATTAGTACCCCTTGGTGTGGTTGTTATGTGCAATGTCGTATTCCTTTTGTATTTAGGGTTTCTTCCTGGAGGCTGAAACCGTGACAGTCAAACATGCCAATGAAAATGTATTGTAAAAATCAAAATGTATTGTATCTACTTGCATAATGGGCAAACTTTAGTGCTGTCATAATTATGCATAACCTTGCAAACGTTGCCTCTGGAATTTCATTTTGTGAATCCATCAGCCACTGTTATTTTTATTTAACCTTTATTTAACCAGTAAAAACACATTGAGACTAAGTTTATTTTTCAAGTGGGAACTGGCCAAGAGGCAGAAACAAAATTACACTTCAATGCTACATCGTACATGTCAAATCTCCAGGAGGGACGAATTGTGCACAGAGCAAATACACAATGTACATTATATAAACAGGAACAATATAAATATATGGGCCTGTACAAAGGCTTGTACACATCACAACATGTGCAGGTGTTAGACTGTACATTTAAGATGATCCTTTTGAAACTTCTCAAAGGAGCTTTCAATGCCAATTTTAGTCTGGACTGCAGGTCATTCCACGACCAGCGGCCAAAGAAAGTCGTAGGGTCGTAAGTCGTAGGGTTGAGTCGTAGACTACTTCAGACAGAATAGGCTATCTGAGACAGGTAGTACAGTAGTAGTACTTAGTACTTATAGCAAGTAGACATTCCTGCTACACTCAGCGTCGATCGCCAGGTTCTGTTATGTTAACAAGGTTAGCGAGGAGTAAAAACTGTGAATGGCTGTGCGGGCTGGCGTGCATCTTCAAACTACCAGGGCTGCGCTCTGGACAGCCCTATAGCGTCAGCTCACCCCTGCTTGTATTTCCATTTATTATTTAAAAAAAACTTGGACGTGCTATGATCTTGTGTGGTAAATTCATGGTGTACATTAGTCTGTAATTAGTCTATATGTCACTACTGTATTTAAAGCCATTATCCATATATTGTACATTTCCTTGCCCTTGTAAGACCACTAAAACCATTATCCTACTCTAAAGCAGTGTACTGTATTTTTAAAAGCCCTTGTAGACACTATACATCGAAAAGGCCAGGCAGCCATTTTGAATAATGGGATTTTTAAATGCCAGCTATTATCTGTTGAGGACTATCCAAGGAACTGTCAAGTCCTGCTCTATGCTGTATGCACTCGTACTGTATTATGTATAGGGCTCCTACATTTACGGATTTTATTCAAGTTCTCAGATTTCTTATCTTTTATTGTGCCTAATTCGGATCATCCTGTGATTTTTCTTGCTTTGAACATTCATAATTATTTGCTGTCCTTTTAAAGATGGAGTGCCGTGATTTTTGTATTTCTTCCAGTTTTTCATGTGTTTTTTATGAGGTGACAGTACTTAATTAGACCCCTTGCTGTGGTTGTTATGGACAATGATGTCTTCCCTTTGTATTTAGGGTTTCTTCCTGGAGGCTGAAACCTTGACAGTCAAATGTGCCATTGAAAAAAAAAAGAGTGATAGTGACATCACAATACCATCCCCTCCCCTAACCCCTCCCCCTTTATCATACAACAGCTGTGGCTTCAGTTCAGGTGGATCACCACCTATCACCACCCACCAGGCAAACCAGGCATACTTAATGAACTGGTGGGCGTGTCCACATAAAAATGCCATTTTAACAAATACTGTACACTTTTTTGAAAGAATTCTTCCTCTTTAAGCTTTGTTAGGTGTGTCTTTACCACTCGAAGGCTACATAGCATCCCTATTATGGGGTAAACATTCTCCAAAAATAGCCAGTCTTATTCAGTAATCTCGTAGTAATCAGTAATAATTTTCGGGTCTACCTGTACTAAACTTTGTTGTCCCACTTAGAGTTGGAGACCTATAGTTAGACCTGGCTCAATAATGCTACACAGACACAGTACCCATGCCCTCAGAGCGAAAATAGAAATGACACAAGCTGTAAGTGTCCATGACTTTCTAAGAGATCGTTTGACTGAACATCAAAGCATCAAGGCCAAAGTCTTTCCCAGACATGATTTCCATAAACTCCCACATAGTCCCAACGTCCTCTAAGGCACAATCAACCTGATGCAACTCCTGAAAGCTGTGAAGACTTTTTGAATGTATTTTCTGGCAAGATTGATAGCATATAAGATGTTGCATCTCACGGCCTATCCATGATACATCCAAGTTTATTCACATGTCCATGTCCTATAAGTTTGAACCTGTCACACTCTCTCATCTAATAGATGTATTCTCACATAACGAAGCCTGGACACTGGCCAAAAGTTATCCATTATAAATAGTTGCCGTCTCAGTGGCTTCAGTTCCATCCTTCCTCAGTGGCGTGCACAGATAGACACTAGGGGGTGCTAGAGCATGTGCTGTATTGTACAGTATGTCGACCATGGTGACATTGATCAATTCTTAATAAAAAGCTTCTATATATTATTTAGGACCCAAAATCTATAAATCTCACACTACCGGTTCCACTCGCTGCACAAGGAACCGTGCAGCACGTTCACTTGAGCACCTGTCCCTCTAAATGTCTGTCTAAATGTCTAAATGCCCCTCTAAATTCCTTCTTTAAAGCTGCACTGTGTAACTTCTCTCTTCTACCCCAGATTTGAACCCAGGCTCCTGCATGTGCAAGTGTTCAAATCTTTACCATTGAGCTAATAGAGCGCCTGCCTGCTTGCTCACGGGAAACATTTAATCTTGACCTTCAGGTAAAAAAAATTGTCAAACCAGAAACGGGATCGTGTCAAAGGGCATGTCTCACCGATACAGGATCTAAATATCTCATTCTCAATAGAAGAGCAGGGAGACTAAACTTTTGTTGTATAAGTTATATTGTACTGTATGAACATACTCTACCATACAGATTGGGCAACATGACATTTTATTCCACCCTCTTATTATAAAGCCCAAATTAGATCTAACAATTCTGACCAATCTAAAACTAACCTAACCTTTTATCAGTGTTTTTCTCATCTTCTTATACTGAGTCAGCTCAGCTCTCTTCAAGGTGTCAAACAATTTACTATTGCCAGTTCATTCAGGGAATTGTGCTATTTTAAATTGTCTTGTCTGCATCTGATACGGTCGATTAAACTTGGACCATGTGGGTTTGGCATTCAGGTAAACTGCCTTACAGTGGTTCGTTTTGTATAGCTCAAAGATGTTAAGATTTTTTATTTATTTTTAATAATTTTTATCCCACGATTTTGCAACCCAGTTTTTTCACCTAGTGCCAATTATCTAATGTAATCGATCCTGGGCGCTACACTTCCTCTGCCAACCTGGGGGGGCAGCGGACTGACCTCATGCTTCCTTCCATGCATGAGGAGTCCAAGCTGCTTCTTTTCACCTGACAGGGGGGAATTTCCCTGGCCGGACGTAGCGCTTGGAAGGAAGACGTTATTCCGATCAGTTCCTTTCCCCTCCATCAGGCGCCCCGGCTGGCCAGGGGGAGACCAGGATTTTTTGTTAAGATTCTTTCCCCCGCCAGTGGCACCTGTCATCTCATGGTTCTAATTGGCCCTATGTTCTCTTCTTTAACTCCTTTGGGGTCTATTACGGCTGTTAAGCCCAAAAACATATATAGCTCTAACTCTGTTTTAACACAGAAATGATCATTTCATGAAGTCATTTTGTATGGTTTGAGTACATGCGGTCCCCACCTTCGCTTAATGCGGCCTGCATGTTAATATCAGAATACTATTGATTTCAGCTGTTACTCCAGACCCGCTTTAATTACTTCATGACTAGTATTAAATGACTAGTACTTAATGACTAGTATTAAAATGTTAGTCTTTTTGTGTCCAATGTAGTTATGTTAACAGTTCATAAAGTTGACATAACTAAATGCATTTGAAATTCAATAAAAACTTTACTTTACTTTCCAGGATTCCAATTCAAAAATAGCAAAAAACTATTCAGGTTTTCAATTCAAATATAGCAAAGATAGCTGATCTACAAGCTCAACACGCGTCGCAATTTGTAGATCGGCAATTTTTTCCACGACAGTATGCACTGTGGCCCCTCTGGAGTGAGTGTGGAAATATATTGGCCCTCGCCATCGTCAAAGTTGCCCATCCCTGATGTAGATGGCACAAACTTTGTCCAGCTAAACCAGAGTGAGACAGAGGTTGTCTTATTTGATCCCTATGACTCCATCAGAGGTTTAGCAAAATATCTAGGCCCTCTATCCGCATATCAAATGCATGCACACGGCCACACGCACATTTTATAAACAAATATGCTGTTGTGATTGTGAATGGACGTTTCTTCCTGCTCAGAGCTATGGCTAAATTAAAGCCATGCCTCTCTTTTTAAGGATCCGGAGATTGTTTGGACTGCATGTGTTCCTGTATTGGTTATTGCAGTTCCCTCATGGGAGTCGGTCAGTCCGCTTCGTCTCACCTGCAACTAGTCCAAAATGTGCTCAACCTGCACTAAGAAGAGGGCTTTGTGTCCAACATGAAACCAGGTTCCATCATGGACCATTGTGTACCATCTACTTCTAGTATAATTTTAGTAAGGAATGTAGATACAGTAAGTGCAGATTTTGAGTCCCCAAGTTTTTATCTATCATTTACCTAAAAGACAAAGATTCTGAATTGTCTGCTGACAGAATTCAGATTAATGATGCGGATAGATTATTTTTCCTGGTATGAGCTTGGCTGCACACGGACAGCATGTGACGTGCTGTCTGTGTAGTAGCACGATCGAGTCCTCCCTGTGTAAATTTCAGAAACATCAATGGAATGGGGGCACATAATGTCAATGCGAAGCTGTCAGTTTGGGCTGTAGGGCTGGGTACTGGATCAATGTGCCTCATTATGATATCCATCGGCTGGAGATTATTAAGCAGGAGACCCCTACCTATGGATCGACACACATCTGACCCCACTTTTCCCTCGAGGTGAATCCGCCCGCCTGGGTTTGGACACTCTCAAATGTGGCAGCTTGTTAACCGCTTTTAACCTGTCTTGTTCATTATATAGGGGGAAATTGTGAGCTTGCAGGTCTGCTATTTGGACTCTTCTGCGTGCCGCGTATACCACGTATGTACAAGTAGGGCTTAAGTGGTCAATCCGTCCATCACATACATAAGAACAACATAGCAATATATTTCATCGCACATGCATTATCAATATGTCGGCACAAGATGCTGATAATTCCTTTGAAAATATGCATGTATTCAGGTCCAGGAATCTAGCCTAAAAGTACGTTGTATGTTTGCATACATACATGTATGAGGTGGAGTACTGCGTCAAAGCGTAATCCCATACTGCATTTTGTAAAACAGGATTTCCAACTGTTTTCTCTTGGGAGAACAGTGGACCCAGAGGTGCACAACAAGCATAATAAATGGAGGTTTTATTCCTCCAATGCACGGCTACATCTGTGAATGCCATTTGGATTCCTCTTCATTAAGTCCTCTGGCAATCACGCAACATTAAACTACTGTTATTCTTATTGGTATACGTCTCTCTGCAGCTCATGGCTTCCATTACCGCCGGCCAAATAATAGGAGTCATATGTACAGTGCAGCAGCATGTTAGCGTTACTGCGAGAAGCAGGAAATGAAACGGCAAGACAGCTGACCGCGTTTCGACAGCCTCGGAAGAATGCAATATTAAAGGTGGTGAAGGGAGGACAAAAATTGCCACTTATGTTCTAGCTTGTACTTGACAAAGCTGCGAGGCAGCTGTTCTTTTCATTTCATATATAAATGAATGTATATATAAATAAATAATGCAGAATATCATCATCATCGCTGTTGGGTGAAAACCCTGTCCGAAAAGTTAAACTTTTCAGGTGATTGAAAATAAATAAATACAAACATTAATATCCTGTGTTCCAATGGATCCAGTGTGATTATTATTTATAGTGACAGGCTCTTGGTAATATTTGTACAAAAATGGCCAATGTTTTAATTAGTTTTATGTGTATTTAGCCAAGGTACAGCATGCTGAGCACAAATGCTTTTTCAGCAGCGCCTTGCACAATCACAGACAACACAGAGACAAACCTTTCAAGCAACGCATCTCTTGTAGATCGGCTATTTTCTATCCTTTGGCTTGACACCGTCATATCAAAGTATTAAAAAAAAGGAGATAGAAGGTTTCTACCCAACAGCAACATTGACTTGTCCCATATGATATGTGGCCAGTATATGAACATGCCTTGACAATGTTTTTCCCCTTCTTTGCACAGGCCTTCCCGTGTATATCCACAGGCATCTATGGTAAGATCTCTCCTTTCATTACTTTATTTCCTCTGTAGATTTTCATTTTAGACTATCTGTGTCAAGTCGTTTTTGCAGTAACTGACACTATTGCTTCTTCTCTTGTAATCATTGCTTGTTCACCTTATCACGAGTATCTATTATAATACTATTACTATCTAATCTTCTATCCATGTTTGAGGACTATATATTTTTGTAATGGCTAGATTTTCCTATAGGCCAACATGAAGTTCCATAGCCGATAACCTGAGGAATAATATACTGAATAATAAAACAATAATTATGATACCTATAATAACCATCACAAGTATGATGGATAGTAGCTTAAAGAACAACTTTTGTTTTTTTCAACCAAGGTTCATGTTTTAAGTTGTTATTAGAGAAAGTAAAAGATGAGATCTAGCTGTTTTTCACAGGGGGACGGGGGCATTCGAGGCTAAATATGCATTTTGTTTTACAAAATGTTATAGTGATTTATTTTTTGATTATTTACTATAGTCCTACTAGACCCCGAGAAATGACATCTGGCCACAAAAAAGATCACAGGATCTACTGAATGTGTCAAACTGACATATTGAGCCTATGACACACAGTGTGGCTTCCCCCCAGTAGGCTACCATCACAGATCCTGCAATCTTTCGTGGCCAGATGTAATTTCTAAGTTAGACTAACTTATTCTGGAGAAGTGCCATGGAATGGTGAATCAAGATATTACCTTGATTGTACCCCCCCCCCAACCCCCCTAAAATAAAATACATCAATTAAAAGAAAGAAAGAAAATGTTTGTGTGTATATACAGTATAATGCTTTTTTTTTAAATCCTGTGTAAATACTTGGGGGGGGGGGGGGAGCTCGACTCAAGGGGGACTCTGGGTTCACACAGCATCTGTGCAGTAATATTGCTGCTGACTGTGTGTGCCGTAACGCTGCGTTGCAGTCCACCAACACTCACATCAAAGACATGCGGGGGGAGGGTGGCGGGGGGTGTACAACACTGCATTGGCCTGCTGCTGGGAGGGGGGGATGGGGGGGGATTAAACAGCCTGTTCATTAAATAATCAGCTTAGCGGCCGTCACATAATAATAACCGCATCAATGCGTCGTGTTGCGAATTTGCGATATCAAATATATGATATATAATATGTGTATATAGGGCTGAAGTGGTTAATGTATGTTTTGTAATAATAATACAAAAATACAAAGTAAGTACAATATTTGCCTCTGAGATGTAGTGGAGTAGAAGTGAAAGTACTGAAAATTTGACATGATATACAGGTAAAGTACAAATGCCTCAAAATTGTATACTCAAGTACAGTACTTAAGTAAATGTATTTAGTAGTTATATACACTTTCCACCACTGCGCATCTCGTACAGAACAACGGGCTGATTAAGAGCTGAAGATCTTCACACACGCAGCAGAGGGCATCTTTCAAAGGGACTTTCAAAAGGATCTATACTACAGTAGCAGTGTGGCTTTGCAGGCCTGGGCCGTGGCTCAGCGGTCCAGGCACCTTGGCTGGTAACCCAGTCTGGCAGCGTGCCGCGGGCTCAACTCCCGGCTTTAAGCAACTACTCGACTATTCTCATGTACCTGTCTAAATACTTCCTTAATGTTAACGAACAAGGTGGACCCTCTTGTAAACAAGTGTAATGCTTTATTGGGTCGTCCACTCACAGTTAACAGACAGTTGAAATGTACTGTAATTCTGCAAACTGAGGCTAGACCTCAAGATCAGCTAGATTGTAGTTATAGTCACCAATGTACACAGTTTTTAAATGTACAACTATTCATTTTATTTTAAAGAACCCCCCCCCCTTTTTTCCTTTTTTTTTCTCTACATAAAAGGTAAAAACGTGCATGACATGCACGTGCATTTTCTTTTTCACCCAGTGCTAATTATCTAATGTAATCCTGGGCGCTACACTTCCTCTGCCAACCTGGGGGGGCAGCGGACTGACCTCATGCCTCCTTCTATGCATGAGGAGTCCAAGCTGCTTCTTTTCACCTGACAGAGATGAATTTCCCCAGCCGGACGTAGCGTGTGGAAGGGACACGTTATTCCGACCAGTTCCTTTCCCCTCCATCAGGCGCCCCGGCTGGCCAGGGGGAGGTAGTTTTAGAGCTAGATAACCTTTTGAGGTAAACTTCCAGTTAAGACAACTTAAACAAAGGCTTTTTAGTGTTGTGGGAAATGCAGCCAGATCTCTTTGTCTCTGCCTGTCTTCCTGTGACCTCTCTTCCTCTTAAACAAACAAATAAACTAAATCAATGGCAAATCAAAAAATGCCACACAAGCACCCGTGTGTGCACACACACACACACACACGTACCGCATAGGAGACACCGTATATATCTGTGCATGAATGAGTGTGACCCATTTCCAAGTCTTCATGTTGTATATAGTGGGCAAAACAAATCCCGAGCCCCCGACGACGTCGTGACAGAGAGGAATCAGGGACAAGTTTATCCTAGGCCTTTGTGGCGAGCAAAACCGATTTGTCAGGTGCGCTAATGCTAATTGACACGGTTCCTCACGCCTCCATATTCCAGGGGGCTCAGTCAGCGGCGCTGACAGATGACGGCAGGAGCACGCGGGGTTGGGGCTGGGGGGGGGGGCGTAGCGAGGGGTGCGCACGGGGGTACCTCAGACGCACGCCGTGCGAAAGAAAAATGAGACCTCGCGCCGCGCTGACAGTCCAATCCCTCAGTCCGACCCATTAGCACACAACAGAATTTCTGCACGGTTTAGCGTGTCGGGAGGTACCACCCATAAACAAACTGGCGCCCACCGCGGGCCACAGGGTCACACGGCATGATAGAGGTTATTAAGTGCGGCTCCTGTTTGCCCATCAATCACGTCCATGTGACCCCGGGTTTAAACGGATTATTCCTCGCGAGGAGGAGACACCTCTCAATGTCTCACAAGATCAGTGCCAATAGTCAAGCTGGAGTATACAGCTGCCAAGACGGATACATGATGATTTCTCTCATTTATTCTCTCACTCTCTCTCCTTCTCTGTCTTCTCTCTCTCTTTCACTCTGACAATCTGTTTACTATTATTGATTATAATATTACTACTAGATCCAGTCTCTCTCTCATGCACACGCATGTGCCGTGCACACACAGAGAGGCTTGGGTTTTGCAAACTTTTTTGCGGACGTTGCGTTGACTTAAAACTAAAAAGTTGACTACCTAAGTTATGACTAAAACTAATATACTGACAATTTCGTCAAGAACTAAAAACTAGACTAAAATGTTAGGAAGGCACTAGTGGACAAGAGATCCAGTATAAGTCATTTTACACTTGGTTGCATAGCCGATCTACAAGTTCACAACGCGTCGCAGCGCGACGCGTTGACAAACTTTCTGAAGCTATTTTCAGAAAGTGTAAAAACAGCCATTACGACGGCATCAAGGCCCACCAAAATACATTTTAGTGGACTAAATCAACTGTAGAATTAGTCAACTAAAATGTCATGATATTTAGTCTACTAAAACTAAAACTAGACATTCCAGGTGACTAAAATGTGACTAAAACTAAATGAAACCTATTCAAGAGACTATGACTAAAACTAAAATCAAAATTTGCTGCCAAAAACAACACTGTTCTGTATCACCTCACCCTAACCTGAATCCTATCATACATGCATAATCCTAATGTTATAACCTAACTGTAGCAAACTGAAAACGAACGCACGCGCGAGCGTGCGCGCACACACACACACACATACACACACACACACACACATGCATGCATGAACATGCTTGTACACAGGCTCAACCATGTGCAAACACTCAAAAAGGGCACATAAATAAGACATTTTGAAATGAAGCTCTTCAGAGCAACGGAGCGTATGATTTAGCAACTCACTGCAGACCTTGTGGAGGACCTCACTCTGGCAGGTAGAGAGAAAGAGCATCTCTAGAAACAGCCTTGTAATCTACTCTTAAGGTTTAGGAGCCATCTGCCATTATCAATCTTGTCGCAACAGCTCAGGACCTACTGGTGCAATGCGAAGCCAAGGGCATGCAGGAACATTCAGTTTTCCACTTTACGTGACGGTTTCAGCCATGCACTTGCATTTATATCAGTCGCTCTAC
This sequence comes from Protomyctophum parallelum, assembly GCF_964188405.1. Taxonomy (NCBI): domain Eukaryota; kingdom Metazoa; phylum Chordata; class Actinopteri; order Myctophiformes; family Myctophidae; genus Protomyctophum; species Protomyctophum parallelum. The sequence continues at coordinate 16,295,289 of NC_139704.1, read as the reverse complement.
TTTTTGCAACAGCCCCTCTGCTCCGCTCATGAAGAATCAGTATACCCGTTTACTGCCCTGCCTCGACACACACACCCTCTTCCAACCTTTGGCCCATCTCTGTCTCTGTCTCGGATCTGAGGATTTGCTGACAGAGGGTATTTTATTTATTTTACATGAACTGGTGGTTGTGCAAGATGGGTAGATGTAATCCACCAAGGCTGCACTGGTATGTCCACAGGACGGACTGCCTTCCTCCCACGTACTGTCCAGATCATTAAGGGTCAGGCTGCTGTAAGAGCTTTCACCCGGCCATCTTCATGATCCCAACTGCATCCAAACCCCTGTGTCCAGGATTAGGAGGTAGAAGCCATTCATGGCACCTTATCTCTCCCCGCGGTGATGACTATAGTAGTAGCCTGGCTTGTCTATGATGCCATGCAGCAGCAGGCCTTCCCCGACACTCTCTTAAATCCCGGGATTTGCTTTGGGGAGCTTATCCGGGGCCGAGGGTTTGGGAATTTCAAGGTACACACTGAGCAACGTGCTGTATCAGTGGGTTGCAGAGAGTGCTCTCAGTGGGGGCGGGAGCCTCCCTAGCACCATTTAACACAGTTACACAGCGTGCTTTGTGCTCAACGCTAGCCTTATTCTAACCATTTTCATGGATGATAAGCCAAATGTAAAAATACTCAGCCACCCCACAGGACAATAGACTTGGCGCTTTGAGAAAACCCAATTGAGCGTTTAAACTTTTCCGCCGCAGTTGGGCATCAGACACTCGTTGAGCATGTATGTGTGTGGGGGGGTTTGTCTCTTTTTAAAGAAAGTAAAATGGCAGATGTTAATTTTAGCATGTAGGACAAAAGCATGGCATCACCTATATGGAATGTTTCCAAGGAAGGTCACATCCATGGGCAGCATGGAGACTTTCTTTACGCCTGTTTTTTTTTTTTTGCTGTCTGTACTCCTCTCCTGCAGTCCTCTCTCTCCCCCTTTCTCTCTCCATCTCTCCATCTCTCTCTTGCTCTCTCCCTCTCTCTCTGGCGCTTTCTCCTTCTGTGGGATGCAAAGTCGGTCATGGTCACAGCCCTGCCGTGTCCCAGTGTCGGTGCAGAGAGGAGCCCCGGGCCATTTGACACCCAGGCTGTGGCGTCTAGTGTCCTGGGGCGGCACTCTGTCCTCCACCCTGGGTCACCTCACCTCTCCCCTGAGGACCTGATGGGGTGAAAACCTCCTCCTCTCCCCTTTCTTTCTTTGCCAAAGACGCCCAAAGGCCAGCATCCTCTTTCTGCAGCATTGTGCACGTCGCACGTATACGCTGGTTCCCATTCCGTTGACTTTCATAATAATTCTCGTAAATACTTGATTTATTTGTACAGCAATGCACTTAACAAAGTGCTTCAAGCAGCTCATACGAAAAAAATAAAAAAACAATTAAAATGAAAAAGAAATGTAATAACGAAAAAATTACGAAAATTACATTTGACACACATTTACTGGCATGCACTAACTTACCTGTAGTCTAAATGCGAGTAGTCTAAATGTTAATAAATATGCACACACATAAACCACACACACACACACACACACACACACACACAGTCACACACACACACACACACACACACACCTCATAGCCATTTCTACATGAAATGGTTCAGTCAGCCTGGATAAATATAGTCAACCATCCCAGCCAACCTTCACAGAGAACAGAGATACCAGTGTGTTCAAGAATATGGGGGAGAATTTTTTTTGTCAAGAAAATAAATAAAAAGGCATCGCGCTGTGGGACCATGCCTCATAATAAACACCCACTCAGGAAAAAAATAATGAAAAATACTGTGTGTGGTGTGCAGTATACGGGCCTATACCGATATAGTAGCAAACTCTGAACAGGAATGCATCATACAACAGACATATACATGTGGATTACCTCCTACTTGCTGTGTCAGGTGGTGATGCTGCTATACTTTCAGTCCTTCTCAGTAGAGAGAGAAAAAACACCTTAGCTACACAAGTTTCTTGCAAAGTTATACTTCTGTAAATTGAGGCTGCAAGAGAGTTGCCACAGTCTCGTATACAAGAGCGATGGATTTGCTTATTGTCCTGTTAGTTATTTTGTCCTGCTTCAGTACAGTGTTTGTAAACAGTTCTTTCCAAAAATCCAGAAAACACTGTCGACAAAATCTGTGCTTCCTTGTGTCTGTGATCTTTGTGTTCCCTTTTTCCCCCTTTAGTTGAGTTTTATTTGATGGAGACAATGCGATTTTCCAGTACAGATAATGTGCTGTACAGAGTGTATAGCTATTGCTAATTTGGGATTTAAATATACTGTACATGTCGTTAAAATGACATAAAATACACATACACAAAAAAAAAATACACAATGATTTGAACGTATGTACCCTAATGGACATTGTAAAATCTATCACTACACAGTAAAATCCTGAGTGTGAAGAACAATGAAGAAATTATTGCTGTAGCACCAGTGTTTCTTTTTACAGCAAATTTTGATTTGTAGTTTGAGAGACAGTAGTCATAGTCTCTTGAATAGTTTTCATTTCGTTTTTGTCACATTTTAGTCACCTGGAATGTCTTAGTGTTAGTCTAGTTTTAGTCGACTAAATCTACAGTTGATTTAGTTGACTAAACTGTATTTTGGCGGGCCTTGATGCCGTCGTAATGGCTGATTTTACTGCGCTGCGTTGCACTGTTGTGCAACCAAGTGTGAAATGACTTGTCTTTTACTTACAGTATACTGGGTCTGGATGTCCCTTCCTAACATTTTTGTCTAGTTTTTATTTGTTGATGAAATTGTCAATATATTTAGTCTTATAGTTTTAGTCATCATAGCTTAGTTTTCATTTAGTTTTCGTCAGTGAAAAAGGGTAGTGAAGTAAATTAACTATATAGAGAAAAAAGAAAGTCGGCGAATAAACTCGGAGGCAGTTCCATTCCATTTATTCTCAGAGACAAAGTACAAGTCATGGGGCCTGGCATGGCCCCCCACCCCACCAGCCTGACGGCTTGTGGGGCCACTGACACACACAGACAGTTCTGGCTAGTTTATAAAGAAGCCGAATTCAAATTGGTTACAGAGACAGACAGAATTCAAGGTTACATAACTTCTTGCGATTCCCATTACATACACTATACATAACTACATTTCTTGTCAGCATAGTAGAATCTCTTAGTGTTCTATCAAAGTCTAATCTAAAATGTCGGACTGATCCGTCCCCCACGGACCAACACCAGTGACTGATGAAACTCCTACTTAAAGAGTTACTAAGCTAATCAATCACATTAAATACTAGACACCACTATAAAGTGAAATAACATCCTATACTATACTGCAATATATTTTTCTCGGCTGTCCAATTTGCCTAGTATGCAATTAAAATCACTTTCACAACCATACATAACCTCAATGTCCATCAGTCATCACACACGGGCAAGCAAGGCTGCAGTTCCTCGACGCGCCGCACAGAGTGTGTTCTTCTTGGCCCGTGTGTGTTGTGTGCAATGCATGATCAGCACATTGCACACCATGGCCACTGTTTGTTGACACTGTCCTCTTGTCCATTTTGAACTGAATTAAGACACATGCCGCTTTCAGTTTAATTTAGGACGTGCCATAACATATACGTTTATGCTTTAAATAAAAACTCTGCTCCACTAAGGTAGTACATAATAATGACAATAATAAGAAGAAGATGAAAATACATTAACAGGCCAGAGTCTAAGCAATATTTAACTAATTAATACTCTCTTCACGTCTTGAGGAAAACCCCTCATTGATTCATAATAGGCTACTAGAACCAACTTGTCTAATTATACGACAAGACATATACAATCAACATGAGGCCTTTTCATTTATGTTGAAAACAAACCGACGCAGAATTTCGAAAACAAAGAAGGAATGTCCATCTTCACTCTGTACGGGCCTTCCTAGTTACCTTGAAATGTTCGCTCAGCTGCACGGATCAAGTTGAGTGAGTTTGTTCATGCTGTTTGTCAGGCCACACCAAAGGCACCAGGTTCCGACGCACCACTTTGAAGTAAATGAACTGTAAAGAGAGGGGAGACTGTTTTTCCTCTCTATATAGCACACAAACAAACATACTAGACTTGACTAATACCTACACTAAAATACTCCGAAGAAGGTCGGAGAATAAACTCGGAGGAGTTCCATTTATTCTCAGAGACAAAGTACAAGTCATGGGGCCTGGCATGGCCCCCCACCCCACCAGCCTGACGGCTTGTGGGGGCCACTGACACACATAGACAGTTCTGGCTAGTTTATAAAGAAGCCAAATACACATTAGATGGCTCAAACAGACAGTCAATGACACCCAGACCAAATGGTCCAAGATATCTCCATATTAGGTGTGGTCACAGGAAGAACAACAGGAGACCTCTCTCTAGATGCTGCTATCAACAAGCTAGATCAAAGTACCTATTTACTATAAAGCTGTGATCATGGTGCCCATGCGTCTATCCAAACACGTCCTGTTGTCTCTCAAATATGGAAGACATGCAAGAGGTTTACACGTTTAGAAATGTCTCACGAATGTGAACCAAATATGGTTCATTTATAATACACGACATAGTCGAAGATTTGTCATAGTATTGGTCGACAAAATCAACACTGTGTAGCACTAATAGTTCTGAACCAGAACATCCAACAATATCACATCAACGTCCTCCTCAGCACTGCCACAGAGTCCATACAATCAGTTTCCTATGCATTGTGAAAGTACGCCCCCAAGCCTTTTCTTAGATTAGATTAGAATTATTCTAACGTTGGGTGAAAACTGCCCATTAACAAAATGTCCAATATGCCCAAGACCATGTCTGGTGAGATGTGTTGGAAAACACAATGTTGAAGGGCATTAAAAAACCTCTGCTCCGTCCATTCGTCCTCTTGCTTGTATAGGGCCAGCTGGTTGTGGTGGCACCACCAGTCTAAGCAATGTAGAAAATAAAAAAGGAAAATGCTAGGAGGAGGCAAGAAGCCCAAAGGGCTTATACAAGGCCTCAACCTGTGTACAAGAACAACATATTTAACCCTTATACAAGGCCTCAACCTGATGTCTGTGAGCTGTGAGGTCCTCTCCCTATATCTCTATAAGGCTAAGCCCAGTCACCCTACTGAGGGATCTCACGTTGAATCAACAGTGTCGTTCTTCTGAGGTGAGGGTCGAAACGTAGATTGACTGCATGGTAAATCGAAAGCCTCGCCTTCCGGCTCAGCTCCCTCTTCACCGGTCTGGTAAAAATGCCCTGCGGTGTGGACACAGCACCCCAATGCGTTTGTCCATCTCACACTCCATTTTCTCCCTAACTTATATGAACAAGATCCCGAGGTACTTGAACCCCTTCACTCGGAGGCGGCGACTCGCTCTCGACCCCGGAGGGAGCAATCCACCATTTTCCGGCAGAGAACCGTGGCCTCGGACCTGGAGGTTGTTGACTCTCTTCCCGAACGCGTCACACTCGGCTGCAAGCCATCCCAGTGTGTGCCTGGAGGCCACGGTCTGATGAAGTCAACAGAAGCCACATCATCTCCAAAGAGGAGGTCCCCAAACTGAACACCCTGCTCCCCTCCTCGGCTGTGCCTTGAGATCCCGTCCTTATAACACAAACAGAAAGTCCAACTCCCACGGAAAACACATTAAAAAACATAAAACAATATTATTTTTGAAAGGGAAATGGTTCCATGATTGATGTTCAGAATTAGCTAAATGATGGAAACGAATAAAAAATAGCTGTAACTAACTCTGCCTGCCTCGTCCTTTACTTTCTGGTCTGATTAGTTACATATTAATCTAACTTAGTACTTATTGAAATCGGTTTCCAATGTAATGTCACCTCTGCGCTTAAACAAGCAGGAATATGCAGTCAGCATTACACGTGTAATGCAAATGTTATAGTAGCATTGTGTTACATCTGTGACCTCTGCTCACATGGCACTGCCTCCCCCCCCTATCTCTCTTTCTCTCTATCTCTCTCCCCACCCACCCCCAAAAATTTACTTAAAGTAGGCTACCAAAAGTACAAAGTACACATCATGCAGAATGTCCTATTTCAAGTTTTCAAATGTATAAAAAAATTTAATCTTTTGAAAAAAGCAGAGCTTTGTGAGCTTGTATTTTCAAATGGCCGAAGTGTATATATACTATAGAGCTGAAGTGGTATGTTTTGTAATAATAATCCAAATCTACAAAGTAACTAGTAACTAAAGTTTTCAAATTAATGTAGTTGAGTAAAAGGACAACATTTGCCGCTGAAATGTAGTGGAGTAGAAGTAAAAGTACTGGAAATTGGAAAGATTGTACTTGCAGTGCAGTAGTTAAGTACATTGTACTTTCCACACCACTGTCTCTCTCTCTCTCTCTCTCTCTCTCTCTCTCTCTATCTCTCTCTCTCTCTCTCTCTCTCTCTCTCTCTCTCTCTCTCTCTCTCTCTTCTATTTCTCATTCTCTCTCCGTCTCTCTCTCTCTCTTGTCCTCTCTGGCGGATGCTTGCTAGCTGTGCTCCGCTTGGTGATGAAGTAGGGGAGCCTTCAGCAGAAATAACACTGCACAACCTGAGTCCCTCATCAGAGGCGCGCTGCGCTGCACACACATCCCATCAGTGCGCCTCACTAAGACAAATCTCCCTGTGCATGCCGGCCATATTCCCCGCCACAGGAGAGAGACGAGCCATGCAGGAAGGCAGTGCAGTGCAGGCCAGGGGACCCTGGAGGGGCCATGCAATCACACACACACCCAACCACCCACCCCCCCCCTCAATGCCAGCTCGATCTCCACCTCCTGACAGATTAGCTTCTTGCTGAACGCTTCTCACAGTGAACAGGACAAAAAGAGAATGAGAAGAGGTTGTAGGGGTTGGGAAGGAGTAAAACGCTAAACCGCTTTATGATATTCAGTGCTCCGTATGCACGGGAGCGTGGCGAGAGAGAGAGATTGTGCATAGTCAGCTCTTTTTTCCAACGTCATCCTCTTGAGAGCGAAGCCGTCACATGTGAGTTGTGTCAACGGGCGGTGGTGGTACTATATACCGACTCCTCTGGCTATACACAGCAGGGGCTGATTGAAGGGCCTTATTATGTTTGTGTTGCAACTCGGAGACATGGAGCTTGGAGGAGAGGACATGAGAGGAGAAATGGAGATACTGGGAGATATACAGTTGGGGGCAAAATACTGTGTTCAAGTTCAGGAGACTTTGGAGAAAAATGAATGCTGCCTTCCCGCGTGGCATGGAAAGGAGTGGCATTTGCATGTCTTTCACCATTAGTAAATGCTGCATCCGTGGTGTGGAGAGGGCAGTTGTTTTACAGACGGGTTAAAAGCCCCCCCCTTTGATGTCTTTGTGTGCAGCACGTCCCTGGTTGTGAGGGAGATAAATGATCAGAGAGAGGCTCCCGATGCACTCGGGCCACCGCCATTGACCTTGCGCTGTGCACGCTGCTGTCAGGCACGGCCCCCTCGGCGGACGGGGGCGGCGGTGTGCCCGGCGTCATCGCTGACCCTTTTTCTGCATCTCCCCCCCTCTCCTTCGTCATCTTTGGTCTCTCTCACTATACCCCCTTTTCCTTGTCTCTCGCTCCGTCACACTCTCCGCCTTCCCAGCTCTCTTTTCACCTCTCTTACTAAATGCCCCCCACCCGCCGCTTGCTCGGTCCCCCCCCCCCAACCATCTCTCTTTCTCTTTCTTAACACACTCTCTGTCTCCCTCTCGCTTTCATCTACCGATATGATTTATAGGTATGTACGGAGCACGAATCAATAGTGCATTTGTAGAAACGGCGCGCTAAATAGATTAAATGTACCGGCTGCGGTCCGCCTGTTGTACTTTAGGCCAGAACAGCCCTTATATATCATTCATGATTAAGACAATGTTCATACCTGGCATTTAATGCCTGTGGATCCCTCTCTCCTCGTCTCGTCTCTCTCGTCAGGTTGCAGTGTTTGGGAGTGTATACTTTACAGTAGCAGGCGTATATTTATTTATTTATGACTTTTATTTGTTTATGTTTCTGACACCTCTCCCCTGTGTGTGTGTGTGTGTGTGTGTGTGTGTGTGTGTGTGTGTGTGTGTGTGTGTGTGCGTGTGCGTGCGTGCGCGCCAACCCCTGCCGTCTACTTCTCAGCCTCCTCCTCCTTTCACACAATTCAATTCAATTCAAAGGGCTTTATTGGCATGAGAAAACATACGTGTACATTGCCAAAGCAGAAAGAACAATACAGCAATACAATCAAAACAAAAATGATGTACATTTGAAGGTCAGAATCTTCAATAGATCAAATTCTATGTACCAAGGTCACTCAATGCAGGTATAGTGCAGGAATATACACAATGATTAGTGATGATCTGCTGCGGAAGTTGATGCGTGTGCGCGAGCATGTACACCTGTGTGTTGAGTGAGACACCTGCATGTTCGTGTGTGTGTGGTGTAAAGTGCAAGTGTAAAATCAGTCATTACGACGGCATCAAGGCCCACCAAAATACATTTTAGTCGACTAAATCAACTGTAGATTTAGTCGACCAAAATCGTATGACTAAAACTACACTAACACTAAAACATTCCAGGTGACTAAAACTAAATGAAAACGATTCAAGAGACTATATGACTAAAAGTAAAATCACAATTTTCTGCAGTCAAAAACAACACTGTTCCAGTCTCAGTTTATTAATTTTATTTATATTTATATTCTCTATATTTATATATTTATATTCCTCGATATGGCCCCCAGGGGTTGGAATATGGGCTCATGTAGCTGAACTGTTCCAGTCTCAGTTTATTATTTGACTCAACTTTGATGGCATCCTGGAGAGATCGTTAAAGTGGACATCAAGGATGAGTCTGTCAGTGTCATGTTGGATGTGAACGATGTTTTGAATGTGACAACCTGTAAATTCTGATAGATTTTCATTGGCTTTCAGTGCAGTGTATACCTTTCCGTTCATCAAATCCTTCATCAAATCGCTCCCAAAGTGATCCCAAAGTCAAAGGTATAGTTTGCTGCTTTCATCGTCGTTACAGATGTGTCTACTTTAGAAGAATTTAGAAAATGATATATTTGTTCTAAGTGTTCATTTTAGTAGCTAATGTATCTCTTATAAGGTGTGTGTGCGTGTGCGCGGATATGGATTAAAAAAAGGAAAGGGGAGACTGCAACAAAGTGATACCATTGAAAAGGTTAAGCGTGTTTATTGAGACAGAGGAAGGGCCGGCCAGGATGAAGTGCGAAAGCGATTTGGCATGCGGGATCACACCCTCTCTCAGGGCACATGGTGAAGGGATCTGAACAGGCTCCGTATCACGCTGCACACGGCTTGAACAGCACCACAGCACGCCACAGGAGAGCACACTGGCTGTCCGACCTGGCCGCTAGGCAGCCAGTGGTGGAAAGTAACTAAGTACATTTACTTATTTTAAGCACTGTACTTAAGTACAGTTTTGAGGTATTTGTACTTTACCTGAGTATGACAAATGTTTAGTACTTCTACACCACGACATTTCAGAGACAAATATTGTGCTTTTACTTCACTACAATTATTTGAAAACTTTATTAGATTTTGATTATTATTACAGAACACACATTAACCACTTCAGCCCTATACGTTTCAGCCATTTCAAAAAAGCAGATCTACAAGCTCACAATGTGTCGCAACGCTTTTTTTTATACATTTGAAAACTTGAAATGGCACAATGAGTACTTTGTACTTTTGGTACTTTAAGTACATTTCGACGCCGATACTTTTGTACTTTTACCCCTCTTTTACTCCTCTTTGCATTGTGGACATTGTGGCAACAAAGTATTTATACTTTGTACTTAAGTAAAAAAACATGAATACTTTTTTCCACCACTGCTGCATGACTGCTATGCAGCTCACATCCATCCTCCGAGTCCAGGGCTCAGAGCAGCAGGGCTGCCTGAGCGAGAGCACTTCAACCACTCTCTCTCTCTCTCTCTCTCTCTCTCTCTCTCTCTCTCCCTCATCCTCCTCGGCGGAACTCAGCCACTGCTAGCTGTCAGAGAGAGAGAGAGAGAGAGAGAGGGGGGAGCTTAGCGGTGGGGGTGGAGGAGGAGAAAAGTACAAAGAGAGAGAGAGACGTCAGGTGTGGAGACAGGCAGGAGGATAAATAAAACTACCGCTGTGACTGTCGAAGAAGCCCCTGATTTGGGATTCATAATGTATTGTTTGTTGGAGGGGGACCTCGACAGCAGATGGCTGAAGTGTGAGGTGGCGAATGAAAGGGCAGGAGTTATAAAAACCTATACCGTATATAGGTCTGTATTATGTTTTCATTATTTCCTACCGCCGTTCTGAAAAGGCGGCAAGGTCATGGCAGGACGTGTACCAGCATTCAAGGTTTCATAGGTCAGAGCATGTTACAGTCACGGCTCTGGAAGAGAGGGGGCGGGGGCAGTATTTGAGAACGTGACCCGTGTAATAGGCAGCGGGGTTACAAGTGTTGGCGTGGCCCTCGTATTGATAGATGTGGGGTTGGAATTGAGGTCTTGACCTCTCTCTTTATAAGAGAACATTATTATCTGTATCCCTTTCAACCTGTGGTCTCTATTATGGCCCCCAGGGGTTGGAATATGGGCAACCTTAGAGCTGTTGTGTGGAAATAATAAAAAGTCTGGGGGACTTTTTATTCTCTGTTTCCTAGAACTGTAGGTCTGAAATAAATCACATTTTTAGATTGTATTATTTCCACACAGCTCTAAGTACATAGTAAAATGTTGAAAATTTGTGGAATTGCCCTTTAAAAACTGAAATATCCCTCTTACCCTGAAAAGTTATATAGACCTATTTTACTGAATCAAACCAATCTAGAGTATATTTATGTTAATGAAGTATAACTATCACTGTCTGCTACAGGCCATCTACTGTATAACTCCTCTTCCATTCAAAAGGTTTGACCCTTGGTGCCAGATAGACACTTCGGGTTGACAATGTCAATTGACGCATTGATTTGAAGCAAACGGATGCGCCCCCATATTTATTTCAGTTATTGCAATTGCTGTACCTATCCTACAACAGTCAGAAATCAAACGTACGGATTGTAGCTATAAAACAATATGCCTGCAAAGCACCCGCATACTAGCTGTAGGGTTTACTGTAGAGGCCGAGCAGTAGAATGCCGTCGTCAAGTTTTGCAAAGGGTAACGGAAAAGCTTTTTTTTTTGTGGTCTATAATTGCTTGGAAATGAGAATCACTGAAATTCTCCTCTGTGATATAGTAGATTGTCAGCACCTTTTGGTAATGGCCAGAATGTACTCCTGTCATGGGATTGGCTGGCCCCGGGGCTTTTAGAGTTAATATAGCTGACTACAAGTGCCAGGTCATGTGAAGTTCTCCACAATGGCAGCAAATGATCTTGAGATCAGCATCCAGCCGAGTCTTCCCCTGGCTCACCTCATTAAATATTCATCCCGCTCACAATCTATGTGTGTACGCGATCGATGCGTTGTGCTAACACAGAGGTAGGGTTCCAGCGCTGGCATATAGCTGTTGTGATTAATATGGCAGTTAGCCACAATGCTCCTTACCCACCATGGTCAATATGTCATTATCTCCACACTTTGGCAGTGAGTTGCTGGCTAAGGAAAGCTGACTGTGTGAATGATCATCACACGCACGCACGTGCACAGCCACGCACGCAGCCACGCACGCACACTAAAGAGTAATTTAATGTGTAAATGTCACAACATTGACCAAACAATAATGAATTGTATGTAACCACATTAACCCTGGAATCAATACTTTTTTTATCATTTTCACCATTTTCCAAAACGTATCTGTGCCAAACATTTTTGTGCCAATGACCCCCCCCCCTCTGAAAAGGTGTAGTGTTTTTGGTTAAACATTTTCAAAACACTTTCAAGATTTATAATAAATAAATAAATAAATAAATCAGTCACAGCATGAAGTGTTGCGCTGTGATCTGCTACTTTTGAGAACTAGGCCCAAGGGTGCCCACACCTTTTTGACTTGAGAGCTATAGCTACTTTTAAAATGCCCAGCTCAACAAGTTCTATACCCACCCAAAAAAATATTATCTCATTGCTGAAAATAGTTCACTTCAGGGGGCTTTGGAATAGCGGCCCCGGTGTTACATAGAGTAAATACACTTGTATTTCTTTTCCTTTTGTACTTGAAAATGAAGTACTGCATTGTGGAATTGAGCTGACAGGTCATTTTTTATGTATATATATATATATATATATATATATATATATATATATATATATATATACTACCTGTACAGCCTTTGTGAACTACCATTTGGACACCCCTACCCCAGCTATAGCTGCTGTACCTGTAGCTAGCTACAATTTATTCATTTAATAAATGACAAAAATGCTTTCCGGTTTTAAGGGTAATTTTTGGGTAATGTTTGTAGAGGCTTGAGTTGGAACACAGCTAAAGCTGTGTAAGGCTGTTTGTGTGCATGTGTTTGTGTGCTTTTATGTGACTGTGTGGTGTTATCACCCCTCTGTGCATGTGGAAACACTAGTTTCTGATGAAGGTCGACAGTGCGGAACGTCAACAAACACTTTCGATTAGCATTTTAAAAGATTGTTTTTAACCTGAGAGAAAGTATTCCTGCGGTGTCTAGCTAGATTCTTTAGTTGTTGAAGTGGGAAATGCTTAGCCTATCATAAATGTAGCATGTTGTTTGTTATTAGACAGCTGAGCTCATCCCAAGAGGCATACATTAGTTTCACATTCACATTTGTTTCATGTGATATTTACAGAGGACTGAGTGCTAAGTGTGGAGATCTTTAGTTGTTATACAGTGTGGCTCCTGTGGGGCGAGCAGTCTAGAAGAGAGTGTGCGTGCGTGCGTGTGTGTGTGTGTGTGTGTGTGTGTGTGTGTGTGTGTGTGATTTCTGTATCTGTCTGTCTGTGTCCCTTTTATGCCCATATATGGAGATTTCTGCATCGGACTGTCTGTGTCCCTTTTATGCCCATATGGTATTCCGTGTCAGACTCAGCCATGCCCACATATGGAGTCTAGGTCAGTCCATCAGTCTATTGATATTTTTGGGAGATCCGCTGATCCAACCCAACATCCCACTTGGCGCATCATGCCCTCAGGTCTACACTTCAGTCTAGACATTTATAAGCCTACCCACTCCTCTCTCGCTTTGGGTGACGGCACAAGGATTCAGAAAACCTTGTGCCTCCTCCTCCTCCTCTGGAAAGTTTGGGGATTTTTGTCGATTCTATATGGATCCGTAAGACCCTCCCAATTGCTGTCTGGCACGTTCCATCAAGGTGGTCTATCGCTCCCCAAGTTATGCCCCGGACAGAGATTTGTGGATAGACGTCTTCTGACTATTGTTACAACTTTTGGAAATGTGCCGATACCAAAATAAATAGGCTATAGCGTCTTTGGGCAATATGTTTTAGATAACAGACTAGTGCTACTCCTGATCCTGAATCCATATAGACCTCACATGTTCATATTGGATAATCCAATCAAAAGTTATATAACGCATAACGACGGTTACCATCTTTTGCTATACGGTTGGTGTGGGGTTTGGAATCACAGACACCCTCTAAAGGCCCTGTGGGGTTGGGAACCACAGACACCCTCCTAAAGGCCCTGTGGGGTTGGGAACCACAGACACCCTCCTAAAGGCCCTGTGGGGTTGGGAACCACAGACACCCTCCTAAAGGCCCTGTGGGGTTGGGAACCACAGACACCCTCTAAAGGCCCTGTGGGGTTGGGAACCACAGACACCCTCCTAAAGGCCCTGTGGGGTTTGGAACCACAGACACCCTCTAAAGGCCCTGTGGGGTTGGGAACCACAGACACCCTCCTAAAGGCCCTGTGGGGTTGGGAACCACAGACACCCTCTAAAGGCCCTGTGGGGTTGGGAACCACAGACACCCTCCTAAAGGCCCTGTGGGGTTGGGAACCACAGACACCCCCTAAAGGCCCTGTGGGGTTGGGAACCACAGACACCCTCCTAAAGGCCCTGTGGGGTTGGGAACCACAGACACCCTCTAAAGGCCCTGTGGGGTTGGGAACCACAGACACCCTCCTAAAGGCCCTGTGGGGTTGGGAACCACAGACACCCCCTAAAGGCCCTGTGGGGTTGGGAACCACAGACACCCTCTAAAGGCCCTGTGGGGTTGGGAACCACAGACACCCTCTAAAGGCCCTGTGGGGTTGGGAACCACAGACACCCTCCTAAAGGCCCTGTGGGGTTGGGAACCACAGACACCCCCTAAAGGCCCTGTGGGGTTGGGAACCACAGACACCCCCTAAAGGCCCTGTGGGGTTGGGAACCACAGACACCCTCCTAAAGGCCCTGTGGGGTTGGGAACCACAGACACCCTCCTAAAGGCCCTGTGGGGTTGGGAACCACAGACACCCTCTAAAGGCCCTGTGGGGTTGGGAACCACAGACACCCCCTAAAGGCCCTGTGGGGTTGGGAACCACAGACACCCTCTAAAGGCCCTGTGGGGTTGGGAACCACAGACACCCTCCTAAAGGCCCTGTGGGGTTGGGAACCACAGACACCCTCCTAAAGGCCCTGTGGGGTTGGGAACCACAGACACCCTCTAAAGGCCCTGTGGGGTTGGGAACCACAGACACCCCCTAAAGGCCCTGTGGGGTTGGGAACCACAGACACCCTCTAAAGGCCCTGTGGGGTTGGGAACCACAGACACCCTCCTAAAGGCCCTGTGGGGTTGGGAACCACAGACACCCTCCTAAAGGCCCTGTGGGGTTGGGAACCACAGACACCCCCTAAAGGCCCTGTGGGGTTGGGAACCACAGACACCCTCCTAAAGGCCCTGTGGGGTTGGGAAGCACAGACACCCCTAAAGTCTTTGCCTTCTTTTATTTACTTTTACTATTTTGAAAAACATTTTTGAATAGTTAAAATTGCCAATCTACAAGCTCACAACGTGTCGCTGTAGATCAGCTACGGTAGTTGAACTATTCAAAATGTTTTTCAAAATAGTAAAAAAGGCAAAGTAGTTTAGGGATAAGGGGTTTAGCACTGATGAAAATAGGGCCCTAGCCCTGCAAGACCCGCTTTTATGCTAATGTTATGCACATTTATAATAATTGTTAAAATAATAATAATAATGTTCCAGACATTCTAACAATCACAAAAAATATATATATTACAGGCATTTTACTTACTTTTTCAGGGTTAAAGTTCAAAGGTTAAAAGTCCAGAGATTTTGAAGTTGTGTGAATTTCTGCCTCTGTGGGGGATATTTATATGCAAATATCATGACCAATGGCATTGCAAGACTAAACAATGAACATCAATGATGATGTTTATAGGTGAAAAAAGAACAGAAAAAAATATATTAATTAAGTACTTAATTAAAATTAAAATGTTGCCCTGAAGCTACGCTGGGGCTTAGTTTTAGTCATAGTCTTTTGAATAGTTTTTAGTTTTAGTCACATTTTAGTCACCTGGAATGTTTTAGTGTCAGTCTTGTTTTAATAATAATAATAATAATAATAATAATAATAATAATAATAATAATAATAATAAAACTTTATTTGTATAGCACCTTTCATGAGATTAAATGCAGCTCAAAGTGCTTTACAGAGCAATGAGAAAAAAAGAAAAGCAAGACATAAACATTAAAAAACAAGCAGTAATGCAATACAGTGAGGACATGAATAACAAAAAATAAAAGATCAATTAAAAGCAATGTTGTAGAAGTGGGTCTTGAGCTGTGCTTTAAAAATGTCTACAGAGGCTGCCTGTCGAAGGTACAGTGGGAGTTTGTTCCATGCCGTCGGCCCGTAGAAGCAAAAAGCTGCTTCCCCGTATTTTTTTGTTGCCATTTTTTTAGGCAAAGCGAGCAGGCCAGCAGTGGAAGACCTTAGGGGGCGGTTTGGGACATATTTAGGCAGACAGTCATGTAGGTAGGAGGGTGCGAGACCATTGAGAGTTTTATTTACACAAGTAAAATAATTTTAAAATCAATCCTAAAGTCGACTAAATATCATAAGATTTTAGTTGACTAAATCTACAGTTGATTTAGTCGAACAAAATGTATTTTGGTGGGCCTTGAATGCCGTCGTAATGACAGTTTTGTTCACTTGCTCAAAATAGATGATCTACAAGCTCTGCAACGCGTTGTGTGCTTGTAGATCGTCTATTTTCAGCATGCAGCTAATTGTAAAATGACTTATACTGGATCTCTTGTCCAATAGTCCCTTACTCCCTTCCTAACATTTTAGTCTAGTTTTTATTTGTGGACGAAATTGTCAGTATATTTAGTCTCAGTTTTAGTCATCGTAGCTTCGTTTTTATTTAGTTTCCATTTAGTTTTCGTCAGTGGAAAAAGGTAGTCAACGAACATTTTTCGTCTTAGTTTTAGTCGGCGAAATCAACACTAACTGACACTGGCTCCTCTCTCTTCTCTCCTAGGTTTCCCCAACGAGCCTGCAGCAGACATAGCTCTGAACACAGTCAAGAGCTGGATCGAGGAGAACTCTGATAAGGTAGGATCGATGGTGGAAGAAGTACTCCCGCATTACTACAAGTATTATTTTTAACAACATGGACCCTGCATGGCATCCCTTTTCTGGGCCTGTCATAACAGGTGAACATCGGCTGAAAACAGCAGATCTACAATCTCAACAACTTGTAGATAGAATAGTTTCGGTGAAGAAATTTCGTGTAGAGGGGAAATAAGCGGAGACCAAGTTTAGACCCCTATCCCTTTGGGATCCTGGTCAATAAAGTACAGTACATAGCATTTACATGGGTAAATCGAAGCTAAACACTATACAGTAGCCACATATTTCTTGGGGCTGCGGTGGCTCATGGGTAGAGTGGCTGGATGGTTACCGCGAGGTTGCCAGCTCGCACCCGGGCTCCCCCAGAGTTAGTGTCGAAGTGTCCTTGAGCAAGACACTGAACCCCTAATTGCTCCTGATGTGCTGGTTGGTGCCTTGCATGGTTTCTGCCACAATCAGTGCACAATCTATGTAAAGCGCCTTGGATAAAGGCGCTATATAAATGCACCATTTACCATTTCTTAATCGACCGCAACCTCACCCGGCGTCTGACAGACATAACTTGTGAGTGAATGAAGCAGGAGTTGTAATTGTTCTTCTCCTCGATATGCTATTATCCATCAGTTGTTTATGATGTTGTTTATCATCAAAATGATATATGCTGCATGCATGTCCTTACTCCTTACATTCTATTGTAAGGGACGCTGAACAGTGGGATCTATCAAACTGTAAGCCAATGCAGTGAGCGATTATAACCTCTAGGGTCATCTCTGTGGATGACACCAGCATGTACAGTATATTATGTCACACAGTGTATTGAGGTGCTTTACAAAGCCTCCGTATGAATGCCTATTATATAGCAGTGGCTCCCAAACCTTTTCATGGGAAGGACCCCCAAATTAATGGCATTTCTAACTCAATTTATATTGTAAAATCAATGTTAATTGAACTCTGAGAGTGTACAAGTGGAACAAAATGGTCCATTTGGTTCCATTTGTACACCCTCAGAGTTACAGACCCTTAAGGGTACATTTGGTTCCAAACATCGTATTTAACTGGGGACCCCCTGGAACTCCCTCAAGGACCCCGAATCCTGCACTTTGGGAACCCCTGGCCTATAGCCCTGTTCGATGTGCTGTAGCTCTGACACGTGTTCCTTTGCGTGATGATCGTCGATGAACAAGCAACTACCCATCATCAGCACCGTAGCGTTAAGAGGGTTTTATACGGCTTATTGCCGACTGTAAACAACGCGCTAATGTGCAACGCCGACTTTCGGCGTTCGTTCCGCCACTATCAGCGTCGTTCTATCTTGAGACAGCAGACCGTTTTTGTGATATGCTGTGATCTATTTATGTATCTGTGTGTAGAGCGTGTCTGTCTCTGACGTGGGTGGATTGACTGGGAAAATTATTGCAATTCCTGCTGAGGAGCAGGAAGTCTGTGGAGGCTTGTCCTTAACACTGTTTGGCAGAGCTCCACAGGAGATGGATTTTAAACTCAAAGCTATAGACCAAGAGTGAATAAGCTTTTAAGGAGATCAGGGGGAATAAATTCTACCCTTTGCCTCTAGAACCCCGGCCAAATTTCCCTAAAGGTTTGGAAATCCCTCCAACCACAGAACAGCTATAGCATCTACTGGTGGAGCATAAGTGAAGTCCATAATTTGCTGTAAGACACCTTTGAAATATGCGCAGGACTCCCGCCAGGATATCTTTTGAATAATGCATGAGTTTATGAAAAGGGCTACAAGATGGCTTTTCAATTAGTATCAGTATTAGTTTCTCAATCGCACCTTGAGCCGCCCGACTCCCTGCTTTGTTTTGAGTTCAGAACAACAATCTATCACAGTTAGCATTTGTTCGATATGACAAGCTCACTACCAAAGTGATTGATAACTGACGTGTTGACCTTCTGGGGCGCTGCTGTGATGCACTTCTTTGACGTGAACCTAGCGAATGTCTTCTCTGCAGGCGTTATGTCAGTGTGTCCTACAAGCTGTAAGACGTACTGTTGGCTGCTCATTGTTTACGTTACACAAAAGCAGGAAGCTCCCCGTCTGAAAAATGGAGCCATTGCAGAAGTGTCTTTAAACCTAGTGCATTCTGTTGTAGTGGCCAGAAGGGGGTGAACACAAATAAGTGTGATTGCATAATGTCCGTAGTTCTTCATTTATTACCTGTGTTAACATTTTCTTAATGAGTTTATATTCTCATTTGCTAGTTTCACGTCTTCTTCAATACCGCATGATCATGATGTTCATATTGTAAATATTTACTGTAGCAGTGTTGATTTTGTCATATAGCCATCATAGCTCAGTTTTCATTTAGTTTTGTTTTCGTCGATGAAAATCTTTTGTCATGTAGTATTAGTCGCCAAAATCAACACTGATAGGTAGTGCGATAAAATATGAGATAAAGCATGGCATAAGGCATGGCTATGTTGTAACTGACAAGGCGCTATACCACGGCAATCAGGACAGAGGTCTAGCCACATACAGTACATGTGTGTCACCATCTCCACCCTTTCATCCAAATATGGTCACTTCTGTCTGCAAGGATCCAAGATGGTAGCCTCGGAAACCCAGACGTTTTTTATTTCCTGGGAGAAAAAAAAGTCTGGGGCAGAGTCCACTTCAATTCGGCATAGAGTAGCGCAAATGTTGCTCACTCTCTGCTGATTTCTGATCGTCCGCACCTTTGTTAAATTGACGCACACATGTACACACACACTCCTCTCTCTCTCTGTCTCTAATTAATTAGTCTCATGTCCAGCAGCTGCGCCTAAAGTTTCTCCCGGCGGATCCTGCCGGGAGCTGCCTGCCTGCCTATATGCCATAAAAAGCATAGGTGAGTTCCAGTCTACCAAGATGGTGATTATGTTACATATGTGGCTCCACATTGCAAAATATTTAACTCTTGAATTCACTCTCTCTGGGATAAAATGAACACTCCGGATGTCACTGTCAATACGCATTGGTTTGTTTGCCTTTTAGGGAGATCACACATGGAGCGGAGTGCCATGTGATATACAGTACTGCACTGTCAAAAAGGCTGAACAAAAGTTCAGCTTTCCCACAAATATTATAGCGTGCAGGGGCTTTCACATAATTATACTAAAGAAAGACTGAAGTGGAATTTAGAGGTTTGGAGCTCAGATTCTCGTACGGCGGATGTGGGACAATTGGAGTCGATTGCTCTCCCAACCCCCTGTCCTCCTCGCTCCCTCACCTCCAGCGCGGTACAATGGGGCCGTGAGTAGCCATCGTGGCGGGGGGGGGGGGGGGGTATGGGGTCTGCGGAGACGAGTCATTCCAGGGCCACGATAAGGCCCTGGATGATATACTGTTCTATTGTGGGTGAATCTCTGCACAATGGCCTGGCTGAGGATCTGACACACTGGGGTGCCACAGGACAAACCACACGCTCTTTATTTTGTCCCGGACACTCGAACATGATAGCTTTGTCTGTGTGTGTGTGTGTGTGTGTGTGTGTGTGTGTGTGTGTGTGTGTGTGTGTGCATGTGCGTGTGTGTGTGTGTGTGTGCGTGCGTGTGTGTTTGCGTGTGTTATCAAGTTGAGACGCTTGTGAGCCTGCTGTTTGTCTGGCAGGGTCTAGTTTCACACACACTGCAATTCGATTTAGACTCTAATTGTCCACAGACCTCTCTCTCTCACACACACACACACACACACACACACACACACACACACACACACACACACACACACACACACTGTACACCACACTGTACACAGACACACAAAATGTGCTCAGACAGTGATTTTGTAGGTTATGTGAGCAAGTTGTGGTGTGTGTGTGTGTGTGTCTGTGTGTCTGTGTGCGTGTGTGTGTGTGTGTGTGTGCGTGTGTGCGCAAACGCGAGCATGGTGTGTGTGATTGATTAGCAGTGAGTTTATCTCCTGGGCCAGCACACGGTAGCCCTGATGGACTCACAGCTCACACAAAGGGCCCCCCGACGCCACTGTGAAATTCACTCTGAAAAGCACCTTTAGGCTGCATTGTGGGAGAATAAGCAGCCGTGGTGTGGTCAGGCAGAGAGGATCCTTTAATCTGGAGAGAGAGAGAGACGAGAGGGACTGCAGCACAACCACCATCCTTTTGGATCACTGGATGAAAGAAGACGTGGGGGGGGGGGGGGTGGGGGCAGCCCGGGTATCTTCCTGTCCTCCACATGGATAAATGAAATGGAATACGTGGCCGTGTGTAAACAGACCAGATGACTCTAATCTGTTAAAAAATGCAGAGAGACAGGGGGGGGGGGGGGGGGTGACACACCACAGAGCTAGTGAGATGCCTTCACAGCCAGAGCTCCATATGGAACCAGTGCACCTCACCTCCTGCTCACAGTACATCTCTCTCCACCCTCTCTCTCTCTCTCTCTCTCTCTCTCTCTCTGAGACAGAGACGATTATTTGTTAGGGCATTACAATTCATCCTCTCTCTCTCTCTCTCTCTCTCTCTCTCTCTCTGAGAGACCGAGACGATTATTTGTTAGGGCATTACAATTTATCCTCTCTCTCTCTCTCTCTCTCTCTCTCTCTCTCTCTCTCTCTCTCTCTCTCAATCTCTCGCTCTCTCTCTCTCTCCCCCTCCCCCTCCATCCCCCTTCCTTCCCTCCCCTCCTCCCTCTCCCACTCATCTGGCTTTGGTTTAGATCCCATTTTCAGCTGTAATTTGGTTTAATTCAGGTTTACACAGGTTTAATCTGAGGATGAAAAATGCGTTGCGACACTTTATTTGACGGCCGTGGACGTGATCTGGACGGCCGAGCGCTTTCGCTAACGAAGCGTTTCAGCCGCCCATGCAGGCTGCGTCGCATACACACCGACGGAGCCTGAGCACACACACACACATGCACACACTCACACACACACAGAGACACACGTGCACGCACGCGCGTGCGTTCATGCATTTGCACACGCCTACAAAACATATGTTTACATCCTCTTTCTCGTCTAGTGCGTAATCTTTGTACCATAACAGCATTTATCATTTAGGATAAACGCTGTCATTTAGGAGACACTTATAATAAATCCCCATCTTGAGATGGCCGGGGCTGGAGGAGAATCGCAGTCAGTCTTGACAAACGTCGAGCCAGTAATAGAAATAAATATGTGGTGGTGTTTTTCGTTTTAGTTTTTTTTCCTGATGGTGTTTTGCGGTGAGAGGAAGCATCGGTTCAAGCAGGCCTGTCTGTTGTTTTGGCAGATGGAGCCACATGTCAGTTCATTGTGGTTTGCTTGAGAAAGATGGATAGATGATGCCATCATATAGCAATACTGTGTACACCTTCAAATAATATGTATTTGAATGTATTCTCAAAATTGTGACAGGCTTCATCTATCGAGCACACTAAACGTATCTTGTGCCTATATAGTATATTGGTTTATTCTCCATGTTTGACAGTTTAAATGAAACTGAATAGCCCTGAATGCAGAGAGCTGCGGTGCATTCGGCCTATCAGCCCCCCATCATATGGTTGTAGTTTTGCAATATCTAGTCCCAGTCTATGAAGCCAGAGAGCAGCAGATTTACGCGCTGGCACATGATATGCCCCGTGGATACTGATGTGCTGCTGATGGTTTGGACGTACCGCGGCGTTCAAAGCCTCGTGCTGGTCTTTTGAAGCCCTGTGTGTCATGCCTCTTTGATTCTGTCACTGTGGCGGACAGCTTCAGCCAGATTATGGCAGGATGTTTGGCCTGAGAGAGAGCACCACTAAAGTTTTCCCCCGCACGGTATAAGGTGTCCCACTTGCACAACTATGTGAATTCAAACACACTCTGACCTATGAGTTCCTAAGAGTGCTTCATGGTGTCTACTCTATACACAGTATATCAAATAAATAACGGTAGTGGGTCGCACACACCAAGACTGCAGTTCAAAACACACTGATGAAGGCTGGATTGTCTCTGTTCAAAAATGAAATAAATGTTTTGAACCGCAGTCTCGGTGTGTGCGACCCACTACTGTTATTTATTGGATATGTTTTGAACGGGTAACGCATCTAAAGTCAGAGCACGGTGGTAATTTATTGTCTATACACAGTACACACCGTGGTATGGGGGTGTCTACAAACATGCTGAGTATTTTGTATGCTGGTGTATTTGTGTGTCATATTGCCTAAACCAAAGCACACACCAAGACAAATTCCAATCAGTGTGTCATCATTATTTATTTTTTATTGGGCCTCTGCAGGCATTGGTTTCATCATCGTCTCACATATACTGCCATGCACAGAGGTTTTTGTCAGCGTGTTGTGCTGACTTACTACTTTACTTTGTCTGAGAATGACTTGTCTGGCACCGATGCTAATAGACATAGACAATTTAGCCTAATCCAATAGGCTATATTCTGCCCAAGGCAGTCGGGAGGCAGGAAGGAGTTGGGATTTTATGGATTTTATGATCTAAGGGATTTTATTATCTAGCTCACTCTGATGATATTATAATGTTTCCATTCCTTTGACCTCGGGTTGGTGCGGTTAAGTAATACTGTCATACTAAATGAACACGCACACACGCACACACACACACACACACACACACACACACACACACACACACACACACACACACACACACACACACACACACACACACACACACACACACACACACACACACACACACACACACACACACACACACACTTTTATAAAGAATCTTAATCTGACAGCATTTTCAATTGTTTTAGATTTAACTGTTGTCCTCAGTGACAAACATTACTCTACACATGAGCAAAACAAATTTGCAGAGTGATGTACCATTCTCTGAAATGTCAGATGTCAAAAAGTTGAGTGTGAAATGATTTGTTTACATAGTAATAATAATAATAAACTTTATTTATATAGCACCTTTCATACATAAATGTAGCTCAAAGTGCTTTACAGAGCAAAAAAGATAATAAAAACAAAAGCAAAACAAAACCGCATTAAAACAGGCATGCAGTTAAAACAATAGGACAATAACGCAGTGTCAAATCAGGAGAAGGCAGTGGTACAAAGATAAGAACAGATAAACTAAGGCAACGACATTAAAAAAAAAAAGAAAAAAACTAGTGGTTACGTGCAAATGCTGAAATAATACTGTTACTAATTTGGTCTTTTACGGGCTTTAAATCTGACTTATGTGGTCACCAGTGTTGATTACTGTATATCATTCTTATTGTATAGGGCTATATCAACACTGGTACATGGAATTGGTGACGGCGAGAACAGAAGGACTTTGATGATGTGGGTTTGCTGAGGTGGAGCAAAGGTAGCTGAAGCCTTTCATATCCAGGTGCTCGTGCACGCGCGCGTGTGCTCGTTCCCGCCGAGAGACTCAGCCCCCCCACACGGCAGCACATGACTGCCGGAGGAGATATGATGCCCCCGGTGTTCAACGCTTTTCCAGTGATGCAGATAACTGCAGAGTCCCGCCTCCCTGGCAACTGTGTTGGAAGGAACAAGCTATCTTAATGGCATGCTAATTGATTTGGTGTAGCTCAGATAGTGGCGGCCTGGCGCAGAGTGATAAAAGCAGAACCGGTCGGGCCGGTTGGTTCACAGGAGGACAAGGTGCTCATCAAAAACAACCATGTCAGCCCATTCACTATTTGAACACAATTTTACACTGCATTGCGCCACACAGAGGCGTGCAGACCTTTAGTGTAGAAATGCGTGTGCACGCGCGGGGCAAACGTGCACAGCTGCACACACACAAACACACAGGCGAGCACGCGCTCAACAGTGCTATGCTTCTGTAAGTGGATGACCCACTAAGCTCATTTTAGGCGTACAGTGCGAGGTCAGACCAAAACGAACAAACAACCAGCCGTGTTGTCACAAGAACATTCATCACAGCTATTAATTACTGTATGTACTCTATATCTGTGGCCTGCAGAAATAGATAAACATAATGACCACTCTACCATCCTCTCACTGGCACTGATATTAAGCCATAAAGCTTGGGACATGAAAATAACCTTGGTTCGGCATCGCCACCGTATAACCGAGCGCCTCATTGATGCTCCCACAGAAAAACTTTCCCTGTAGTGTGCAGCCTGAACATTACACTAGTAATGCAATACTAGTATTACAGCTCCAACCTGTAACTTGTATGTCCTCCCCGGGAATCGAACCCATGCAGCTCCCCTACACGGGTGGCAAAAGTCCTAAGACAGAGCTTATAAGACTGCCTTGGTTTGTGCAGAGGTGATATCACTCCATTTTGCAATGCCACTTTTTAACCAGCTTTGAGTCATATAATAATAGAAGAGATAGACCACCTGGCTCCAACCACCACAGTTGTACAGATTACAAATCAAAATGATTTTGAATGGGTTTTATTCCCTGAAAGTTAATCTAATATCTCCCACACAGTGAGTGTATAGTCACAATACTCACAAAGTGAATGCGAAGGCCACTGGGCCTTGGTGCTGGACTAGTGGCTGGTGTGTTGAGACAGGGGGCGGTGGTTTGAGGTGGAGAGGCTGCCGCCAAGGTCAGGATGACTGTGTGGAATTTGTCCTTCTATGCAAAAAGAATAGTCTTGGTGTCAGAGCAAGGCTAGAAAACGAAGCCAGGTTATGAGGGAGGACGTTTGTGCAATGAAGCCTCGATCTCTCTGTCATGTCGGAGCCTTGATAATCCTCTGCGCTGAAAGTGAGAGAGAGAGAGAGAGAGAGAGAGAGAGAGAGAGAGAGTTAGATGCAGTTTAATTCCTATTTATATCCAAAATGTATTTGTAAATACATTGTTTTATTTTGATTGTCTTGTTCCACTTCTGCTTTGCCAATGTAAACGTACGTTTTCTCATGTCAATAAAGCTCCTTTGAATTGAATTGGGGAGAGAGAGAGAGAGAGAGAGAGAGAGAGAGAGAGAGAGCCCTGAATAGGCTGAATGTATGGCTGCTCAGTGCAGCGCATATTATATTTCACCAGGGGTTACTGCGTTACTGCAGCCATCAATGCATGGCTGACATGTCTGCAGTGTGGGACCAACAACAGGACCTCCTCGAAAATGAGACGATGCATGTCAAGGGGTTTATTTTCTTCTAATAAAGGTAGTATAGTTTAATACTTGGAGACACACTAATGCCGCGGTGTCACACACGCCGGCACCATCATACGACGAAGT
This sequence comes from Protomyctophum parallelum, assembly GCF_964188405.1. Classification (NCBI taxonomy): domain Eukaryota; kingdom Metazoa; phylum Chordata; class Actinopteri; order Myctophiformes; family Myctophidae; genus Protomyctophum; species Protomyctophum parallelum. Next base: position 16,269,630 of record NC_139704.1, on the reverse strand, counting down.
AAAGGTCGCGCTCAAAATGGGATGAAACACTATCATGATTTTGTAGTTTGTTTTCCAGTTAAGGAACAGAAATTATCTATACATATTATATAGGCTACCGCAGGGTAATAAAAACATAGTAGGCTGCATAATTAAGGCTGACCTTATAGGTGACTCAATATGCAACCATTGACAATACTGTTGACTATACTGTTTATGCTTGCCCATTAGCACACCCATGGCTCTGTGGCTGGGCACACCTAAATCTAACACGGCCATTATTAATTTGGTCAGCTCAGCTGCAGCTGTGCTATTATTTTTTCTAGCATTTCTTTGTTGTATAGCACGTTTCAACGGCAAAGCAATTGAACGTGCTGTACACTGTGCATCAAGCAAAGGAAACACAATTATACAATGACATTAGGATGCATCAAACAAAATAAGTCTAAATAAATAAATAACACATACAATCACAGTGCAGAAGAGAAAGAAAACCACCAGTTCATTAAAGGGTGGCCCTTTAATGAACCCCTTTTGCAACCAGATCTTATTTTAATGATGTTTGGGAGACAAGAAACACTTTCCTGGGGTTTTTAGTGGATATTTTAGTATTTCAAAGTGTCTGTGATGTCATGGACACTGGTCTCACTGTCTGATTACTACAATGACCATAATGCTTTGCTGCATTCACCCCACATTGTGGAGAGGGAGACAACATGTAGTCCAGGAAGGAAGTGAGACCAGTGTCCATGACACCAACCAGTGGAATGGCATGGGTAGCCGGACAGCCCAGTGGACAGAGAGAGGCATCACCCCAGAGGAATGTCTCGCGACTGGCCATGACCAACCTTGGGCCGTCTGCGGGTCGGTGAAGGATGCTGCAAGGCATCCATGAAAAAATGGAATATAACTTTTTCTGATGCATGCGTGTGTGGCGAACCACAAACAATGGACCACATCATGATGTGTATCTCTGCTCCACAATGTACTGGAGATGACCTGGCCGGGCCAAATGCCGCTGCACTCGCCTGCGCCAACCACTGGAAAGACGTGATATAGAAGATGGCCAGACACGAAGAAGAAGAATGACACCACTGGCACTTTGAAATACTAAAATATCTAAAAACACATAGTATTACACACCAATAAAACCATGAAAAAACCCTGGAAAGTGTTTCTTGTCTCCCAAACATCATTCAAATAAGATGTTGTTCACCTTAGCAGTAGCACCACCTGATCCATCCACCTCCTCCTACCACCCACCTGTCCTAGTCCCCTCCCCCTTCCTAATGAAAGGACTACCCACCTGTCCTAGTCCCCTCCCCCTTCCTAATGAAAGGACTACCCACCTGTCCTAGTCCCCTCCCCCTTCCTCATGAAAGGACCACCCACCTGTCATAGTCCCCTCCCCCTTCCTCGTGAAAGGACCACCCACCTGTCATAGTCCCCTCCCCCTTCCTCGTGAAAGGACCACCCACCTGTCATAGTCCCCTCCCCCTTCCTAATGAAAGGACCACCCACCTGTCCTAGTCCCCTCCCCCTTCCTAATGAAAGGACTACCCACCTGTCCTAGTCCCCTCCCCCTTCCTCATGAAAGGACCACCCACCTGTCATAGTCCCCTCCCCCTTCCTAATGAAAGGACTACCCACCTGTCATAGTCCCCTCCCCTTTCCTCGTGAAAGGACTGACCATGAGTTGGGTCTAAAATGGTCTAGCTCTGACAGCAATTAAATCTTGTTTGATATGGCACTGCACTGGACATCTACAACAGCAAAGCTTGGAAAAAGATAATACATAATATTTTAGTTGGAAAAATAAATGTATAACTAAATGGACCATGGGTCCATTTAGTTTGTACATTTGTACACTCTCAGAGTTAACCTACAGATATGTAGGCTATGTAAGGGTACAATTTGGTTCAATCTAATTTATTTTATTGAGAACGGAATGGATTTGTGTGTTTTTTTTTTGCTGCAAATAAGAGAATAGAACTTGCCAGTATGAACTCCAAAATAAAACCTATATTGAGTAACCATAGTACTGCTGTCTCTTCTGATACTATTCAGTGAGTCTTATTTTGAAACCACTACACTACAGGAAGTCTTGCTAGTTATGGTTACTTGCTACTGGTCCGTGCTAGGGGGGAAATCAAAGCTGTGCTGCGAATGAATGGATTACGCATATTATCCTTTTCCCCAACGTGCAACACCATGCAACCATGGAAACGTCTTTCACTATCAGCTGCAGTTAGTGGTGAGTCTCATGGATTGTTTTTCTGCTAACTCTCTCTCTCTCTGTGTTTACTTTACCCCATGATCTCCCCCCTAATGTTGCTGCACGTGCATATTTACCAAGCCCACACCTATTGTTGTGGTACGATAATGAGGGGGAGGGTGTGATTGTGGAACCTCACTTAATCACTGTTTTTTCATTGGCACGTTTGACTGTCAAGGTTTCAGCCTCCAGGGAGAAACCCTAAATTCAAAGGGAAGACATCATTGCACATGACAACCACACCACGGGGTCTGATGAAGTACTGTCACCTCATAGAACAGAAAGAAATACAAAGATTGTGGTGCCCCATCATTAACATTAGTGATTGGAGCCGGGCGCTGAGTTTTATCACTATCTTTTATCACTCCAAAACATAATTACTTTGTAATAACAGTTTTGTCTTTGTTTAATTGAAGAAAATTATGGCACATCCAAGTGTTGTTCAATGCATTTACTCAGTGTAGTCTTCTGTTGTTGTTGTTGTTGACGGTTATAGATGTGTGTATCGTCTACAATGGTAGTTTATTAGCTGCAGTGTTGCCTATTTACAATTTACAATTACAATTTAGGCATTTAGCAGACACTCTTAATCCAGATTTAGATTAAGCCTATACTAGCCTCCCATGTGTTTATTAATAGTTTGTCAATCTGAACTGAAAAACCTACAGTATCAGGCTATGGTTTCCATGCCCCATATAGGTCTAAGCAGCAGCACTTAGAACTGTACTATGCCTTGTTATTAGGTGTAAATGAGCAGGTTCTCCCTGGTTTATGGAGGCTGGGTTCAGAGGGGAAAGGAAGCTGCAGTGATTACTGTAGCTGTGACGCTATGATTGCACAGACCCTGGCATATGATTAAGGGGAATGGACCATATCTCTCACCATCTGAAAGAGGGATAAAATTCTGCCTCATAGCGTGGCTGCAGGCGATCGCACATGTTTTATTTCTGAGCATAAATTACTCGGTAAGGGCACTTCTTGCCCAAGGTTGTATCCCCAAATAAAGGTTTGTGGTTGTGAGAGCAGGTATTAGGCGGTCAGATTTGTCATGTGCTGCACATCCTCATCGAGGAGGTCAATGTGATTTATTCACCAGGGATTCAACCGTGTGTTGTTGGCATCTAATTGACCCTCTTTAAAACTTTTTAGGTGAGATTATTTGTTCAGTAGCTACTAAAGCCTTTATATTTTAATCATCAGTAATCATAGCTAGTGTTTTGTTCATTAACTGATTTGTTAGTACATTTGCTAAGCAATCCAGATAAAACCCAGCCACTACTGTAACTGTACGTATCATTATACCAACATCAAGATATTTTCTGTGATGTCCTATTCCACTTCCAGATCCACTTCACTATAGAAAGAGGGTAAACGGTCATCAAAGTTCTGGTAAAAATGTTGAAGCTGAGATTTATTTTCGGGCATGCATTCTATGGGGAGCTAATCCCCCTTTTGCAGCGGGCCTTTTCCAGGCTCAAGTTGAATTGCGGGGAGATAAATGTTTAAAGCTCGGGGCCTGTGTGCATCATCAATACCAGGTCTGCTCAGGTCTTGATATGAGCAGGCCTTCACTCTAGTCTGTAGGCAGACCCCCTCTCTGCTCGGCTCTGCCTCTCTCGTGATCTTTATTTGACGTTGCCATTGCTTTTATCTCCACAATGCTGATTGATGGGGTGTCTATCTTTCAACGGACAGTGGTGGCACGGTAGGACTGGCACCTGCTGTATTTGACTCGACAGGGTTTCGGAGAGACATGTCTGGGCACTGTGGGTCTGTCACAGAGTGACTGACAGGACCGGTGGGGGTCATGTGATTTAAATTCAGAAGGCAAAGGTTTTTGGGGGCCGAAGGCGCTTAAATGTACTCTCTTTTCACACCGTCTTGAGACCAAACATTCTGTATGAGGAGATTTACGGTAGAAAATAAAAAGTGTTGGAGTGAATCTTCTCCTGTGTGGTTCGTGGGCGTATAAGTCTAGATAGATTTAAGTTCTCATTATCCTGACATCCTCAATGGATACTTGGAGTTCCCGGCTTTATGACAGGCTTTCAGAGCGAGGTGAGATTGGTGGATGTTTATGCTGGTGTAAGTGCAAACCATGTCACGTCAAGGAGAGGCAACCGAGTGTGTTTACGGCACATGGCGATGCAGGTGCTAAATAATTAAGGGAAGCAGCAGCTCTGTATTCCTGACGCTCGCGCCAGGCTTAATGGATGTGTGTGTTGGCGGGGCTGACCCTGGCGTGAACCTTCATTAGAGCTCTCATTTCTATACCCAGCAAAAACACTGACCAGGTTCTATCTGCAGCACTGTTATTTCCACGGTCTGGCCGACACGGTCAGCATTAGCCTGACCCCTGGCAGAAAGGCAGATGGTCTGGGGGAGGGGGCAGGGGGGGACGGGACGCGGGAGGTGGAATTCAGCGCCGACCCGGGGAGAGGTCGCCCTCATCCTATCATCCTTCCTTCCCCTTCTCCACTTTCACCTTTAGCCACAGCTAAGCATCGGCACATTCCGGTCCCGTTCTCCCGAAGGACCCGCCGCAAAGTCACGCCCAGCCACACTAGGCCCGCCTTGGCTAACGGTATTCCATTTGAAATAATAACCAGCGTTGGAATTGGACTGCCTGCTTTCCATAAACCCATTTCAGACATCGGTCCCATTCCTATTACACAATGTCTCTGTCCATACACAGGTAGAACCATCTCAGAAGGCACTGTCCCAGGAACGGTATGGGGGGGGGGAATTTGTCTGACTTATGGCCGATACATTCATCAAGCTTGTGCCAAGCCAATATCACACTGTCAGAATGGAGCATGTGGCGTTCTATCACCATGAGAGGCTGTGACAGGACAAGTCCTTTTCTATTACCTTCTCACAGGGCAATCTGTGACATTGCCTCTATCTACTCCTTTATAACACTGTTGATTCCAACTGCGCTGGTGGATTCCATGTGTTGCTGGGCCACAATCAGTGTGGAGCCTAACTGGATTTGTGTGCCATGCACACTGGTATGGATTGGAAAAGTGAGTTGTTGAATCATTGAGTCATTATGTTCACAAAATAGAATCAGCTTAATTTATTTATTTATAATAGTTAATAAGTGTATTTGTTTTCACGGTGAGCGCCCGTCTTTTCATCATGTGATAAACTACCATCTCATTTGTAAATCCATGGAGTAGCCTGTTTGAAATCCCATAGAGTCACCTGAGAGTGCTGTGCAGAGCTCTACACTCTGAAGTGGCTGAATTCCCTATTTCATATAATAGCCCGGCAAAGTTTTTTCTCCCACATACAGTAGGCACATACAGTATTAAACAGGTCAGTGGATGCCCCGTTCCTCCCTCTCTCTCCTCCATTTCTCCCTCTCCCTCTTTCTTTCCCTCCTCCTCTCTCCCTGTCCTCCCCCCTCTCTCCATCACTTCTCTCCCTGCTCTTTCTCTCTCTCTCTCTCATTTTGTTATTCGGTGGAGTCTGTTAAGGAGTCGTCCTGTAGAGTTGTCCGTCCCCCCCACTCCCCCACCACCACCAGCCCAGTATGCCTCCTCTATGTTCTCCTCGCCTGAAGCAGTGAATTACTATTTATGCGCTGAACTTTGACAGTGCACCAGAGTCTGTCCCCAGCTCAGTCAGTCGGCATAGCTATGCAGTGACGCCAGGAAGTTGGACTCGTCTTGCTGCTTTTATGGTTTCCTCCCGGCCGAGCCAGAGGTGGCGTGGAACTAGAGTGTGTAAAAGCACACAGGTGGGCTGTTTGGCAGGAGGGGCTATCTCGCAGGGATTGTTCAGTGGAGAGAATACACAGTAAAACCGTGAGTGTTATTCTAACTCTGAGACTGAGCAAACGAACCCGATTTGTTCTTTCTCAGGGTTACATCAACACCCAGGATTTTACTGTTTGGGCATACATACGCATTATAAAGTGTTAATTTAACTCTGAAAGTGTGAAAATTGGACCCGAATGGACTTTGGGACCCACACTCAAAAAAGTAAAACAATCGCCTTGTAAGTACGACTATTAAAAAAAGGTATATTAGCTTAATAAAATCTGTGAATATCACTTATGGGATCCTTTTAGTTGGATATACAATAATTAATGAGTAAAAATCCAACTGTTATTTGTGAGTTAAATGTACATATATTGTTTTAGTTCATTTCATGAAAATAAATGAGTATATGCCAAACTGGTAATATTGGTCAAATATATATACAAGTCTCAGTAAGTTTCCATCATAATATTTGAGAATGGAGTAATCGTACAGATCAGTTTGAAGAAATGTAATTATTACTCATTCCTACCCAATATTATTAGTAGATACGGTATCTACTAATAATATTGGGTTGAAATGATCTAAGATACCCATTAGACACGCCTACCTGCCTCTTATTGGCCAGAGTTCATAACAGCGATGAAAGCCGGACCGATACGAGTCATCCCGAGTGGCAGGCTGGCAGCCATTACAAAATGTACAGCAGAAGCAGTAGCTGAGCCGCGCCACGCAAGTGAAGTGAAGTTACAAGAGAAGTTCTCCTTCATGGTAAGTAGCCAGCTATCAAATGTTAATTAAATGTTGACCGTGTCTTCATACTTTTTTTTTGGACCGGACTAAAGCCATGGTTTACATGACGCTCGTATAGGGCTAGCAAAACTAACAACTGTCAAGACTAAAGAGTGCATGCTAATTTTCATTCAGCCCCACCATAACGTAACGCATGTGGTCGTCGACACTATACACATAAACTACACATGTTTCAGCCATGTACATATACACAATATCATGTTAAAATGCATAGAATAGCCTACACATTATTTGCGAGGGAAAGTTCGCGCCGAACGGGAAGGGCTCAGGGCTGCATGGTAATTGTAGTTCATTTGACTTACGATTGTATGTATGGCTCACTGAAAGAACTATCAAAATGGCCGCTATAAACGCGGGCTTATTTATTATGTTGAATTCTATGCTGTAATATTAAACTAAACATGCTTCATCTATACAGTAAACGTTAGACGATAAGCTTGTTGTTTTGCGGTGCCTGCGTGCGGTTCATGTTTTACGTAGGCCAGCAGTATAGGCTATAGGCTTGAGCTTTTAGAAATATTACTTTTGCTAAGGGGGACATAGACCAACAGGGGAGCCCACGACGGGACGGACGGCCGCGACCGGGCGTCGCTTAACGGGGGAGGATCATGAAGAAGTGACGCCGAGGAAGCGACGCCATGGGCCGTCGGAGCCCCCCTAACCGACCGCAATAGGCGGAACGGGCTGGCGGGGCTGCGATATTAAACATTTTTCAGGGAGAACTCTTGGGGCCTCTACGCAGCTGCGTAGTTTGCGGTAGAATGGTGAATAAATCTGCAGGCAGCGTCAGACAGTGCAATTACATGTGGACATTGTCATCCAGCACAATCATTGGAATTATAAACTGCATGGAACGAAATGCATTTAGATCAGTGCTAAATGTCTGTTAGCAAAAGTAATCATTCTAAAAACTCAAGCCTGCTTGTGAGCTTGTAGATGAGCTATATTTCCACATTTATGTTTTTAAAGTATACGGTGTAAAGTATACAGTTTAATGTTCGTTAATGTTTGTTTTGTAGACTGTTGAATAAATCACTGCAGCTAAGAGCCAACATCAGACAGAGTGGACATTGTCAACTATAGCCTGTAAGTCCAGTATCATTAAGGCATTTTATATACTAGCCTACTGCTAGCCAACTTCTTATGCTGCAATCACACTGGCAGATGCAAAAGATACAAAGCTACAAACATTGGCTGTATCTTCATGTCGCTCACTTCCATTAAACATTAATAGTAGACTAGACTGTATCTTTGCATCTGTCCGTGTGACTGTGATCGCAACATTAGGTATTTGACTATTTATGGACTAAAGTCCTGTATAAAAATGTATGTTGCTTTGTCTGATCATGTGCATGTCTGCATATTTGTCTGTAGACTCTGTAGGCATCAATGTCTGGCTCCTTCTCTTCTGTTTGATTCTCCTTCCCTGCTGCTGCCAACAATAAAGCCTCGTCACTGCTTGACCTGGGTTCCAGGAGGTAACAACCGTAAAAAACACACACAATGTATTCATAATTTCATATATACATTGTTGCTGTTGGGCAGAAACCTCATATCTCCATATTTCAACGTTTGATGTTTTGTCACCAATACTACAGTGTCTGCACAAAAGTAACAATAAATAGCCGGTCTACAAGCTCACAGCATTGCTCACAGTCTCATTGCGTTGTGTGCATGCTTGTAAATCTGCTATTTCAGCTTTTTGGGGGTTTTAAACTATTAGTCTTTCTGTGGCATTTATAAATATTGAATCAATGCAAAGTATTGACAAGAGCTAAGGCTTGAACAGTGTGCCTGATGGGAAATTAACAGGGTTTCATTATTGTGTATTTAGTCTTATTTTCTACTGTCCATGTCTTCCAGCTACACCTCAACTCTTTGTCTCCCGGTATGCTGTCCTCTTTGCCTCCCGGTGGCTGTCCCCCAGGCATCTAGACTCATACAGACAGCAATTCAACAGTCTGGACAAACAAGTGACTGGATACCTTACTGGTAGGACACTGTTTAATAATTGTTTTACAACCTTTCTATACAGTTATTCAACTATATTCCTGAAACATTGTGTTGCAGATATTATTCATTTACCACTGCGTTGTCTGCTCGCTGCCTTATATGAACACAGCTGCTTCAATAATTCTTCCCTGTGTAATATTTTGATCCTTGAGGAGGATAATTAAAATGTTGAATCATTGAGATTTTACAGTTGGGACTCAGTAGATGTAGTTTATCAGTGATATGGATTTGAGTGGTGCCTGACGGCTCCAACTAACTGCTATGTCCATATGTATGTCCTGATGAGTACGAATTGGGGTTGATTGGGCTGATTCAGGTCACACACACAGCAGCCATAGTACAGTGTACAGTACGAGTTATACTGTAGAGTATGAGTTGTACAGTACAGTACGATGCATATAGTTGCATCGCTCAGTTCACACAGGTGTGATTTTTATAGATTAGTTGGTATGACAAATATTAGTCAAACTCATTTTTGAAAGAAACATTACATCAGTCTGTTGGTTCCCTGTTAACACCTAGTGTATCTCTTCTAGATGAGCGTCAAGGATGTAAAGGAGAGATGGCTGGCCTTGTTTGATGCTTCACAAGTGAGTAAATTGGATTCTTGTAGCAGGGTTCAACAGAAATGACATCCTGCATGTGACACACATTTACATTGTATTTAACCAATTGTACCCATTCCTGGAGCAACAGTGGTGGAAAATGGATGTACAAGATCACAATGTGATTTGTTTTTCTCCCTTCCCCTCATCTGTTTTTCAGGTCAGCGCAGAGTTCAAGTTGATCACTACAATGAAGCTTGAGCCGAAATTCATGGAGATGTTGGACCTCTACACACCTAAACTGGACCTCTACACACCTAAACTGGACCTCTACACACCTAAACTGGACCTCTACACACCTAAACTGCTGTCCATGTTCCAATCTAAGAGAGGTGCTGTAGGAGAGCCACATCGGGCAGAAATGAGTGCTCTGCTTCAGGTAATAAACCATTTAGACCTGAGGATGATTCTTAAAAACGGCTTCTAAATCAGAAAATAGCAGATATGCAAGCTCACATTGCATCTCACTGAAGTCTGTGAAGTTGCAGATCTTCTATTCTCGGTATTCATTCACTTTAAAAAGCTAGAACACTGGTAGAAGTTTGTGTTGTAATTTCCTTGACATGTAACTTCACATGCAGGTGAGAAATGTTCCTCATTGACTTCCACTGTAGTATCTTGCCTGTAACGCAAACCTGTCAAATGTCCTAGATCAGTCCCATTAAGTTAATTACGATCACTTACTTTAGATACTAATGTATCCTAAACAGGCATCACTATGTCTCTGTCCTGTCCATTCCCTGATAGACGAAATGCATGGCTTAATAGTCTTGTCAGTACTAAACCCCTCTTATTCCTAAACTTCTTTGCTTTTTTACTATTTTGAAAAACATTTTTGTTCATTTAGATTGGCTAGTTGACCAATTTTGTTTTTCAAAAGAGTAAAAAAGGCAAAGAAGTTTCGGGATAATGTGTTTAGCACTGGTGGAAATGGGGCCCTAAATGCTAAAACTGTGTGCAGACAATTGAAACGGTAGACTTTAAAGTTGGTAAACAAAAGCCCAGCTTGGATGTGCAAAGTAATGCATTGTATTAAGGATAAAACTTTGTCTGCAGAGTGGAGACCCCATACAGCTAACCAGAGGAATCGTGATCAAGTGCCTCATCGACCATCTGGGAGAAGAGCCTGGTGCCCTGATCAAGGACGTTGAAGTTAGTAAAATAAAGTATTTAACAATTTGTAGTTTTAACTAATGTCATCATCATGGCTAATTGTGAGACAATATCTCAAACGTGCCAAGAACGGCAGAGTGAGGAGCTTGTTTTGTGAGAGTGTCCAGAGAATCAGGTTGTGAGATGGCATGTCTAGTGCTACTGCAGTTCAGACATGTGTTCCTACATACTGTCTCTTGGTAAGGTCAAGATACACTCAGGTCTGCACTGCACATGGATACAAGTTCCATAGCAGCATAGACAGCAGCATGTCTTAATTATGGAAGCATGTTGTACAGCAAAAATAGCAGATCTACAAGGTCACAAATTGGCAATAGAATACATGTTTACAAGCTTCTTCCATGAACATGAATGGTCTCAATCTGGCCTCAATCTGTGATTTCTTCAACTGGTTGGCAGCAAACGTTTTCAATTGCAAACTCAAGACACTGACGGAGGTCCCACCCAGAGCAGGGAATTGTGCAACAGTAGTAACTGTTTAGAATGATAATACCGTGAACATCATCATTACGTTTTCATTCATGAGATTCTATTTTTACAATGTGTGCAGGATGCTGGTGTCGATGTAGAAGAGGAGTTGTCGGGGGAACTGATGACTATCTACAGTCTGCAAACTCAAGAATCACCAGCTGCTGATGTAGGTATTGTTATTGAGGGCATCCCTGTCCTCAACAACCTCGGCGATATTAGCAGAGCCTGCTGCTATCTCCTGGGACTGACCTACTGTACGTGTTTGACTTGAAGTACCCCAAGAAGTTCAAATACATCTTGGAGGTTTTTCAAAAGGTACTGCTTGGACTAGACCCTCAACAGCTTACACCCAAAGTGCAGACACTGAAAAACTGTCTGCTTGGCTAGTGTCCTGACTGACAACTTCAGTTTGAATGTTTTCAGTGAAAACAGATTAGTAGGGAACCACATCACATACGACACTGACTGATACTGCACTGTTCAAAAGGAAAGCCTATTGTATAAAGCATACAGCAGCATGTCAGATCTGTGCGTCTGACAGACTTGTTTTGAAGTGGAGGTGCTTATGTGTACACAGTGCATATAGCCAATTAGAATGTATTAATCTGTACAAACCTCACCGATAGACAGTAAAACGTTATTTTTATTTTTTCTATATTAAGAAATTCTTCCCCATTTGACCTTCCTGCTTTTTCTTTTTTTTTCTTGTACAGTAATGGGTTATTGATTGCTCCAAGCACATTACTTTAAAAACTAACATTTGTTGCTTAAAGGGCCACAGTTATTTTATACGTAATGTTCATTTGTCTGGGTCTTGTTAAATAATGCTTTTGGGGTTCATGTTTTTCGGTGCTATACAATTTTACAACTACACCAGGTTTTAATTGTATGCGTGTTGGCTGTTGACCAACTATACTTTCAATCTGGTGTCTGCATGTGACCATAGATGAATGTTTTCAAAAAAGAATGGCAGCTATTTTTGCTATGATGAAGTAGCCTATCAAATTGTGTTTTCAGGTGTGTGCGCATGTTTGTAGATCGGCTAATTTGGGTGCTAGACACCGGCATGCAGGCAAATTAATTAAACCCAGCCTTGACCTAAAATGTTTATGTCCTCAAGTATAGTGTGACGTGCATGTGTGTGTGTGTGTGGGGGGGGGGGGGTAGACACTAGACAATCAAATTGTGTGTGTGTGTGTATACGGTATAGTTTCGGTGGGACACCGGCAGGCAATTCATTAAACCCAGCCTTGACTAAAAAAAAAGTCAAATGACCATCCTATAATGTTTATGTCCTCTCAACTATAGTGTGCGTGGACTTTTGTTTTGTTTTATTTACCTGCCATGGGCAAGGAAAATGTTCTTTAATGTTGTTGCAGACAACAATTTGCACATTGTCTAAGGAAAATGTTCTGTTGCAGAGAATGCATACATTGTTTGTACTTATACGGCCCTATCTTTCGCCACTCCTTATCCCTGAACTTATTTGCCATTTTTTACTATTTTGAAACACACTAAAATGATTCAACTAGTCCATCGTCAAAATCGTAAAGAATGGCAAATAAGTTTACGGATATGGGGTGGCACAAGATATAGCCCATGTAGGAAATGTTTAATGTTCTTAAAATGTATTTGCTGACATTGTAATTTGCACATTGTTTCGTGTGGCCAGACTGTTTCCTCCCATACAGTATGTGAGTGTTTAATACTTGAATGTTCACTTTGGTCAATTAAAAACGTACTTATCTGTATAATTGCATTGTGTATTCTCTTTGACAAAGGTAAATACAGAATTCCTTTTTGATTAAAATACTATGAGTTGAATACAGTTAAAATATTGAGTAAATGTAATGCATATATTTTATTAAATCATACACTCGTATATAGTTAAATCAACCTATCAATTTCAATCCCATATACTCAAATTTATATGTAATTTTAACCTAGGTTTTCTAATGCATATTAAGTTTATCTACTCAATTATTGTCATTTCAAGGTGCTAATGCATATTAAGTTTATCTACTCAATTATTGTCATTTCAAGGTGCTAATGCATATTAATTTTATCTACTCAATAATTGTCATTTCAACCTGCTTTAATATATTACTTGCACTTACTTAATTTTTAAGGTAGATTTTACTTGATTTCATAGCAGTCAAGTTTACTCGATAATTAAGGGTGTAAAAATGATTCACCAATATATTTGGGTAGATAGTAGTTTCTGTTTTCTGAGTGCATAAGGGTTGCTTCTGACAGCCTCAGGCAGAGTTTGAATTTTGTGTACAGTGAAAGCTATGGTGTGATCAATGCGGCTAATGATTTAATCACCCTTCTTGTTCCTTCTCTGGGGTGCCGAAATGAAAATGTGCTCTCCACAAAGTCCTTGGATCAGATTTGTTCACCGTTATGCAAGATGAAAGGCATTCTCCCTTACTAATGGGAATGCCAGAGAGAGAGAGAAAGTATATCATAAATGCTTTGATGGGCATCAAATCTAATCTGAATGATACAGAGCTAAAAGTGTTCCGGCAAAGACTTATTTCGATTCTATTTTCTTTTCTTTTTGCTATTTGATGCTCAGACAATGCTCTCTCAATTGAAGAGGGCACATCGCAGTCTTTTTTTCTTTCTGGAATGGAAAGGTTATACTGCAGACTGGAACTCATTATTGATCGCTCGCATCACTGTCTGTCTCTGGTATTTTTAACCACTTTCCTACCGGGCACTTTTATGCCAGGTGTCTTTGATCGAGTTTGAGGATGTCCGTTCTTTTTTTGTTGAAAGTTACAGTACAGATACATTTTTCATGTGCTGCTGTTGGCTCTACGGCTACTAGTGAATGATGTAATATCACATTAGTGTTGGTGGTGCTTGCTGTGCTGGTTGGGTGACATGACATGTTATTACTAGTGGTTACATGTTCCACTCACTTTTGTCCAGATAAAAATATAATGGTGCATAGTGCATCTACTGTCCAATAATATTATGGTCTGCTTCAAATAATGTTTTAGACATTGTCAAGTAGGTTGTCCTATACCCGACACCATGGTGTTGACTCAGGGCCGATACAGTACGTTGGTCCAATGCAGTGGATGGATGGAATTTTATTTTGTCATTGAACACAAGTGTACAACGAAATTAATCTGTTGGCATCAATCCAACGCAATACTAAAAAAATGAACACTCATAATAATGCAAAAGGTGTTGGTAGTGGCATCCAGTAGGTACCAATAATACAAATAGTAAGACAATAATACAGTTTATGTACAGTCAGTAAGAGTTCATATTGTCCTTCGGGGGGGGGGGGGGGGTCACTTGGAGAGAATAATGACTGAGGGGAAGAAGCTGTTTCTAAATCTGGTGGTTGAGGTCTTTCTGAGGCGAAATGGACATAGTGGCCGAATTTGTCATTGCAGCTCGAGCCAGCACTGGTCCGTTGACTATCATTGTGCACGTTCATGTTATTGCGCCCATGACACGTGAACGAATGTTTCATACGTGAATACGCACCAACGGAGTCAACGGCCAGTGTGTTCATGTTATTGGGGTAATCCATCCCAGAATGCACTCTGTCCTGCCCGGAAGGAGGAGTGAAATCGCCTCATCGCCGCTTTTGAGCAACTTAATGCAAGTGGATGGGAGGAGAAATCCGGTGCCGTTAAGACTCACCTGTGGCTCCCGACATACGTGGCTGTTTAAGACTCGAGCGTTATTCATAGTCTGGATTTTTGGTGGTGAGGTGACCACCAAACTACAACATGCCGTCACGAGCCGCTGTGAAGAGCAAACCACCGCCCCAGCCCTTCTCTCTGTTTTTACTCACCACCACTCAACGTTATTTCAGCTCCGGTGTACTCACCACCGGAGCAGTGGTCACCCCACATCCAGACTATGAATGAGCCTTCACCCGTGGCTCCCGACATACGTGGCCGGTTAAGACTCGCCGTGGCTTCCCTGTGAGGTTATGGTTATAGATGTAGAGGTTAGGGCTAATGCCTGTCGGACTGTTAGTACAGTACGTCGGACAAACACATGCACCCGTTGTCTCAATGGAAGAGTATAGGGAGAGCACCGGCTCCAACCACTGCAGATGTGCTAGTTTATATTAGCATACTCTACCATGCAGGTTGGTTCAAAAATAATGTTTTATTCATAAAAACAAGTCCTGGATCTGCTTTAGCAGAAAATGTGCTTTATCCTGAGTGTCCGTATCTGCCATCCAGATGGAAATGAGCAATAGCACAATTTAAGTGGTTTGAAATGAGGCATTCTCAACAACATTTTAGTACAGGGGGAAAGGGGAATGAAATTACAGCGAGAAAGTAGCAAGCAGGAACATTTTGAATGTGAGATACATAATTTGCGGAGCAGCTAGTTGAATTGGATTTTTAGATAGAGATGAACACTGAACTCATGTAGATAAGGTAGCTTTAGGTGAAAATGGTTTGAAAGTGATTGAAAACTCAGGTGAAATAAATTATGTTAATACATTTCACCTGTTTATTCAATAAAGGATGAAACCCGAAGCTGATTTAGTCGTTTTCAAGTTCAGGGTAGAAACTAGAGTAAAATCATGGCAGGCTGCCATAGAGTGATCTTATATAGTGGAAAAAGTACTCAAATGTTTTACTTAAGTAAAAGTATCAATATGGCACTATAGAAGTACTCTGTTACTGTTACAGTCCTGAATTCAAAATGTACTTTAATAAAATGACAGAAGTATTGGCATCAGCACAAAAGTAAAAGTAGTTATTGTGCAGAATGTCCCATTTTTTTCCAAATGTTTTCAAATGTCTAAAAATATTTTGCGCCTTGATTGTGAGCTTGTAGATCGGCTAACCCCCCCACCCACCCCCAGAAGCAAAGATTTGAGTTTAAAAAAAATTGCTCGGTCTGTGTCTCATAAGAGGGCTGTGGGCAGTTCAGAAACCCGTCCACCAGTGACATCATCAATGGGGAATCCAAGCTAATAGAAACTGCAGACTTTCTATTCCTGAAAAGTTGCAAAGCGAAAATGGAATCCATCATTCTCATGATAATACGAATCTGAATATACAGTATATTTTTAATCTTGTTTAAAAAACATCTGCCTCACTGGTGGACGGATTTCTGAACTGTCCACAGACAGAGTAGGAAGAAATTGTGGTATTTTATCATGGACCAATTATTTGAAGATTGTTGAAAAGTGGTGAAGTGGTCCTACTGCCTATGCTTGCACTGTTGCACAACAGCACGCCCATGGCTCTGGTCACAGTTAAATCTAACACAGCCATTATTGATCATATTGGCTGCATCTGTGTTCATTACTAGCCTTACATGTTTCTGATCTGCTGACTGTAATCATTTTGGACTGAGGCCGATTCTACAAATGTCTTCTAAATCCTGATAGTTTTCTTGAAAAACCTGTTTCTATGTCAATGGTTCTCAAACTATGTATCTATGTATTGGCCACCGACACCCATCTGAAAATATGTTGTTCCAGGATCCCCCCAGAAGCAAAGATTTGCTTCTGGGGGGAAGAATATATATTCAATGATTTGAGCCACATTTTCACGATTTTTCAAAAATAGCAGACCTACAAGTTCATAGCGCGGCACTCGGTGCCGTGCTATGAGCTTGTAGATCTGCTATTTTTCAACCGCTAAAGCATAACATAATGCTTAAAAACACCGGGGGGTTCCCGCCCAGAATGGATTAACCTGAACTAGAAAACAAAACCAGCCTATAGGTTTTCATGCTCTGTTAATGTATATGTACTTAGTAATGAGTACTGTAATTAGTAACTACTAAGTATTGAAAATTGGAAATACTCCAGTAAAGTAACAAATACTTCAGTACTTTCCGAGGACTCATTGCCCAGAATGCACTCGCTGTCCCTCTAATACAGAGGCAGATGCCATACTCTAAAATACATATTTTAATCATTGTGATCAATGTATTGATAGTAAATAAAATGTATACACAACAGTGATCGCTTGTTATAGAGGCTATTCTACTTGGATGTTATGAATGCAGGTGTGCCTTGAGATTTTGACTTGCCTTCTGGTAACAGAACACACTTTGATAACCACTGGGCGAGAGAGAGAGAGAGAGAGAGAGCTAACCCATGCAACATAGCGTAACACTGTACCTTGTACAGTATGTCAAACAGCCTAACTTCAGTCTCAAGCTCTTGTTAATATACATTGGTTAAATATGTGTAAAACCCACAAACCCATTAAACCACTTTTGTGTGTAAAATAAATAAATACATGAAAAGAATGAATACATTTATTTATAAAACATTCATGACAGCAACAATGACACGAGGTAACACTCCTTAAGGATGTGACACCAAGTGTGAGTGTGAGTAGACCAGTGTTTGCCAAGCATGCATGCAAACCATGGAAACCGTGGGCTCCTAATTGCAGTGATCCAACATTTGCCAACACATGACAAGGCCAACGATTATTGTATTATGAGCATTAGGCCCGTCATTATTGCTGATCACTTGTTGTGATATGATTTTGTAATGTTTTCCATTATTTAGAGAACTCGGAGCAAAGTGGATTAGTTTACATTCATGGACGTGTCACTCCACAGTGGTTTATAACAATAACAAAAGACATGTACATTTAATTGTGCAATAAATGTATTTAGTGTGCTCAGACTCACTGTATTCCAATGGGGTACAGTATAAGTACAGTATAACTGTACAGTATAACTGCCGCTGTGTGGGAGCCAGTGTTGAATTTGTCGACTAATACTATTACAAAAATCAACAAATAAAAACTAGACTAAAAAGTCATTACAAGGACATCAAGGCCCACCAACATTTCCGTCCACTAAATCAACTGTACATTTAGTCGACTAAAATCTTGTGATATTTAGTTGACTAAAACTAGACTAACACTAAAACATTCTAGGTGACTAAAATGTGATTAAACTAAATTAAAACTATTCAAGAGACTAAATCTAAAATTGCTGTCAAAATCAACACTGGTGGGAGCAGCCGGATGAGACAGCAGAGAGACAGGTCATAACAGGCAACTATTATCTCATCAAATAATATACAGTAACTGAAATTCGATAACTCTGCCTACAGAGTACTGGTATTATTCGTTCAAATCTATTAACGAATCATTTCTTTAAGGGCGTCTACGGCCACCTAGATCTGTTGTTTTTCGTCATTCAAGCTCTTGAAATAGGTGCAGTAATAGTGGCTCTCCTATTTCTGGAAGACAATAAGCTGACAGGGGATTGGGATGGAAGGTCTGAGTTATATAAACCGCAACAAACGTGAAATACTAGCTCTGTTCTCAAACTCAGCGCCCCGGCTCGTCATCTGAACTTTTGCACTGTGAGTTATAAAGGAAGATGAATTGGAGATGGACAGAGCCTGTCTGATGGGTGACCTTCATTGTGCAGAGAGCACCGGCACAGCTTGCTTCAGCTTGCCTCCATAGCTAAAGACCAAAACAATTCTGCCTGTTCATATAGCCATATACGCCTCCAATGTCCTCCGATGTTTGCACTGACTCCAATCTCTGTAATGAAGCCTCATTTAGGCTTTGCCATAGTTGGCACTGGCTCCATGCAGGCCTGTGGAAAAACCCAATTATTATTTAAGTTTGTTTAGTACAATGCAAAAATAATGATCCTGTTTTTGACGTGTGCTGCTGTCAAAGACAGGACTAGAATGCCATTAATGCGTGATCGCTGTGTATTATAGCTGCAACATCGGCGCTTTTCATCCTGATTTGAGAGACGGATGGACAAAAAACAAAACAAAAACAAAAGTAAAAAACAAAGGAAAGATTGTCGGGTTATGCTCAGAGCTCCAGAAGCCCTGTGCCTTTTGAGGTCTCTCAACGTGACCTGATAACTTAAGAACTCATTCAGCCCCCAGTCTCCCTTCTTCAGCCAGTGGGATGATGACTGCAGTGAATTCAGGTCATCACATCATCACCGTGTGGCTTCAGACTGTGCTATTGACTTAAATGTGCTGCTGACAGCTAGGGAGTTCAGAGGCTGTGGGTATTATCTGTTTATGGCCTGGTGGCTGCAGCAGGGAGATGATTTGTTAATGGAGCTATAACAAAACAGAATGACGCTCAAGGTTATGGCTACGCTCGGTATGCGTGTGTGGCTGTGTGCGTGCGTGCGTGCGTGTGCACGTACATGTGAGCGACTGAGTGACTGCATGCCTGTGTTCATGCCAGCAGGCCTACTGTACATGCGTTCTTACAGTGTACATGTGTGCACCAGGGCACTGTGCTGTATTAAATTCGCCGCCGCACATTGATCTCTATTTACAATCGGGATCAATTCTAAATTGGTTTGAGCCGGTGTGAGTTATACACAAACAAATGGCTTTCTCTTGAGTCTACAGTGGGCCTTGTGTTTGCAGGCCTCTTCTGTCAGCTTTGTGGTGTTCTGCTGACAGAGAAGACTTATTCATGTCTCTCTGTCCTCTCTGCTGCCTCTCTGAAGGCCCATGCTTGAAAACCACAGAGACTGCAGTCAGTGCGGCGCTCCTGACGGGGTACCACACAACAAAGCCCTCGCGCTTTTCTCTTTTGAATGGCAGCAGCCAGCGTCCGACACACTTCTGCTGCCTTTGAAAGTGAGCAGGATCCCGACGGCTTTGACGTAGGGATGTTAAAGCTCTCGAATCTCCAACACAAGGACACTTTTGGCTCCGGCTTCTCCCTTGGATTTGACTGCACAGCGAATATTGCTCTTCATTTGAATAACAGAATTGCCGGTTTACATTTTATTTCTGCAGCCATGTTTTTATGATGGGGCTAGTTTAAATAGTTGAAAGCTTAATTGTCTTCTCCTGATGCTTCATGCTTTCCATTTAATCTATTTCGTAATACTTCTCTGTGCTAGATTTTCTGTTGTGTTTATGTAGCCTTGTGTTTTACATAATTCACTGAGTCACTGTATAATTCATCAAGTGATTGTCCTTTCCACTATGCATAGAGAATGTTCAGGAAACAGACCACGTGACGCCACAATGATTGACCTAAGAACAATAACATTCTTCTCGCTGTTACACCACAGTCAACCATTCTTCCCAGGTCTACAATTCCAGGGCTGGGTGGGTTTCAGGGAGAAAATTAAAAAACAAATTAAAAGAATTTCAATTAGGCGATTTTCTGAATTGGAGGGGGAAGTGGCAGCGATGTGGAAAAGGCTTTTAATCTTGGTGAGCCACCTCTTGTTCCATTAATCTCATATCCCCTGCTTATCTCCACTAATCATTCCTCCCGGTGCCAGCGGTCCTGGTGATTTTTAATGAACCCATTATGTCCTGAATCAGTCCACCAGGGCCGGCAGCCCGGCAAGCGTGCCATACGCTCATGAAGTGGGCTGAAAACAATCAGTCCTCACTTCATGATGCTTCAGCCCCATCTGCGAGTTGGGGGAAACAGACGGACGAAGCTGTCAAACAAATTAGGACAGTGACTTCTGAGGGGTCAAGCAGCCTCGGCAACTAGAACTGACAAAACATTGCGCAGAGTGTTGGCGCGAGGTTAAAGCGGCATTGATGGTCTTTGTCTGGCTTGGAGGCCTGGCCCCCTCAGATTGCACTATGTCAGGCTGGTTGCATCATCGGCTTGCTGTCAGTGTGAGATTGACAGACTTTAACAGGGGGTGGATCCAGGCTTTCTGAAAATAGCCATTCGGCTTCACAGGTTCACAACATGTTGCACCACAACACGTTGTGAACTCATAGATCAGCTATTTTCAGAGCGCTTATAGATCGTCTATTTTCAGAAAGCTTATAGATTGGCTATTTTCACAAAGCTTATAGATCGGCTGTGTTCACAAAGCTTATAGATCGGCTATTTTTAGCAGTAGTATAAACTCAGGCTTCAAATGACTATGGTAGTCTGTGGGAGTTTCAGTGGCTGAAAGCAAACTGTCCGCTAATTAACCATCTTTTGTCTCAATCTTTTTTAACACTATCAGATGGATTTGAACGGCGCTATAGTAGCCAGAGAGAAGTGGCTTTCTATTGCTGCATGACTATGTTCTCTATTCAGATGCAGTCTTCACTCATGATGTGTGTGTGTGTGTGTGTGTGTGTGTGTGTGTGTGTGTGTGTGTGTGTGTGTGTGTGTGTGTGTGTGTGTGTGTGTGTGTGTGTGTGTGTGTGTGTGTGTGTGTGTGTGTGACACCCCCCACCCCCATTTCTCTCCCCATTTCCTGTCAGTCTACTGTATACCTTACCTATAGAGGCATAAAAAAGCCCCCAAAAATATCTTAAAAAAAAGAGGGGGAGCTCCGTAAAGGTTGATTACGATATAGCCCCCTTATTGTTAGTGGGATTTGGAAGTGCCAGAGACGGCGGAAGAGCCAAAAGGGGATGCGTTTAATGTCTTCATCAAACCGTCCGCCTCCGGTCTGTTTTTCGGTTTGTTGCGCTGGTCGTTTCCCAGTATGGCCGCCTAAGTAGATTCTCCTCCGAGCCGTGCAGTGTGATGTATACGGCATCTGGATGGGGCCAGCCTGATTGAGCCTGGCTTCAGCCTTGTGCTGACAGTAGCAAGCTTAATGTATTCTTTATTGTATTCACTCAGCTCTTGTCTCGGCACGCTGCCTGCGTGTGATTATCTTTGATGCATGCCGTCCACACTCTGGATTGTATCCCTCTTCTCGCTGCAATAGATAACCGGCATGGCAAATTGCAGGCAGCCATAGAGCGTGCAACACTTTCTGGTCAACACTGGTTTGGGTGCACGACTGGTCGATCTGTTAAGAGCTCAATAAGTGCTTTATGAAAATAGACGGAAAGGTAGACAGAGAGGAAAGATAGCATAGGCAAGGACAACCTCCTTGTCGAGAATATTTAATGTCCTGTTCCTGGTCAACTTCTCAAACATGCAGTGACGTTTGGAGGTAAACATCATCACGAGGAAAATCCTTTCCACACATTGTAATAAACAAGATCTTAATATAAGGCCATTTGAAGTGTTTTAGAAACAGCTGTAGTGCCATTTACTGTAGGTGTGGGAATTTTGCTGAATCAAGCTTAGGCTTATAGCTCTGGTCCATCCATAGCTCTATGCCGTTACCGATGACTTCCGGGGCTCGCATAAATGCAGACCAGCCTCTCGTCTTTAGCGTAAATAAAAAGAAAGCCCAGCTAAATTAGTAAATATAGCCTAACATTTTCAGTTTAACCACATTTAAAACACATTTCAACAATAAAATATATTGTAAGGGGGTCCCTGGCACATACAGTAATAAGCATATTGTTAGGTTATAAAGTTCAACTGGAGCCACAAACCACCAGGAAACAGGATTTTTGTATTATCCAGTTTTATTAGGATAATAAAGGTTGACATTGATCAACTGTTGACATGGACATTGATGATGATTGCCTTGATGGTTCTATAAATAAACAAAGGAAATAAAATAGTTATAGTATCTTTCTACATAAACATTAAATTATAAAGTATGGCCTTTAGTTCATATTTATACATTTCCTATTGCATATTCAAATAATAATTAGCCACATATCTAGTATAAGTTCATAATATAAATCAGAATATAAGTATAAATCAAATGCATCAGTCTTAAATATAACCCACATCATGGTGACTTACATTGAAACAAGTTCAAAGACGCATAGGGAATCATCTGGTCATGCACACAGCAAACAAGGGTGTGGCTGTGTGGTTGGGGATAAGGGGACAAGTGAGCATCCAGGCCTGCTTTATTGAGAGGAAGTGAGGGGGAGGAAGTGAGGGAGGCAGTGGGGCACTGCCACAAGTCCTTCCTGATCCATTGTGGGGTCTCCTTGTGGAGCGGAGGGGAACTTGCCCTTTACAGTTTGTGACACATATGATGAAGAATAAAAAGAGTTAACAGTCTGGTCTGAATGCAGATGTAATGTATACGATGCGTATACACAAATGATGGCCTTGTGACTACTCAGAAGGAGCGATCGAGAGAACATAACACAAATGCACTTTGACTTGCCTATATGAATGCACATTATCAGAAAATGAGAGTGGTTAAACATTCACATAATATAATACATAATATAATATGGAATATTCTCTAACAAACTCTTTAAGATTAGGCATTCCCTTGATGGTTAAATATGACCATTTGTCACTTTGGCCTTTGTGGCTGTTTTGATGAGATATTATGTTTTCAAGCATGCGGGACCCAAAAGCAACATAGACAGATCGGGGAAAATCTGTTAATTTCTCTAGCCAGCCAGAGTGCAGGTACTGTATGTAACTATGGGCTTGTGATGCAAGCTAACAGGAACATGCAGGCAGGCGATGACTGAATGAGCAAATTACAGGCTTCTTCACAGGGTAAAATAAACAGGCTCAACCAAACAGTCTAATAACAACAACAGACGATCTAACAAACTGGCTAACAGAGGACAGGCCTTTTAAAGTAGGGCTAACAAGACTCAGGGAACACAATGGACAATCAACACATCACATAAGTGGCTGAGGGGAAGGGGCTGGAAGACAGGAAGCGAAGTGCCAAGAGAGGTAAAAGCTGCAAAGAAAATAAAAGGACACAAGGTTTTTCCACACAGGTCTCCATCTGTCCGCATTCAGTGCATGGTATTCAAGTGCTGTGTGGTGTGGGTAAATAAGTGGTGTGAAAACATAAAAGGTTTTTTCTTTTCTTTATTTTTTTTAGTAGTCCTTACAAAATCATGGTCTACTCTGCACCTTACACGACAGTAACACTGTCAAAAGTGCACATTTTTGTATGAGGTCAGGAGTTCAACAGAATGCTTTATTTTTATGAATAATCCACACACGCACTCCCATCCTCCTTCACATGCACAACATTTGAGTACACTGCATGCTTCCATTTTAACACATTTTGTGCCCAAGACATCCACAGACATCCTGGGAATTACCGCTATATGGTGCCCAGGACGTCTGTGGACGTCTTTATTTGTGTGATATTTATAAAAAAATAAATAAGATGTCAAAAATAACATTGGGCACCCTGGGTCACTATTTTGAAAATGTTGAAAGGGCACACAAAGATTGAAAATGATCTCTGACCATAGCCATTAGACATGGCTCAGCCATTAAATGCCTCCAATGCCTCCATAGGAATGAGTTAAACACAGTGTCACAGTGCCTTGTGGCTTCCTGTAGCTGTATGCCTATGGAACATTGTTATTTGGCTTTCCACACACTTGAGATTGATTTGGTTTTGTATGTCTGATAAGAAGCCCTGCTGTGACTTTTGTCATTATGCACGCTTCCCAATCGATTCTCCACTATCCGGTCCACTGGGTACCTTGACTTTTATCCATAATTAAAGCAATCTACATGCAAATCAGGGAAATTCAAAATGGCATATTGTGTTATGAGTACCTTTCCACCCGAGCAGTGCACCACCATTATTAGCCTTGTCGTGTAACAGAGTCTGAGGGTTTGTGTTGCACACACACACACACACACACACCGTGCACACGCACTTTGCAACCTGCTTGTAATATGACATTATCTGTATTGTACTGCATGGGAAAAAACGCTTTTGCTGGATAAAAGAAACTGAACTGATTTAGCTAAAGATGTAATAATGGAGACTCAAAAGAAGTCAAAAAGTTTGAAAAAATCCATCGCGTTCATATTTTGAACGAGAGGCAGTTGAGAAGTCAGAAATGAAGAGCTTAGTACTGTATATCCATCAGATCAAAAAACACGGAAAGCGCCCTGGATTAGGAGAGACGAGGCATTCTTTCTGCAGCGGTAAACCGGACCGCGTATGAACGAAAAGCGAAGTGTATGGTGGCCTTGGGGTCTCACTCAAAAATATTGAACTAATTCAGAATATTCTTCTCTCGTTTGATATTATTGAAGATGCGCTAGCTAGGATGTGTACTCACGTCATTGCAACCCGTCGGTTGGATTGCTTATGACGTGTGGACACGTCGGATGGACGTAACCTGTTAATTAGCTTATACTTCCACTGGAATCAGATGGGTGACTAACCTGGTTGAAAGGTGACTGACTGAGTGACTGAAGGGCATCAAAGCGCAATTTAATCTGCTATTTTCGGCAACCAAGTACAAATCAGGCATGAGTGAGAGGCTGAGTGAGTGCTGTGTGATCTCTGTGTATTTGTCTCTGTAGCCTGTCTATCAAGTGCATGTTTACTGTGTGCTGTGTCTACAGTAATTTTGGGGGGCTGTTATTGCAGCTCATTTGAGTTTGAGTATGAGTGGCAGGAGCGTGTGTGCGTATGTGCGTATGTGCGTATGTGAGTGTGTGTGTGTGTGTGTGTGTGTGTGTGTGTGTGTGTGTGTGTGTGTGTGTGTGTGTGTGTGTGTGTGTGTGTGTGTGTGTGTGTGTGTGTGTGTGTCTGTGTCTGTGTCTGTGTGTGCGTTTGCACATTTGTAGTCCTGTCTGTTCACAACACATGCATCATTAGAAGCATCCAAATAGCTCAACATGACGTTAGGATAGACAGTCATTAAACACGCAATGTGAATAAATTAGTGAGTCATTTTTCCTTGCTATTGAGGCATTCTAATTAATGTCTCCGTTTGAAACGCATCCTCACTCCAGACGTCCTGTCTGCACACATGCACGCATGCAAGCACTCACACACACCCACAAAATGTAATACTCTTGAGAATGGGAATGTGCTTCTGGAGGTGGCAAACACACTGCTCTTGATTTATTCATTGTGTGTGTGTTGAATTTTGGACAGCGTGCTATTTGGAGTGGACTGGTGGTTCCTTTCCACATTACACCCCGCATGACTTCTCCGGCAGAAATAGTGAGACGAAATATTCAGAGAGGTCGTTGCCCTGAGATGAATTGCTATGAGGGCTTGAATTAACAAAGGCAAAGGTTAATGTTATCTGAATGTTGTGCACTCTTATACGGGAGATGGGCTTGCTCATCAACGAAGAGCCTATGTGTGATCATATCTAATGCATTAGACTAATGATTAGATCAAAAATTTCATTCCTACTTAAACAACACTTAGGTTTAAGTTTTCATACTTCATTAGTAGTGCCCACAACGTACGCCACCCGGTTTGTGCTGTGCATGTTTAGTCTTGATGTGCAGGAATGTGTCACTGGTTGGCTAATGCTTAATTTATAATCCGTCGCAGTACGTGGCACACAACGGAAATATCCGAAGCTCAGGGACGTGCAGAGAGTGTTACAGGGGCAGTGGCACTTTTGGGGCAGCTTGTAGATCAGCTATTTTCGGGTCGCAACCCAGCACTCTTTATCTACTGGAGATGCGGTGTACGACATGGATTTCGAAACAAATTTGTTCAACGCAAAGTTCCTGCATTCCAAGTTCAGGAGACTTCGGAAAAAAGCAATTCTCCTGAATGCTGCCTTCCGGAATGGCAAGGAAAGGAGTGGCATTTTTGCATCTCTTTCACTGCAGTAAATGCTGCATTCATGGTCTGGAAAGGGCAGTTGTTTTACAGACGGGTTAAAGGCCAGGGGCTCAAGCCCCCTTTGATGTCTATGTGTGCACGTCCCTGCCGAAGCTCACATTGCGTCACAGAATCGGGCAAGTGGCGCATTGTGAGCTTTTAGATCATCTATTTTATAGGCTTGAGCGGCAAATGAAAAATTGAGGGCACACAGTACATGAATTACGGTCTGAATCACGGCCGTGGCAGTGTTAATTTAGACAAAGCTAAATTTGATTTCATAGTCATAATCTCTTGAATAGTTTCCATTCAGTTTTAGTCAAATTTTAGTCCCCTGGAATGTTTTAGTGTTTGTCTAGATTTATTTGACTAAATATAAGATTTTAGTCGACTAAATCTACAGTTGATTTAGTCAACTGAAATGTATTTTGGCAGGCCTTGAATGCTGTCGTAATGGCAGATTTTACACTTGCTGAAAATAGCATATCTACAAGCTCACAATGCATTGCAGCGCAAAGTTTTTTAGTCATCATAGCTTAGTTTTCATTTAGTTACCATTAGTTTTTGTCATTGAAAAAAGGTAGTCGACAAGCATTTTTTATCAACACTGTATGCAAGCCTAATGTTGCCTCAGTCTGTATAGCCTGTTGAGTCACACGCAATTATCATGCATGGTTTGTCTCATCAGGCCAACGGTGTCGAGGTGTGAAAATGGCCTTGGGTGAGTAACAGTGCTCAACCCACTGGCCCCAGGGGGGAGTTTGAGAGGAATTGGAATTACCGTTGTCTAACACAATAAGTCATCCTGTTACAGTAGGTTTACCAATAAGCCACATAGCGGCTGTGCATGTATCTGGGCTCCACATGAGCCAGCATTGCATTCAACACCATATTGGGGATAGTCTTGGCGGTACAGTATCTGTCACGCCGTTTTGTATTATTATTATTAATATTTTAGATAAAGATATAATCACACTATTTGTATTTAATACTGGACTGACTTGGTCAGTCCAGTATGGCCCGCTGGCCTGGCCCGCTGGCACCTCTTGCTCTGCGATGTCCACAGCAGCAGCACAGACAGCCACAACTATGTGCTCTGAGCGCATGGCGCTTGGAGGAGGGCCGCTGGCTGTCAGGGCCTGCGAGGCGTCTGTGGACAGATCCCAGCGCTCGCTACAGATTTCCCCGACGTGTCCATCTCTGAGCCCCTCCTGAGGGCTGGGGGGGGGGGAACGCAGCTTCTGCAGAAACAGGCCTGGTGTTATCCAGAGCTCTGGACAGGGGCAGGGGTGATGAATGAGACCTGAGGGCCCTGTACCTCACTGGTGACCAACACCACATGTGCTGCTCTGGACAGGTCGCTCTGGGATTGTGGGTCTGTCCGGAGAGAGAGAGAGAGAGAGAGCATACATGCACGTTAATTCTGATTAGGATGTCACTTATTGCGTGACAGAGAGACAGCGCTGTGCGCATTAATGTTTGCCGTTAAGACAGAAATCGATTAATTAGCATCACTCCCAGCATATATCTATCAGTACAGTAGTAGCTCGGAGCCATTTCTGTTGGTGCAGAATTTATGGGTTCATAACTCAGCCGAGGCGGGACACTAGTGTGGAAATAATCTCATACACTGTTTTAATTTGCATCATGCTGGGATTTGTCATTTTTACTGATGATGCTACGTGAAGCCACGAGAGTCTTGTTAGGTGGACGCATGTGAGGGCTGACATGATTTGCATTATTCAAACGTGTGTGTGTGTGTGTGTGTGTGTGTGTGTGTGTGTGTGTGTGTGTGTGTGTGTGTGTGTGTGTGTGTGTGTGCGTGTGCGTGTGCGTGTGCGTGTGTGTACGCGTGCGTGCGTGCGTGGCTGTGTGTTAACCTGTCATACCAGCCAGGCCGCAGTGAGCTATCCCTCAATCAGTGCACAGGGGGCCTCCCACTCCCCTTGGCTTCCACTATGGATTGCTGTGTCCTGGCAGACAATTAAAGGCAACTGGTGTCGACCCTGGATGAAGAAGATCACCTCTCCTTGTACCAAAAGTCTTCCATCATGTCAGCGGAATGCCAGGACAGGAGAATATCATTCTCCGTGGAGATCCCATGCTGTCCTGTACTCAGCGCCGCTATTCTCCGCCGCATTACACATGATTCACATTCTCATTTCTGCTCATTACACTCAGTCATCTCCGCCCACACAATCAGCGAGTAGTTGGCGTGTGTTAAAATGCAAGTCCAACTGCAGAGGGCAATCATTTCATCACTTCGTTGTTGTGACTCCCTCCATCCCTGATTCAGCAGCAGATGTATATGTGGAGGGGGCATTGCAGGAGAGTTTGGCAGACTATATACCTTTCCCATGGAAATGTGATTGAATCGTTACATTAGCATGCGCAGCAAGTCTGCCGTCCTCAAAAAAATTGTCGGAGCCTGAGTCGATGGATCTCAAGCTGTTGTGGAGAGCTGTGTGACTTCTCACAGCTGTGGAGTGGTGGACGTGATGATGAAGGGGCAGATCAGAGCCATGAAGGGAGGTGACAGAAGGTGTTATCTGTACCTGCCGCGTCCCCATTTTTCCTCCCGGAATTTCCCCCAGTGAGGGGTATAGGAGGTGCTGGGGGGGTTGTACTATACAGCAAACAACCTATACAATTGTATTAGTTGCCTTAGGTTCAAGATTCATAACTTGCAATATGCTTTGTATTCTTTTTGGAAACATATAAAAATGTACTACTATGGAAAGTCAATTTTACTTATATTCACCCTATAAACAATTTAGTATAATTTAGTATACTGTATATGTAATATACTCAAATGGTACCTCGTCAGATAATCCCCACATAGCCTACAACAACTTCCGTGAACCGACTTCACTGTAGTATCCTTTTCATTATTTGTTCTTAGGCACCAAAGTTTAATAAGCGCACCGTCCGTTGTACCTTCAAGTTCCACAGCCCCTCTGCCACCACTCCCACCCCTCACTGCATGGGGAACATCCTGTGAGGAGAAACGGGGACGCGTTAATTCCTGCCTGTAGATCCAGCCAATCACAGATCAGAGCCAGGGTGGTGACAGAAGGTGTGAATCGTGCGATCTGTACCTGTAGAACCAGCCAGCCACTCACAGCACTACTGCGCCTGCTCCTTGAGACCACCTGTTTGCAAGCCTGCATGCCTGCCCAACCCGGGAACATATATGCAAATACAATCACACAAATTTGGTGAGAAACGGAACTAATGAGCGTGTGTGTGTGTGTGTGTGTGTGTGTGTGTGTGTGTGTGTGTGTGTGTGTGTGTGTGTGTGTGTGTGTGTGTGTGTGTGTGTGTGTGTGTGTGTGTGTGTGTGTGTGTGTGTGTGTGTGTGTGTGTGTGTACACGCTAATTAGCGTGTACGAACATGAACATGTGTGTACACGAGCGAGGGCTCACAGTGGTCGTTTTGCCTTGCTCACCACAGCGCGACTAAATTAAAACCGGAGACAGGGGTGCAGTGCCCTCCATAATGCGACACACAATTGATAGTCATAATTACAAAGGCTAGAAATCAATTACGGCCAAGTGAAAGTGATTTGTTGCCACCTATGCTTCACTAATTGCATTGTTAAAAGCCAGGGATTCAACCACCGTGAGCATTAACCCCTCTTTGAGGAAAATCTATACACCGATGAGAGGAATTGTGTTAAGGCGAACGCAGCTTTCACCAATATCGTAGCATCAGCTTTTTCCTCCTCTTCTGCTGGTTGTTAGTGAAACCATCACTACTGTATGTAGACTCATTGTGGAGCCGCAACTTGTGACTCATTTACAAACTACATCTAATTATCAGAGCCTCCTAAATTAGCATAGCTGTGATTGGCCACGAATCACTTTTCATAAGGATAATAATACCAGTCTAGCTTGATCTTGTCAGATCCCCTTGAGGGAAAGGGTAATTTTCATGGATAAAAATATAAGTTATTAATTACACCGTAGTGAAAACAAATCAGGTTAGGTTAGGATTCAGTATTTTGGGATTAGGTTCAGGGTTAGGGCCAGTTATTTTGATGTTAGGGCTGGGGTTATAAGGTTATAGGGGTTGAGGCGAAGGCACAAAAGGTGAGAATTTTAGAAGTAGAACTTAGAAGTTTCCACAACACAATCCACACAATCCTGCGTGCGTACCGGTATGTGCAAGCACACCTACACTTCCCTCTGTATTCAGCTACCAACTAACACCCGCCGGTATACTGACATCTAATCCTCAGCCTTTCACTGGCCTTAAAGTCCTCTCTGGACTCCCATCTGTAGATGTTTCACTCTGAGGTGAAGAAAAAACAGGGCGGCTGTGTAGCTTTATATACCATTTCTAATTTGGCCACTAATTGAATGTCAGTCTTGAGAAGCCAAGAGGAGCCGGATGGAATAAAGTGTCCAGGACACAGGTGAGAGCGAGATAACGACAGCAGCATGGAAGACCAGCAGGGTCTGTCCTGAGTCTGTCCTCCTCTACTGTACAATCTACAGCCCAGAGTATAGGATAAGGACAGCAGCATGGAAGACCAGCAGGGTCTGTCCTGAGTCTGTCCTCCACTCTACTGTACAATCTACAGCCCAGAGTATAGGGTAAGGACAGCAGCATGGAAGACCAGCAGGGTCTGTCCTGAGTCGGTCCTCCTCTACTGTACAATCTACAGCCCAGAGTGTAGGATAAGGACAGCAGCATGGAAGACCAGCAGGGTCTGTCCTGAGTCTGTCCTCCACTCTACTGTACAATCTACAGCCCAGAGTATAGGATAAGGACAGTGGTTTTCAACGCTTTTCATATCAAGGTCCATTATTTATCCTGCATTTGAGCCAAGGACCACCATTATTTTGATGAGATTTTGCCTCGCAGACCCAAAACTAAATATTTTTTTGTTGTCATTGGATAAGATTTTGTCCACAATTCCATGCTTCGTATTGATGTGGTACCATAGGAGAGACAATAGGCAAACGTTGATCAAAATAACAATTGTTTTGCATGCTTCTGGTAAAATATTTAACCTCTCAGGTGTTGAGAGTGTAACATTTTACACTCAATCGTCAGAATTCATCTGCCTGTAGCTACTGTAGTACTGTAGTATACTGTATATGTTATATGTCTACGTCAAATTGGTGTCATTTTGGAAAAATGACACACCGTTTGTTTTGGGGCAAAATCGCATGCTGATCACGATTCCACCTACACTGTAAAATGCCATGCGTGTAAAAGCCAATCACCGCGCTGAATGTCAACAGTGACAAATAGGAAATGAAATATCCATTCCTCATTTTAACATGGTTAATGCTCTGGGTTTTTTTTTCCCTCTGCTCCGTGAATGTCACATTATTTCCAAAGCATATTATTTTTGCCTTTGACCCTGAGAGACCGAGACGATT
The DNA here is from genome assembly GCF_964188405.1 of Protomyctophum parallelum. NCBI lineage: Eukaryota > Metazoa > Chordata > Actinopteri > Myctophiformes > Myctophidae > Protomyctophum > Protomyctophum parallelum. Next base: position 16,237,750 of record NC_139704.1, on the reverse strand, counting down.
ATTTGTTAGGGCATTACAATTCATCCTCTCTCTCTCTCTCTCTCTCTCTCTCTAACTCTCTCTCTCTCTCTCTCTCTCTCTCTCTCTGCACTGGCACTGAGTGTTAATATGAGATCAGACTGACTGTCCTGCTGGAGCCGAGCCAGTACATCAGCCAGTTCTCTCCCTCTTGCAGTGTCCCAGGGCCAGATACAAGTAGCATGAGTCCCTGGCACCAGAACCACTTAATCATGGTAATGTCAGAGATGGAGCGAAAGCACAACATATTTCACTTTTTTTTTTGCTAGAAAGGCCGTCGAAATGGAAGCCGTACATCTCTCTTCTCTGCCACAAGCTGAGAGGAAGCAATCCCCCCCCCCCCCACGCTCTGACTAGGCCTACATGTGTGTGGTGTGTACATGAGCTCGAATAACACCCACCAAAGATGTAACAGCTTTTTTTTCCCGAAAGAACATAATGTCTCATCTTCAGTTTTAGAGGTGACATTTGGCCTACAGGGTCATGACTCATGGTGGATCTCAGGAAAAAAATACATTCTAATTCTAAGGATCACTTTATTGAAAGCAGTGGTTCTCAGCGTGGGGTCCGGATATCCCAAGGTCATTCCAGGGGGTCCCCAGCTAAATGATTGATAGTTAGGAACCAAATTGACCCTTACAGGTCTGTAACTCTGAGAGTGTACAAAATGGAACCAACCACACTTTCAGAGTCAAATTAACATTTCATATTACAGACAGGATTCCCGTAGATAAAAGAAAATAATCATTCACACATTCACAATCTTCACACACGTGTGAAGCCCGCTGTGACTATGACATGACGCCACGAGTGGGTCCTGTTTTTCATTAAAAGTACATTATCTTAGCTACCACATGACGCCCCGAGTGGGTTCCTGTTTAAAGACAAACATTACAAGTCCGTAGACTTGGCTGCCACTGTGCCACATGATGACACGAGTGGGGTCCTGTTTTTTTTGGAGGGGGTGAATAAAAGTCCATATAGACTTGGCTGCCACATGATATCATTTCTGAATGCAGGACGTTGGAGGGGCTAGCGTGGCAGAGCCTCTCAAAATTGATATCAAAACTATCATTTAGCTAAACAACCTCAAGGACCCCACTGTGAGAACCACTGGCCTAATGCTTATAAAACCTGGGGTCCATGGGGTCGAGAATCGCTGTTGTTTTAAAGGATGTTTTGTTTTAATCAGAGTTGTACTCACTCAACAAAAACAAAATCCATGGCTCACCGTGCTGGGACGGACATACATAGGGACACACATAGCTGCGTAATGGAGCGGAGGCACCGCTCAAAAAATAATATATACTGTATATAACAATTGCTTAAGAAGTCATTGGAAGTACAGTATAGCTTATACTAATGTCTTGTCTGTGAGCTATTCGGTATTCTAATCAGTATTCTATCCTATTAAATATGTCTAAGGTAGTTATGAATTATTAACAGACATTTAACAAATCATGTTATAAATCTTTAACGTATATTTAACAAGTCATGTTATGAATAAATTAACATGCATACATACATACACAACAAGTCATTAATACATTTAAATAGTAAAAAGCTGTCTCGGGTTTTGTAATAATTGAGTTCACACCTGTACGTTGCACTGTTGGTCCGACCATTATGTCTGAGTCGGGCTTTGTCAGTGTACCCATTGGGTACTCAGGGGTAGAGTGGCCGGATGGTAACCGCAAGGTTGCCAGGTTGAACCCGGGCTCCCCCAGAGTTAGTGTCGAAGTGTCCTTGAGCAAGACACCCTGAATTGCTCCTGATGTGCAGATTGGTGCCTTGCATGGTTTCCGCCGCCATCGGTATGTGAATGTGTGTGTGTGTGAATGGATGAACGGCCGGTCCTACCATTAGCCAATTTTAATATATAAGCATTGTCAGAATCTGCTTTGTTTGCATCAGTTTATGTGCTAAAAGGGGACTCTTTTATTGATTTTTTTATTGATAAGACACAAAACAAGAAGAGAGAGACCGGGAATGACACGCAGCAAAGGTTGTCAGGACCGGGACTCGAACCTGCGACACGCAGTCAGGGATGCGCCTATGGTATGCACCTGCCCTGGACCTCTAGGTCAGCGGGCGCTCTAAAAGGGGACTTTCATACACACTGTTAAATTAATCTCAATGACAAGAGTATTTTGGAATAGGCCCATCTGAGTAAATATTGAAGAGTCACATCATGTTACATACACCAGGGGTTCTCAACCCATGGGTCGCGACTCCTCAGGGGGGGTCACCAAATTATTTTGGAGGGTCCCCAAATTATTACAAAAAAAAGTTTTTTTGTTTGTTTTTTTGCAACTGAAAGGCTCAAAAAATGGAAATGAAGAGTTTAGATAGTACACAGTATACATGCCAAAGTACACATAGTACATGCCGAGACATGGCCAAAGCATTTCCGGGGGTCCCCAGCCAAAAACGTTGAGAACCCCTGACATACACAACCTAAACCTCTACCAAAGTATCATTTGGCTTCAAAAAGGGTTCTCCAGATACATTAAATCTCAACCCTTGTTAAATAGTTTCACTCTGTATCGCCTCTGTAAACCTTTGCCCCTTGCTGCTGGAATCTTGTCTCCACTACAAGACAAATATGTCGACACAAACCATCCAGCAGTCCAACCGAACCCCTAAAAGTATAGTATATGTTCCCTCTTTAGAATGAATCCCACCGGGCTTGAGCTGCGATAGGGAGTCGAGGGGTAACTGTTTGACCAGGTGGGGAGTTATGGCAGAGAGCATATATCAGTTTGACCATGTGGGGAGTTATGGCAGAGAGCATATATCAAGGAATATCCTGTGTGTGCCATTTAGGGTTCCCGACTTTGGCTAAGCCGTGGTTATTGCTTAAGTTAATGTTTATGGTGTAATGTCTCATGTAACCTATACATGTGCAATGCAGTTGCACAGCTTATATGGCTCCATTTATGTATCCAGAGATGTAAAGGATACATACTGTCGGAAAGGTTTTAGTATTTTTTAAATTGAACACATGCACGCACGCACGCGCACACACACACACACACACACACACACACACACACACACACACACACACACACGTTCCAACTCTAAAAATCCCAAAGAACGTTCTGGTGGAAACCACAATCTTCCTACAATATTCCGCATATGAGCATGTGGTACTTTATTTACTTCCGACTATGATTTTGGGAGCTGTGTTGACGAGATGAGCAGCAGTTTGTCAGTCTCAGGTGTGACCTTTGCTTTTACATTGCGTTAGCGTTGATTAATAATTAAAATATTCTGCAGTAGAATACCAACTGATTTTAATCACTATATCTTTTTGTATTCCAAATCTAACTTGGCCATGCATCTCAAATACAATAAGTTATTAGCTTACAGTTCATGCTATTCTTGACAATAACAAGTCCCCAAAATAGGGACACCAGGTTGAAGGTTGTTCAATTGTTGCCCTCTTTCTACCAGATTTTGACCTAACCTATTCTGGACTGTACGTCCACGTAGGCTACAGTAAGCAGTGAAGCATGCATATCCCCTTTTGGCCCCAGCGTGGTAGCGGGGCCAGGGCAGTGATGACAGCCCCTGTGCGCAGCAGCACAGCTGGGCACCAGACTGCCCGGCCCGGCGCTCTCCCCCCCTCTGGGCATCCCAGCCTGCATGGCGGCTGACCCTAGCCCTCGCCACTCAGCCACAGACAGGAAGAAGAGACGAGAAGGAGAGGATAAGGGGTGGGCGGACAGCAAGAGCTCCTCGGGCAGAGTTCCAGTGCAGTATAGATAACTTCACCACATCTGGGGGTGGCACTCCGCCTGATGTTTATCTTTCGCCTGCAGCACCCGTTGTGGCTTATATGGAAACAGGACAACAACTATACAGCTGGGAATGAAATGGCAGGCGTTCAGAATGAGAACGTTCATCAACGTCAAGCTGATCTCTCCATAGCTTTCGCCCTGTATAATAATTCCACAAACTCTTAACGCAAAGTATGCCAAGAACTTTTTAAATCTCCACACGCCGCCTGTGCCAGAACGTAAAAATATGTCTTTCTGTAATCTAATTTAATCCTGTAATTAAAAAAATATATTTAAATGTTAGAAACACCTACATCCCGATCCGATGTGCACGCTTAATAGTCCTTTTTCTCCTCAAAATGAGACTAACTGCGATCTTTGAGACCTTATACATGCTAAGAAAGTGAATCCATTGCACTTTGCTATCCACACTTTTCCTGGGCTGTGTGTGCTCCAGTTCCTGTCGATTTGATCCAATGAAACTGGTCAGATGACCAATGATATCCAATGAAATCAACAGGAACTGGAGCACACACAGCCCAGGAAAAGTGTGGATACACAGACTAGAATGAGGATGTGGCTCAAATATGGAGGGCTATCACTTCCGGGGCGGAATTAAGTGACCCGTCTTGTAAGCTTATAACACGGATTTCTCTGACACTATAGCGCCACGCTCTGGCCTGGAGGGCTGGGAGATAACGTGTTAATTCCGGTGAATGCAGGGAAAAGTACATCATTTGTTGCCGTTCTCATCACAGGGTTGTAAAATCTAAGACAGCAGGAAAGGTTACTTGTGTATTTTGCCCTGCAGGACTGATCCTCCTCTGGGCCCGTCGGACCATCCTTGCAGGTCTTAATGTGATCCTGGGTGTTGGCAGTGCTGTAATGACAAAACACTGTGGTTAGGGCAAAGACCAGTCAATCAGAAGGTCACCATCTTGGCTCTTGAGGGGATGCCTATATGGGAGACGGGTTACATACTCTCTGATCGCTCTTTCCCCTCAAAAGCAGCTATTTTTTCGATAGTCTGTTTGTTTCTGATGGCCAATCCACTCGGCCTCAAGCCTTTTACAAATATAAAATCAAAAAGAACACTCAAGCATTTCACTGTGGCTGTGGGGTGATAAGCGCTCTCTCTCTCTCTCTCTCTCTCTCTCTCTCTCTCTCTCTCTCTCTCTCTCTCTCTCTCTCTCTCTCTCCCCCCCTGTCCCTCTCTCTCTCTCTCTCTCTCTCTCTCTCTCTCTCTCTCTCTCTCTCTCCCTCTCCCTCTCATTCGAAACACAGTCGCACAGTTATCCTGCAGAGAGGGAATTGCAGACACATTCACATGCCCAAGGTCATGGAGAATGGCACAGATGGCCTTTCGCACTAAATCAGCAACTTTTCCAAAGTGTGGTCAAACACTCACACGTGGAGTTAATTCACACACTAACATGCACTCTGCTCCCCCCACCATGTCAGAGGTGCGCACATGAATCACCCTCAACCATGAATAGCACGCACGCACACACACACACACACACACACACACACACACACACACACACACACACGATGACAATTATTTGTTTAAGTATGTTTTTTAAAAACATACTTAAAACTATGTTTTTATTGACCATGGCGTGGCGCACATCTGTGTTACATTATTAGACTGACTGAACGTCTCAAACAAATGGCATCATTGGGTGTAAAGTACAAGTTATTATGTGTTTTTACCACTGGCCATATTTCACTTGGGAGACGAAAAGTTTTATATGGCAATACAGGTTCCATTGTACAGTACAGTACAGTACAGTACAGTACAGTACAGTACAGTACAGTACAGTACAGTACAGTACAGTACAGTACAGTACAGTACAGTACAGTACAGTACAGTACAGTACAGTACAGTACAGTACAGTACAGTACCACCCATAATGTGGGAAACAGCAATAGAGAACAACAGTGTGCAGTCTCTTGATGGTATCCATAGAGTGGTGCAGTCGTAGCAGAACATTTCCCATTCATTGTTTTCCCATAGATGTTTCTGAAAGCATTTATTTAATTCAAATAATTAGAAAGAAAAAAACAACAAAAAAGGTGTTGTACCCTGCCCCTTTTTTCTTCTTTGTAATTATTTGTTCGGCCCCCCAAACATTGTTTATTGTCATGATTTGTCATGATCCGAGTTGGCTTTGTCCGAGGCTTTAACCCATTTTGGGCGAGAACCCCTTTTGATGTTTTAAGCATTATGTTATTATTTAGCTATTTTTGAAAAATGTGCCTCAAATCTTTGAATATTATATTCAAACGTATATATACGTTTTTAACTCAAATCTTTGCTTCTGAGCGGTTCCTGGAACAACATATTTTCAGATGGGGTCGGTGGCCAAATACATTTTTTTTTTTGGGGATTTAAATAAATAAATACTTTCCGAAATGTCTACGGGAAAAATGTATTGGAATTTCTCTTCCGGGCCACTCGTCGGGGGCGGGCGGGACTGCGACTCTCTATTGTTTTGCTTGCAGGCCACACTGTTAATACTGTAGTGTACATCATAACATGATTAAGCATGCATATTTTATGAGAGGAAACTCGTCTTTCAACAAGACTGTAATGAGAAAACAATTGCGTCTTGTGTTCTACAGTAGCCTACATTCAATCCCATCATATGACTGCTTTTCAAAAGTACTAATTATTGTCTCCACCAGGCCGAAGGCATGTGGGGAGAGTATGTTTTGCACTCCGTCCGTCCGCGTGTCCGTCCGTCCGTGTGTGTGTCCGTGTGTCCGTGAACAGCTAATCTCGGCCACCGTTAACCCGGTCGATGCCATATTTTGCACACACACTCCCTGGATGCCAACCATGAACCTCTGCCCCAAACTTTCCAGAACGGCCTGTTATAGCGCCACCAGGAGGCCGCTTTGTGCAAAACAAGTTTTTGCACAGTACACCTACAGATTTTGTCCAAACATCACGCAAATTGGTACACAGTCTCTCTAGAGCCATTCAACGAAACGGGTCTTTCAGATTTATCAGACTCCATCCTGATTGGTTAAGATTGGCTTCCAAAGTTCACAGGAGTGCTCAGTTTCACAAAAATGCTGCAAATCATGAACACATCGCGTGATTTCCGTGAAATTGTGCACCCACATTCCCACTAGGCCGAGGACGAAATGCCACATGAACAATTTCAACTCAGCCTCAAGGTGGCGCTATAACTGGCCCAAAAGTGTTTTTACCTCTAACTGCACGGATCTGTGGATAACCTGGTGGAGACCTGTGCCCGGAAGGGCACTTTTTCTAGTTGTATCTAAAATCAATAAAACAATACATATACATGGTATGGGAATAATTGTTTGCAATTACAATCATATGGTGCCTGAGGCTTGGCGTTAAAATAATACTGTGGCTAAAAATGATCAGGTTAGTTACTATTTCTGTGGCTAAAAATGATCAGAGTTAGTTACTATTTCTGTGGCTAAAAATGAGAGTTAGTTACTTAAGAGAATGTAAACAATGTTCAAGTCCCTCTGTGTAACATCCATTTTAATTACCTAACCATCTACCTCCGGTAGCTCCGTTGTCTGTTAGCCGTTACATAATTAACTCCATTTCTGGTACATTTCGATGCGTCATGCGTACGTTTCGATGCGTCATTTTGAGTGTCAGGGCAAAAAAAATGTGTTTCTAGTAGTTGTCAAAAAGCTTTCCACATTTATGCGGAATGGTTATTGTGAAAAATCTACCAGTTACATTACTTTTCTTTTTACTACTCAGTAAAACTTTGATATATTCTGCCTGCTCTTTCTTATTTTCCAAGAATAAGAAAACAGGTGTTTCTGCCTCTATTACTACCTCATATCTTGACTGCAGTCAAATAACATTTACATTTTTTATTACCGTATTTTATTTTATTTTATAAGGTTATCTTTGCGATTATAAAGACGCTGGCCCAGAGCAGACAGGAGTGGATATCCTTTGTTGCTGCCCTACATGCCAGCCAGCATAACGGGCACTAGTAAGAAGTGAGTCAGGCCCATTGAATGTCTGTCTGTCTCTCTTTATCCTATACGTATTATTTTGTTATACTGTTTGACAACTTACTGTCCCTCAGAGTCAGACTGCCTGTCATGTCCTGAAGAAAACATTTGGTAGAAACTCAGGCAGTCAGTGCACACTGACCATAATGTTCTTTGTCAGTGGCGAGGACCCGAGTTCTAATCCCACTCACCCGTCATGTCTCGCATGTATCTCCTCTCTCTTGCCCTAACGTTTCCGGTCTGTCTCTCTACACTCCCATATAAAAAAAATAAAGCATAAAATTGATCCCCAGGTGTGATGGAGGGTCTTCAACTCTCCATCCACTGTCCCATACGCCAGGTGTTCTTCCGTTCGGCCTCTTTGAAGTTTACCGTCTGGTGTCCGGTGAAGGGCAGTTTGGGTGATGTTGTCCTGCTCTCTACAGGATTACATGCCCAATCCAATTTCCACCGTCTTCTCATAAGGATTGGTAGCCATGTTTTCCTGTTTACACATGTCAAGAAGGTGTTGGTTGGAGGTGGTTTTGGGCCAAAGTATTTGCTGTATTTTTCCATATAGGCTTTTGGTGTGGAAGGTTGACAGACTGTGGAGATCATTTTCTGTCGTTCTCCAACATTCAGAACCGTAGAGCAGGGTAGACGGGACACAGCTCTGTACAGTCTCAGTTTGGTGTTCTGGGCCCACTTCCAATCCTTGTTAAGCTCAATCTGTAAGGTGTTTCTGGCCATGCTGAGTCTGCTTGTGATGTCGCTATACCTGCACCTCCATCGTGACTGACAACGCTGCCTAGGTATGTGTAAAGATCTGTTGTGTGGGGTAGGCTTATTCCATCTGTTTGCATTGGTAAGGGGTTTGGGATGTTCAGCAGCATCATCTCTGTCTTCTTTTGGTTCTTCACTAAACTTTTCTTAAATTATTGTTATTTGTTCCTGAGAAACAAGAAAAGTCTCTCAAAGTTCTTGAAGAATCAATAATGTGGCATTTGCGTGCCCTGGTGAACCATGCAGCTCAGCTTATTGTTTATGATGTGCGTAGGTAGACAGATGCCCTGTCAACATGGCCGTGGGCAAATAAGCCACAACAAGCTTTTCAAGCTCTGAAATAGAAGTGTTATAGTGAGTGACAGAATCAGATAAAAACAAAAACAAAAAAAACAAGCATGGTATCAAATTACTAATGCTGCCAAAACTGACAGAAGAAAGACTCACCAATGATGAAGTAAACAAGAAATGAGCATCTGCTTGCAATATCAGGTACACATGCAGCAGCAATAGGCTTTCTTTTTAGTTAATGCTTTATAGATATCAGCAGTGTACCACTGTAGACCAGTGCACTTGATATGCCTGATGTCTACTGAGTTCTGTGAGACTGACACTTGAGGCTTAAACAGGAACGATGTTCGCTGTTATGCTTGCCACATGTCCTCCGAGACCGAGAGGCTGAGGTGTTGTGCTGACTGAGTGCCGTCGTTCGAGAGGAGACCGGAGAGGCATCATGGTACTGTAGGAAGGCTGAGGCGAAGAAATGGAGTGTGACTGGTCGGATAAGACAGAAAGTCTCACTTGTCACCTGGCTTCCCTCAGGCCCAGCTGCTCCGCAGCCTGACTTTAGGAAAATAAGCCATCATTTAACCCTGTCATATGGATTCAGCTCCTTTGGCTTGCGTCTCTTAACCTATGCTGCAGGAAATATAGGTATCCTGTAATAATGTCCTTTCTGCCATTGTTTCTGTGGCTCCATTTTTTGACGAAATGAACACTGGCACGCACACACACACGCACGCACACACACATACACACATATACATACAGTATATATATATATATATATATATATATATATATATATATATATATCTGTGTGTGTGTGTGTGTGTGTGTGTGTGTATGTGTATGTGTATGTGTGTGTGTGTGTGTGTGTGTGTGTGTGTGTGTGTGTGTGTGTGTGTGTGTGTGTGTGTGTGTGTGTGTGTGTGTGTGTGTGCTACACTTCTGTGACCGATAGAGTGCTAGACTTCTCAGTAGCTGTAAGAAATTAATTAATTTCAAACCGAAAGACTGCGGTTCATTAGGGTGTATTGAACCGTGTATGCTGTACGGTTCAGTTTTATACCGTAAACCGTTGCACCCCTAATACTGTACATACAGTATATACGTATATATAACTTTATCCTTTCAGTCGTTCTGTGAGGTGCTCCTCTTCGTACCATCTCTACTCTATGTCTTTGTGTGGCATGGTGTTTGCTCATCAGAGAAACCATCTGCTGAAGTTGTGTGTTTTTCTCTGCGTGGCATCCCCTTGGCATGGCGCTTCGTGTGGCGCTGCTATACCAATTATCTAACGTGCGCAGGACGCCCAGCGTGAGTCACTGCCCCACTGCACACGCGCGCAAAGTCTGTGCGCTCACTCCGGGTAGCTTCTCCGATCTGCACGCACCTGGATAACGGTTCCATTCAAATTCCTCGTTTACTCATTTGGCTAGAGCTGATTAGCCTCTCTCTGTGACTAACGTTCCTCTGTAGTCCTGTGCATTTCATGGCCCATTTCCAAATTAACGCCTGTTTATGTGGCGGAGCCATAGCGTGTGTCGTGGCAGTGTTTATACCCGAGCGCCGCAATAAGCGGGGCCTCTCTGATGTTGTGCAGTGTACCATGTAATATACCGAGGCTGTGTAACTGTCACATTCTGTCTCTCCCTCAGTCTGTGACTCCACACTGGCCACTCCCATATCCCATTCCAGCACACCCAGTTCACACAGTTCCATTTACACACCTGTCTTCAACTACCTCATCAGCACAGCAGTGAACACTTCTCCAATCAACCTGCTCACTATATAACTGGACTCAGTACAAACACTCATTGTCAGTTCATAACTTGTGTCACAGATGTGACAGTACTGTCAAGGATGCAGACAGAGTTGAACCCAGGAGCAAAGTCACAACAAACTAGAGTAGAATAATAAAGTATTTAATAAAGAATTACGAGATATCTTACACAGGGGAATGCAGGTAGGAATCAGGCATGAATCAGAATGACATCAAAGTCAACACAGGAACAGGCAGGACATCTGTGACACAAGTTATGAACTGACAATGAGTGTTTGTACTGAGTCCAGTTATATAGTGAGCAGGTTGATTGGAGAAGTGTTCACTGCTGTGCTGATGAGGTAGTTGAAGACAGGTGTGTAAATGGAACTGTGTGAACTGGGTGTGCTGGAATGGGATATGGGAGTGGCCAGTGTGGAGTCACAGACTGAGGGAGAGACAGAATGTGACAGTACCCCCCTCTCAAGGGACGGATTCCAGACGTCCCACAATCTCATTGAGGAACGAGCAGGGTGGGTGGAGGGGGTCCGGAGGAGGGACACCGGGGCTGGGCAGGTGACCTCAGGTGGGCGGCCAGAATGATGGACCAGGGCTGAGCGGGTGTTGTCTGGCGGCCGGCCGGGGGGCCGGGACGTGGCAGAACAGGAGACCTCTGGAGGACGGCCGGGACGATGGCCAGAGGCAGAGCTGCTGACTTCAGGGGGACGGCCTGGAGGCCGACACAAGGCAGAGTGGTCGTCGGGCGGACGACCGGGAGGCCGAGACGAGGCGGAGGGGTCGTTGGGCGGACGACCGGGAGGCCGAGACGAGGCGGAGGGGTCGTCGGGCGGACGACCGGGAGGCCGAGACGAGGCAGGAGACACTTGGGCTGAAGGCAGGGGTGTCACAGGCTCAGGAGACGACGATGGAGGTGCTGCAGGCTCTGGAGGCGACGCAGGAGGTGCTGCAGGTTCTGGAGGCGATGCCGGAGGTGCTGCAGGCTCTGGAGGAGACGAAGCTGCAGGCGGGACTGCAGGCGGAGGAGACGAAGCTGCAGGCGGGACTGCAGGCGGAGACGAAGCTGCAGGTAGAACTGCAGCCAGTGCTGCAGGCGGTGCTGCAGGCTGTGCTGCAGGCGGTGCTGCAGGCGGTGCTGCAGGCAGAGCTGCAGGCGGTGCTGCAGGCAGAGCTGCAGGCGGTGCTGCAGGCGGAGCTGCAGGCGGTGCTGCAGGCGGTGCTGCAGGCGGTGCTGCAGGCGGTGCTGCAGGCGGTGCTGCAGGCGGAGCTGCAGGCGGTGCTGCAGGCTGTGCTGCAGGCTGTGCTGCAGGCTGTGCTGCAGGCTGTGCTGCAGGCGGAGCTGCTGGCGGAGCTGCAGGAGCTGGAGCTGGGGCTGCAGGAGCTGGGGCTGCAGGAAACAGGGCTGCAGCGGCCGGAGTTGGAGCTGCAGGAGCTGGAGCTGGGGCTACTAGCTGGGTGTCAGCAGGCTGAAAACTAGCAGGCTGAGGGAAGGCAGACCGAAGGGCAGGCCGAGGCAGGGACTGCATCACTGGAGACCTGGGAGCAGACACAGGTTGTCGCTGGGCAGGAGCTGACGGCTGACCGAAGATGGCTGGCCGGGTGGGCTTGGTGCCTTGGCGATCCAGGGAGACCCTTCCCCGCTTGTTGGCACTATGGGGACCCCCCAGAGCTAGGCGGGTACCCATATAAGGTTCTTGGACTTGAACAGGGTCAGAATAAACAGGAAGCTTCACACGGCTCCGAAAATAAGAAAACAAGTCAACATAATCCGTCTTCTGCTGCTGGTCCGCAACAGGGCTGGTGGGTTGCAGACTTATCCCTCCAAGCCATATAGGGTGAGGGGCTGGCTGGGAAGCATGAAGCAAGTTGTTTTCAAAGTCTTTGAGCCTCCCACGGACAACATTTAGGTGAGGAACAAAATGGCTAACCCATGGCTTCTCTTTGAACCACTGTTGCAGAATATAAATCTCCTCCTGAAGTCTAGCACGCAGGTTAGGGGGAGAGGCCATGAGATGATCAACAACATCTTCAAACTCCCCCACCTTCCTCTTGAATAGTTGTAACTCTGCTGGGTTCATGTTTGTGGTCAGTTCATACTGTCAAGGATGCAGACAGAGTTGAACCCAGGAGCAAAGTCACAACAAACTAGAGTAGAATAATAAAGTATTTAATAAAGAATTACGAGATATCTTACACAGGGGAATGCAGGTAGGAATCAGGCATGAATCAGAATGACATCAAAGTCAACACAGGAACAGGCAGGACATCTGTGACACAAGTTATGAACTGACAATGAGTGTTTGTACTGAGTCCAGTTATATAGTGAGCAGGTTGATTGGAGAAGTGTTCACTGCTGTGCTGATGAGGTAGTTGAAGACAGGTGTGTAAATGGAACTGTGTGAACTGGGTGTGCTGGAATGGGATATGGGAGTGGCCAGTGTGGAGTCACAGACTGAGGGAGAGACAGAATGTGACAGTAACCACATCGTTCCCCACATCATCCTTCTCTTCTCTTCCGGACAGCCCCGGCAATTTGCGTCAGACACAGAAGTGCTGTAATGAGAACTAATTGTAAATGAGGGTTAGAAGGGTTAGACCTCATACACACCATCAAACGCATGTTCTGTGTTCTCTCTGTATATTGAATGGCCGCCACAATGCTTTTCCAATGGGAGTCACATGGTTTGACGAAACATTTTTGTTTGATGGGCCATCAAACACAAATTGGTTGTTGCCATAAGAGGCTGCAAAACGTACCTAGGCAGCGGCTCAAATCACGACACCGGGGTGAGAGACTGAGAGACACCATTCTATCATCCTTTTTTTTGTATATTAAGAAATGTAAACATACATAGGCTACATATGTTAAATGCCTATATCCGCCTTATGACATTTATCTTTCTATTCCCACAACAATATACAGAAAAACATGGCACTTTTTGGACATAATTCGAATGGTGATTAATCATGATTAATTAATTTTTAAGCTGTGATTAATCTGATTAAATTCTTTAATCATTTGACAGCCCTATATATATATATATATATATATATATATATATATATATATACACCGTGTGTTTTATTTCTATCTCTTTACCTTCTGCCCTCACACACAACCTATCCTCACACACAACATCTATCCTCTTTCTTCTCACATAGTTATACAAAAATTATGACGGAGCGTGTACGGAAATAGGACATTTTCTTTACACCTGTGATGTGACAAATGAAGCTGATTCTGATTACAGCTTGTAGATCTAGTTTCAACACCGTTGTATGACTATAAACTTATAAAATAGGGCTTAGGAGGGTGTTAGCGTGAATTATTAAAGGAGAAATAATTTGTGACAATGTAACACACCAAAATCTGACAGACAAAAGCAGTTAATTTATTCATTAAGAATTCAGAAGACAGCATCTATCACGTGTCGGCAGTTGCGAGGATCAGCAGATATTCACAGATTCCTCAGAAGATGAAAATGTCTCCGTCCTGTTCCAGTGGGATTGACTTCTGTGGATTTTTTTTTTTTTTCAAAAATCTTATCAATACTTAATCTAAATTGAATTAGATTTAGCTTTAAAGTTGTGAGAGTGTGTTGTGTCAAGCTTGCCGTACGGCATGTCACTATTACTTTTTTTAGATTGATCTTTTATTTCGTAATAATTGGGGGGAAATTGAACGGGGAGATAAGCATGGCTGTGTTTTTCCGAGGCTTTATCTGGAGCTTAGCGTGGCCCCATTCAGGGAACACATGGTAAGTGTTAGGAGAGTGAACCCATGCAGCCTGCACTGAACACCGGCTGACTCAAAGATACAACTGTTCCTGCAGGGGATTGTGGGGGGGGGGGGGGGGGGGGGTCGGGGGTGGATATTAGAAAAAAGCCTGAAATTGAGAAATGTGATACGTGGGGGGCTCTGTGGAAGAAAAACACAGTTATTTAAGCCCCAAGCCTTTCCTCTTATTAAAATAGTATCTCGGTTTTATTGAATTTAACATGTTTAGGGTAGGGGGACCGTAAACTGCCTATTTGAGTAAAGCGTTTTGCGGAATCAATGAGATAGTCATCTTTGTTCACATTTTTATGCAAACCATTACTTACCTTGTGTGGCGTGTCTGTGCATTTATGACTGCCTCTGTCTGTCTGTCTGGATATCTGGCTGGCTGTCTGTCTGGCTGTCTAAGAGCATACACATACAGTAAGTTATAGTGACTAGTCCCTGAAGGAAGGAGACTTTGTTCTTTGCCTTTCACATTAGACTTCTCTGTGCAGTGCTCTTGTCGTCTGGTGGCATTTTGTAAAGGTGTTATCAGCAAACCCTTTCTCTGACACTCCATTACTCACTCTCCCTCTGTATCTAATAATCTTGTCATTTTCCACCACATTTCCTCCGCTAAGCAGTCAATTAGTGATGTAATACTTAGCCTGCCTTCAAAACTCCCTGCACATTGTGTCTAAAAAGGTTAATGCAATTTCAAAGGCATAAAGTGGATAGAATAGCCTGGATGTCAGTGTGTCCTGCTCATTAGAGTTAATTTCTTCACAACTATCCCAAACTAGACTCTGCTGGATGGCAGACACAGGAGGAAAATCACTCCATATAAATTAAATGTCACCCAATTTAGTTTCTCTGCAAAGATAATATTCACTGTCTTAAGAATATGAAACAGAAACACAATGGTGGATAGTGCAAAATACATGCATGTTTGTTAAGGTAACCCTGGGAATTCTAAATAGTATTCTGTATATCTTCGGTTTCTATATATTCTACGTATATTCGTTTATTTGTGGGTGCAACATACAGTATATAATCCTACCCTAGTAACTCAGGAAAGGTGCAATTCTAAAGTTCATTCACCGCTCCAATATCTGTGTAGGCTACTTTTTCTTGCATACTTGTATTGTATCTTGTAATATATATGGGATACATACTGTATGAGCTTGTGACAGATTAAGTCTTTGAATCTTGAGTCTGTGTATCTTTGGTATCCTTTTGCCTTTCCACGTTTTTCCATTATTTTACCGGAGCCCGCTTGAAAAGCAAACACATTTCATGGCTATGACCCCATGAAATGTGTTTGCTTTTCAAGTGACATTTATCAACACCATATCTGACAATGATATAAGTAGACATCTTCTCAGGATACAAAATGGAACAGGTAGCACACAGGAGAACACTTGTCTTTTGTCTGATTTGAAAATATCTATCATCAACTGTGTAATATTCCTTCTATTGCTGTTACGGTCTGGATCCCATGCGGGCTGACTTTATTTTTTATTTATTCATAGACTGGCAGCAGCAGATTCAACCTGGGGGGCCACTATGGATTCAGTTTAGCTTGAAGTACTTCCTACTCATTGGATGGGGCACGCACGCACGCGGATACTGATTGATTGATTGACTGACACCTGAATTTGAGCAACTGAGTGCTGACTATAGCCTGCCTTCTATAGATAGAGATGGATAATATGAGGGCAACGATGATGAATGCCCGGGGATAATTTGTTTATACAGTTTGATAATAATAATGTTATGGTATTATAATTGAGGATTAGTTTATCATAGCCGTATTTATTCATTACAGCAATGGAAAAAATTGAATTCCTCAATCAGCACTAAGTTAACACATTAACATTAAGAATTGTTCTGGTGGGATTCACCCACAGTGTGGGGAGAGGGTTGGCTCAGAAAGCAAAAGGTGTTGCTGGCTTGCCTCACTTTTGTTGCAGCTATTCTATCAATGGCAGAACGTCGCTGTCTTCTGCTCTGTGTTTTGGGTCCATATTGCACCTGGATAAACTGTAGAGGTCCTTAAATAGTAAGGTCGCTCGCGGTGCCAGTTTGGCGTGCAGTGGATCTTTAGCTGTCTTGATTGGTCAGCTGCTGTATAACCCCGGAAGATACTGTATGGCTTTAAATTTGCCGATTTGTCAGCTGCGTCATAACCCCTGGGGAAGTTCCAGTCAGCGTAATCTCCTTCTCATTGCTTTTATCACACCCCTCACCCTGTGCGTGCGTGCGTGTGTGTGTTTGTGTTATATAACGGCCAAGCTACACCAGGCAATTTTGCGTGCGTGCGTATGCGTTTACTGCGCGTGTACAGTGCGTTTGGATAGGACCAATATATGTCAATGATACCAGCTACACCAGACGCACGGATACCGCGGGCCATCCTACGCGTGCTCTAAAAATAGGATCGGTTCTAATTTTTTAGAACCCCATGGGCGCGTATCTATATATCCTCCCGGAAAGGTCCCGCACAAATCTGCCGCGCGTCTGACAGATCGAAGTAGCCAGGGCATTTGGCTTACGCACGCACGGTCCGCGTTTAGAGTAAACGCACGAGAAAAGCCTGGTGTAGCTTGGCCGTAAATACACACACCCTGTAGTGTACATCAATATACATACTGTATGTAATCAACTGATGAGCACAAAGTATTGCTATTCACTGTACGCATGCAGTGTACGGTATTAACAGCTGCATTCAGTAAATGTAACACAAATTCTCATTCCTAATATTACTAAAGCTATATGTGATGACATTCAGCACCATTTCAGCCCTTTCGCTTAGCCGAAGAGTGCTCTTGAAAGTTCATTTGGAGGGTGCACGTTTAAATGTATTTCAGATGGCGCATGTACTTTTTTGAAGAGGTTAACTTTCAAATGGCGTGGTAAAAAAAAAGAGGCATAAGTGGAGGTTATTTTCATAGAAATCCACACTGTACCCTCTCTGTGCAGGACTCACAGGCCGAGCGGGGTGAACAAAAACACATGAGCAGGCAGCTGCACTTATTTACGTCAGGTTTCCCTACGATCCACTTCTAAGGACTGCTCGCGGCCATCTCTCAAGGATCTGCGCAGTGATTCGTAGCGTACGGGAGGGATCTATAGGGCAACTTAAACATTTGGTTTAAACATTTGCTTTATAGGAGAAGCATGAAGGCAGCGCCGGCTTATCTTCTTGTCTCTTGGAGTCACTGGTTTCTATCTTGTACTGTGCATGCATGGTTCTCAAACATTTTCACGTCAAGGACCCCCACATTGATATATACTTTTTTTTTGCCGCGCATAAGCAATGGTTGATAATAGCAGATGAACCTGATCCAGTCGCCCCACTGATTCATTACATCCATGTTATCGCCGTTATTGATTCATCTCCGATATACAGTATGTCTTAATTGTACTCCCATTGTCTCAGTGGTTTCCCACACTGTCCATGCAAGGCCGGGGGCATAAATATTTTTTCTATTCTCCTGGCTCAGCGTGTCCAAACCAGGGAGATGGAGCCATGACATTTGTGATAGGTTTGTTTAGCTTCAGCGTTAAAAGCAATAATAAAACAGACGTTGCGTTTGGCGTGCTCTAAATCCACCTTGAACCTTTCATTCTTTGTGCCGTCAGCCAGCCAGAAGTGATAAGATGTCTAATTTCCGTGTACCTTTTAATGTCATTGATGGGTAGGTAGGATTTTGACGTCAATTCACTGTAAAATCATGAGTGTCCATTTGTGGACCAAATGGACCTGTAAGGGTCCTTGTGATTTTTAATTTGTACACTCGAATTAAATGAATATGTATATGTTTTTTTTTATTAAAAACACACTGCATGGCTGTTAATTAAAGCAGTATATTAATTAAATAATATACAATGTGGCTGGCGTACATATATGTGAATGGTTGTCTCACAGTTGCAGTTGCTTGGATACCAAATCAATTTCTATTGCATAATAAAAATATATAATAATTAAATAATAATAATAAATAATTTCAGACTGTTGAATCTCTTACAGACCCCTGTTGATTACTGCTGTTTTTTTTGGCCTTGTCTACTCTGTGATTCATCAGATTGCGGAATTGATTTGCCCTTCAATTTGTTTGTCTGAGCTTTTGACAACAGGGCAAACAGTATGTGACCAGTGAACATGAGCATTACTGACATTACAATATTGCCAGGAATGTGTTGCGTGCGTGTGTGCGTGCGTGCGTGTGCAGGGTTTTGAACCACTGGTGACAATTACATAAAAATCTATCTAAAGATGAATGATAATGTACGTGCCTTTCCTCTGTGCCTCAACTTCTTGAAGAACTAAAAGGTGCTGTTCCTCAAGAAATACTGTACTCTGACTGACATCATATTGACATCCAAATATGGAGTTTGCCATGGCCGGAAGGCCGGGTGCGGGAAAATGTTTTGTGTGTGTGTGCCTGATGCTGTATGTAACAGAACTGTAACAGAACTGTATGTAACAGAAATTATGTTTTGTGTGTGTGTGTGTGTGCCTGATGCTGTATGTAACAGAACTGTGTGTGTGTGTGCCTGATGCTGTATGTAACAGAACTGTGTGTGTGTGTGTGTGTGTGTGTGTGTGTGTGTGTGTGTGTGTGTGTGTGTGTGTGTGTGCTTAATGCTGTATGTAACAGAACTGTGTGTGTGTGCCTGATGCTGTATGTAACAGAACTTGAAGAAGAAAGCCAGAGCAGGCACTCAGTTAAGTAATTCCACGTAATAGTGTAACAAGTGTACGGTTCTGGAAGATATAGGGCTCCATTTTCGTCACCGCTAAACGCCTTATCCCTAAACGTCTTTGCCTTTTTTTACTATTTTGCAAAACATTTTGGAATAGTTAAAATGGCCAGTCTACAAGCTCACAACGTGTCAATGTAGATTGGCTAGTTGAACTATTCAAAAATGTTTTTCAAAATAATTTAATAATAATTAATTTAAAAAAAAGGCAAAGAAGTTTAGGGATAAGGGGTTTAGCGGTGACGAAAATGCAGCCCCATAGACTGTAGAAATGAATACCAGCACTCACGTTATTAGAACTCTCATAAATTGCTTTACATTACCTCTGGATTTGATTGCCTATAATTGGCTTCCATGTGTCTGATCGATCCAACATTTGAATCACGTAATGGGCCTGGAAACGATGCAGAGCAACTTCACTTACACGGTACACCCATAGGGGGGGTGCCACTAATGCTATAGTACAAATGTCACTGTTTGTTCACAACAATGAGTTATTTTTTATAAATGTGCTTTAGTACAGGGGTCCTGGAGGGAATTCCAGGAGGTCCCCAGCTAAATTATAGTTTGGAACCAAATGGACCCCTATGGGTCTGTAACCCTGAGTATACAAATGGAACTAAATGGACCCTAACAGGTCCATTTGTACGCTCTCCGAGTTAAATTAATATAGATTTTTACAATATAAATTGGGGGTCCCAGAGATAGAAATGCCATTAAATTGGGGTCCGTAGACTAATATATGCATGTCAAACTGGGGGTCCTTGAAATTAAATGGGTTGAGAATCACTGCTAGAGCCGTAAAAATCTCTGGCATATCTTGGAGGTCCGTGGGCTAATTAGTGTCAATTTGGGGGTCCTTGACATGAAAAGGTTTGGGAACCACTGCTTTAGTACACATGCTCTCTGGAGTCAACCCGGAACGACTTAAACCAGCCCTCCCTCCCTGTTAGGCAACCCAGCCTGGCAGAGATATCCGCTCTGCCGAGCAGCCTTTTCTATTTTTCTCTCCATTGACTTATAAAAATGTAACTTATAAAAGTATAAAACTTTTAAAAGTTAAATATTTTAAAAAGTCTAAAACATTTTAAGAATCTCCTGGATTCCCAAAAGCTGAACATTTTAAAGTTTGAATGAAGCTTCTAGGTTTATTCGTGAAGGACTTGGGCCTCTCCAGTTTTGAGGAGAATAAAATAAAATAAAAAACCTGTCTGTGTGCTGTTTCAAAAATATTGAACCAATGGAAAAAATAGACAAAACCTCTTAACTCCATTGGACCCTCAAACTGTCTGCTAAATCAACTAACTCCACCCCCCTCATGCAAGTAATTGACAATATTTAAAGTCACACCAACTATTATGAGGCAGTATTGCTTTATTTTTCATTTCCTAAAAAATGAACATTTTGGAAATTGCGGAAACAACACGAGTGGGTGCTCTCCTAGAGCGAGTTCACTAAAATAGATGCACAATGCACACGATTGGTTAGGCTATAATAACTCTGGTTTGTGTCCTTCATATCAGTCTTTCAGCAACACGTGACATTTTGACTGGCCTACCTGGCCCTCTCTATAGACCCCTCTTGGGCCTTCAGGTGTCCCAGGATCCCATTTTTTGAGTGAATTGCCGGGACACTGAGTTTAGTTCAAAAAGACCAGCATCCTAATGAGATCCCTGATGGATTCCGTTCGAGGAGATGGCACCTCAGATCCGCCTCCAGCCGACCAGACTTTATTTCGCTGTTCAGACAGGATACCGGGGGTTTGATGTTGAGCCTATTAGCGTATGCCTTTTGGGGTTTTGGGTTTGGTTTCTTTCTCTGAGTATATAGTAGTAGTAGTAGTTGAGGAACACAAAAAAGCAGTCCCGTTTTGATGTCATTCCTACGGCAGTGAGAGTCTCTCAGGGGTTTGGTGCGATAAACAGACATGTGTTACGCGTGCCGTGTAAAGTTATGGCGATTGAACACCAGCCCATATAAATGAGTTGCCACACAAATAAATGTATGTGGTCTCAGATATGACCTCTGGGCCACATTAACCCGGCCTATTTTGGGCAAAATAGTTCAGAAATGTAAAAACGATCTACAAGCTCACAACATGCCGCATTGTGAGATTGTAGATTGGATATTTTTGCTATTCTTCATATGACAAGGTATGTTATATACTGTACGGCTGAAGCCTTTGGGGTTAAAGACTTAGGTTGTGCGGCAGGGATGCTGCACCATGAGATGTCTACGTCTACTTCTGCTCAGCTCCCATCTGATCGGAGAGGCAGAACCTCTGTGAGGTCCGTCTCCCACTGCTTGAGCTGCACGATGGTGCCTTTATTACCATTTAACAGATTAGAATTGTCTGCTAAGTACCCTGTCTGTCCGTCACACAGATGGAAGCTGAACCCAGTAATCCTCATTCTGGAAACGTTCCTGCCGTGTCTGCGGGCGGGGTGAAAACGATTTTCTCCACACCCTTTTTCATGAGACATGAGGAGCTGCTCACAGCGCCTCTGGGAGTCCAGTAAATGTCTCCTGACAGCTGTCTGTAGCGTCTGATTTTTATGGCACTACTACATAACCCAGGATGTTTAAAATTGCAGTGTCCAAAGCACACTGACCAAACACTTTAGAAATGTCTTTCACATATGCCTTTTCTCTCCTCTGGAATGTTAACAGTGGTGCTGGGGATCCTCTCAGCACTGTGACCGAACCACTGACATGTGTCAAACATGACTCAATCACATGTACAGTACATAATGGTTTGCATGTATGCCCCTTGCCTTTAACATCCAAAGCCTATATATTTTGTCGTACGACAAATCCTATATTAAAACTAGAACTGTAGTTTCAATATTGAATTAGCTATTTGCTAGTTTTTGGAGGTAAAACAATAGTAACCAGTAGAGAGAGAGAGAGAGACCAGTAAGATGCTAAGGGCGAGAAGTGTGACCCCACGCGATGTACAGACTGCCATCGTGCAAGTTGCAACTGTTCAGGACAGCTGAAAAACTATTTTATTTTTCCTTTTTTATTTTTCTGTCTAAAATGATCTGAAGCTATATTATTATTCATGGCATGTTAGAGCAGGTCTGAAATAAATGTCAGAGCTGATATCAACATATAAATATGAAAGAAATGCTTAAACATGTCACTATGTCTAATGTTATAACCAATGCTAACCAGAAAATACAGCTTCCCTGCTTAAGTATGCAAATTCCGCAAAAATCCGCCTTTTTGTACACAATCGTTTTGGAAGATAATACTAGTCTTTTACTAACTGGCTAACAGAAATAGCAGAGAAAGAAGTATTAACAATCGTATTTTGTAAAAAGTGTGTTTATTTTCGGTCCGCCTAAAGCTAATTCATGCTAATGTTCCAGATGGGGGCACTGGTGATCACAACAAAGGAACATGCTGAAATGTTTCCAATAGCAGAAGAAGAAGACTCGAATGAATTTCATGTAAACATTGTAACATGTCACCATAACGTGGTTATTATTAGTTGCTTTGGAATGTACCTGCCATGACCTTGGGCGTGGTCGCTTGCACACATCCGGCTCGTTGACGGCTGACTGCTGGGTGAGCGCTGACGCTTTGGCATGGGGGTCAGATCAACATGGAATGAATTCTGTACTGGCCATATAAGGAGCATGTCTTGAGTGTACAGCGTTTGATGAGGTCAGATCAACACATGGTATGTCAGAACAGGTCAGCTCCATGTAGATCTAAGGGTGGTAGCGGGGATATTCTCTTGAGTGTACAGGGTTTGATTAGGGCCGGGCCTTAATTTTCGGGCCTGTTTCAGTGTCGGTATGTATATGTAATTTGTAAGTTGATTAGCGGTATACTGTGGTTACTTGGGTCGTTTGATGCGTACCGGTACTGTATGTCCCGTAGCAGCATATGACGTGATGAAGATATGTACCAATGCCAGGGTATAACTGGTATAACTGGCTCTCAGTGGTGACGTAATAAAGATATGTTTCAGTGTTGGGTGGATTAAAGGACATGCCGCTATGTATATAGTATGTATATGTAATTTGTGAGTTGATTAGTGGTATACTGTGGTTACTCGGGTCGTTTGATGCGTATGTCCCTTTAAGCCACCCAACACTGAAACATATCATTACGTCACCATCGTAAACCAATTATACCCTGGCATTGGTACATATCTTCATCACGCCATGGGACATAGGCATCGTAGCACCGGACGAAAACATACCTGCTTGCGTATGTCCCGTGGCAGCGTATGACATAATGATTACTTGTGCTTGTTATGGCAGTGGTGTCAGATTACATACACAGTCCTACTTGACATAACCATAAACAAACCTGATATGTCCATATATAGGGATGTTACTATGATTCATACATAACCTTAAAAAACTCATATGCCCATATATAGCCATGTCACTATGACTCAGACACATCCATAAACAAACCCTGATTTGCCCATATACAAACCCCGATTTGTCCAGAGCTATACAGAGCCAATCGCTATGCCCAATTGCCCATATATGGTCATGATATGGCCATATATGATCACTCGATTCCTTGCCGATGCGCAGACTGAGTTTGAAGTTTGTCGGTTCCATATACTGTATGCACAATATATGGAACCGACAAACTTCAAACTCAGTCTGCGCATCGGCAAGGAATCGAGTGATTGAGGTGCCGGCTGCCATGAAATCGTTCGGATTTTCGGTTGTCCACGTCTGCCGATCCGACCGATAAACCCATTATCATATTTATTGTTTCATCTTTGCTTGTCTATAAAACTGGTAGGATATGCAGCATCCACACAAACAACGTTTTCTTGAGTAAAGCATGCACAGGGAAGCATCATATACTGTGTGTGGACGGTGTACATTACATTTCTTTAATCTTAACTTACCCCCAGGGTCCATCCGTTCTTTCCAATAAATTTGAATGTCTTGTAAACCAGTTAATTAGAATTAATCAGACCACTACATTAATGCTTGTGGGGGAGCAGGGGGAACAACATGAATGTCTAATTGACACCCTAAAAGCGAATGCATACTCCTAAACACATTACGAATCACATACTGCACAAAGCTGCCTCCTACTAAAGTTGAAATACTACTGTACATGTCCTCGGGGCTGGTTTGTTCGTTCACATTCCAGGGATGGTACAGACACTCATCAGTTTTCGAGAATAATAAGTGTTATCATTCTGCGTGGTAGTAATGCTTTTTAAATTGATGCGGCTGCTACAGACGTACACTGTTTCAGTGTTCCGATTCTAAATGCAGCATCCTGCAGATATCGTTTCTGCTTCTTGAGTATTTATTGGACATTGGTTACTTTTATCCATTTACTTTTGGTTTTTGGATATGCAAAACTGTTTCACCTTTTGGGAGGGTGGGGTGTACAATACATATATATTTTAGCTTTTTGGCACGACCCATCTTCAAAAAGAGAGACCTAACATGGTACTGTATAGGTAAGAATTGTTTCATCTCAGTTGAAGAGCACAGGGAGGTAAAAATGTGATACGTTTTGCTCTTTGAATTTTACAAATGAGTCTGCGACTGACTCGCTCCCTGAAGTTTTTGCCCTCATGTACTCTGACAAATAGCTCAAACATAGTTTCATTTTTGCACTAGTCTGCCAGCTATTGAATCTTAATTAGAAATGCATAATGAAAAACCAAAAAAAGCTGCTGCCGGTCCATAAAAAAACCCCCATTAAAGCTCAATCAAACGAAAAAGAACCAAATGAACGCGCCGTCAAGCTGCAGCTCCTTATCTGACATATATATACAGTACGTGAAGGCAGGAGAGAGATATAATTCTCCTACAACCAACACCCACCCCCCTTCAGCCCCCCCCCCCCATGCTGCTGTGATCTTCACTCTGCTCCTTTCTCCCGTCACTTCTTGATGATAAAAGACCGACCCGTCCTCTTCCTGTCTGCACAGCGTGGGCCGCAGCCGCTAAGCTGTCTGTTGACCCCGGCCGTCGACCTGCGGTGGGCGCGCCGGTGCAGGAAGTGAAGTCTCTATTCCACGCGCGCACATCCTGCCATCTGCCTCTGTCTCCGGCTAGGCCACCTTCTCTCTCCCCGCCGCCCCCCAACCGGTTCTCTCCAGCCTGCCACAGGCTCTCAGACTGGCATCAGCATGTCGACGCCATCTCAAGTCCAGATTCTGAAATCGAAATTGTGACAGTTTTCTGAAAAACCTAGGTTTCTATGTCAGTGGTTCTCAAACTATATTCATGTCGAGGACCCCAAAGATTATATGTAATTGGCCGCCGACCCCCATCTGAAAATATTATTGTTTCAGGGACCACCACCCCCAGAAGCAAAGATATGAGTTTCACTGAGAAAGAATACTGTATATACATAAAATGCAAATTTTTCAAAAATAGCAGATCTACAAGCTCATAGCTCATTTTGACGGCTAAAGTTTAAAATAATGTTTCAAGACAAAGTGCATGGTTAAACGCTAAAGCGACACAGATGCGTTCCCGTCCTAAATGGGTTAGACAAGGACAGGGCAAAAAAAAAAAACCTAGACAGATTTAGCCAGTGCTTTGCACACAGCATATTGGCATGCACATAACCATCCGTGTGTGTACCGTATACACGCTATACCGCCCAACATGTGCGTCTGTACATTTAGAGCTATGAGACATCAGCGTGCAGGTTGTACAGTATGTCAGCAGTGCAGGCATATATAATATAATGGCGGTGCAGAGAAGAGAGATGCCCGTCACAGGCCCCATGTTACACGCTATAAATAGTTTCTCTGTGCATAGTGCTGAAATAATTAGCATGTTAGTGCGACGGCTTGTCATGTTATGCCCATCGGTGCGCCGCTGTTTATTTAACCTATTTCTTTTAAGGTTTTCCTCAAAACTGTCTATTTTTAATCACTCATCTGATTGTGCTCGACTTCTTGGAATTATAACGACTAGCCCTTACCCGAGAAATTTGCCCCCCCCCCCTTGTGGCCGTGGGGGATACTGCGCCCGGGTGCGTTTGTAATTGACTAATAAATTCATTAATAATCATTAATGTGTCAAATTGAAAAAAAGCCCTTCATATGGTCAATGCCTGTGTGAAAAGTGGGGGTGATTGGTGCAGGCAGTAAGGAGCTACGGCAGTCACAGTGACAGACAGACACACACACACTCAGACATTGTTAGAATTATAGTATGATGATGATGATGATGATGATGATGATGATGATAAAAGTCTCGGTTGGAGATCAGCGGATGAGATGAGGGAAGCAAGACAAAACTATTCCAGAAGGGTATGAGGATAACGCTTTGTGGAAAAGATTACACCCCCCCCCCCCCCCCCCACACACATACATGTCATAGTACTCTCATTAGCTTTCCATGGTCCCAGTAACTATCTTAATTGGATTACGTTTGCCCACGGTTCTATGCCTCTCTATTAGAGAGATGGTTTCTAGTTAATTGTTTTTTTCCCATTTGTTTTTCTTCTCGAGTCTGAGGTGTGTGACATGTTGTGGTCCCTGCTGCAGTCAGCTGTAAAAAAACAAAGTCATCTATTTTAATATTTGGGACTCCAGTTCAAAGAGAAATATTGCTTACTACCCAGCAACAACTAAAGTGCTAATTTAACACTGGGAGTGTAAAAATCGACCCATAAAGGTGGTTGCACACTCGCACGTTCTTCCGCTGTGTTTGCAGATCCGAGTAGTAGTAGGCTATCATAGCTGTCAGCCTGTCACCAACAGCCCATAGCTGTGGGAAATGGATTAAATCGATCCCGGTCCGAAAAAAAATGTTATACGGACGAAATATTTGGTGGCAGTGTGCAAACGTGATTGACATAAAGTGATTAAAAACAAAATTCACTCCGATATTCTGTGCAGATTTCATACCAGTGTGCAAACACCTTAAGGAAGCAAAGCTGGATGTGGGTAATCAGGCCTGGGGGTCGTGTACTGGGTTATAGGCAGGCTGGAGCAAATGTCTTCTCAGGTGTATTCCCAAGTGGTCTCCCTGGCGAAGTCCTCTGCTCTTATCATACATAGGGAGATACAGGGATAAGTGATGGTGCCGCTGGGAATGACAAATCATTTGTAACCTTTTTTGCTAAGTACGTATATATTCGTTTTAATTTCGTATTTAGTCTGACACTCAGTTACTTCTTCTCACTCAATTACCAGAACAATACAATAAAGTAAAAACTGCTTTAAAATAAATAAAATTGTAGGTTTAGGCTAGCTGGTAGTAAATATGCACACAGTATACAGGACCCATAATGTATTGTACTTTTGAACTGATCACTCACTTGTGTTAGTGTACAGAGACTACAGACTCACACAAAAGAGTTGCCTTGATGCAAGTAGTAATTATGTCAATGAGGGCCACCTGGACAGTGCCACACACACCTCAGCTGTGCTGAACTGAACTGGAGTCACTTGAATATGACTGAAGTCATGTTAATGTTTACTGTGATTATGGTAAGCTTACATTTCTCCTGTAACTGTAACCAGCTAAAACAAATAACAAAAAAAGATATAGATTTTTGGAAATTATGATTTTTTTGACTGCTAGGTATGTATAAATTCGAATTAAGGATGGGGCATGGTTTCCGATTCAGTGCTGCATGTCCCTTCTTTCCATTATCGTGAGGTGGCCCGGGTAACCCAGTGAGTTGACATCTTCAACCACAATAATGAAGCCTCTGAACCCAGAACGCATACTGTGCAGATGAACCTTTCTATGCCTCTCCTGGTCCTGGTCTGGGAGAAGAAACCCTGCTGTCTGGCACTGTGTCAACGCTTCTGCGAAACAGTTGGTAAGATCATTACCTCTGCAGTGCGGCAAATGTGATTCATATCACATGACACCATCTAAATGAAGAATGGAAGTCTCTATGGAAGTATCACTGATACGTGCGAGTGGTTTCCCAACATGCTCGTTGTTGTGACATGCCATATTGAATTTATATTGGTGTATAAAATGGGTGGCGGCAGTAACTTAGGCTCAGGAGTGAATGTAGAGAGGCTGAAGAGAGGCTGGAATGTTCCCAGTTTGCAGTTCGCCACCGGACAGTGGCATTGTGTTTGGAGTGTCCGCCCTGAAACTGGGAGGTCGGGGTTCGATCCCCGGCCGGGTCATAACAAAGACTGTAAAAATGGGACCCAATGCCTCCCTGCTTGGCACTCAGCATCAACTAATCAAATGATTCCCGAGCGATGCATGGCTGCAGCTCACTGCTCCTTGGCTGCGGCTCACCACTCCAAGAGATGGGTCAAATGCAGTGAATTTCACTGCAGTAACTTGTGTGACAAATCGTACGACTTTGATTCCCATCTCCTCGTGGCATCCTCAGGGAGTGTCCTTGAGCAAGACACAGCCCCTGACTGCTCCAGATGAGCTGACTGGTGTCTCTTCAATTTGCGCTATACTTTTCTTAACTTGGAAATTCCTGGAAATCTTTTTGAGATGGTTGAAACTGTTTGAAAGATTACCCTATAATGACATGCTCAAAATAGGGATGGCAGGTTGAAAGTGGTTAGTTAAGCTTGTTTAGTGCACCGTTCAGTGGCATCAAATGCTGTCCCGTGAGAGGAAAGGAAATGATTCCTGAATCATTTAGAAAGGACGGCGGCAGCTCTATGGGCTAAAAGGCTCCGTGGGATCGCTGACCAGCCACAACCACCACTCTGTGTTTCAGACAGCTCAACACAGACATATCACAGACTGATTAAACTTTCAGTGGCTCTTCCTGAATAGCATTATCTCGACGCAGCCAAGCGATGGACTCTCTCTTCAGAGATCCCTCCTAACCAGTCGTGCCTAGAAAAACCTTTTGGAAGTGCTGAGTGCCGAAGCACTCAAGTATGAGAGCCAGGGTTACGTTCTCAGGTAAAATAAGAAAAAGAAAAAAAGAAAACAGCAGAGCAGCATGGAGTGGAGGTGATGAATGTGATTCTTTTAATACAATAGCTTTGTAGGTCACCCCAGCGGAGAGAGGCGAGGTGCACTCACTCAGCCCCGGCTGCTCCTGCGGAGCCCGTGCGCCGGCCCTGCACAGACACAGGAACACACAACCTTTAAAGAGGGATTTGAAAAGGTCACGGCACAGGCGATGCAGAATGGTAATAAAGGAGTGCACTTCCAGAGGTCGCGGGGTCAACGCGGGGCTTTATTCCTTGGTGGCGCTGTTCTGACACGCTCTCATTACGTGTGTGTGTGTGTGTGTGTGGTATCATGAGCTTGTAGGTCTGCTATTTTAGATTTTTTTTTTTTAAATGTGGTGCAAATCTTGGAATATATATTCTTTCAGAGCGTACGTTTTGTAACTCAAATCTTTGCTAATTGGGGAGGGGTCCCTAGAACAACATATTTTCAGATGGGGGTCGGCGACCAATTACATATAATTTTTGGGGGTCCTTGACATGAAATAGTTTGAGAACCACTGATATAGAAAGATAGGCTTTTCAGAAAACTGTCATGATTTAGAAGACCATCCGACCATCCTGGTGCTGTTGGCAAACACCCCTAGATTATGTTGACTTCTTTATCTCTTTGAGTGTTCTCTCTCTCTCTCTCTCTCTCTCTCTCTCTCTCTCTGTTTCTATTGGCTAAGCTGACCCACTTTGTAGGGAGTCGGCAGTGAAGAGGGTGTGAAAACGTCCACCTGGACCTGGTTAGAGAGGTATACGCGGATAAGACAGGCAGGCGAGGCAGGCGATTCATGTCCCTATACGCACCGCCCTCTGTTGTTCTTCATCTTCAGTGGCCTCGCACCATACCGTCCTCCCCTGTCCTCTCCTCTCTTCACAGCTCAGGCTGTTTTAAGTGGCCGTTTGCCAGCGAAAGATGAATTACGTTTAATTATTTTGCCGCTGATGTATCAACCGGATTGCTACTTATGGATCTTGGGCGTATTAAGTTTGCCTGCGGTTTCCCTCTTCATGGCGGACTGCAGGGCGGGGGATTGGATTGGGTGATGAGGGGGTGAGGGGACTTTCCATGAACCTGGTAGCGGGGGGTGGGGGCGGTCCTCCTCCTCCCTCTGCCACAAGACAGAGTGGGTGCTCTCCCCTATTTACTCCCCCTCCCCCGGTGATGTCGTCGCATGCCTCGCGACTCTCGCTCCGCTCATCTAATTAGTCCCCCGACACGCCTTTAACGGTGTGTATTTATCAAGAACATTAATTAGTACCTTAGACGGCATACATTACGTTGGATATAGTGGATGTCCTTGTTTATTATTAAAGTATTAACAACAGGGGGGGAAAATACTCTCTTATCCCCTGACGTTAGTCACTTAGCGATGCTGCTCGTTTATCAACTCCTTTCTGCCGCTGTACGTTTTCTTTTTCTTTCTTTGCCTCCGTCGTAACCCTGTTTGTTTGTTCTTCTTTCTAAATGCAAATATAAAGGCATGCTTTATTAGTGTTATGCACCGAGGCGTTGCACTGTTGTCACTTTAAAGGAAGTGTCACAGGGCGACTGTGGCTCAAGAGGTAGAGCAGGTCGTCCAATGATCCACAGGTCGGCAGTTCGAATCCCGGCTCCTCCTGTCTACATGTCGAAGTGTCCTTGGGCAAGACACTGAACCCCAAATTGCTCCTGATGTGCTGATTGGTACCTTGCATGGCTTCCGCCGCAATCGGTGTATGAATGTGTGTGTGAATGGGTGAATGTAATGCACAATCTATGTAAAGCACCTTGGATAAAGGCACCATTTACATTTCCCATTTGTCACCCATCTCCCGCGGTTAACCCATTGGGGGACCGGAGGCCTGGAGATAACGAGCCGTCGCCTGCATGGTGCTCGGGAGCCAGTCAGGTTTCAGGAAACTCTCAGTCACCGTGTTAGAAATAACGGAGGACATTGATTTTCTAAGCGGGTTGCCGGACTGAAACAGATTCGGTATTGATTGAAGAGTTCCTTGGGATCGTAGTTGAGGTGTGTGCGGGGGGGGCGGGGGGGGGGGGGGATTCAGATTGGCGGGGAAACACTAGTGTGTGTGTGTTTGTGTGTGTGTGTGTGTGTGTGTGTGTGTGTGTTTTAGCTGATTACACAACATGTGATCACATTGGCTAATATTATCTTCTGCTTTATTCCATATGAGTCTATTTTTGCCAACTTAAATCTCATTGTTTGATTTCTGTAGCCTGCAGACATTTCACCCAAGTCAGCATAGTAATTTGATACAAGCAAAAGAAAAGTTTGTATATACTGTAGGACTATCTTTTTCTTCTTTTTTTGTAATCTAATCTGCAGAGAAGCAAAATTGCCTGATTCACATTCAGGGAAGGAATGTCAATTAGACGCACTTTAGCGAAGTATTGTTGCTCTGGGACTGGGAGTCGACCTTTATCCATTTAGTGTAGATTGTTCTTTGAAAAGCACAGCGCCGCCTGCATGTTTCAGGAGCCCTGCTTCCGTTCTTATACAGTATGTGTGCACTGTGTCTGATCAGCTGGACTGAACTGTGTCTCCAGTGTGTAAAATGGCCCTTCCAGGGGATTCCGCAGTGTTTTTTAAGTGTGTTGTGCTAGCATGTGGAATCTAGCCTGGGGGCTTAGCATGGCAAACACGCAAGAGGACACTGACACTAATATAGATATATTACAGTCTATCTGAAGGAGACCATGCAAAGCAGAGAGACCGGGGAGAATCTCCCCACACCGCCCCCCCCCCCCCCCCCCCCTCACTGCATTGATATCACTCTGCTATAGCTGATGACACAATCTTGTATTCATTTGCCGTCTCCCTGGATTCAATATTAGATTCTCTTCAGAAAAAGAGGCTTTCTCTATGCACAGCCCTGTGTTAAACCCATCAGAATCCACGGTCGTGATCCGTATGGAAGGCTGTTCGTTGTTGCCCCCTCCCCAGTTTCATCAAATCCAAACAGTGATTTAGAATGGTGTACAATGTAGTAGCACGGAATAGGGCTGGCAGCAACCTGCTCCTCGTCTACAGTGCAGCAACCTATAGTCTTCATATGCAATATTATAGCACCCTAGTCTTCATATACACCCTGGTTCACATACATATAACATATAAATAACAATACGGCACTGTGATCTTCATGTACAGTTCTATTTTTGAGGGGCACTAGCCTAGCCTATGTCCAGCTTTGAGGGTTTGTGTAAACACAAAGATTGCCCTAACACAAACGTTGAATGCCATTGGCAATACATGGACAGTTTTGAGTGTTTGTGGAAACGCAAACATTGCGGAAACACAAACATTGAAGACAAAAGTGAGGACGCAAATTGTAATTGGCCAGCATGAGATGATGTATGATGATAAGAGCGCCCCTCACTTCACACGGGAGTGATTTGTTTTTTTAAATGGTGAACACATTTCACATGTAGACATTTAAATCTATATAGCGCCTTTATCCAAATCACTTTACCATGTGCTGCATCATGTTGCATCACCCATACACAGACACGGAGGGAAATTCAATGTGGTTAGGGTTAGGATCCGGGATTCTGTGTCTTGCTCAAGGACACTTTGACACTAACCCAGGCGAGGCAGGGATCTAACCGGGAACCTTCCGTGTCCAATCATCATCACCTTTATTTATTCCGGCTGTAATTTATAATCTGCTCTACATACCTTTTGCGGGTAATGGTGCTCAACATAGTAGATATATTGAAACGCCCAGCCATGCTATGAAGCTCCATCCATTTTTTTAGGCCACACCACTGCAGTGTGTATTCTCGAAATTGGCCATTTGTGCCCATAAGACTTTCATAAGAATTCCAGCAGCTTGCATTCATTTACAAAAAAAGAAAAAAAGACGTCCGTGCATGGTTAGACTCTGCCTTATTTGATTAACCTGTTATGAATCTCTTGTGCCACTTAACTGTACCCAAAAGAGTACCCTGTCTGCTGTTCCACCCTGTTGAAACTCTCCAGAGCTTCGGAAACCACCCTGAGGCACTCCCATGTCTCTGCTGCTGCAGTGAGTGGAGTGAGCCACGGTACAAAATAAACCAGAACCGAGGTGGTTTCTTCTGAGCTTTCTCATGAACATACTTCCTAACCTAGTAATATATATTTTTTTCTTTTATGTCATATTAGACTTTCTCCCTTCGTAGATTTTAGCAATAGCAAGTCCTCATTTACTGTAGCATGGCTGTTTTATGGTCTGCCATGCTATAACCGATCGCGGGTGCCGCTATAAAAACATCCATTTCCTTTTTTTTTTTTAAAGCTGCTGTTCCCCTATGTTATCCTTATTCCCGTTATCCAATTCGTAGTGATTTGTGTCTTATATTTCCCTGTGTTCTCTATATTCCTTTATTTCAATCTATATACCACGCCTCATCCAAACGCGGTTTACCGTCTGCCAAGCTGTCGGTGTAAATAAATAGGCCCTCCCTGTAGTTCACATTAAATGGTAGGTTATAAATATCACCCTGACACATCACACAAAGTCCAGATCAGATCTCTATTCCACTCGGGAAGTAATGTCAAAAATCACCTCTGCATTAAGCCCTGCTTCGCCGTTTGATGTCACCCACGCAGCCATATGGTATGGCTCTCAGGGTCTGCTCTTCTCTGGGTTTTATTTCCAGCCATTACACTGATCCTGTGTTCCATTCAGCAGTGTGTAAATCCTTGAGACTGTACAGTGGCTATCATTGCCTTTATTGCAGAAAAACAGACTCATAGAGAACCATACAGAGTAAAAACCTTATGTTTATTCGCTGGGTGGGTGAGAATGGGTGTATACAATGGGTTTCATTTGCACACTCTTCGTGGTTAAACAAACACTGAGGATTTTATACTGTGTGTGTACTTCCATTTGGAAAGTGCATTCCATCTTCATTTCATGGTATATTTGGCTTTGCATTTGTTTCATTTGTAAATGTAATTGTGCACCGACTCCAAATCCTCAGCTGTTAGACTTTGTGGCATATTGAACCTCGGTAAACTCTCGTTTGCCAGAAGCGTGTGTGTGTGTGTGTGTGTGTGTGTGTGTGTGTGTGTGTGTGTGTGTGTGTGTGTGTGTGTGTGTGTGTGTGTGTGTGTGTGTGTGTGTGTGTGTGTGTGTGTGTGTGTGTGTGTGTGTGTGTGTGTGTGTGTGTGTGTGTGTGTGTGTGTGTGTGTGGTATATGGTGTGTCCGTCTCAGTCAGAAGTTAGAACGGCAGGTGAGAGAATAAATATCTCGTCTTGTTTGTGAAGCTCTGATGGTCATGAAACCACTAAATGCTGGCCATAATTGTTTTGTCATGTTGTGGACGTCAAACCGAACACAACAGCCGGCGATAAATGCAGACTGAGGATGAAAGGAGCCGGGGGGGAACGGAGAAGATTTAAAATGCCTGACCGTTGTGTTTGCCATCACGTACCGGACTCCATTATGAGAGGAACAAAGAGCGTGCGTGCGTGCGTGCGTGCGTGTGGGCGCGCGTGCGTGTGAGGCAGATCGCTTTCTAATGAGCATTCCTTCTGACCCTGCAGCGATTATAGCTCCGCATGGCAATGAATAAAATAAGAAAATAAATAAATAGATAATCTGCGTGCCGTTAGAAGAACCTGAGAGAGCAGACAAAGTGATTAGCATAGCAGCATTACAGAGAGGGGTTGTTATTGTGCATCCCAAACACACACTCCTCTGTCTCACCCCGCCCCTGCATTATCAGGTCCCATCACTTGGTTGCATTAGAACAGTGGTTTTCAACCCTTTTCATTTCAAGGCCCATTTTTTATTGGGTATTTAAGCCACGGACCACCATTTGATGACATTTAGCCTCTCGGATCCAAAACGAATGAATAAATTGTTGTCGTTGGACAAGATGTCCACAATTCCATGCTGTATTGATATACCATTAGGAGAGATATACCATTAGGTATACCATTAGGAGAGATAACAGGCAAACAGTGAATAGACTTCTTGTAAATTAAGCAATGCAGATAACAATAATTTAACTCTTGAGAGTGTAAAATGAAACATTTTACACTCTCAAGAGTTAAAGATCTATAAGGGCCCATTTGTTTACCAACTCTCCATCATTTAGCAGGGGACCACCTGGAACCCCCTCAAGGCCCACGGGTGGTCCCTGGACAAGTGAGTGGGCAAAACCATACCTATAGGCTATATTAGATTGTTATCACCATGAAACTTCCCCAATTGATTACTTACACGAAGACAAAGATTTATTACAAATTTTACATTTTTAATATGCAGTGTGTATGAGGCATTATGTAGGAGGCATTATGTGGGAAAATATGCAAAATTATAGAAAATATGAAAAAGCTACTACTATGGAAGGGTTATACAATTA
This sequence comes from Protomyctophum parallelum, assembly GCF_964188405.1. NCBI lineage: Eukaryota > Metazoa > Chordata > Actinopteri > Myctophiformes > Myctophidae > Protomyctophum > Protomyctophum parallelum. Next base: position 16,202,304 of record NC_139704.1, on the reverse strand, counting down.
CCTATAAACAATTTAATATAGGTCTAGTTTTTCCCACCAATTTTGGAGCTCTGGCTCATCAAGAACCAAAAAGAACTGAACCGGTTCCCATTGGGAACCAACCGGTGGAAAAGGGGTCTAAGTGGTCACTCTCACTGGTATATATTTCGGTTTCCCTGCATGGCGTGTTTGCTCCTCCGCCGGGTGTGCGAGGCCGGCCTCTCGTCTCGTACGTGGCTCCTTCTGTGGCGTGTTTCCTGCTCTGCCGATGTCGTTCTGCTCCTGTGGTCTCGTGCAGGTCTCGGGTCTCAGGCGATGGGACCGCGGGGAGCAGTGTATTGGATTTCCCCCTCCTCATCCGGCAACGTCGTGTTCTACAGAAATCTACACAGGCCCGGAGAGGACCTGGTTAGATCACATCACATATACAGTGCCTCCTTCCCAGGACCCAGTCGTGCTCTGACAGAGCGGCTGAAAGGAGAGTTGCGGCTGTGCCAAGCCAAAAGCACCATATACAGTACACCGAGTACAGTACAGAGCACACATTGACCGCTCCGAATCACATACACTGTAGGGAAACATCAAGAATGATTTATCTGAGAAATAGAAACGAGGCCAGAGGAATGTTTTTGTTTTTTTCCATTGGGTTTCATTTGTCGGCGGCTGCGTTTCCCCGACAATTCAGCTCAAAAGGCGATTTTCTTTCCCCCGCATTACTGTATGGTAGCCATTTTCTGTCCGACGGGGAATGCACTTTTGGTGGTGATGTCTCTGTCTGCAGAGCACTGCTTCTCAACGTGGTGTCTGGGACCCCCAGGTGTCCATGAAGGGGGGTTCCATGGGAGTGAGGGGACCCCCTATGCTAAATGATTGATAGTTCAGAACCAAGATGGACCATTACGGGTCTGTAACTCTTGAGTGTGTACAACAAACGGAACCAAATGTACCCTTACAGCCGGTCCATTATCATTTGGGTACAGCCATTACTGGCTTAGATGATATTATACACCCTGACACACCCCTAACAAGTCAGAATGGACTCTTATTGGCCTGTCCAACGTGACAGGAGAGATATTGACTTAAGTAGAGCCTGGGGGGGGGGGGGGGGGGAGTGGAAATATTTGTGGACGTGCCCCCCCCCCCCCCCCTCTCCCCTCTCGACCACAGAGAGAGGATATGAGAAGAACCAGAGGGTGACACGGCCACTGGTCGCACCAATCCTTCAACTTGACATTTAATAGCATCAATTGGTGGTCAATGGGGGGGATTGGGAGCACAACAGAGGTGCCTTCCCTTTAACTTCACTCGGTGGGAGGGATGAACTCGGCCAGCGGATGATTACAAGATGGAGAGGTCATCCTCGAGGACACAGAATGCCGGGGGCAATGCTTTGACGGCACCAGACGCTACTGTGAGGAATGGATGAATAATGAACCCCAGTGTTAATGCAACAGAAAGGCCTTTATCTATTGTAGACTAGTAACGCTCCTGCTTATGTAGACAAGACAAGACAGTATAGCAGCAAACCCCTTCCTTATGCGCAAGCACACACGCACAGACAGACACAAACACACATACAGTATATGCAGACACGCACAATGTCATGAGTACCATCTCATCTGCAGCCTCTCAGCACATCAGAGGCCATTAGCCGTGCATTTAGCCTGCCATTGAAAGTGGCTAACCAGCCTATTTTGGGCATGCCATTATTATGTGAGAAATATAAAATTAAAAAACATATCCTATGCTAAAGAGTGCGATGTTTTGTGAGATTATATTTGTCGCACAACAGAATATATAGCTGCTTTAAGTGTTGCTGGCTGCTGGCTGTCTTGTCCACATCATCAGCCATGCGGTCGTACAGTATACACATGCAGGCCTCATATGAGCCTTTACTTCCTTGGTACTTCTCTGACCTCTGCCACAGATCTTTTTTTAATCCTTTTTGAAGATATCACTGTCTTACTCTTCCTTGTTCATACCCCCTCCATACTGCCCACAGTGGTAGAAGTCTTCCATCACTCTAATTATTTGCCGGACGAAATTAATTGACCCATTTTTCATTGGCGGCTGGTTATTGTGCCATTGGTCACATGTGGAAATGCCGTCGTAGCATATTGTATTGGAAACCTCCGGTGGATACTCATATCCCCCAGAAGGGCCCCTAAGTTTTCTGCGTTTATAAGCTCTCGTGGCGTTGAGAGTGAGAGGTTCTCATTACTGTCACCAGCAATGAACTGCTAAACATTTTGTTGTTTGCAATTGTTACAGTTCCTGTGGGAGGTTAAGTGACACGTTTCTCTACTGGTGCAATGCTCACTGTACAAAACAGCTGCCAAATAATGTCACAGCCTGTATCAAGATGGCAGTGAACATGATCCCTGCCTGCCTTCATTTGTTTTGGCTCGATTTACTCTAGAAATTTACATCCATAATGACCTATGTTCTCTCAAAATATTGAATAATGAAAACTCATGATTGAGTATTGTTTAAGGGATAGGGCTTTTGAAGTCTGTGTTGTTGAACTGTTGATTTTGTAAATCCGTCGGTACAGTTCTTTGGCTGTTAGAAGAGGAAGCAGCCAACAGGCACCGCTCAACAGAATGGAAGCCAAATATTGAGTGCTTCTTTATGAGATAGACAATTTCTCATTTTTTAAATATGATTTAAAATGCGAGATGCCTCAAACGAGCCGAATTCCTCCTCCTTTTTTGCTTTTCTTATTTTGACATTGCCATGCAGTTCTAGGCTGAATAACAACAGTGGGGACAATTTGTTCAGCCTGACCAAAAACACTGAGGCACACACTTAATGTTCATGGTATTAACATACAGTATGCATTGCTGATATATTATCTTTTGGAATTTCACGAATCTAGCAGAACCGCATTATCCTCTCAGTACACATTCCACGTTTTGCAGTGCTGTATGTACATCGAGGGCGCTTTTGCAGTGATGAATTTACCAGGCAACGCTTCATTTGGAGTGTTATCGCATCTTTTTAGTCACAGTGTGCTGAGCACTCATGCATAGGAGCGTATATTACCATTTTACCCAAAGCCATCTTTTGATTTGCATACAGTGGCTGTACTCTATAGCTGTACTGACTGGGTCTATCACCCCGTAACCGTGATATAGTGGCCATCTAATGTCAAATGGCTTTGAAAAGTGAAGAATTTGGTCTCAGCACTTTTTTCCCGTGCTTTAGTGGGCATTCGCCTGGTCTAAAAGGCCGACGTCAGGCTCCTGCTTTGATGTGTGGAGGACGGAGGCGTTTTGTTCAAAGGGGCTAACCTTTCCCGGGCACTCCTTTGAAATGATAATTCGCCCCGCTCGCTGCGGGCGGAGGCGCTCTCGGGCAGACAGGGTCAATCAAAGTCAAACTGAGGAGCTGCCCGTGGCTTCAACCCGGCCACCTGAGTGGTCAGCGCCGCTCACTAGCATGCTGCTGTCAGCCCTGCCACGGCCATCACTCTATACTCCCCAACTCAAGCAAGTGGGAAGTAAAAACTCACTCTGACACATGCCAGGGGAGTTACAGTTCCCTGCAGCTTTCCAGAAGCAGGGTGAGGACTGTGCGGGCGTGGGGACGACTGAACCACAGTATAGCTGCGCTGTCCCCACCTGTTCAATATTCTGTTCGCAATAACTGAATACTGTTAGTATAATGTTATAGAACCAGTGGTCCACTGGTCCTTGAGGGGGTTCCAGGTGGTCACCATGCTAAATGATGGAGAGTTGGTAACCAAATGGACTCTTATAAGATCTTTAACTCTTGAGAGTGTAAAATGAAACCAAATGCACCCGTAATAAATTTGATATGCTCTCAAGAGTTAGAAGAATTATTATTTTAACTGTCGACCTGTTATCTCTCCTTATAATGGTACCACATCAATACAGCATGGGAATGTGGACAAAAATCTTATCCAACGATAAATGCTCTTTTATCGTTTTGTGTCTGAGAGGCTAAATGTCATCAAATGGTGGTCCGTGGCTTAAATGCCCAATAAATAATGGGCCTTGATATGAAAAAGGTTGAAAACCACTGTTATATAGAATACTGTTGCAGGCGACGATGTTATGCATTTGTCTGGGTGTGTTTGTACAGCTCTGGTTTGTGCAATACTGTTCGATCCATGCCAGGCCTTCCCACGCATGGCTGCTGCCGGCTGAGTGTACTGCGGCAGCAGCGCAGGTGTGTGTAATTACATCAGTAATAAGACCTGGATATGGTCCACCTGCTTCTCTGTGAGTCCGCTGCCCAATCTAATGCTGATGACAACAAAGGAGATGTGTTGTTGCTGATTATGTCCCTGGCAAGACTAGGCAGACTAGGTAGGCTTTGTTGTTGTGTGGTTATATAGAGCATATTGGTTCACAACCTTTTTATAGGTTGGGAAGTACCACCTCAGAAAATGTTTGGCTCTCCAATTACCACCATACTAACTGATGTTAAAATACAAGAGTGTATACCGGCCTTTTTTGTTCCATTCCTAAGCCAATAATGCTGCTGCTCTGACAAAACTCTGTCTAATCACTAATCAGCACAACTGATGATATTTCTAATGTGATTAATCCGTTTTCAAATCTTCTATTAACCCATTTAGACCTGAGGCCGATTCTAAAAACGCCTCCTAAAACCTAAACTAAGGTTTTTTTGAAAACCTTCAAATTCTTATTAAAAAAACTAAAACTAAATAAATGTTGCTATAGACACAGAGGTCGCAGCCGGCATTTAAGGTAAAACAACATTGGTTACACATGGTCTAAATGAGTTAACGGCTAGGTGTGCTGTCATGCTCATTTCAGCACGGCTGACTAGCATATTTCAACCAATTGCTTGGTCAGAAGAACTACTGTAGTAATATATATATTTTTGATGCTGCTCTGCGGCAACATGGGCATACGGGCCATGCTTGCATGCGGGTCCTTTGTCTAAGACAAATTTCTTCCTCGGGAGACAAATAAAGCTTGAACTTGATATATATATATATCCTTCCACTTTTGTCTTTTTTCTCCTTTTTTTGGGGCGACTCCTCTGTGTACCACCAAAAAAAACGCTTTTAACTCAAATATTTGCTTCTGGGGCGTCCCTGGAACAACATATTTTGAGATGGGGGTCGGCGGCCAATTACATATCATTCTGGGGGTCCTTGACATGAAATAGTTTGAGAACCACTAATATAGAAACGTATTTTTCAGGAAACTGTTTTTGGATGAAATTTGTCGAATCAGTTCTGAGGTCTAAATGGACATACTTAGACATACTAGCTTAGGCTACATAGATTAGTCATAGACCTCCCATGGGTCGTTGGTTCCAGCTGGTGCGGACATGCCGGGTGAACTGTCCCTGTTATTGTTTGTGACAGATTCAAGAAGGAATCGCAACTTGCAAAGTGCCTTGTGCTCTGCCGTGCCTGTGCGATTCTCCTGGCAGTGACCCCAATGTAATTATGGGCATGGATGCCCAGCCATGACAGCTCATCTGTTAGCCAGCCAAGAGGAAGCAAGCTGGGGCACCTGGTGAGAATCCTCTCCAACCAGCAGCACGCTGAACCACAGACGCACACATGAAAAACCATGCACACGTTCGAGAGGAGTCAATCAAGGAAATGTATTTGCCACTAGCCTACTTATGCATGGTACAAGCAGCGGGTGTTATAGTGTGGTACTAATGCTACAGCAACAAGAACAATTTAATGGATGAGAAAAGAAAAGAAAAGAAATGAAAGGAAAAGAGAAAAAGTCTTAGTCTTTTGAATAACACACCATTTAGTCTTATAGTCCTATTTAGTCTTCTGAAATTGTTTTCCTCTTAGTCTAGTCTTGGTCGACTAAATATCAAAAACCTTTAGTCGACTTAGTCTTTTGTCTAGAAAGTCAACAAAATGAACACTGCTTCTATGGTGTCCATGAGCAAGATCCCAAACTGCTCCTCCTTGACCACCTTGAGCAGCCATTAGGAGGGGGCTGGATCTTATAGTGTCTGGATTTATAGAATGTGGAATTCGTTGTAACAACATTTTAATTATGCAAAGACTGGGAAAAAAAAGGCTTTTATTAATTATTTTGAAATAAGGCTACCTGACAGTGTGCCACACTACGCCTGCATACTCGCTTGCGCCCCTCATGTGAATATAGGTGCCTTTCTACGCATTGACTGCCCCAAACAAAGTCAGCACATTTCGGATTCTGGCAATGGGCAGGACGTGTGTGTGTGAGATGAGCACAGCTGCGTCAGTTTCCTGGGATCAGACCTGCTTGTCGCTACGCCTGTCAGATTTCCCACGCCTCCCTCCCGTACACGCCTCTCGTTGAAATTGTATTTTTAGGCACGTCAGTCACTCCCCATGTTAAAAGGCCGCATCGGGGTGGTCACACCTCAGTGTCCCGGTGACTTCTTCCCATTGCATGCAAGCAAAGGGGTGGAGCTTCTGGCTGCATAACAAAAATGTCATACACGTCGAGTTCAACTTGGTTGAACCTTTACACGTTTGATGCCTTGGCAGCAGCTGGCCACTCCCCTGCTATCGTGCATACATGCCCGTTAGTCATAAGCAGGCTTGGCTGCCGCATGGTGCGAGAGCCAGCGCCTCTCAAATCTTGTTTCTTCACATCTCGAGTGGGATGCAAATGAGATGGGGAGAGCAGTGGTATGTAATCAGGTTGAACCCCAGGCGTTATCATTTTTTAATTAGTTTCAGCTTTATCATATATTCACATAGCTAATTTACAACTAAGTGGCATTGGTCTTGAATCGATTAAGTTAGACGAGGTGTTTGGTAGGGGGCTCTATAATGTAATGATTGCACTGAGATCTCTAACATTAAACAGATGTTGACACATGCTGATGACGGCGTGAGGTAATGCATTTCCATTGTAGTTTAAAAAATATAAATCTTTGCATTGGCACAATCTGCAATGTGTAATAGACACTTTCACTTGCACTGTACTGTATCTAGACAGTAATTACCTCGCAAGTTCCCAGATTTCCAACCGTGTGTTGAGTGCTCACTGGTGACAAAATGTTGTTAATTGGGTCATTTGGGCCATTTTCATAAATGTCACAGACATGTGCAGAGATTATTTAGAGAAATGCATCATAAGACCCACTCGGTTCCATTCCTACACTCTCAGAGTTACAGACCTGTCAGCAGGGACGTGCACACATAGACATCAAAGGGGGCTTCAGCCCCTGCTCTTTTACCCGTCTGTAAAACTACTGAGAGACTGCCCTCTCCAGACCATGAATGCAGCATTTACTACGGTGAAAGAAATGCAAAATGCCACTCCGAAGTCTCCTGAACTTGGAATGCAGCATTTTGTGTTGAACAAATTAGTTCCAAAATCCATGTTGTACACCACATCTCCAGTAGATAAAGAGTGCTGGGTTGCACCACCGAAAATAGCTGATCTACAAGCTCTCAGCGTGTCACGGCGCGACGCGTTGTGAGCTCGTAGATCTGCTATTTTGGTCCAAAAGTGCCCTCTTACGGTATTTCAGCCCCTGCCTCTCTAAGACTCTCTGCACGTCCCTGCCCGTCAGAGTGCACTATGTTTGTCCCTTGGTGGTCCACAGAACCCAACGTTGAAAAAGCGTTACAATATACTGTACATTCACTGTTCTTTGCCCTGAGGCGAGCAGACCCCCGCCTCAGAACGAAATGTTCAACACACGTTCATGTCAAGGCTGCCATCCTTTCCATTATGCACCCGGGTCTACAGTCATATTACCCCCCCACCCCCTACCCCCGACTGGCGACAATCCACCAATCAGGGATGAGTAATGACCAGGCTGGCTGTGATCCCAGCTTTCTAATTAGTCTTCCATTAACTTTCCCAACCTTGGCTTCTGCAGACTGCACATTCAACACACGCGTACGTACACGCTCGTATGCGTGCACACACACACACACACACTTCACGGAGCACCAATATATTGGACACAAATATGTTTCCAGGGTAACATCCTTCTATAGGCTGATTTTTGAGCGGTGCCAAAGTGCTCCAATGAGTGTTTGTGTGTGTGTATGTCTGTCTGAGTTCAACCCGTTGACACATGCAGCTGATTGAGGTCGCATTCGGGGTCTCACGCATGCACACGCGCACACACACACACACACACACACACACACACACACACACACACACACACACACACACACACACACACAGCCTGCACTGCTCAGTTCACACAGGTGCATCTCAATACCGTATTTTTCAAAACGTATGCTATACTTTTAAGATACATACATCTATTCATAAGCATTTCAATTCAGAAATGGATGGAATGGATGCGTGTTTAACAGGACCAAAAAACCAACCAAACATTGGTGTCACACCTAACTGAAAAGGTGTGAATCTCTGGAGTAAAGCTGTGTGTGTGTGTGTGTGTGTGTGTGTGTGTGTGTGTGTGTGTGTGTGTGTGTGTGTGTGTGTGTGTGTGTGTGTGTGTGTGTGTGTGCACGTTTGTGTGCGTGCGTGCTGCTGCAATCTCTCTGTGGTTCTCACAGCTTTTCCCTTTGATCGTGAATAGTCAGAGGCAGGGGAATGGAGGGAATGTGCCGTCATTCCAGCTAAAAGATAGAGTGCCGTGATTTTTTTTCCAGTTTTTCATGTGTCTATGAGGTGACAGTACTTCATTAGACCCCTTGGTGTGGTTGTTATGTGCAATGATGTCTTCCTGGAGGCTGAAACCTTGACAGTCAAACGTGCCAATGAGAGAAACGGTGATATAGTGACATCACAATATCATCCCCTCCCCTAACGCCTCCCCCTTTATCATACAACAACAGCTGTGGGTGCAGCTTCAGTTCATGGTGGATCACCACCCCTCACCACCCACCAGGCAAACCAGGCATACTTAATGAACTGGTCGGCGTGTCTAGGTAAAAACAACATTTGAACAAATACTGTACACAAGATAATTATTCCTCCTTATATTATAATAATACCTGAGGATGTTTTAGGGTGGAAAAAAATCACGGCACTCCATCTTGAAGAATAATGAGAATGAGTGAGATGAAAGGGGGGGGGGCGGGGGGGGGCGCCCGCCCATGCAGCAACAGTTTCCTCTTCGTTCACCGTAAGCCTAATTTATGCTCCGTCGCACGCCTGGCTAAAATTGCACTGAAAATAGCTGACCTACAAGCTCACAACGTGCTGCGGATGCAACGCGCTGTGAACTTGTAGGTTGGCTATATTCGGCATGCTACACCGTCGCACGATGAAGCATGAAAGTGTGTGTGTGTGTGTGTGTGTGTGTGTGTGTGTGTGTGTGTGTGTGTGTGTGTGTGTGTGTGTGTGTGTGTGTGTGTGTGTGTGTGTGTGTGTGTGTGTGTGTGTGTGTGTGTGTGTGTGTGTGTGTGTGTGTGTGTGTGTGTGTGTGTGTGTGTGTGTTTGTGTGTGTGTGTGTGTGTGTGTGTGAGATAAGCTGGGCGAGGGCAGTTTTGCAACTATATTTTAGAGGAGCATGTTTTTTTTAGACACCCCCACCCCTCTATCCGCAATGCTCATTCATTTAGAGAACATAAAACCTCAGATGAAAGGAACCTAGCAACACTTTGTTGTTGTAAAGCCGTGTTCATTTGTCAAACACAATGGTATGATAGGAAACAGCATGAGTATCGATCACACCATGCTGCAGACATCACACCATGTCTGCTCCATTGCCAATAACATCTCTGAATGAGCAGCACAGAGGTAACTAATTTTCTAAACTGCCCACTCTCCTTGAATTCACTACATATCTCACCTAAGGTAACCTATACCTCTTGCATTATCAAGCTTCCTTCCAGTCTTTTTTTTTTTAATTAAAGAATGATGAGATTTTCTTCACATCTTGACCTGGTATAGATAAAGGGAATGCAGTGTTTTGCAAGCTATAACCTGTGAATTTCTGTGATAGTGGTGGTATCTCACTGCCTCATAAGATTCACTCAGCTCTCTTTTACCAACATTAAATATCAAGTCACACAAAAGGCCAAACAACAACTTTAGCTGGTACAGTAGCCTACTTAAAATAATGTGTAGCCTATGTATAATTGTATTTCATTTTCTCACATTTGAAAAGGGGATTGATGCTCTACTAACCATAGCAACACACCATTAAGCAGTATAGCCTACATCTCCTCCAGCATTTATGCACAACAGTGTGTGTGTGTGTGTGTGTGTGTGTGTGTGTGTGTGTGTGTGTGTGTGTGTGTGTGTGTGTGTGTGTGTGTGTGTGTGTGTGTGTGTGTGTGTGTGTGTGTGTGTGTGTGTGTGTGTGTCTCTCCATATTTCTAGTTGCTTTTATGTGTGTGCGTGCGTGCGGCAGAAACCTTGTATCTCCATATTTCTAGTTGTTTACTTTTTATTTAAATTAATATGTCGTAAAAAATAGTGAAAATAGTCTACAAGATGCGTTGTGAGCTTGTAGATCTGCTGGCTTCGCTATTTATTAAACATGTTCAAATTAAATGTTTTTCATTCTGTGATTTCATTATTTAAACAAATGTAATGTTCTGTATTAACAAGAGCTCATGACAAATTAATAGCTACATTGGACTTGAAAAGTATAACGGCTTTGGGCATATATTGTAAGCTGTACACCTGACAACAACAATATTGTAAAACAATTTTAGTAACACAATACAAATACAAATATATAAAGTCTGGTGAGCTACAGTACATGCTTGAATGGGCATGATGCATGCCTACATGTGTTCAAGTCCAAGAATAGCTGTTTTAGAATGCAAAGAAAGGATCCTTTCTGACTCAGTATGAGGCGTTTTGCCGATGATGCTTCTATGGATAGGGGCCAAGTTCCAGACGCGTCTCTTGAGTGTTGACCTGCATTGTGTTAATAAAGCCAACAACACAGCAATTCTCCCATGCACCTTTTGACCATAATGTGAGTTGTGATGTCTGCAGGTGAAAGATTTAGAGAGGCTAATTTGCAGAGACCTGTCCCTCCCTTCCCTCCTTAATATTTAACCCAACGTAGGAGAATTGCAGTCACTGAATGGCCAACATAAAAAATGAGTTTGGGTGTGCCCGCGCACGTGTGTGTTTGTGTGTGTGTTATTGTGTCAATTTGTACATTAGCACATGTGCCCGCATATGTGTGTGCATGCGTGTGTGCATTTGTGCGCACATGCAATTCATGTGTATATGTATGCCTCTGTGTCCGTGGGGTGCCTATCTGTGCATGTCTTACATGTACAGGTTTCCACGCGAGACGGATACATGAATGTGTGATGCCTCCTGTTTCTCAGTGTGTAGTCACTACTAGTCAGCGTTCGAATGAAGCTCAATGAAAGAGTAATGGAAATTCCTGGGGCACGTCTGTCCCGTGGCCTTCCAACAACCAGTGGTATGCACTATCTCGGTGTATTATCACTTCCCACACAAACCGTTAGTCGGTGAGCCTGTGACTTCAAAGGAGCTTTAAAGCTTTCATTTTCTGCCATAGCGAGGCAGGCAAGAGAATGAGGCTACATTTTGTGAACAAAGCCCCGCCCCCCTCCCAGCCCCCAAAGACATCTAGGAAAATAAAATGTCACCATCCTGAATTCAGCTCCTAACATTTAATCGAAAGCAGAGGTCAGCAACTATTAATAGATGTATGTCTCTATGGACACTAGAAGGGAGCCTCCTTGAATTCTGACTGGACTAGGGTTGCAGATGCAACTGATCTAAAGTACGGCTGGGTAATTAACGTTAAGAAAATGGCATTTAGAACCAATAACGTAGCCGTTTTTTTTTTTTTTTTAAGATATTTTTTTGCGGCTTACGCCTTTTATTGATTTTTGAAGGGACAGACAGTAGGCTGACAGGAAACGGGAGAGAGATGGGGGATGACATGCAGTAAAGGCCGTGTCGGGTCCGGGAGTCGAACCCGCGGCACACTGCGACTGGATTACCAGTCCGGTGCCCAGACCATTATGCTACGGCCTGGGCCAATAACGTAGCCGTTTTTTTGTTCTTTGGTTTCCTACTATTTATGTTATATGATACAATCAATAATGTATTTGAAGTCATATCGCTGAGGGTGCATATGTTGGCGGCAGTGGCTCAGGGGTGGCTGGATGGAAACCGCAAGGTTGCCAGTTCAAACCCGGGCTCCCCCAGAGTTGGTGTCGAAGTGTCCTTGAGGAAGACACTGAACCCCTAATTGCTGGTGGTGCCTTACATGGTTTCTGCCGCCATTGGTGTGTGAATGTGTGAATGTAATGCACAATCTATGTAAAGCGCCTTGGATAAAGGCACTATATAAATGCACCATTTACCATTTAGATTATTACCAACAGTACTAATTTAAGCCTGATTTATAATGTATTGTAAGACGTCACAAGATGTCACACTGAAAATAGCCCACCGGCCTCCTATTGTACAAGCTCACAACACATTAACTTGTACATAGGCTATTGTCAGCACTCAGCACACAACACCACCGTACAACAGAGTCTGAACTGCAAAAAAATTATAAAATAAATACAGTACATTTTCTAAAATCATATTTGCAGCACATTCCTGTAGGTGGTTTGAAATGTCTCAGTCTATTCCTGATTTACACTTCATCACACAACGTTGTATTTCCCAGAAACTGTGCAATGCAATGTACCAATCTGAATGCCCAAATCCGATCTGATCACTGGCAAATAATAGTGTGTCCTAAAAGTCCTAAAAGAACCAAATCGGATGTGCTTGCGGTCTGAACAAAGCACAGTCAAGGCTGGAAAAGCATCCTTTTATCTCCCCATATCAGTGACACAGAGAAGTATGGGGGGATGGTTGGTAACCATTATGTGTGTTTTGTGAAATTGCCATTATTTAGTCACACGATTATATCCGCCGCCACATTGTGTGATGCATCTCCCTGGCTCTGATGCTGTTGCCTGCATAGCCAGCTGTGCCATGTGGGGACAGAAGGGATGGAAGTAGCGGGATGCTGATGAAATAGGCCCAGGGTTAGATAGATGGGAGGATGACCTGCTTTGCCGCAGTCTCGCAAACAGCTCAGTGTGTTGCTTTTTATGTTTTCTACAGAATGAGTAACTTGTGCAGGCATGAACATTGTGAGAAAGAGTTGCATTATGCAGATATGAATAAATGTATGATCCATAATGTCCTCTGTTTGCTTATGCTGAACTATGAGATTATGATTATTGCTCATGGACCTTAAGAGTATATGATTTGTTCGGCAATAAGTTAGATACTAATGCATTCATTTATATGTGGTTTTATTTTTCCTGTATTTGTCCGGAGTAATGTACTACGGGACACTGTAATTCCATAGTCTTTTGTGCATGAGGACAGAATCATTCAGGTATTCAGTACACTAGTAATAAGGAAATTCTTTCCAGGGGGAAAACGAAAGTGGGTATTGGTTTTCCACCGAGCAAACAAACAAAATAACCCAAATACAGCGAGAACATGTATAGATTTGTAATTGCTGGGTATAGTGTTTGAACAGAGAAGCTGGAGTCATTATCATAAACTCCTTGTCACCCCTAGTCTACAATTGCAATTGGAACTTGAAGCCCCCTGAGCTCTGTGGGACTCACTGTTCATATTTAATGTCGCAATTTCATGTTATTACACTTGTGGTGTGATACTGAGGCATATTGCACTCTTCCAGCCAAGCAGCCCATTCAGAAGCGCTCAATCTGATGTAATGCATTGTAATATTCATGAAAAGCTGTCTCACATGGTCTAGTTTGGGCGGTCTCTTGAAAGGGACGGTAACTAATTGGATTTCTTGAACGGTAATTTGGCTGTGATTATGTCGCTCTGGTGCCGACACTGCTATCGACATATCTTCACTCATTTAGCTCCATTGTCATGCAATTCACCACAGGAACGGCTCTGAAATAAGGAGGCACAATAATGGAACTCCTCTTTTCTCTTTCCCTGTACAGATCACACGAGTCATATTCTGTGTCTTCCTGGAGACCGATTTCACCATCTACAAGAAGAAAATGTCTCTCCTCTTCCAAGGTGTGTCTGTTTAACTTTTGACACAACGTATTCTGCCTTTTTTGTTTTTGCGTATTGCCGTTTTGCATTGTTGTTGCTTGTGAATTAATGCTATGAATGAACGCATTAGTCCATTGGTGAATATACTAAAAGCTGCCTCGTTGGCACTGGGTGAAAAGAAAACTGGGTTACAAAATCGTGGGATATAAAAAAAAAAAGAAAAAAGAAGCTGCCTCGTGGCAAATTATCTCCATATGCTAATGATCTCCATATTTGAAGAAATACCAGTTTAGAGTTCTCATCACTGTTTTTATTTATTTGTTTGTTTGTTTACATTCATTCTCCTCAATACTTAGAAGACTTCATTCCAACTTTTAAATGTTCGGAGCACTTTTACCGACAGACCGGATGTTAAACCTGCTAAACCTAACCTCCCACGGGGCAGCACACCTAAACCTAACATTAATACCAATGACTAGTCTAAACAAAGTATGCATCCCCAATAATGTTTTTTTTTTTGCGGATTCCGCCTTTATTTGTTATAGAGGGACAGTAGGCTGACAGGAAATGAGGAGAGAGATGAGGGAGTGACATGCAGTAAAGGCCGTCGGGATCGGGAGTCGAACCCGCGGCACACTGCCAGACTGGATTACCAGACCTTGGCAACAATAATGTTGTTTGAAGTCAACGGCACACTGAATTGAACACTATAGACATGCCGCGGCACCTCATCTTTATTTTAGTCCGGACCTCGTTGCAATGACCTCTTTCCGTATCAGGAGAGATCCACAACGGCCATACAACTTACGGATTGCAGCTTTAACTCCACTGCCTTCTTTTTCAGTGTGTGAGTGATACAGCGTGTAGCGTCAACACCTCCATTAGTGTCAGCCTCTTTGGACAGGTAGCCTTGGCTGGCCATCTGGCAAACAAATGGAGGAACTGTAATACGCAGATTAGCACCGAGTTGTGCAAGCAGATAGATTGTACCGCTCTAGGTATCTTAAAAGGCCCACTTTTCACATGTTTGGTGTAATGCTGTGACGCTGTGGTTTCAACAAATAAGCGGATTTGTTTGGAAAATCTTGTGGTATTAATGCAAGATAACTGTGGGGTGGGTGGGGGAAAAAATACTGCAATCTGTATACCACCAGCACAAGTTGACAGGAACCATGAATGCAATACAGTATCTCATTCTAGAAACACTATTACAGGGACAGTCCATGGATCTTTTTTCTGAACGTGCTTTTTTTTGCGCTTTTGGGCCTTCCAGCCAGGCATGTACTTTTTATTAAAAAATATATTTTCTTTATGAAAATATCCCTTTCAGTGTACCTAGTATTAGACATGTAAACCAGAGAATTTGAGAAATGATGATGTCACCGGTCATTCGTGCTTGACTATTATAATAATGTATTTTCTCGCCTACTCAAACAGAAAGGAACGAAACAAAAAACTGTACATGGATTCGTTCTGTTGCGTCATTCGGTCCAGCACGACCATCCATCCAGTACGTCGTGGTGGAGTGTTCCATGATTTGGAATTCACCACTCGCACGCACGCGCACAACACACACACACACACACACACACACACACACACACACACACACACACACACACAGTTATTTTCCATTCCATCATGGATGCCTTGCAGCGACCTTCGCTGACCTGCAGGCTGTTCAGTGTTTTCCAGACAGTGCATGCAAAGGCACATGGAAGGGTTCACATTGATGCCGACGTGAGGTGAATAAAATGTCCAGAAATGGAATTGGCCTTGGATTTCTGAAAACTACATGTGCTATCGTTCATTTCAATAGTGTTGTGGCGTGTTGTGGGTTCGACTCTCTATCCTGACGACCTTTGCTGCGTGTCACCCCCCCATCTCTCTCCCCGTTTCCTGTCAACCTATACGTTGAATCTATCATTAAAGGCAGAAATTAATATTTTTAAAATATCGGTTCAGACCAATATGCGGACCTCACACCTACATTGCACTGCCGATCCGACCATTAACTATGGGCAATTGGCCATGCCCCTTTTTTGCACATATGGAGCTGACTGATTTGTTTGCACCTGATGCTACTGTATGACGATTGACGACACACTGAGACATACTCCATATGTGGGCGTAGCTACATTGGGAACTCCTTATATGAGTCATGTGACATGAGCATGTTGACGTGGTCTGCCAGCTCGCCAGCCGGTCAGCACTGCAGGCAGGTCCTCCCATTAGCCAATTTTAACAAAATTAATATAAGTGGTATCAAACAATTACAGACAGAGCATTTATGAGAATCTGACAGAGGAAAAGGATGAGATATATATTCGTCATCGATCATAGACCTTTCGTGAATTCTGTCTGGAATTGGAATCGTTGAGATTCATGATGGCTTTGTTGTGACACGTGAGCTATATACATCACAAATAATGTGACATGCGCGTTTTAAGACCCATGTGGGATACAGGGCAACCAGCCTTGGCTCCATTCAGGAAAACAAACATGTAATTCCATTCCTCTGCCTCTCTCTCCATTCGAGCCCCCCCCCCGTATCCTCACCCCTTCTTCGTTGAGGCTATAGGCGCAGTCACCAGCTCTGATGTGTGGCCCGCGGAGGATTGGCTTGAAGAGCCCAGGAAAGCTGCTGCTGCACGAGGCTGGGCTGGGCTTCACCGCCATGTTAGCATTATCTCCCGTTTACCCTGCTTTGCCTGCCCCACCTCCCCAACGGAATACTGCAGCGCTCAGGCCCTCATCTTCCCCGCCGCTCCCAAAGCGGTGGGGAATGTTTCGTTTTCCCCTACGCTCCTCCCGTCATCATGCCCAACTCCCTGTGCAGGGCTTCTCTTTCCCCTGAAAAAGATTGCATTCTGGGGAGAGAGAACGTAATTATATTGCCTGGCCCCACTCTCACCCAGCGCCCCGTCTTGTCATATTAGTGCTCTGAGATGAGATTCTGGAGCTGTTGTTCTCTGGCCGTTTATGAGTGCTATCAGTGCATAACTGCAGCGTCTATGTTATCTCCTCCGTTTACCTGCATGGAACAGTGCAAAAGGCTTTGTGTCACAATGGCAATAAAAGAAAGCGAGTGTTAATTAGGCGGACCACGGTATACTGACACATCGTGGAGTGCCGCAGAGGTCGGCGTTCTACATTATGATGTGAATACATATGGCGGGGGAAGGGCTGTTATTCAGAGGCCACCGTGATAATAGCACACGCCTCGCCAGCCGAGCATCAAGTGCATTTCCTCGTCACAGAGGTCTGCCTGTGATTGATTGAAGTATTTATTCACAGTATGCAGAATGGGTACATTTCAAACGAAAGCACAACTCAATACAAAAACTGTTACTGTAATGAGGCATTACGCTTGTTTAGAACAGGGTCCACCATTTTCAATTCATCAGAACATTTAGAGATACATGTACAAATATACACTTCTATATAAAAGAAAAACAGGAAATCATCATAACAGGAGGTAAAAAGGGGAAAATAACATACAGTTAGGGGTAAAGGGGGTGGAGGACTTCGGGGGGCCAGTTTCAAATTGCAGCCGTCCGTATAGGTGCCCTTTGAGAGCGGTTTTGAGTGCCGGGATTCACATGTGAGTGAAATTAATTCACTCCCTTGTTTGTGCCGAATCTGGGGTGCACATGGTTTGTTGATGGTGATGGTTTTCTGATGTGCCCTTTTGACCTGTACAGTCAAAGCCACCGTTTTATTCTCCTCTGCATTGTGAGCCACAGCAGAGGATGGCGCGTGCGCATGCGTGGGGGTCAGAGGAGACATTAATTTCACTCCTCAGACCCAGCCTCAAAGAAACGGGTTGTGTAATACTAAGTCGTATATGTCATGAACACCTCTATACCTCCCGCAGTCGTCTTTTTATCTCATTCTCTCCTACACACCTGCTCAAATCTTTCACTTCAGCGTGCTTTCACCATGTCCTCTTTGGAAGCATCAGCGTGACATGCTTGCTTCTTCCAGGCCTTTTTGTATATTTGATTTTAGAGATGGCTCAAAACAGTATAATTACCGATGCTTTCACCGAAGCCGCGTTCATACTTTTCATGCAGCCCGCCGGCCGAAACGACAGCGATTCGTTTTCACGGCACCTGATAGGTGTGCTGCAAAGATACAGAGGATGATTGGCGTAATTATGACAGTGTATAGGACGTGCAAATCCTCTTTTAGTGGTGAGAGTGGTTGCACTTGGACCGGTCCGAGCAGGAACCTGGAGCAGCAAATGAGAGGCTGTGAATTGACTCTGCAGGTGTGCACACGCAGTCTCTTCGATAATACCTCGTCATCTCCACCGCCGCCATTCCACAACCAGTCAGTCCAGTCAGTCGTCCGCACGCAGCCGTGGGCTGACGTCACCACAGCCCGGCTTGAAACCCACTCCTGTTTTTCCACCCGTGTCCGGCCGCGCTGTCTGCACAAGACCCCACAACAAACACACAGACACACACACACACACACACACACACGTTCCGCTCATCCTCTTGCTATAGCCATGACTCATTCTCACTCATTCCCAGTTTCCGTGCTGCTTGCATATTACCTCATCTTTCCACTTTCTTTTCTTCTTCCTCTGTCAGCGAGCTGTTATGAAGCTATCGTGATTGGTTGCCATGATATTTCTGCAATACAGTACTACTACCACTGCTGTCTGTCTCTCTCTCTCTCTCTCTCTCTCTCTCTCTCTCTCTCTCTCTCTCTCTCTCTCTGTGTGTGTGTGTTCACGCATGTGTGTGCACGTATGCATGTGTGTCTATGTGTACCCGTTGCCTGTACGTCTGAGATGCAGCACCTGTCCGGCATCATCGTCAGCCTGACGCGCGCCTGCATGGCTCTCAGAATAGAGAATAGAGAATAGAGGCACAATAGCTTTTCTTTATTGAAGTCTTATGTGTTCTCATTTGTCATCATGCCACTGCATGCTTTTCCTTTTCCACGCATTCGCTCAATCTGTCAAGTGCCAATGGCTGCTGCGGCGGGAACATGTAAACAGGTCATTTGCATACAGGAAATTGTTTTATTACAATGTGCTTTCCACCACAAGCTGTCATCTACTGTATGAGAGAACCCGGAATGAGGCCGCTCAGCTGCGAGAGGACGAACTGAAAAATAGCCCGTGCTGACGAGCAGTCTTCATGCGGTACACGACGTGAACCCAGGCTAACACACATACTGTATAGAGCTTCGCAGGCCCGCCCCCTCCCGAGGACCAGAAGTGAATTCCCCGTTATTTTTCCTCATAGACTTTTCAAAAAGTATTTACAGTATATAAAGACATGGAAGGTGGCGGGACTCATAGCAGGGACGTGCAGAGAGTGTTATATATATTAGAGAGGCAGGGACTGAAATCCCGTTAAGTGGACACTTTTGGACAAAAATAGCGAAAATAGCAAATCTACAAGCTCACAAGAGAGCTTGTAGATCAGCTATTTCCGGGGCGCAACCCAGCACTCTTTCGCTAGTGGAGATGCGGTGTACGACATGGATTTCGAAACAAATTTCTTCAACGAAAAATACTGTGTTCAAGTTTAGGAGACTTCGGAACTTTGGAAAAAAGCAATTATTCTGAATGCTGACATGGAAAGTAGTGGCATTTGCATTTATTTCACCGTAGCAAATGCTGCATTCGTGGTCTGGAAAGTGCCGTTGTTTTACAGACAGGTAAAAGGGCAGGGGATGAAGCCCCATTCGATGTCTGTGTGCACGTCCCTGCTGTATATAGTGTATACATGCACCTAATCACACACTCACAGTCGTGGTTATCAAATACGGAGGGGTGGGTGACAGATGAACCACTTACAGTTTGCCCTATTCTTTGAGATACCCATGTGGGTATTTTGGGTCTTGGCCGAATGCTTCAAACGGCTGAAACAATGAACACAGCTTTCACCAACATTGCATTACGGAACGTACTTTACACACCACCGGTACATTTTATTTATTTTATTTATTTAGGCAATTTTATTTTATATAGTGAAATATTGTAGTGCAGGTAATTGCAACAGCCACCGACGTTGTTCCCCTTCCGCTATTTGCTCCTACTAGGACATGACGTTTGTGTAGGCAGAAGAATGTAAGCCTAGGCCCACTGTACGTTTTTGTCAGTCACATTGTGGCATGTTGTGTGCTTGTAGATTGGATGTTTTGGGAAATGCTTACATTTTTTTGTTGTAGATGTTTTTGAACAGTTCTGTAAAATGCCAAAAAAAGGGACTCCAGGGTTAATAGTGCGTCCATGTGGCCACAAGTGGTAACTAAATAGCTTGCGCGGGGCCCGGAATTGGGGACTGTTACATCATGGTCCACAGGCAAATCAGAGTGTTTGAGCCAGAAAACCCAAGACCGCAGAAAATCTACGGAATGAAAGTTCAGGTTTTTTGGGTGCAATTGAGCTCAGAAAACCTAACAAAAAAACAAATGACAAAAACCTTTTTTCATGTCATGATCCCTTTAAAGGAAGAACCTCCATATAGGTCCACTGCATGATACAATTAAGCAATTAACATCCTACCTGCACCGTACAATATTATGTCAGTCAGTGAGGAGCATATTTTGAATTATCAATTTTGAATCAATGGAGCCATTTTCTTTTTATCTTTAGAGAACATGGCAAGTCTACACAACCCAAACCTCCACCAAAGTGTTCTTTTTTTTATACATTTTTATTTCATTTTTGGATGAAAGGCACATGTACAAGCATACAAAGAAAATGCACATAAAATATAATTAAATTAAATAGAAATTCAAAAAACTCAAAAACTACAATCAGTGGCTTGCCCCTTGCCTAATTTAAAAAAATCCTACCCCCCAAACCAGAGCACCTACCACCGTTGGTGCTGAGAAAATATAGTAATGCTTATAACAATTAAATACAACATAGAAAAATTATCGAACAAATTGTAAATATTAAATAAAATAAAATAAATCCTCCCATCCCACTCCGTCATAGGCCTGAATAGAAAAAGAAATGAGCAAAGATTTCAACAAAGACCAAAAAGAAAAAAGGGGAATATACAGAGTATAGTATAGTTATATATGTCATGCTAGTTATATAGTAGATGTCCTAACTTGATAGAGAATATGGTTCCAGCTATCTATTGTTTGATAGTTTGCACCATTTAATCTAGCTGTAGAAAGCTCCATTGTTACAACATCAGTTAATAACTGTTTCCAGTGATTAAAGGGCAGATAATGTGGAGCTTGCCATCGCAGTGCCAACATTATTTTTGCAGCGGTACTTCCTGCCAGCCAGAATCGTCTCTGAACAATACTTAACGTTAAAGAATCATCATCATTAAGGAGCAATAATTTGGGACAACAGGGAATATGTTTTTGTAATACTTTAGATAGATAATTAGTTATCTGTTCCCAGAAACTTTTGACTGTGGGGCATTCCCACATCATATGTAGTGTTCTTGCCATTTAAGCCCTACGGTATTTAATTACAACATAATTTAACAACATAACAAAAATTGGAATGCTTTGTACATTTTGAAATATTTTCACATTTCTTTTTACTTTTTGTCTACAAGGACATGCCCCCCAAAAATAGGGACACCAGGTTGAAATTGGTTAAATGAAAGCTTCGCCCTCACTGCACACCGCAGGCTCAGAAATACACAAAGCCGACCCATAAAGTGTCCCCTCTGTAGAGCTATTTACAATCTCCTGTATATATATAGCGGCCTTGCCAATTGAGCTTATGGCCATGGCTATAATGATGTATTCATTACTTACCATGCCCACACACTTACCTGCCTCAAGGGTGCTGTAAGTGTCTGACCGAGAGTGAGCAGCAGGGTTTGCAATGTGAAGGAATCCACACATCTAATGATAAGGTTTAAGGGATAGTTGCGGTTCTAGGCTATTTTGTAGATTTTTTAATGTAATGGTAATCCAACAATTGAAAACACTAATGAGAAAAACCATTCAGTTGATTAACACGTAGAGCTTAATCAATGCCATTAATCACTTGACATGATTCTGTTATATGCATTCAGATGGGCTCCTAGACTCTGATTGAAGACATATGTGTCTTGGCGCAGCGTGGAGTATTATCTGCAAGCATGAACGCAGCCGGGCAGCTGTGGTTTTGGGAGAGTGGAAAGCATGTTGAAATTGATTCTGGGTGCAGTCCTCCTCTGCTAATATGATGTGGGTGGCTGCCCACAAGCTGCGCTCCATCTCCCATTTTCCTCAATCAGCCACAGTGCTGACAACATTAACACAGCCTTCACATCTATACAGGGGCTTGCACGGTTTCACTGACTTTCCAATTGACGCTTTATTTACATGGCACTTATATGGCCGGTCGTTGTATAGCGCATGTGCACTGTTCCTAATAGGAGCCTTTCCCCTCTCCGGTGTTTGTGTCACGCATCAGTATTAAGTGAAGCCTGTCATTTTGTGTGATGGTGTAGTGATTGTTTTAAGGGGTCTTTGACATGGTGTGGCTGCACTAAACTAACCTATAGAGGAGTGAAAATGAAGCTTGAATGTTTTGGTTTCACTGGGTGTGGGCTGCATGTCCTTGGGCTGTGTGTGTGTGTGTGTGTGTGTGTGTGTGTGTGTGTGTGTGTGTGTGTGTGTGTGTGTGTGTGTGTGTGTGTGTGTGTGTGTGTGTGTGTGTGTGTGTGTGTGTGTGTGTGTGTGTGTGTGTGTGTGTGTGTGTGTGTGTGTGTGTGTGTGTGGTGGTTTCTTTCTACGTCCGAGCATAGACACGCCCCGCCTGCCTCTGATTGGCCTACCGACACTGTCCGTCTTGCCTGTCCTCCGAGATGCTCCGTGGTGGGCGTGTTTCCTGTAACTGTGTGTTATCTGACAAGTGCAACATAATTTAATTAAGTGCTGAATTTATAGGCATCTCATCTCACTCGTGTGAGATGCATTATTGCTAAAGTTCAGTGGAAATGTAGAAGTATTTTACTTTGGAAACTCATTAGACTCAACAGCTTGTCGAACTAGATATCAATATTAATAGCACTTGCTTTGAAATTTATGAGCTAATTATTTATTTATTTTGCAATTTTTTGCAAAAATTCAGTGGTGATTATAGATCTTTGGGCCAGGCCATGTTGGAGGTTGTTTGTGTTGAAGAACTCATGTGGGGTTAAATGTGAAAACATTTTGCCAAAGTGAAATATTACTTTAATAACACCAGACTCTACTCCCATGCACGCCACGCTTTCTGGTATACCTCCTGAAGACCATCATCTGGACCTTCAATGCACCACCCAATTATATCAATATAGCTCTGGCTGTGGCCATGAGGCAGTAAGGGCGAGCTCCTAGCATGGTGCAGTGTGCACAGTGCACACACACACAGAGAGAGAGAGAGAAGGGAAAAGACAGAAGAGAAAATTCCCAAACCATAGATCTGTATAAAGGCTTGAGAGGCAACCAAGCTCACCCACAATGAAGTTCATTTGTCAGACAAAACATAACCTGCAGTTCCAACTTCCAACCAGCTAGTGGGCCTAAAACCCTTTTTGTTGTTCAAAATGAGTACGTTCTTCACTATATGGTACCTTCTGTACTGCGATTATAGGCCTGTTCATATCTGACTGGAAGGAAGGAAGGAAGGAAGGGTTATTTATGGCACAGTATATCACATACTGTTTTTTGGGAATAAGTCACATAGGTTTGGCATGCTGACCCTTTTTGACAATTGCATTGAGCTGTGATAGTAACCTTTCAGCATGGCAGCAACTGAAATAATCTGTCTCCCATCCTTACACTATTGTTATAGTGATTCAGCTGCCCTGTCTTTGTTTCCCCCAAGCAGGGTTAGATTAATGCACTGTACTCTTTTACACAGTGTTATACAAAAGAAAAGCCTGTCCCTGGATCCTCAGGGAGCTCTGATGGTTACACTTCTACAGAACAGATGACAACAGCCTTTCATCAAAGCTAACGCTTGCCTTTGCACGTTAACCCAAGCACACCCTGCATGCACAATTGCAAAGACACACTTTGTGTCTTTGCACAGATGCATGTGCGCCCACACGCGTGCCCACATGTGCACACTGTATACTGTTAGAATAGATAAATATACAAACACATCGACGGGACTCCGTTTCTGCAGGTACCTGTATGCGGAGCCGTAAAAGATCTAAGAGTGTGCATGTGTGTGTACAGTATGCGTACGTGCGTGAGTGTGTGTGCTTGTACTACTATATGTGTGATGGCAAAATGTCCCGATGAGAATTCTCAATTCTAAAATTAGAAGAAATTACATTGTGGGGACCATTTTCCTGCTCCTCACAAGATTGTTTTGAACTACTGAGGTTATGTTTAGTATAGATTAGTTATAGTTTAGTATAGTTATGTTTAGTGTATGGGTTGGCAGTTATATTTGATTTATACCAAATGCATAGTTATGCACCATTGTTGCGCACCAAAGAAAAGCAGTTCTATAAGCTCAAAACAGCATGATGTGCTGTGAGCTTGTAGATATTGTTATTTTCAGCGTCAGGGCTGGCCAATTTTTTTTTGTAGATCAGTTATTTTCAGCTTGGGGGCACAGTCGGTAGTGCTGTCGCCTCACAGCTAGAAGGTCCTGGGTTCGATTCCCGCTGAGGACGCTGGCGGCGTGTTCCCTCCTCCTCATCATCAGTGCCCATACCCGAGGCGGGGTTGGCGAAAGGTCCTTTCTGTGTGGAGTTTGCATGTTCTCCTCGTGTCCCCTGGGGTAGCTACCCTCACAAAAAAAATGCAGTAATCCTGGTCTCTAAAACTACCTCCCCCTGAACAGCCGGAGTGCCTGATTGAGGGGAAAGGAACTGGTCGAAATAACATGTTCCTTCCATCCACACGCTACGTCCGGCCGGGGAAATTCCCCCCTGTCAGGTGAAAAGAAGCAGCTTGGACTCCTCATGCATCGAAGGAAGCATGAGGCCAGTCCGCTGCCCCCCCAGGTTGGCAGAGGAAGTGTAGCGCCCAGGATTACATTAGATAATTGACACTGGGTGAAAAAATGGGTTTCAAAATCGTGGGATAAAAAATATATTAAAAAAAAAGTTATTTTCAGCTTCAGGGCTGCCCAATTTCTTTTGCATACATCATTCATAAAATTGCCATCCTAAAGTGTTGATGATCTCAAAAGGTGTGTGTGTGTGTGTGTGTGTGTGTGTGTGTGTGTGTGTGTGTGTGTGTGTGTGTGTGTGTGTGTGTGTGTGTGTGTGTGTGTGTGTGTGTGTGTGTGTGTGTGTGTGTGTGTGTGTGTGCGTGAGGGGCACTGGGAATTGTGCTCTCCTCAGGAAGCATACAACACCTCTTTTCTATTTTCCAACTGCATACATCAAGTTCAACCGTTCACCCACAAACCCCCCTAGTTCAGAATGTGATGAAAGGGGAGGTTTTATCATGTCATTTTTGCTGGGGCCCGCCAGAATTCATGTCATTGAAAAAGACTTGCCTTGTGTGAGTGTGAGGGCCTCGACTCATTTCGTGTAACAACTTGCTACTTTCAAGGCCGTCTAATTGGGGTGTGGAGAGGAGTGTGATTTTTGGCCGTGAAGGGCAATTTTGCAGGAAATTTTCTAACGTTGGCAGCTGGTCTGCTGAGGAGAGACGACCCAACACCATGTAGACTCATGTAAATGTGAGGCTGATAGGTTCTTCTCGCTTGATAGGCGTTCCACCCTCACTGTCACTCTCTGGTTGGAGGCGTGACAGCGATTGAGTGTGGGGAAAGTGCACTGTGACCTAATATACTCTTAACTGCCCTATAATCACTACGATGAGCCATGAAGACTCTTTTTGTCATATGTTGTAAAATAGAAGAGGGCGATTTGACACTTTCTTGCCCCACTTTCTTGCCCCACCCCCCTATAATCACTACGATGAGCCATGAAGACTCTTTTTGTCATATGTTGTAAAATAGAAGAGGGCGATTTGACACTTTCTTGCCCCCCCCCCCCCCCCCCCCAGATAACAATACAGAGGGACAGCTGAAGGAAGGTGAGTGACAGAGTATTTCATGGTTGCCATTTTCGCCGTTCCACCCTAACGCCTCCATTAAGGCGCCGGGGCGGCTGAGCGAGCTCCACAAGTCACGTCTGTGAACCGTCAGATGGAATTGAACGTTTATTCATAATGGTGGCAAGTTGAATTGTGCGCACAGGGGATGACGGACTCGACACACCACAGTAAAAAATACTTCATGTAAAGTACATTACATTACACATGTGCTTACACCTACAGTTAATTCCCAACACTGGTCGCTTCATCCGGCTTACCAACACAATACCGTCAGACCACGGGAGGGAGAATGACAGGGAAACAGTTTGAGAAACATCCCTCTGCAGCACGTTTTGTGGCGAGAGCACACCAACACACAACCTGTCAGCACATAATGCTTTTATCACCGTGGCATCTCGACACCCAGCCTGACACTCCCGGATACTGCTTATCGGGATAAACTATTGACATTCGCTCGTGCACCATTGTCCTGAATAAGCAATGACACAGACTGGCAGAATGGCTCATGGTTGTCTCCATATTGTTTGAATAGCGAGGATAATACACTCCGCTGGCTTCAGCAGATGGTTGGCTTTTTCCTCCCAAGTACTTAAAAATGTAATTTTTCTGGAATTGTTTGATGAGATTTACAATTACAGCCTCTAGCGCTATTCTCTAAAGCAGTGGTTTAGAGGCCACCAGTGGTCCTTGAGGGGTTCCACGTCCCAGCTAAATGATGGAGAGTTGGTAACCAAATGGACACTTTAACTCTTGAGAGTGTAAAATGAAACCAAATGGTGTCTGACAGGTCCATTTGGTTTCATTTTATTCTCTCAAGAGTTAAATTATTGTTAAACACCTGCATATAGGCTACTTCATTTACAAGAAGTCTACACAATATTATTAGAAAATAGAGCATGTAAAATCATTCTCATCAACATCTGCCTTATCTCTCCTATGGACGAAATATTCTTTAGTTTTGGGTCCGCGAAGCTAACCTGACGCTGGGGATGGGGGCGGTATTGGGTAACCATGTTCCCCAACACAGCACTCATCTGGGATCTCTCAGGGAGTTGAGCTGACAAAAATCCGTTCCGTACCGAACCAATCAGCGTGAGCTAAGGGCGGGATATGTGCGAAACCGGATGTGAAGCTATATAGACACGTCAATATGATTGGTTGTGTTTGCACGCCCACACGGTGATAGACAGACGGTCCCATCCAATCATCTACCAAGTATCTTGAAAAAAAGGAACAGCCCAGTCATTGAATTTTCTTCCGCAATCCCAGATCCCAATAAGCTGTGAAACAAATTTGTGTATCAAGCTTCTTGGATCTGGCAGCGTCAGGTTACCGCGAAGCTAAATCTCATCAAATGGTCGTCCGTGCACAAAATGCAAAATGAATAATGGGCCTTGATATGAAACCGGTTGCAAATCCCCGCTCTAAAGTACATACAGAGTCTTAGATAGTAGTACCACAAGTCAACTACCACCCTGCCTTTCCTTCAAGGGACAAGGGCATTCAGAGCTGGGTCATGACAGGCCTTAATTCCTGTGCACCGTGAACATGTCTCAGGCTCAGCGCACTGGTTTTTACTGTGTCTGAGAAAGTATTCAGCTTCCCAGACGTCTGCAGTCCATGGTGCTATCAAAATGTTTTGCTCTCTCTAAAGTCATCCGCATGATTTACCAATTATACGCATCTGTGTTTCCAATGGGAATCCATTTTGGGTGAACACAATAAAAGGTCTGTTTTATAAGTGAGCTGTAAAATGTGATATCCCAGAGTGATCCAATGTGCTGATGTGTAAAGGCTTTGCTGAGATAAACTGTAAATCATAAACGCTCTTGCATTTATATAGTGCTTTTCTAGTCTTTATAATGACAAAAGCAACCATGTGAGTATGAGCGGCTCCAGGTCTATAAATGTATATGTCTCTGACAGAGTTACAGAGTAACTGATGAAGTTACCCCATTGGTTGACCAGTTGGCTGAATTAGCCAATCGAGCAATTGTCCCTCCAGGTTATGGGATGCAGTATATCTTAGTTCGGATATAGGACATGCAATTCAAACTAATAATGTGAGTGTGCTCCCGGTGCACATTTCCGAAACGCACCCCCTAATAACGACTTATTTTATTTTGTTTTCATTTGACGCCAGGGCTGGTGCTATATGCTACTTGTTAAAGTAATCTCCAATCCTTCATGGAATTCATCCAGGCAGCCTATCTATTGACCTGGCACACATCCAAACCTGTTCGGGGACAGTAGAAAAAACTGACCAGCTATAGGTTTTGACCTAGTCTTCTTCATGCTGTGCACACATACTGAATAATATAATATCACCAGAATGTGTCAGGCCAAATAAAGCGAAGCTCTGATGGTTCCCAGCTCTGTTGCATCATTGTACTATAGTCTCACCGTGGTCCAGTTTGGCCTTGTTTAACGGACCTCTGTGTTGAAGCCAAGTACTAACCTTTTATTCCGCTCCATGAGCCAGGCTTGATTCACTGCTGTCTGGAGCCAATTCAGAGGTTGAAATGACTGTCATTCACACAAGGAATGGTGCTTTTGTCCCCAGAAATGTGCTCTGGTTTTGGCTTCAAAGATATTGTTTCTCCTCCTCCTCCTCCTCTTTTCCTCCTGGAGGAGTCGTTTTCTGTGTCAGGCAGGTATAAAACAAAACAACACAGCAGCCGGCCACTGAGTTCTCCCCCAGGCTCAGTTAGGTCAAGTTTGACTTGCCCAAAAATCACCTTTCACCCTTCCTCCCCATCTGAGGCCTCTAGACACACCGTGTCATGCCCTTTGCCCCTGCATGCTGTGGGGGTCCAGCCATGTTTAATGGCTTGTCACGGACCCAGCCCTAACATTAAATCAACATTTGTGTGTGTGTGTGTGTGTGTGTGTGTGTGTGTGTGTGTATATATATATATATAATGTATGAATGTATGAATTAAAGTAACACTCAGGAGGATTTTACTGTGTATCTTTAAAACCACGTGTCCTTTTAGTACCTGCGTGCTTTTCTTGTTATTTATGACGCCTGGTTGTTTTAAGCACATTGCGCCTAGCGTCTCCCTTTGATGCCAAAACCTACATGAGAGCGCGTTTGCGGCACATTTGTTTTGTGTGTGAGGTAATGTAGCGAGTTTCTGGTCAGTAATCTCCATCGCTCTCTTGTGCCAAGTTCCTCTTTGGGGAAATGAATACAAGATGAAGCTTGGTCTTTTTTAGAAGAATGTTTTCTTAGCAGGAAACGTGTTTAAGAAGCCATTATCTGGCGGTTCTGCAGTTTCAGCCCCTTTGGATGTGTAATATTGAAACAATTATTGGCTTCTGCGATACGATGGACCAAAGATAATTAGATTCTTACACTGGAGGGTGTTAGTAGGCAATTAAAACCACACACCGTCCATTTGTCTTCAAGCCTTAAGGTTGCAGAGACTTTTGAAGATAGCACTTGGTGGTGTTGTCTTTGGGGAAATGGCCCTTTACCTGATTGTGAGTAGCGACGCATTGTGAGCTTGTAGATTGGCTATTTTCGATACACGACACCGTCGTATGACGGAGCATAAATCTCATGCACGGAAGAGGGATTGATTGTACACTTCAAGGACATTAACACATCCCGGTTGTTGTTGAACAAAACACAATCACCCCTTTTCACTGCGTTGTCAACGCACCTATATTTGTAATCCACAGCAGTATAATGCAATATGATTCACAAATTCAATCACAAGCATTAGGAGGGGGCATAAGTATTTTGTAATAATCTTTATAAATCCTAATTTATCAGGACCGGCAGCTTAATAGCAACTAATCCATTCACAAAAGGGCTTGGCACAGCTTTTCC
Organism: Protomyctophum parallelum; assembly: GCF_964188405.1. Classification (NCBI taxonomy): domain Eukaryota; kingdom Metazoa; phylum Chordata; class Actinopteri; order Myctophiformes; family Myctophidae; genus Protomyctophum; species Protomyctophum parallelum. Next base: position 16,172,523 of record NC_139704.1, on the reverse strand, counting down.
AGCATGGGAACACTCAGTCCTTCAGACAACCTCTCTCACAGGAAGCAAATGAAATGATTTTGAGCTATATATTGTTGGCGCCTGGGAGGTTAGCTGTGATTGTATGCGGCAAATAAGAAGGATTAATCATAGAGAGCACTCAGATAGTCAAGATAGCACCGTGCAGAGGAAGACGATGATTGCAAGTGCAAGGCAGGTATGTGACACCAGTTAAGTGCACGTCTGTTATGTGAGCCTATACTGTATGATTCAGACCTTGAAGAGGCCCACACACACGGCCTCTCAAAGAAATTACTGTACAGGCTGGACCACACATCACAATCTCCTCTATATGCCTACTTTGCGGTTATGGTTATAGGATTTCTTGGTATTTGACCAGCAGAGCTGCTGGAGTGTTCATCAATAGTTGTGGGTCAATGTTAACTGACTTAATCCCTATTTGATTATTTTCATAGGTGTTGCACAGAGAAAATGACCCGATCTACAAGCTCACAGTGTGTCTCATTATGACGCACCGATGACCTTGTAGATCTGATATTTTCGCTATTTAACTAACTCATTAAAGCAGGGAAAGTCATTATTTTTTTCCCACATTATTTTTATACCTTCGCTATTCCAAAATAGCAGATATACCGTACAAGCACGCCACAAGCTTGTAGATTGTGAAAACGTGTGCAAATATTTGAATATTTTGTAAACATTTTAACTGATATCTTTGCTTCTTGAGGTGCCTGATACAACATATTTTTGAGATGGGGAGTCTGCAGCTAAATTCATTTTGGTGGTCCTTGACATTAATAAGTTTGAACACCACTGATATAGCAACATAGGTTTTTTGCAGTTGCTTGAAAAGCGCCTGGACTACATTTGCACACACCACTACTGATGACAGTAATGGACACATTGTCATGATTGGCTGCCTCTAAGCCAATGGGAGTCTTATAAAACCCATAGTCTGAACGGCATAAAAACCCATACTCTGAACGCCGCAAAGCGGAGCGAGTGGCAACAGAAGTTAAAGGGCTACCCCTTTTGCAACCAGATCTTATTTTAATGATGTTTGGGAGACAAGAAACACTTTTTTTATGTGGGTAATTTGTGTTTTTACTATTTCAGTATTTCAAGTTGTCCATGGGCTCCATGATGTCATGGACACTGGGCTCACTTCCTCCCTGGACTACAATTCCCATAATGCTTTAGTCCACTGCTAGTCCTTGTGGTTAGGGGGTGGGCTGTCATATAGTCTAGGAAGTAAGTGAGCCCAGTATCCATGACATCATGGAGCCCATGGGCACTTTGAAATACTAAAATATCTAAAAACAGATATTACCCACATAAAAAACCCCCAGGAAAGTGTTTCTTGTCTCCCAAACATCAACAAGTAGCCCTTTAATGTTATGAGCTAACTGGAGCTAGAGGACAACCATAACAAAACAGTGTGTGAACCAACAAAAGAACGTCGTCGGAAACGAACAAAGAGCTTGTTGCACCTGGCAGTTATGTCATTCTTGTTTCATAATTGTTTTCATAAATGCAGAAGACATTTGTAAAATTGGCCACAGGTCTTGCTATAATGACATGCCCAGAATAGGGACGGCAGGTGGAGAGGTGGTTGTTGGGGCACTCTCTCCAGAGAGAGCCCCAACAACCACTCACGCCCCAGCCAGCACCACCTCACCCCCTCCATGTCTAACGCCCCAGCAGCACAATGCTTTCACCCACTACACTAATGACGAGAACACACTCCAGCAGCTTGTTCTACTATGGTAAATAGGTTTGTGGACGACACATAATGATAGGGCTGCTCCAACCCACCCACGTACTGTGATCGCTACATGTGCACTTGTTTCGTATTGTGCCGCTGTGTCAAGGGCAAGGGACTTGATTGGTCTCTGTGGGTTGCAGAGAGAGAGAGACGATTCTATACGAACAGACACTTCTCATCAACACCATCTGTGTTGGTTTGTTGTCTAGTCAGCGGCAGGAAGGAAGGCGGATGTGCAACCAAGCTGTATGCAACTATAGGAATCGATTCCTACAGTACATATAGTTTAGAAAGAAAATACATCTCCCTGCTGACCACGGTTGTGCGTACTGTGTGTACTATGCACGTATTGTACTGTACAATGAGCCACATTGTATTGTAACTCACATCATGAAATTCAAGAACTGCGTGTCCAATACAGCCATTCTGTTCACAAACAGGGAGTCAAATTCCAGCCAAAGTAACTAAGTAGATCTACTCAAGTACTGTGCATATTTTTGAGGGGCGCTAGCCCATATAGCTTTGTGTGTCTGTACCACGGAATGTGATGATTTGATTGGCTGAGCACCGAATGTGATGTATGATGTGTGATGATAAGAGCGCCCCTCACTTCACATGAGGGTGATTTTGACTTTACTGGAGTATTTCAAATTGTCAGTACTTTTACTACTCCACTACAATTATTTGACAACTTTAGTCACTAGTTACTTTGTAGATTTTGATTATTATAACTACTTAGTATTATTACCACTTCAGCCCTATATAAATTTTGGCCATTTGAAAATAGACGATCCAAGCTCACAATGTATTGCGTTGTGAGCTTGTAGATTTGTATACATTTTAAAACTTGTAAAACGAAGATAGTCTGCATAGTGAGCCAACACTTGGGACTTGTACATTTTGATACCAATACATTTGTACTTTAACCTGATTTCTACGTTGCAGTATATATTGACACTTTTACTTGGGTAAAGATAAACGCGAGTACCTTTTCCACCACTGTACGATCGAGGGGCATCTTGAGGGCACACCCTAAGTTGGCAAGAAGCACCGCCAGTGTCTATTATTCTGGTATCTGATTGGTATTAGTGAGATTAGTGGATGTCATCATCATATACCACAGACAGAAATGTCCTATAGACACTACATAGAGTAGAGCCTGAGATCGATATCTGGCTGAGGCTGAGTCCACTTAATGGGCAGTGGTGGAATGTAACTACAATGTAAGTACATTTACTTAAGGTACTGTACTTAAGTACAATTTTGCGGTAAATACTTGAGTATGTCAAATCTTCAGTACTTTTACTTCTATTCCGCTACATCTCAGAGGCAAATATTGTATACTTTTACTCCTCTACAATTATTTGACAACTTTAGTTGCTTGTTACTACATTTTCATTATCATATCACAAAACATACCTTAACCACTTCAGCCCTGTATACATATCGGACATTTGCAAATAGCAGATCTACAAGCTCACAATGCGTCACAACTTGCAATGCGGTGCACTGTGAGCTTGTAGATCTGCTATTTTCAAAATATTTGTATACATTTGAAAACATAAAATGAGACATTCCTCATAACGAGTACTTTCTACTTTTGATACTTTAAGTACATTTTGATGCCAATACTGTTTTACTCAAGTAGCCTACATTTTGAATTCTGGAATTTTAACTTGCAACAGAGTATATCTACATTGCAGTATTAGTACTTTTACTATTAAGTGACACACATGTGAGTACTTTTTCCACCACTGCCCACTTGGCATGCTGGACGTTTAATTAGGGAAAGACGGGAGGAAGGGAATGTAGATGCAGGTGAAACTGTGGGAGAAATGTACTGTAGAAGCATGACAAGACATGAAGACATGAATGGATGACAGACACTACGCTCTGTTGCTGAGGAAATTAGTGTACAGTAGTTGCAACTTGCAATGTTGAAATGGAAATATACGTACTGTCTAATGCGCACGCACGCACGCACACACACACACACACACACACACACACACACACACACACACACACACACACACACACACATGATTGCATGCACGTACAGTACACTTTTTATGTAAAAGGTCTTTGAATGACAGCTAGCTTTTGGTCATATGGGTGCACTCTGTATTTTCCACGTGTCATGAATCTTTCAGGGTTCTTATTTTTTTCTGTCTCTCTCTCTCTCTCTCTCTCTCTCTCTCTCTCTCTCTCTCTTATTTTCTTTTTTTTTGTCCTTCGCTCCAGTTGGCTTTAATGGAAGGAGCAGTAGACAGGGTCAGAGAGAGAGATAGAGCGTAACTAGGCTGTCTGACAAAGCCTGCGTGAGTGTGTGTAGTTCTGTGTGCCTGCATGTTATTCACATTATTATTATTCGCATTCACTGGCTGTGAAGAAGCTACTGAGTGTCGTATAGCATTTGGTTTTGTGCTACATTTCATAGCACTGACCTGATGATAGGCAAAGCCCATGCTTTGTCATTATGACGGTGTCACTGGCCAAAAATGGCCAATCTACAAGTGATGCTTGATGCTTCGCATAATGATGCGTTGTGCGATTGTCTTTTTTTTTGGCGTACAATGAAGTATAAATCAGGCTTTAGGCAAATAGAGCGCAAAATATGCGTACACTAGTATATAGCTAGTATGGTCCACTATCAGCCTCTAAATTGTTTATGTCCTTGTGATACATCTGTAACTGATGTGGGCATGAATAAGTCATAATGTGTTTCAGAGTGTGTGTGTGATTCGGTGTGTTGTATACTGGAGAATTGATGTTGACTACAGTAGTGTCTGTCACTCACACAACGAATTACAGGGGAATGTATACAGAATTATTTCTAGTGGCATTCACTTTAAGGCAATATTATGTAGCGTTCTGTTTCAGCCTTCAGTGATCCTTCCTATTACATCCTGGGAACTCAATATGGAGACAGCCGGTTTGCCTGTATAGCTATGAAGCAACGCTGTGACAATGCTGCCACCTGCTGTTTGTTCCTCGTGACTGAACACTCCATGGTCAAGGTGGCAAAGCTTAGCTCAGTGTAGACATTGAGCTCAACTCAAAACCATTACACATCAAATGCGCCAGAAAAAAAGTATTCTAAGTAGTTCGAATACTTTTGTGTGTGTCTGCTTTAGCCTGTGTTTGCATGCGTGTTCTGGCCACGTACCTTAAGGGTTCTTTGCCCTTTATCACTAATCGAATACGGCTCCATTCTGCGTGAGGTGGATAGGGATGATCTCATTACACCCGAGATTAGCATTTACGCCCCCTTTGTCTTATCCGACATGTTGTTGTTCGGGATCACTGAAGACAAATACAGCAGTCATGGCGGCTAGCAGTCGTGCATGCATTTTTAAACGCAGTGTAACCTTTTGTCCGGCCTGTACGGGCCACACTGACGCATTCATCTCAACCTCCGTTCCCACTGAAGTGTTCTCTTCAGCCTCGTGGCTGTGGCTCCAGCCTACAATGCCAATCATGATTAATAAAAACGATTGCCATCTACTCTGTGTCACCAACATTCTATTTGATGGACAGAGGCACTCGAGACAAACACGAGGCTCTGGTGGAACCCTGGTCTTTTTCCCATTAAATAGAGGCTGGCATTTTTATTGTTCTGAGTGCAGGGCAAAATTGCATAGATATGAAAAAATGGTTTCTCTCTGCAGCTTGTTAAAAAAGCAATTATAGAAGCTGCACAATAGCCATTGTGGAGCATGTTCGCTTATTGGTGTCATGGCTTTCATTTACTCAATTTGTCCCAAATGTCATTGGTGTGTGTGGCGAGAGAGAGAGAGAGAGACGGGGGGGGAGACAGAGAGAGAGAGCGAGTGTGAGTGTGAGTTTGTGTGGGTGTGGGTGTGTGTGTGTGTGTGTGTGTGTGTGTGTGTGTGTGTGTGTGTGTGTGTGTGTGTGTGTGTGTGTGTTGGGGGGGGGGGGGGGGGGGGGGGGGGGGGTTAGAGAGTGCCAGAAAGCATTGAAAGAAAGTGTGGAACATATTTGAGGGCTGTAAAAGTTGTTCCGTGTTATTGTTGAACTTGGGTTTCACCTGAACATTAGAGGATCACATTTCAGCTCTGCTGTCTGAGGTTATTCATTCATGCCCTGATACGGGATATATTTAACCCAGGTTGAGGTTGTGCATCCGCTATTTCCACATTTTAGAATGTTTTACATTTTCATCTAAATGACATGCCAAGAATAGCGATGCCATGCTGAAAGTTGAAACATGTAATATTTCATAATGGTGAACTTCCGAAAAGGATTGCTTGCGTAGTACCCACACAAATGCAGTTTTAATCGAAGCTACAGCTTTCTAAAGCACTTCCCATGTGAAATGAGGGGCGCACTAATCAATTATTGACCATATGTATACAAACCTTGAAACATACCTTAATTTGTTACATCACCAAGAATGGTGGTCCCTTATTGGCCAAGGGTTTCCACCGACATACCGACAGACATACAGACAGACATACAGACAGACATACAGACAGACATACAGACAGACAGACAGACATACAGACAGACATACAGACAGACAGACAGACAGACAGACAGACAGACAGACAGACAGACATACAGACAGACAGACAGACATACAGACAGAAATACAGACAGACATACTGACAGACATACTGACAGACATACAGACAGACATACAGACAGACATACAGACATACAGACAGACAGACGATTTGCTCAGACACATAATATGACGTAAATTCTAATGTTTAATGTTTGGGTTAAGAATCTACACTAGCCCAGGCCGTGGCGTAACGGTCTGGGCACCTGACTGGTAATCCAGTCGCAGTGTGCCGCGGGTTCGACTCCCGAGCCCGACACGGCCTTTACTGCATGTCATCCCCCCATCTCTCTCCCGTTTCCTGTCAGCCTACTGTCTGTCCCTTCAAAAATCAATAAAAGGCGTAAGCCGCAAAAAACATATCTTAAAAAAAAAAAAAAAAAGAATCTACACTATAGCTGTTTATAGGAGGGGCTAGCGCCCTTCAAAAACATACAGCCACAACTGTGATACTGTATCTTGTGCTGCAAGTCCTGTCCTGTTTGAAATTACTGTAAATCTTCCTTTTGTCTAACAAGAGGCTTCTTCTCTCCTTCTTTTCAGATGAACAGGAAACAGACGAGGACGAGGAGCTACAGAATGGTAACGTACAATGGTGGAAAGTATAACTAAGTATATTTACTTAAGTAAAATTCTGAGGTAGTATTCCCATTTCCAATACTTTTACTTTTACTTCACTACATCTCAGAGGCAAATACTGCACTTTTACATTTATTTGAAAACTTTAGTTATCCATTTAGTTATTGCAAAACATACATTAACCACTTCAGCCCTAAATGCATTTCCGCCATGTGAAAATAGCCGATCTACAAGCGCACAATGCGTGAGCTTGTAGATCTGCTATTTTCAAAATATTGTTTTAGACATTTGAAAACATGAAATGGGACATTCTGCAAAAATAGAACTTTCTACTTTTGGTACCTAAAGTACATTTTGATGCCAATACGTTTTGTACTTTCACTCAAGTACATTTTGAATTAGAATTTGACTTGTAACGGAGTATTTCTACACTGCAGTATTGATGCTTTTACTCAAGTACAAAATGTGAGTACACCTTTTCCACCACAGTGGACCACTGGCAGATGTTATGAGCCCTCTAGCTGTATGCAGTCCTCCTTGATGTCAATTGTCACTGGAAATGGAATTTCACACCGAGCTCCATTTCAGTCTGTCAGCTGTGCTCCGCCACTCTTGCAAAACAACCAAAAAAATAGCTTCTCTTATCGCACAAGCACAGAACTGAGAAATCCCTCAATTATATATAGCTTCGTAAGTCACTTTTTGTCTCTGTCTTTTTCTTACTTTACTTTATTTCATTTTTTTGGGGGGGGACTTAATTTCTGCATGTCTTTGTCGTTCCATTGCTCTCTCGTGACACAGTGCGTGGAGACAAAGCCGTGACAGAGAGAGACAATGAAAAAGGCTGTTGGGAGATGATATCAGGGAGCAGAGTCACTTCATCTCCAGCCACATGAAAACTGGGCTGTTTCTCTCTTGGCTGAAAGCAACCCTCTCTTTTCCATTTTCTTTATTATTTCTTTTAGATGCTGCTGAAAGTGGCGACGTGGAGATGGAGAGTCAGAACCCAGGTACTGTACAGTTGCAGTCCATTTCAGTCTGCCTGCTTTTGTAAGGGATCAGCGGGTACATTGAGGAGACATCATGTCCTGTTGTCAGAGTGTCTGTAGAAAAGATCACCACCCCTCGTTCACAGAACTCGCACCAAGAGGGACAGCATGTACTACATTTCTCAGACTCTTTGTTGGTGGGGGAATAGGCGGAAAAAGCCCCAAAAATATATTTAGTATATATATTATATAGTCTTTTGCCACTTTAGCCAGTTTAGAGTGCTCACCAATGCATGCACCAAAAAACAAATATATGGTAGCCTAATACAGTGCCATCTTGAATATATCACATACAGTATAGCGTTGCTGAACACTGAACAGCATGCTGGCTGGGTTTGAGGACGTCTCTATTGAATTTAATGTTTGTCATGCGTTTATATCGTATGGTTTGACAGACTAATCTGTCTCTGTCTCTGCTCTCTCTCTTTCTCCATCACAAGCCGAATGACGCACGCACGCACGCACGCACGCACGCACGCACGCACACTGAAGTGAGGTCTCATTCCTGAAACTATGCTGCCATGGTCTGTCACCTTCAGATATACAGTAGCTGTGTACATCTACATGCTATTGCTTTTCAGTTTCATGTAGAATTGAATGTCAACTTGTTGAGCTGTGATGTCAATGACATTACAGGGCATGCTTCCCTCACGCAAAGGCAGGAAAAAAAACTCAGATTTGATTGACTGCATGGTGATACAAACCCAAGGAATTAACAGTGAATGCCAGAAATCTGTTCAGAATTATATGCAGAATCTACAGTAGGCTACTGACATTGGAGCTTTGACGGATGCAAACATTACAAAGTATTAGACTGGAATATGTAACATCATGTTTGTCCCAGTGATGACACTATGCCTTTTAATATTAACACACAACCCCACAACACACATGCCCCAGACAGACAGAAAGATTGAATGGAGGTAGTAAGTAAGGCATGCCTCCTGGTAGAGAGTTGCGCTCTCCAGTGTCGCGTTGTGCTGTATTGAGTTGGGTTGTGCAGAACCCACAGTTCATATACTGTGTGTGTGTGTGTGTGTGTGTGTGTGTGTGTGTGTGTGTGTGTGTGTGTCTGTGTGTCTGTGTGTCTGTCTGTGTGTGTGTGTGCGCGCGCGCGAATGAGTTTTAGCCTGCAACCATTAGCTTAGAGTGAGAGCCATTTCTCTATTCTCCATTTTTTTCTGCCGCGCAGCTGAAATATAATTAAGATTCTACATTTGCATACTGGCTGCTGCAGGTCGACTCCCTGTTTGTGTTTTATTCAAATCCCATCCCGTTGACAGAGATTTGACAGACACAGCTTTCAGCCTCTCTGAACATGAATTTTGTAGATATTCAAAGGGAGACTTAAAGCAAATGGTGCCATGCGATGTTGGCAGAGGCCCGAGATATGTAATTATGCTCTTGAGAGACAAACGGAGAGGCTGTTTCAGCTAGGTATACCCACGGCTTCAAAACAGCACCTGCTACCTCATCCAACCCAAAATGAGTCCGTTCTATCGTTCTCTATTGTGTGTGTGTGTGTGTGTGTGTGTGTGTATGTGTGTGTGTGTGTGTGTGTGTGTGTGTGTGTGTGTGTGTGTGTGTGTGTGGGGGGGGGGGGGGGTACGTACGTACGTGCGTGCGACGTGCGTATATTCATACATTGTGTGTACTGTATGTTAATTATCAAAAATGAGAATGGGACCACAGATCAGTGTAAGGCTATCGTCGTGTACAGTATGTAAAGTGTATTATTTTGTGTAAGAACTAGCACGCTTTTCTAATCTCTATAGACCATTTAAGTCTGTTTTTCCTCATTTTCTTCCTGCCTAGACACACTTTGAACGGGAATAGAGCAGTCAACCCATTAGTCTGAAGGATCTCTGGGCAATTTTCTGCCAGTATACTAACTGGCCTTGTTTCCTGCCTTTTGTTGCAAGCGCAATGTTTACGCTTTAACTGTAACCTTGAATTCGTTTTGTTTTTTTTGTATTCCACTGTTGGCTTACCTCCAGATGAAGATTCAGGCCATGATGATCCCAACGACCTAAAGGAGAAAGATATAAATGAAAACGAAGATGACGCCATTGCCGACAAAGACAAAAAAGACGAAGACAAAGGTTTGTGCGAGAGGCCGTGTGCCATGCAAGTGTTTCATCATTTGATTATAAAACTGTGTGTACCACACATGAGGAGGCTGTGTTTCATCACTTCATGTATAAATTATTATTATCACCCTTTGAACGTATTGACTAATTGACACACGGCGGCCATCTTGCTCTCATGTCATATTTGCATGTTGGGAGGAAATACCACTTTAAGTATGACATAAGAGCAAAATGGCCACCATCAAATTATATTCACTAACAGGCAATCAATGTCCAAAGTATGTACATTTTACTGGTAATAATGTAAGAAAAGTAGAAAACACCAGGATTTTTTGTTTGTGTCTCTAGCAGAGCCAGAACACCAAGCTGAGGAGGCAAAAGAAGAGGACACAGGACAGTGCACTCAGGAAATGGAGGGTAAGTCACTCCACTCCCATCAACCACCAAGCATCACTCCTAAAAACCATCCAAACTAAAGACTATAGACCAATTATTTGTTTACAAACATTGAGACTGGTCAGACGAGTGACTGTGTCATGTAATCAATTCCAAACAGATCTCCAAACCTGTTGTTTTGGGGAGCGCATGGTTTCAATTCATTCAACCTCTCTTGTGTGTTGGCTAGTGAGGTGTTGGTGCACCCATAGGAGACATTTATACTTCATTGCGCAACAGTATTCCACGCAGAGAACAGCTGATATACAAGCTCACATCGTGTCGCAGATGCCACTGTTGTGAGCGTAGAGGTCTGCGTGCACGACACAGCATAAATGATACTGCAGCCGTGCAAATCATTCTTCCTCCACACTGGTTTGATGGGGCATTTTTTACACGTGAGTGCAGTTAGAACTTTTCCATTGCATCTTATGAGAGGTGGTGTTCTTGTGCTGCCGGCCTGTGCGTGCATGCTGGTGCTTGGCAATGCCTGCAGTATAGTCTGACAACACAGCATGAACCTGTTGTATATAAGAACCTGTTAAATGTTTCTGGTAGACCACATGGGATGTCTTATTTACTACAATTTTATGGCGACTCAATGGCGCTGTCGTCGATCTAATCGTATATCTCTTGGAGGCGTGCCGGGGCACAAAGCTTGAACCCCGAAGCCACCCTGCCTCCTGCCTCTGCAGAAAGTGCTGAAGTCTCCCGTCATTCTCCTCCTCCACGCCTCCATTTCGTTCTCACGTTGACTGACATTCAATTAATTTAGGCCAAGAGTGACTGCAGCCTTTCAAATCGATCTATCTGAGATAGCCCCCCTCTCCTGTCCTGCTGTCTGAATAGGCATCGGCTCAAGTCTCTCCATCACGGGGGAAGCTTCGACTTCCCTGCTTGCCTGTTGATTGTGTCTTGCATGGCCACGCCTGGCGCGGCATCCGTCTCTGTCTTTGGGGTTATCGGTGATTGTTGTGCCGGTCGGAGTGTCATGTAGCGAACGGGGTCTCATTCCAGATGGCAGATTGTGTTGGGTGCGGACAGATAGGGCCTGCCTGGCACGCGGTTAAAGTTCTGCATTCGCATTGAGAGGTGGAACGCACCCGAGTACATTTACAAGTACTGCTCCAAAGCAGAATTTTTTCAGGTGCTGCTATTTCAATTTTGTGACACTTGTGACACACACCACTTCCACCTTCAACATGTAACTTCTTACAGGTTCCAATAGCCGGGGAGCCACAGGCCCAAAAGCTCAACGGTTAAGGATTAACCTGTGATGTCATGATGTACTTTTTATTTGTGTTTTCTCTATTCACTTGGTCATTAAGGTCCACAGAATGAGAGGTCTGCCCTGCCGAAAACATTGCGAAAAACTGTTATGGCCATTTTTGTATACCACACCATAGACAACCAATATGGTAACATTTTCCAATTTTCATCATGCTTTAAGTAGCATGTGACAATTGTGACATGTCAATCTAGGGGGTTTTCATGATTCTGAATCAATTCCAAGCATTAGTTTTGCACGAAAAACACCCCTTGGCCTAACTTGCCAAAATGTGCTGACATTTGTGCTGACCTCATCAGCACACACAGTGTTTTTTGTGCAAAACTAATGCTTGGAATTGATTCAGAATCTTCCGCGACGTTTCCACCAGAGCAGGCCTCTCATTCTGTGGACCTTAAGGACCAAGTGAATAGAAAAAATCACACCTGTGTGAACCGAGTGGTGCAACTCCCCTCTCTCTCTCTCTCTCTCTCTCTCTCTCTCACAGCACTACCCCTCTCTCTGTTTCTGGCACCCCCTACTGGTATTAATAAATGCACGCACGCAGCATTACCCCGTGTTCCAATTTCACGCAAGCGCACACCACTCGTGCTCATGACCACTGATACAAACAGGTAGGTACACGGACATTGCTGGTTGTAGGAGTGGTTGCACCACACAAATAAAAAGTACGGCATGACATAACAGGTCCTGTCCAATTTTGGGCCTGTGGCTCCTCGGCTACAATGTTCCAAAACCTTGAAAGGGACCACTCTTCAGAAATAATACCTTGTTGTACGAGTTGTACAAAGGTGAAAATAGCCCCACTACAAGCTGCACAACACATTGCGGATGGAATGTATTGATACTTTTTTCCCCCTTTTCTTTTACAATTCCTGCCTAACAGAAGGTGTCCCAAAATCAGGACACCAGGTTGAAAGTGGTCAAGTTCAAAATTTCAGCTTAAAACAAGACTTTACTTTTAATGGAGCCTTGCAACTTTTGTTTAATTTGTCCACTGCTTTACTGGAACTCTGCAAGTCATTGTTTTGTAAGTCAGTCTCACCGTGCAGCACAAGCTAACGCAACCTATGTTAGTCATGTGCAGCCGGACCGGCTAATCTCAGGAGGAGACCAAATGGCTCCCAAGCTCTTATTAAACATAATGGTCCTCATTCACAATGGCGTTTACGCTCATAACGTTACGTAACACTAGCGGAAAGGCATTTACATGGATTTCCCACATTAATAATAACTCACAATTATAATAAGAACATAGGCTTATCTGCATTCTGCACTGTACGAATCCAACATTGTTTAGTGTAGTAATGCCTGCAGTAGGCGGCAGGCCTATTGAAATTGTTTTGTTACGGAGCTCCTTGAGTCAGTTGACTGTCGGTGTGTGTGTGTGTGTGCTGCCGATCCGATTCACATTGGAAAATGAATAGGGCTAATTAACCCTATATAAAAAATAAAAGACCACATTAGCCTAATGAATGGCATCAGCGTGTTTGAAAGTCGGCCAGTCATATCATAGTTTTAAGCAAGCTCACCTCCACTCGCGCTTGTTCACAAACATGACGGACAGACAGACAGAATTTATAATAATGTATATTGATATTGATCACATGGATGCCACACACAGAATAGTTTAACTCACTGGATAAACTCACTGGATTATAATTTCTTCAGACAAGAGGATCCCAGGCCTACGAGGTAGGCCTATAATTATTCACTTATGAATGTATAGGCTACTGTTCTTTATCGCGCAAACCGACAGTGTCGAGGGCCCATGCCCCCCTCCCTCCCTCTCTCTCTCTCTCTCTCTCTAGCTCTCTCTCAAAAGACGACTTTTGCATTGACATATATCCGATATTTTAAATATCGGATATGTTTTACCTCTGCAAAGGTGTGAGTGAGCACCCGCCTTGGTCCCGAACTTAATTATATTGCTTCAGCGGAGCACGCACCGTTGTAAGCTTGGAAATCTTTTAATTTCCTTTGGTGTCCTTTGATGGATTGATGTCAGTTTGTACATATATAGTAGCCTACAGTGGTAATATACAATGGTGCAAAAACGACATAACATAAAAGCCCTAACTGTCCTGCTCCTACATGTGTAGAATTATTAAATTAATAGAGTGCGGGCTATATTCATAGCAGTGACCGCGGCTGTGATTTCTATCCAGCAATCATTTTTATTGTACATCATGTTTTACTTTCACTTTCAAATTAATACCCAGAATTGCCACCAGATGGCGGGAACGTACCATTATGCTGATTTTGGCTAAAGTGTCAAATCTGGCTAAATCACTTCCTGTCAAACGGAGGTAAACAACCGAGGCTAGTTTGACCCCAAGCAGATAGCTTGGCTGTCCGGATTGCTAAGATAACATTAGCTTTTTCATAACTTAGTCAAATTAAGCTTAAAAACGGCCAGGAACATCCCAAAATATCACATTTTTTGCCGCGAATCACATAGAGACGGCGCGCGTGCACGATAGTGGATGTTCCTGGCCGTTTTTAAGCTTAATTTGACTAAGTTACTGACAGGGCAGTACGTCTATTACGTCAATGACGTCCTTGGCCACGAGGGATTTGTTGATTTAACACGCAGATAACGTCATTGGCCACTAGGGGGTTAAACACATTTACTTAAGTATTGTACTTAAGGATAATTTTGAGGTATTTGTACTTTACTTGAGTATTTCCATTTGCCAGTACTTTTACTTCTACTCCACTAAATCTCATGAGGCAAATAGTACAGTAGCTCAGGGCAGAGAAAATATGTGTTTGCAAAGCTCTCTCTTTGTGACAAAATGCACAGCTTTCATGAAACACAAAGCGCAATCAAACAATAGTTTGGCATCCCCCATTAACCACCCTAGGACAGGGTTGGGGTCATGGAACCCATGTCGAATGAACACCTACACATTATGCAATTTAGTGCTTGCTGTGTTTTTGTTGTTTTGAATGTTATGTTATCTATGCTGCTGCATTGTCTGAAGGAAGCCAAACATACGTTTTACTACTCATGTACCTGTACACAAGATGTAACACACGTACACACACACACACACACACACACACACACACACACACACACACAGCGACGCAACACTGACCGAACGCTAGGGGGGGATAAAATCCGTCCCCCCCGTCCCCCCCACCACCCTAGGGGAGGGGGGGATGGGGGGGTCTAACCACCAAAACGTGGGGTTATGGTTAGGGTCAGACTACAGAGAGGTTGTTCCAGTGACTCAATGCACATACAAAACTGCTTTGGCACAGTTATTATTATTATTATGAATTACCTGGCTGTGATTCCTCCTCCTCCCATGTGTCTCAAAACGTAAAAGTTGAACCACATTATCAGCAGCGCCTCGAACAGGTCAAAACTCACTGACCATCTGTAAATTAGCCTATTCTATATCAAATGTACAACACCTGGGCAGTTTTCAGGAGAGGAGAGGGTTCGCATGTTTTAAATATGTAGTTGCACCTTACCGGGTGTTGACAGTTGTGGAGCATTCTCTAGCGGCGTCGATCTCCTCCTTTCCCCATAAATCACAAAATGGTGTAATATAATAATATAATTCTTAAAGTGGGGTCCGGGGACCCCCAGAGGTCCTTGAGCCGCGAGTTCCAGGGGGTACAGCTATAGTTTGGAACCAAATGGACCCTTGTGGCAGCGGGGTCCTTGAAATTAAACGGGTTGAGAATCACTGCTACTGCTAGAGCTGTATAAATCTTCTCTTATGGGGGTCCTTCTCTTCTCTTCAAATGGGGGGGGGGGGTCCGCGGGCTAATACATGTCCATTTGGGGGTCCTTGACACGAAAAGGTTTGGGAACCACTGTACTAGAGTAGAGGATAAAGTATATTCATTCATCTCCTATTGATCTAGTCAATACACGTTACCAACATTGGTGCGTGACACCAAAAGTGGTGACCTATTGAATCCTGTTCCTGTATTATTAGAATCATTACGCAATCACCACAGAGTGCAAAGCACATTGGGTCACTGATGGCGGTGTAACAACTTCCAAACAACCGAACACGGTAGATGGGCCAAACCAGGGGTGGACAAAATATATTCTTCAAAATATATCGAGTTTATGAACGCAGGATTTCAAAAGTATTACTCCTAAGATAACTTTGGAGCCAGGGGGGATAAAGGGGGGGACCCCCCAGCCAGGGGGAGACCCCCAAACTCATTTGGGGGGGACCAATGTGACGCTGGCAGGGGACGAAACCCTTATTGCGCCCCTGCACACACACACGTTGCTATATTGGTGAGCAGGTATTTACTAGGCTAAAGACACGCTGGGTCCTCGTTCAGAGCTATGATAGCCTGAGAGGAAATGATAGCTCAAACAACTTGAGGGGCAGATAAATAACAAGACTCACCAAGGGAATACCTGGAGGCATGCCTGGGTTGTAATGAGCATCTGCCAGGATATTGTTTGACTGTTGTTTTCTTGGCACCAATAAGACATATACTGTATAACTTTACTGTATACAGTAAGTGGAGAATAAAATCACTGGCCCTAATTTAACTCCAAAGGCAGACCTTTAACTCTTTTCGGACTTAACCACTTAAGTCCCATATATAGACAAATGTAACGTTGTAAAGCTATTAAGTGATATTTGTCTCCACCAGGCCGAAGGCATGTGGGGAGAGTATGTTTTGCACTCCGTCCGTCCGTGTGTCCGTCCGTGTGTCCGTGAGCAGCTAATCTCGGCCACCGTTAACCCGGTCGATGCCAAATTTTGCACACACACTCCCTGGATGCCAACGATGAATCTCTGCCCCAAACTTTCCAGAACGGCCTGTTATAGCGCCACCAGGAGGCCGCTTTGTGCAAAACAAGTTTTTGCACAGTACACCTACAGATTTTGTCCAAACATCACGCAAATTGGTACACAGTCTCTCTAGAGCCATTCAACGAAACGGGTCTTTCACATTTATCGGACTCCATCCTGATTGGTTAAGATTGGCTTCCAAAGTTCACAGGAGTGCTCAGTTTCAAACAAAATGCTGCAAATCATGAACACATCGCGTGATTTCCGTGAAATTGTGCACCCACATTCCCACTAGGCCGAGGACGAAATGCCACATGAACAATTTCAACTCAGCCTCAAGGTGGCGCTATAACTGGCCGAAAAGTGTTTTTACCTCTAACTGCACGGATATGTGGATAACTTTGTATGCCAACTCCCTAGAGGCCAAGGAAAAACCTTTGTCTGGAATTTTTCACATCTGCTCTTTATAGCGCCACCAGGAGGCCCACATATGTAAAACACATTTTCGATTATTACTCCTTCAGATTTTATCCAAATTTCACGCAAATCGGTACACATGATCTCCATAGTCATGTGATCAACACGGCACCATTTCCCATCTTCCATCCTGATTGGCTAAGATTGGCTTCCAAAGCTCACACGATTCGTCCATTTCGAAAAAAGGACACAAATCACAAACACAGTGTGCAATTTCCGTTAAATTATACACGCACATTTTCACTAGGCCGAGGACGACATGCCACAATTTTTTCCTCAAAATCAGCCTCACGGTGGCGCTATAACAGGCCAATTCCTGTTTTTAGCTATAACTGCATCGATCTGTATACAACTTATGTATGCACACATGGAAAAACATTGTACCTGCATCCCTCCAACACGAACCTCCGGCCCAAATCTTCCTCAACAGCCTGTTATAGCGCCACCATGAGGCCACAACCTGACCTGCCCTGGTGGAGACCTGTGCCGATTGGCACTTTGTCTAGTTTATTCTATATTCCCATAGTAGTTATTGCTATATTGTGAGGTCTGGATACCTATATTTTATCCAATGCAGGAGAGAGAAGCACACAAAAATAATGTATGAACTTCAATTTTACAGTGTTTTGTTTCATCATGGATTTTATCATCAGGATTTTTCCTTGTCCTGCAGTTCTAGTCTTAGCATGAGACGTGTTAATGACTCGCTCCTTCTGTATTATCGTCAATGTTGTCCCAAACCGTTACCCAAACAAAATTTGCGAAAATAACAGATCTAGTAGACTACAGACTGCAACCACAACACACCGCGATGCCACTGTGAGCTTGTAGATCGGCTATTTTCACAGCTTTTGCTTGGCACTCCAGTACGACTAAGTAGGGCCCGCCTTTAATACGAGACGGGAAAAAAAGTTGAAGTATGAAGATACAAGGTTTCTGCCCGATGGCGACAACATTCACCAAACAGCTTGTGTGTTCACACGTTGCTTCTGTCATGCCTACTTTCACACTATGCTTCTCTCACATAATGGCAATATATCTCACATGCTGTCACTTGTGAGCATCACAGCTAAACATCTGAAATCCAGCATGCAGTCACACTGAATATACTGTAGAGCTCAGGGAAAGCGCTTTACTCATGCACACTTTATTAGTTTTCACTCTCATCATCATTATAATGCGTTAATGGTAATCACTGCTAAGCCTCCACACATATGTCTGCTCGGTCTGTAGCTTAGACAGTGTGGGCTGCTGCCAGCCAGCACCATGGCTAAGAAAAGACATATTGGTTAATGCCACCATACTATTCCATCTGTTGTTTACACTGTACACTCTGCTTTAATTTTCTTAAATATATAGTTCAGGCGTTTAGCTCGCACCGCTGTAAAGACAATACAGAGCTTGAATTACTAGTTCTATACTAACTGAACGTGTATCCTGTCAATTCTCTTGTGAGACATGTGAAAATTGGACACCACACTTCTCGCCGTCAGTCTGTGTAACACAGCTTATTTTGACGAGTGACTGGCGGAGATTTGTCTACGCGATTTCTCGGTACACAAAACCCTTTGGGAAGTGTTGTTTCTGACTTTACGTTAATTATAGGCAAAGTTTCGTTAGAGAGGATTAAAACCATGCTGCGGCAATATAGTATCATTGATATTCATATGTGTGAAAGAAGGTGTATGTAAACGTACGCACGCACACACACACACAGTGTATATAGTAAATATATATATGTAAATATAAGGCTATGCCCCAGGCAAATTAATAATATCCATATGTACAGTATGAGTTATAAAAGCTCACCATATTGAGTTAGAATAATAATTAATAATAATAAATTTATGAATATTCATAACATGCTATAAAATGGAAACGAATACGCTTTTTTGTTATTGTGTTTTGAATATCTATAGAGAACCTATTTTCAGTAAGTTTGGAGAACTAAGCTCCACGAACGCACATAAATTAAAAAACGCTCTCTTAGCCTAAAGCTAGAAATAAAATTTATTCCTGGCTTTAGGCTCAGATTTATTTAATAAATCAGTTGTGAGCAGGACTAGTTTTTCCCTCATGCAGTATAATTCTCGTATATACTTGAGTCGATATCTAGTGTCTTAGCTCCAAAAGTGTAACGATATTTCCCTTCAATCAAACTGTTGGCAAATTTGCTGCAAAACATTAACATTTTACACATGACACTGACACAAGCTTAAAACGACGCTGCAGTATGCACTACAGCTATTCCTTCCTACTGTGCTGTTACTCAGTGCCCATAATGAACACAGTTTAGCATTTATTTATATTTTACATTTGGCCAAAAACAACTCCATGGAATTGTAATTGTGCTCTCAGTGTGAACCTGAACGTGGAAAAGGTAAACATCTCTCTACAATGATTTCTCGGCTGACCGGGGTGCCTGGGTTTTCAATCAATCATCAGAAGTCGTTCCTCCCGGCTTCCAAAGCTCGAAAGCATGGCCGCTGTTGGTGGCTGATTGCACGATGAGAGAGCTAGCTGTGTGTCTGTGTGGGAGGACTATTCTACAGTGGATACTGCAGGAGTAGCAGGCGTCTTTATACCTGGATGTGACTGGGAGCATGGCCACAGACAGCCAGGGGACAGTGGTCTGTAATGGGATACTAAAGCCAGGCACGATGTCCCCCGTGGGGCAGATGAAGAGGAAGAGAGGGTTGGGCGGGACTGACAGATAGACAGACGCAGCAGGCTATCACAGCCATTTCAATTTCAGTGCAGCAGAGAGAGCGAGAGAGAGAGCACACCGCTTAAAAGTTACTATTATGAGAGGACAGACACCGCTGGAGCTCACCATTCCAAACGTTTCTCTCTCTTTCCATTAAACATTTAGAACTTTTCCTTTTTCCTTTTTTATGCATGTCATTATTGGCGAAAACTTTCAAAACCTTCACAATTATGACTTCATAATGTGCTTATGATACCTGTGTGTGTGTGTGTGTGTGTGTGTGTGTGTGTGTGTGTGTGTGTGTGTGTGTGTGTGTATATAATAGGATTTGTTTGTGATCCTATATTATGATCACAAACAAATCCTAATAAAAACAGGGTTACACCTATTTTCATACTGTTTTCTTTTATTACAAAAAACAATATGAAACCTCATGCAAATCAGTACACAGTCACAGTCATCAAAACAGACCTGTCTGATTTTTCATATTTCATCGTGTTTGGCTAATATTGACTTCTACTACTGGCCTGGCGGAGAACTGTAGTGCACCGAGCACTACAGTTAGTAGTGTTAACTATTGATTGTGCCACACTGTCACCAGCTGTAAGAGAGCCTCTCTACATGCAAACTTTTACAAGTGACAATAGAGTATGGTGCTCAAAAGAGATCCTTCTCATGTTCCCCCCTCTATCATGATCTATCAAATCCCTTCTTATACATGTTAAGAGGACTGTTTTTTATGGTGTGTGTGTGTGTGTCTTTGGTTTTATTTTCTTGGGGGGTGTGATTTGTGATGTACTTTACTTCCCTAGTGGTACAGCGTGTAGTCTGTAGTGCAACAGCATAACAGGTCTACATGAATGACTCTTCTGAAACTCAACACACTTTACCTCCAGCAGTATAAAGCCATACAAAAAAGTATCATAGCAACTCAGCCACACAACACAGGAAGGTTGAAATGTTTTTTCTCTCTCTCTCTCTCTCTCTCTCTCTCTCTCTCTCTCCTTCACGAAATGCAATGCTACACTAGCTCTTCTTGGAAATTGCTTCTGTTGAAGTGTATTATGCATTCATGTCCTTTCTCCAGCAATAGCAAAGAGGGATTTGGGTCCTTCCTTAATTGGATGTTTTGCGGCATTTGTCTTGGCCTTTGGTTAGTAACGGGTACACTGATGTAAATGCAATTTTGGAGAGCAACGTGGCTGGTGGCTAAGAGTTGTCGGCACACAATTAACACTTGGCATAACAACGTGTCTGTAGTATACGTATACTGTAGTGTACGAGGCGCTCGAGGGAGCCGGCTGCCAGTGGCTGTAGACATTAGGCAATGCCTGAGTTTTACAGCTCTTTACGCTGACTGTGTGGAGTCTCTAGACACAGCAAGTATACACCAATCACAGCTCCACTGTGGCATTGTAGGTGAGTACCATTAAGGATACACACAGCCTTCCATGCAATTATTTATTACTATTGTTAATTTCAGTTTGCTTGGCTCCTTATTGTTAAGCACCTCTTGGTGTCTTGCCTTGTCTTGCTGCTGTGATTATAGGTCACTGGTTTATCAAACAGTTATCTGTTCCACCGACCATTTCAGCACAAGACGGAACAAAACAAGGCCCAACCGTTGTGCACTTCAGACCAAAGATCCCCATGTACAGAACCTAATGCAGTAGATCCCCATGTACAGAACCTAATGCAGTAGATCCCCATGTACAGAACCTAATGCAGTAGATCCCCATGTACAGAACCTAATGCAGTAGATCCCCATGTACAGAACCTAATGCAGTGGATCCCCATGTACAGAACCTAATGCAGTAGAACAAAACAAGGCCCAACCGTTGTGCACTTCAAACCACAAGATCCCCATGTACAGAACCTAATGCAGTAGATCCCCATGTACAGAACCTAATGCAGTAGACGTCCACTGATTGTCCTTGGATTCTGGGCAATTTAAGGCAAATTTATACACAGCCTTGTCACTCTACAAAATATCCGCACTCTCAGATGTTTCCAATGCTTTTGTCAGACATTTTTGTCAAGTGATAGTTGTAGAATAGGTCATGCGACAACGTCTAAAATAGCCTTTAGATTCTTTCCCATCTTTATCGAGCGAGTCCCCCCCCCCCCCCCAATTCAATTTTCACACAGCCCTGAATAAGAACACACTGACATTCTCTGGTCATTTGCCTGAAGTTGGAGAAGACACCATTGTGCACATCCCATTATGTTGGTCACCTATGGCCCAGAAGGCTGCTTCAAAGAGAATTGGGCCTCATCTAATAAGCTACAAGGGAAGAAACATTTTCTGTGCTGCTTTGAAGTTGCTCTTTTGATCAGCTTCCTTATCCCATTTCCTCTGCTCGTATTGGCTCACAAAAACATGGAAAAGGAGTTGACTCGGAGCGGAGATGGGATTTGATCTGACAGACCCGTGTTGGAGATAGCTACAATGCATGGTCTCTATATAGGCCAGTCAATCTAAGCTAAAAGGGGCGTGACCCAAAATAAATTGCAATAGTAATCGTTCAATCATTATTATATACATTATAGATCATGGTAAATTCAGGGGTTGAACGTTGGGGTAAGAGAAAAAATGAGAAAAAATAGAGTCTGCAACACTGGTATGAAAAACTCAGCTCCACTGGTTTATTTGATTGAACGTTTCGATCCCTTAGGATCTTCTTCAGGAATAGTGTGACAGGGAATGGGTGTGTACCTATATACAGGAAGGGGTACAACTGATTGGCTCTAACGATGGGTGGTGACTCATGCCACCTAAGCCCAAACCAATTAGCCAGTTTCCAATGTCACAATAATAATAATAAACATGACAGGTTTAAATATACACAAATACAAAAACAGGTACAGAATGTGTACACAATATGCAATATTTAAGCACAATAATACACATTGATTTCAAGATGGGACACAAAAAGATTGTCATGGATAACAAAAATCTAATTTGAAATTCCAGATGACTCATTTATCAATTGTTTGGTGTTGAAAATAAAAAAGGTGACAGACAGCTGTCCTAACAGGCCCGCTGCATGCTCTACAGTATATTCATTCCTGCCTTAGATAAGCGATTGAATCATATTGACCGTTCCGCCCATGATCTCTCATGAAAAAAACGTATTTCCCAATTGCTGAGGAGTCTCATCATAACTGAACTATGAGCACTCAGGCAGAGTACTGGAGTTCAAACGTGCCAGCGAACGACCGTGGGCTGCGCAAGTGAGATGCACCGCTCTCTTCTCTAATAAACGTGCTGCTTATACAAATTCCTCCACGCTGACGGTAGCCGTGGCATGTCCCACTTTCATGTAGCGCTGGCGGGCTTCGATATAGCTCTCTTAGAGTCGGGCTTACAGTGGCCCGAGTGCCTGTCTCTGCATTGATGTCATAACCACAATAGGTGTCAGGGAAAGCATCGACGTGCAGTTTTTCTCCCCGCCATACGCGCACAGACAGACAGTACAGGGAGGATCCAAAGATTATGTAAAGTAATTCACTAAGTGATGAGAGCGGAGCAGGCCACTGCTGACAGCAGGTTTAGCAGGTATGTAGGTCATGCCGGGGGAGGCCTCTTTTGCATTTCTTCCGTCCGTGTCTATTTTTTGCGTTGTCTCCCGCTCTCTTTCACTTAATCACTTATTCGCTTTACTCCTTTCATCTCCACACTCCTGCTCTTTCCTTCTCACCTCTTTGTCTCGTGACGGACCCATACATTTCTCTCTCTGAATAATTTCATAACAAAGCGAGGGAGGCGACTTGGTATGGCTGTGTTGGAAGCAAACGAGAGCGAATTAGATGGAGACATGGGAGACGAGCGTTGCCTGTGGTCATTTTTACCTTTGTATTTGTGGAACATGCGCTGTGAACTGCGCGCCCACTTTTTTCTCTCTCTCTTGTCTCGCTTTGCCCTCTATTTTTCTTCCCTTCGTGTGACTCTCAACAGCCTCAGACAATTAGAGATGGTTGGTGCAATATGATCACTGGTGGACAGTAACCAAGTACATTTACTTAAGTACTGTCCTTTTTTCTATTCTATTTCTATTCTATTCTATTCTATGCACAGCTCTGTGCATAGAATGTGATGATTTGATTGGCTGAGCACAGAATGTGATGTATGATAAGAGCTCCCCTCACTTCACATTCACACAAGTGTGATTTTTTTTAATTAACTGTATTTTTGGACACTTTGGACTTTCACTCTCGAAACAATATTATTGTATTATTAATGTATTACTGCTCACAACAGCCTTAGACAATTAGAGGTGGTTGTTAGATGAATCAATCTGGAATCAATTGTGATTGAGCCTTTCTGAACAGTTTTCTTTACTTTCTTTTTTTCCCCGTTCTTTCTTTCTTTTCTTTTTTCAATGTCAAACCTTAATAGCAGTTGGATTTGATGCTCTGTTTTGTAAAACTGTGGTAATGATTCAAAACAATATTTGGTAACACTAAATAACGACCTGTTATAAAGCATTTATAAACATTTATAAGCAGTTTGTGGTGTTCACCCCCCCCCCCCCCCCCCCCAAGCAGTGTGAGTTGTGACTGGTCAACTTTGAAGGGGACTGACATACTGTACTATAATTATACAGACATAAATACTGTGCAGAATCTGCAGATATAGTTTGGACTTCAGTCTTGCTGAAACAAATCATGACAGTGATGATTTCTTAATTAAAGTCAAGTCACGAGTCATGTTTCTATAGGTCAAGTCACAAGTTTGCCTTTGTCTAGTGATGATGAAGTCACAGGCATGAGAATTATGCCACTGTTCTGACTCGTGTCCAATTCACATTTCCCAAGTCCACATCTCTGCCCTGACCAGATGGTGGTCTGTTCTCTTTTCCCTCATTCAGATTACTTTCGTGTTTTGTCATCTTGTCAAGCATATCCCGGCCCTGTGTAATGAGCTGGGGCCTTTTCAGGCTGCATCTGTGCCAGCATAATACCACTAGCTCCGCCGCCTCCACAAGGTTACCCAAACCCTCAGGAGACCACAATACCGTCTAGTGTCCAGAACCCTTCACTCTTTTCATCTGGGGAAGAAAGGCAGAATATTGATGAAGGCTCTTGGTTTTTACCCTGGATGAAGACTTTTACCAAACAGGCTTGTTTTCATCTCTCCGCGGTCTCCAGGTCACAGCCCAGTGCTCTTTAATTGGCTTAGATTGTGAGACAGCATACCATCTCACAGCAATGAAAACTGACTGCTATCGAGAGCTGCCTACTCCAAAATCCTTTTTTCCCCCTCTCCTTTTAAAGTGTGTCACTTGATTCAGTTTAGCTATTTCTCCTGCCGTGCACTACGACCTTTAACATTTACATATGAAAATAGGCTTCTGTCTGCAATTTACCAGCTCATTAGTTCTTTTGGTCAGGCACTCGTTGAGGTCCGCCCGCTCTTGTTTTGCTTGAGAAGAGATGTCTGTAATTATCTCTGCTGTCGGAATATTGGCCCCAAGGTTATTAGTCCATGCAAGGTTCAACGAGGGGCCCTTTGTTACTTGTTTAATATACATGGCCCACATAAGGATCCGGCTTAAGTCCTCCATAGAACACCCAGCAGCCCTCATTCTGAAATGAATTCTGCCCTCGTCTGCTGAAAGGACACCGACATCATTTTCTTATCTCTTATTCTCTCAAGATGGAGTCCTATCAAGTGAGCTCGACTCTCCTCGACAAATAGCAAGGGCCAACGACTTTTATGAGATAGTCGATCAACTCGGGCCGATGTAAACCATTTATGGAACCTGAGAAAGACATTGCCATCGGCATCATTCGACACGTAAAAAAAAAAAGAAAGAAGTGATGCATTTATTGCAGCCAGAATTTGGCAGGCTTTTGGCTTTAGCAATTTAGCCTGCACGGCTATAGTGTTTAGGATCACATGCAGGGTGTCTAGACTTTAATTAAATCAAGTAGCCTTGGATGGAGAGGTTGTGATAAGCTCTGCCCATTGTCTGGGTGAGAGCAGCTGGACACCTGGGATCAAGGACCTATGTTTCAGACACTGCTGCAGAGCTCTGGAGAGCTCGGAACAGCCGGGCCTGCTCATGGTTCAGAGATCAGACAGGAAATTCCCCTGAGGTACTGAAACAGTGGGGCACCCATGTGGGACAGACTTCCATACCTCCATTGATTTCTTTTCTCTATTCCACCTCTCCTCCAAAAGAGAGATAGTATAAAAGGCAGTGAGATGTCCCGGTGCTGTGAGGTAGCTCTGGGACCAAAGTGGCTCCAACAGTTCCGCCCCAGGCGCCTGTCTGAGACATTAAGCAGACAGTTCCCATGCTGCTGTGTGGGCGACCCAGCAAGCCTGGCTCCCTCATGAGGCTGACTATAAACTGGACTGACAGTGACATTAAAAGGTGCCTAGCAGCGACGCTGGCACTGATGACAACAAAATGCTCTCTTCAGTCAAGAAGCTAGAGTTCATCAGATGCATTTCACTTACTGTACAGTATGTATGTACAGTATGTATGTATGTCACATTCAAAATCAGACTCTGCCTTTGTTGTTAACCTATCGAAAAACCAGTATGTCTGACATGGCTGAATATTGTGGTGCAGTAGCCTATATTAACAATGCTGACCAAGGAAAGCCTAACTATGGCTTGTCTAATAAATGGATGGATGGTGGCGGAGGTAATTTTCTGGTTGTCTGCATAGGATGACTTATGCCCAATTCTCTTCCTTCCAGCACTTGTTCCCTCTGATGTGCGTGTGTGCATATGTGAGTGTGACAATATGAGCCCCCCAACACTCTTGCGCGCGCACACAAACACACACACACACACACACACACACACATACACTTTTGACAGACTGAAGCGACTGGAGACTACCGCCCACATTAATGAGCTCATCACCGGCTTCCAACAGTGGGTGAGAAACATTTCATTCAGGAAAGTTTTGCCAATAAAATATATTAAAACTTCTCCCACTGAATTATACTCCTGTGCAGAGGTAAAACTGTCACTGTGATACCATTACGAGCCAGACTGTGCTCCCAGAACATAATAATGTTCTGAAATGCCTACGCTATCAATCTATAACAACTAATAATTTATGAATTAATACTGCCGCATTTCAGGGTGCCGATTTGACGCTGTGATTGGCTGGAAGGTGTGCCATTCTGCACTGTGATTGGCTGAGCGTCGCATAATGGGTGTGCCCAGTATTTACTGTAAGTCGCAGATAGAGGAGGGAAGAGAGACAGAACGGGTCATATCCCCGAATGGTACTAGGAGTTTATCATTTTTGTGAATGAAGCTGATCGGTGTTCAGTGGTAAAGCTACACTCTAGGGGTCAAAACGCACGCACGCACACACGCACGCGCGCACACACACACACACACACACACACACACACACACACACACACACACACATACACACACACACACACACACACACACACACAGTATTGACAAACTGGTTGCTTGTATGCATGTGTGTCTAGTAGTGTGATGGTCGACTTAACCTGGATTTTGCCGAATTGAAACAACAATCTTTATAAATACGTCACCTATAAGTGAAATGTTTTACATATATGCTTGGTCAAGATATTACAGAAGGGTATTAAAAAGTCGGAGGGTAATATTTTTCAATATGTCAGTGGAATGAATTTGTTGCAACAGTGAACTTCAATCATTATTTGGAGGTAGAAAATAAATAAATGGCTGGTTAGTTCTGCTCTATAGGTCTCCTGGGAAATCAATTAAATATAGATATGGAATCATACAAAAATATTGCATAAATTATTTTGAGAATACTTCTCCCACCTACAAAAAAGTATATATATTATTAGCCTCATTGTTATTTCATTCAATTGCACCGCACCGCCCACACATAATCTATGGTGTGTAGGCCTATTTGTGTGAGTGAGGTTTGCATTCACATGCTGGCAGCCCAGGTAACTGCTGAAACAGATCCTACAACGGCATGTGACATGTCGCCAGGTCGCCAACATGCCACTGATACGGCAATCTCTAAGAAGAGAATATCAGCACTAACTGAACTGTCCTTTAAGACACTTTATTATTTTATATTATTGGCATAGTATGCTGCAGAGCAGACAGCACAATAAACGTACGCATTGTAGCCTTCATCAACATTGTATGCTGTAAACAACGGAACATTTATAGGCCCTCATTTATCAATCGAGTGTAAAATCTGCCACAGATTCGAGTGCAGGTTTCGTAGTACACCCACGTCGCCACGGCATTTATAAATTGATCGCAAACAGCTGATCCTTCCTTAATTTCGTTCTCACGTTAATAAATGTCACGGCTGAAATCTATCTGGCACGCCCTATTAAATCTAGCCTCGCCCTCGTTTCTCCCGTGCCTTGCTGCCCGCCTCACCCCCCTCTCTCATACACACGCACAGCACGCACACGCAACTTGCAAGCCCAACTAACTGGTGTGTTGTTAAACAAATAAAGAACGAACACCTGCATGAATTAAATAAAGTTGTAGGCCTACCCTGTCTGTTTCCCTCTCACCTCGCTTGCCTTGCTGTCATGCACGCACGCATCTACATGACACATTAAATATAGCTGTCTGTTTCTCCTCTCGCTTCGCTTCCCTTGCTGCCCGCCTCACCCCCCGCACGCACGCACGCACATATCGCTATTTGCAAGCAACTGTCTCTCTCTATCACAGTGGTCCGTCCGTGACCAACTGACCAAGTGACCATGCACGTTCGACAGTCTATTTAGATTGCCTCGCAGTCATTAGTCACTGCAGTGGCCGGGCTGTCAACTGTCATTATATGAATGTGCAGCCAAAACCGTATATAGCCTCATGTGTGGCTGGTGGTGGGCTGGCTGGGTAATATACCTATATCTCCGATGCAGTTCCCACTTGTGCTGGCAGCCTGGCACGGTACATTTGGCATTCGAGCAACGTGTCGGGTTTATTATATTGCACATACCGTAACTCCAGAAAGACATCGGCCTGCTGTAGATTAGGCTACAGTAGGCTATACCACGTTGGGACTCTCCGCAGCTGCATTGCACTATGGCTACTTTCCAACGTCATGGACGTCAATTTCAAGCTTTGCCGGAAATGTTAAATGCCGAAAATGTCGGTAATTTCGGCGTGCGCCCATATTTTGGCGTACGCACGGTTGATAAATGAGGGCCATAGTGTCCACTGATACATGCCAACATGCCGGTGGCACAGGTGATCACCTGTGATCACCGGCATGTCAGCATAAGGGGGTGACATACAGAGTACAGACAGTACAGTAGGCCTATGCTGCTACATGTTATGTAGAGTTATTTCTTTTGTTTGATGTGCTGATGTGGTGTGATGTCAGGTAGGTACAGTAGCTAGGCCTAGTGTCTGCAGTCTATTACCAGTATGTTCTCTGGATAATAAGCTGTATGGTTTATAATAACACACTGTCCTATACAATTAATGTTTTAAATTCAATGGTTGTTCATTTCCCTGAATACACGGAAAACAATACTTTCATCTTGTCTGCCTCTGAGCACTATCACACATTAACGTAACGCTCCGGTGAAACAAATAACCATAGCGGTACAGCCGTGACTGTAGGCAATACTAAATGTTTCCAGTTTGTGTCTATATAATTATAGCTTTGGTAAAACAACTGACGGCAGATGTCAGACTGCTGGGCGGGCGCTGGCGTTTTGGCATGGGGGGGTCAGATCAACATACGGAATTAATTCTGTACTGGCCATATATGGAGCGTGTCTTGAGTGTACAGGGTTTGATGAGGTCAGATCAACATATCGAATGTCAGAACAGAAAGCCCGGGTGGGGGAGGACCTGTTCTGACATGTCAAAACAGGTCAGCTCCATATATGGAGATCTAAGGTTTGAGGTCAGATGTAGAGTTGCTGGCTGGCTCCATATACGGTATGCAGATCTAGGTGATGATCCAGTCTAATCCATGTATGGTTATCCAGGCTTAGAGGAGGTCAGTGTCGTGATCTTCATAAATGTGTGACATGTCACGAGGCGTGATTTCACGAGGCGTGATGTCACGAGGCGTGACCATATATGGAGGTGTGATGACACGAGGCGTGACCATATATTGAGGCGTGATGTCACAAGACATGACCATATATGGAGGCGTGGGGTG
Source organism: Protomyctophum parallelum (assembly GCF_964188405.1). Lineage (NCBI taxonomy): Eukaryota > Metazoa > Chordata > Actinopteri > Myctophiformes > Myctophidae > Protomyctophum > Protomyctophum parallelum. Next base: position 16,142,631 of record NC_139704.1, on the reverse strand, counting down.
ACTAACTAACTGACGGAAGGGAGATACAGGTTTTTATAGTAAATGTGACCTGCGGTCGCAAGCTAGAGGTCTTCACGGGTCCAATTTGACCAACCCTACCGAAAAATAACCACAGAAAATGGAGCCGCCTCCGAATAGACCCGCTGCTATTATTAGAATTCTTGCCTCCGAACCGAAAAGCACTGAGGGTGTCGGAACCGCAGCCCGAACGGAACTGCCTATGATAATGAATATGAGAACCGGTCGTTACCTGCACAAAACCAGAGTACACTAAATGACCGGATGCCGTTGTTATTAAGAGGCCTACAACTCTTAGACTTGTAGTATATCATTAACGTCTTTCTTACCTAAACGTAGTCCGCTGTTGGTGGCACCGCTACATGCTCATTAACGGGAATGACACGCCACGTAAATCCCACCCAATCATTGCGGTGTGTAAATAAATAAAAAAAATCCACGTGTGTGTAATCTTTCTTCTTAGCCATTGCTAATCCACCGTTAATTATGTTTATCATTATATCTTCAGCTTGGCGTTTCCATCCGTCTTTGCACTGCCGAGCATAAAGTTCAACACGCTATGACAACTCGATTGTTTCACCAAATTTGAACCATTAACCAAAGTGTTACCTTAACGTTGATATCAACAATATATGGGCCATTCTACCGATTCGGTTCAAATTGCAGTCTCACAATGAAAAACACATATTAAAAAACAATTTAGTATTCAGACTTTTCACTGTAGTAATGTCATAGTATGGTCTAATTTATCACAATACATTAATTGAGATAATATAAAATTAAATATATAAAAAACCATCCTTTATATGTCACTTCCTATTGGAAGGTGGCTGCCCCAACCTCTAACCCCTAAATTTCAATTTATGGAAAAAGTACTTCAATTATTTTTGTCACTTAGATTTCTTTTAAATTTAAAAACGTTATATAAAAAATGCTGTCCCATGTTTTCATGTCACTACCGAAACAGTCCATAGATGGAGCCTGGTTTAAGCCACACCCCCACATTATTCACCAAGAAGTGACATAGACTTCATGTTCATCATGGCCAAATGATGAGTAGCTAGTTTACTACACTACCGAAACACATAACTTCTCATAAATTATAAACTATTTAGGTTTTTCTGCTAAATGTGATGTTTCTATCCATATACATCAGTTCAAAGCTGTTTTTCTTAGCCATTTTTTGCCTAGCATTGTATAGTTAAGCTAAAAACTAGATAAAGTTCTCCCTACCGAAACAGTCATTACCGAAACAATTCGTCACTACTTAGTGACATGATTGTTTCGGTAGTGACAAAATTGGATGTTTATGCTTTTAATGTACTTAATTCTAGTAATTCTAGTAGTTTAGTAGTAGCTTGAGCAAATGTAAAGCATCTTATGAGTTAATATTTAGACTCATAGACTATGTAGATATATAGACTATATGTGACAACCAGGTGTAGTCTGGTGACCACCGGAGAGACGAGTGACAGCCGGAATGTAGACGGCACCCAGGTGAGCAGTATGGGCTAGCGCCCCAGCCTGTGTCCTCCGTGAGGAGGAAGCCCAACAAACCTTGGTGAGGCCTTTAGGAGGGCCATTGTTACGGCTCACTCCTCCTCACCTTCACATGCAAGCACTGCTTAGCCACTCCCCCCTCACTGACTACTCCTTGGCTCTACTCAACACACCTGCTCTCCTGCACCAATCCTCTGCACCTGTCTTCCATCCTGCAATCAACACTGCCTCTACAAGAACCCAGTCTGCCCTTCATTCCACGCCAGAGCTTCACATGTCTACATTTATGGTAAAGTACAGCTCAAGCCTTTATGTGTTGTTAAACTGAGTATAGTGCTAGTTATTGTTTTAGCCTTACTTAGCTATTGCCCAGCCGTGCAGCTTTACACGGTTGCAGCTCCTGCCTTTGTTATTTCTCTGAAGACTGACGCCTCCTCTCCTTCTCCTCCTCAGTGTTTGGAATCCCATGCTGAGCTAGGCCAACCTGGAGAGCCACTGATCCACTACTACCGCACTCCCTTCCATAACAAACCTTTGTGAATAAACCTGAACTAAACCTGAACAACGCCTCCTCTCTTGCTGTGCACTTGGGTCACACTTACTAAATATAACAGTAAGCTCTGGCCATCGGGACCCAGCCAGCATGGAGAAAACATTTCAGGCCCAGGGACAAGTTTTGAATGAACACTCTCGCCTATTAAAGGAGGCTTCCAATGCTGTCATAAGTATTAAAGAGGATCTCCAAGGGGTTACTGCTCGTCAACAGTCCCAGGCCAACCAACAGCATGCCCAGGTGGACCAGCTCTCTGCCATGGTCCAGAATCTCGCTGACCAGGTTGCTGCACTCAGTGCTCGACTCCTTCCACCCACGGCTCCCCCCGTGCCTGCTTCTGCCCAATCTGGGCCTGCTCCAGACCCGGCCCTCGTGCCAGCCACTCGAGAGCCCCATCTGGTGGCACCGGCTATCTATGACGGGTCTTTCGCCCACTGCCGTGAATTCCTCATGCAGTGTGAGTATGTCTTTGCACTTCAACCGAGCATGTATTCCACTGCCGCCGCCCGCATAGCCTACATAGCAAATCTCACCACCGGTCAGGCTCGCCGGTGGGTTATGGCTAGTCGTGAGGGCTCGGCACATTACATGCATGACTATGCTGCATTTTCTGATGAGTTCAGAACTGTGTTCGATCATGATGTCCATGGGCAGGATGCAGACTCAGTCCTTTCCACCCTCCAGCAGGGTTCTAGCTCTGTGGCGCAGTATGCCACAGAGTTTCGTATCCTTGCAGCTCGTTGCCAGTGGAACGAGCCTGCTTTGTTCAGTGCTTTCCGGCGGGGCTTGGCAGAGCCCGTGAAGGATGCCTTGTCTGGGAGAGAGAAGCCCTGCACGTTGAACCAACTCATCTCCCTCTCTATTTCCCTTGATGAGCGTCACCGGGAACGCAAACGTGAGAAGGCTCACCAGTCTCGCCCTGCTGCTGGGCCGTCTTCCTCGCCTTCAGCCAGCCTTAGCCGGCCTGCTCTCCTTCCTGATCTCGCTACATCTGCCGGTGAGGAGCCTATGCAGTTGGGCCGAGCCCGCTTAACCTCTGCTGAACGTGACCACCGAAGATTACGGGGACTCTGCATGTATTGTGCAGGTTCAGCACACTCTGTGGACTCTTGCCCCATCCTGCATTCTAGAGCCTCCTCAGGCCGACTGCCAAAAGACAGGGCTCACCCGCTCGGGGGTTCCGAGTGAGCCGCTTGTCCGACCCCCTGTCCCGCTCCAGCAAGTCCAGGTTCATTGTCACTCTTGCCTGGTCAGGGCACACACTCACCGTTCCTGCCCTGATAGACTCTGGTGCTGATGAGAGCTTTGTGGACCAACGTTACGCCCAGGAGGTAGGACTCCCCATTGTGCCTCTGGAGAAGTCCCTCTCTGCATTCGCTTTGGATGGCCACCCCATGGGTCCTGTCACACACCAATGCGAGGCTTTCACCCTCACTGTCTCAGGAAATCACGTAGAGAGCATCCGCCCCTACGTCATCGACTCTCCTGACACACCTTTCATCCTAGGCAGACCTTGGCTGGAGCTCCACAATCCTCACGTCTGTTGGAGTTCGGGCCGCATTCTCAGCTGGAGCATTCCCTGCCACGCCCGCTGCCTTCGGTCTGCCCAGACGCCTTCTCTGCCTGAACGACCCAGTCTTGCCCCTCCTGATCTTTCCAAGGTCCCTCCTGAGTACCACGACCTGGGTGAGGCATTCAGTAAGGAGCGAGCATGCACTCTTCCTCCTCACCGACCCTACGACTGTGCCATCGAGCTCCGTCCTGACGCTCCGCTTCCAGCCAGTCGCCTCTACAACCTCTCACTACCTGAGAAGGCAGCTATGGACAGTTACATTAATGGCTGTCTGGCTGAGGGTCTTATACGTCCATCCACATCCCCGGTGGCAGCGGGCTTTTTCTTCGTCAAGAAGAAGGGTGGGGATCTGAGGCCGTGCATAGACTACAGGCAGCTCAACAACATCACCATCAAGAACAAATATCCTCTCCCCCTCATGAGCTCCAACTTTGAACCCCTTGTCGGTGCTACCATCTTCACCAAGTTGGATCTCAGGAACGCATACCACCTTGTGCGTATCCGTAAAGGGGATGAATGGAAGACCGCTTTCAAGACACCCCGTGGACACTACGAATACCTGGTCATGCCCTTCGGTCTCACAAATGCCCCCTCAGTCTTTCAGGCTCTCATGAACGACATGCTCCGGGACATGCTAGAGGTATTCGTGGTCCTTTACCTTGATGACATCCTGGTATTCTCCCGGGGCATTGAGGAGCATATCCAGCATGTCCGTATGGTCATCCAGCGTCTCTTGGAGAATCGGCTGTACATTAAGGCTGAGAAATGTGTCTTTCACTCGCCTTCTGTGGAGTTCCTTGGACTCATTGTGGAGGATGGCTGTATCCGTCCCGACCCCCACAAGGTCCAAGCCGTCGTCGATTGGCCGCAACCCACAACCCGCAGACAGCTCCAGGGTTTCCTGGGGTTTGCTAATTTCTACCGCCGTTTCATTCGGAACTACAGCCGCATAGCTGCCCCTCTTACTCGACTCACCTCCACTCTGCATCCTTACGCCTGGACGCCTGCTGCCGGTGCCGCTTTTGCTGCCCTCAAGGAGCACTTCACCACAGCCCCTGTCCTTCTCCATCCAGACCCCTCCAGGCCATTCATAGTGGAGGTAGATGCTTCTGACATCGGTCTAGGGGCTGTCTTATCCCAGCGGTCTGTAAGGGACCAGAAGCTACACCCCTGTGCCTTTCTCTCCCGTCGTTTTGACCCAGCCGAGGAGAACTACGATATTGGGAATAGGGAGCTGCTAGCTGTGGTGGCAGCCTTTGAGGAGTGGCGCCACTGGCTGGAGGGTGCTGAAGAGCCCACGGTGGTCTGGTCCGACCATAAGAACCTGACCTTCATCCGGGAGGCCAAGCGTCTCAACTCTCGCCAGGCACGGTGGGCACAGTTCCTGGATAGGTTCAGCTACACCATCACCTACAGACCGGGCTCCAGTAACACCAAGGCTGATTCCTTGTCCCGACAACATGCCCCGGAGAAATCCTCAGCCGAGCCTGAACCCATTGTTCCGGCTGCTTGTATCGTTGGAGCGGTCACCATGAACATTGAGGCTGAGGTCAAACAGGCCCAACAAGCTGAGCCGGGCCCAGACGATGGTCCTCGTCACCGGCTCTTCGTGCCTGATTCAGTGCGTTCTCGAGTGCTGCAGTGGGGCCATTCCAGCCAGTTTGCTTGCCACCCCGGGTATCAGCGCACCCTCTCCTTCCTGAGCCGGAGATTTTGGTGGCCGTCCATGAGGACTGACGTCCGGGAGTTTGTCGCTGCCTGCGCCACCTGTTCCCGTGCGAAGGCGTCACACCAGCCACCGGCTGGCCTTCTTCGCCCACTCCCTGTGCCCACCCGCCCTTGGTCTCACATTGGCTTGGACTTTGTGACCGGTTTTCCCCCTTCCCATGGGAACACCATCATCCTCACTGTGGTGGACCGGTTTTCCAAGGCGGTGCACCTAGTGGCGCTCCCTAAGCTCCCATCCTCTGCGGAGACAGCTGCACTCCTCACCCAGCATGTCTACCGTCTTCATGGGCTTCCCAGTGACATTGTCTCTGACAGGGGCCCGCAGTTCACGTCCCAGGTCTGGCGGGCCTTCTGTAAGGAGATTGGCGCCACCGTTAGCCTCTCCTCGGGATACCACCCACAATCCAACGGTCAGGCTGAGCGGACCAACCAGAGCTTGGAGTCGGCCCTCCGCTGTGTCTCTGCTCTCCACCCCACCTCCTGGAGCAAGGATCTACCCTGGGTGGAATACTCACTCAATGCCCTTACCTGTGCCGCCACTGGCAGGTCCCCTTTCGAAGCCTCTCTGGGTTACCAACCCCCGTTGTTCTCTCTCCAGGAGTCGGAGGCCTCTGTCCCCTCTGTCCAGGCCCACTTCCGTCGGTGTCGGCGCGTATGGAAGAAAGTCCGCGCCGCCCTGCTTCGCTCCAACGAGCGTTCCTGCCGTGGGGCCAACCGTCGCCGCATTCCTGCTCCGGTGTACCAGGCTGGGCAACGTGTGTACCTCTCCTCTGCCGATCTACCGCTCCAGGTGCCTTCCAAGAAGTTGGCTCCCCGGTTTGTCGGTCCCTTCGAGATTGACCACGTCCTGAGTCCGGCGGCTGTGCGTCTCAAGCTCCCGGCCTCCCTGCGTGTACATCCCGTGTTTCACGTGTCCAAGATCAAGCCTGTGTCCTCTAGCCCGCTCATGCCCTCTGCCCCTGCTCCTCCGCCGCCTCAGATGGTCGACGGGCATCCCCAGTGGACAGTTCGGCGGCTACTGAAGGTTCGGCGCAGAGGTCGAGGTTTCCAGTTTCTGGCGGACTGGGAGGGTTACGGCCCCGAGGAACGCAGTTGGATCTCCAGAAAGCTCATTATGGATCCCTCTCTCCTTCGGGACTTCTACAGGGCCAACCCCGACGCCCCCGGGAGGTCGCCAGGAGGCGCCCCTCGGAGGGGGGGTACTGTTACGGCTCACTCCTCCTCACCTTCACATGCAAGCACTGCTTAGCCACTCCCCCCTCACTGACTACTCCTTGGCTCTACTCAACACACCTGCTCTCCTGCACCAATCCTCTGCACCTGTCTTCCATCCTGCAATCAACACTGCCTCTACAAGAACCCAGTCTGCCCTTCATTCCACGCCAGAGCTTCACATGTCTACATGTATGGTAAAGTACAGCTCAAGCCTTTATGTGTTGTTAAACTGAGTATAGTGCTAGTTATTGTTTTAGCCTTACTTAGCTATTGCCCAGCCGTGCAGCTTTACACGGTTGCAGCTCCTGCCTTTGTTATTTCTCTGAAGACTGACGCCTCCTCTCCTTCTCCTCCTCAGTGTTTGGAATCCCATGCTGAGCTAGGCCAACCTGGAGAGCCACTGATCCACTACTACCGCACTCCCTTCCATAACAAACCTTTGTGAATAAACCTGAACTAAACCTGAACAACGCCTCCTCTCTTGCTGTGCACTTGGGTCACACTTACTAAATATAACAGCCATTATAGAATGCAGTGCCTGGTACTGGGAGTCTGGCGCAACGCACAGGTCCTGGGCCTGGTGAGAGCAGGAGTGGACCTGGTGAGATGTAGGAGGGGCCCGGTCAGGAGTTATCACACAGAGCCTAGTCCTTCCACGCACCAGATTTTTGTTCTCCCAGTAACGGCAGAGTAGTTCCGGAGCAACGAATTGGTAGAATGGCCCATGTATCCTATATAAATATAACTTCCCTGACGTCCTGACCCTTTTGTTGTAAACTACACGAGCACACACTGCACTGTATTACAGTCAGTCAGTGACAGAAACCTCACAGCTGTTCATGGTTGCTAGACCCATGTCACCAGCGCATCAGACGAATGATACAAATTAACTCTACATAACGTATACACCACATAACTGTACATGTACTGTATTGGGGTTTGCTACAGTATATGGCCTTATAGCGCTGCCTATGTCCGGTTACCTAAAACAGCATAAACATTTTCAAAAAGCACCGACATGTCTCCTAAATCCGGTCAGTGGCATGTCGGCAGCATGTCACATACAGTACCACTTTAGGATCTTGCTGTCACTCACAGAAATTGCAATGCATTTGATAGTACACATAAGTGTTGCCATGAGAACCTTAGCAGAAAGGAATGCTCCTCAGGAAGAATAATGTGTCAGTATACACAAGGCAAAAAGGTCTTCATATATCCCTCCCCGGGCCCTACACAGAAACCCCCACACGTGCTGTATTTCTTCAGAGAAGTCAAAGAACAGGATTGCCTGCGGTGCATACAGCGCCCCCTATGGAGCAGTTGTTGATATGGGTTCAGTGCATCGCTCAGCTGCACTTGGGCCTCACTCACACCTTCGCATCTAGCATACAACATTGTTGGATGCTAGATGTAAACAAAGGGTTTGTTTACATCTTGCCCCAATGCATTTCCAATGGAAGTCACATGGTTTGACACAACATTTTTGTTGTATGGCTTTCAGCTGTGTTTTGACTGCCCCCCCCCCCCCCCCCCCCTCATACAACATGTTGTGTCAAACCATGTGACTCCCATTGAAAATTAATTGCGAGCTTGCATCAAGTCTCATGCATCAGCTTTACATCAATCTGTTGTGAAGGTGTGAGTCAGGCCCAAGGCAGAGATTGTGGGCACAAGGTAGAGGGCACCATAGATGTAATACCAGACGCTATGTATTAAACAACTGGAATACATCCACCCTGCCACTGCTGCATCAGGTGATGAAGGCCAACTATGTGGCCAAATCATTGTACCATATCATATTTTTTGAGTGGTGCAAGACAGCTATGTGTGTCCCTGGGTCCATCTCTGGCTGGCACGAAAATAGCATTTGGTTGGTTTTCAGTTTCACCACCGAGTGTCACTGTTGTGTTGAGACCCCCACACGGTAACTCTGTCATTTCTCAACCATTTCGGACGTGGGGTGGCTCGCCGGATCTGGGGTGGCCCCCTGGGCGCGTTCCTGTGTGTGTGTGTGTGTGTGTGTGTGTGTGTGTGTGTGTGTGTGTGTGTGTGTGTGTGTGTGTGTGTGTGTGTGTGTGTGTGTGTGTGTGTGTGTGTGTGTGTGTGTGTGTGTGTGTGTGTGTGTGTGTGTGTGTGTGTGTGTGTGTGTATGTGTGTGTGTGTGTGTGATTCCTTGCTATCTTGTGCTAACTGGAACATAACAATTATACAAATCCATTGTTTATTTTTAGGGGTGCCCCAGGAGCCCCGCTCTGTCAGTTCCTCGCAGTCCAGTTCGAGAACCACATACTGGAGTAAGCCGTCTAGAACAGGGGTGTCGAACTCAACTTGGGGCGAGGGCCGCATTGGTCAAAAGGTCACTTGATGGGGGCCACAACCAGTTGCGCACGCATGCTCGATGTCTCAGTCAGTCACTGCTATAATATCTATCTATCTATGTATGCTCAGACCCAGCCAGCAAGCCACACACATAGTGCTCAGACCCAGCCATCCAGCCAGCCACACACATAGTGCTCAGACCCAGCCAGCCAGCAAGCCACACACATAGTGCTCAGACCCAGCCAGCCACACACATAGCTCCGTAAGGGAGTGGTTGCACCACTCAAAAAATCTTCAAAAAACTGGAGATTGGAGAACCTGATTTGGACATGATCTGATGCAGGACAATGTCACTATGACATTCATTCACCCCATAATCTCAGTGGAAATTGGGGAATATGTTGACAATAGTCGACAGCTCTGCCGATTAATAATCGATTCATTGAGCCCACCCCCCATATTAATCAATATCAGATAAAACTTATAAGATTTTATATTATGCACATGCCATGGTCACATAACCATTATATGTTGAGTGCATGCTTTTTTTTATGTTCTGTTTATTCATTTTTAGTTTTTTACAAATATAGAAGTAAGTTGAGGAATACAAATATGTTGAGTGCATGCTTTGATGGTTACAGTTTTATAATCAGTTTTGAAGATGAGTAAACCTTTGTGGAGATCTTCTCAGTTCTCATTGTATGCTAGTTAATGCCATTCAGGATGGAAAATAAAATCCATTTGGATTTGGGGAGAAGTAGTTTCATAAGGGGCTGGTATGAAGTACTTGATATAAAGAGAACATGTTCAGTTCACTAGTCTACACTCTACTCTACACCTGCCTTCATTTCATCTGAAAAAATGAAAACTTTTTTTTTTGAGGCAGGCGGGCCGCATAAGACGACGTCTGCGGCCCGCGGATCACCAGTTTGACACCCCTGGTCTAGAAGATTGCTGCTGAGGGCCATACATTGGTCGAAAGTGTTTTTCTTCTGCACTCCTCATCAGCTCTCTGTGGACTATGCCTCCCCTTCCACAGGGCCTGTTTTCTCTCTCTCCCTCCATCTTGTTTATGTGTTTTGTACACTACCACTCACACATCCCTCCAACCTTAAATGATTGAGCCCTTGTACTGTCGGCAGCACACAGGAGTCATATTAGCTGCTCCCAGGCAAGCGCGAGGGGAGGCTGGGGCTGGGGGCCTTCGATCAATTGGCATTCTGAGCTTTTCTTTTGGTTTGTTTTGATCAGTGCTGGATATTAGGAGGAGAAGGTGCCACCGTAGCTCCCAGGCTTTGATGTGATTACCTGGGAGAGCGAGAGGGAACGATCGAGAGACAGAAAGCTAGCATCTGGAATGAGGCCAGTGCTACAATGAGCTCCCACTGCTACATTTCCATGTGCCACATCGCACAGTAAAATTCAGAGAGTTACTTTAACCACTGGAAGCAAATTAGTCCCTGGAACCAAGTGGATCCTAGGGGTACATTTGGTTCCATTTGTGCACTCTCGGGGTGAAATGAACACTCGGGATTCTATTGCGTAGCTCATTTAAAATGCTGTATTTGCCCGTGTTCCAACATGAGGCACAACATTAGACACACTGCATGCATCTTTAATGTCCGTAGCGCGGTAACCACGTGGAAACATGTTAATACATGACACATCATATCAATGTGCATGTGTCGAGTTATCACACGACATCTCGCAGAGTAAAAATATATGAATTGGGTAACAAATATGCTTCTTTTGATTGTGTCGAATAACACAGAGGGCATTTAACATCGTTGCGATTTTCTCTCCCGTGGCTGGCTCTGTGTCTTAGAGCAAGACGAGACAGTAGAGAAATGGAATCATTGCATCGTCTTTCCCCGCGCACATTGTTTCCTGCGGCCCTGCTGTTGCCACAGAGCGGAATTCTATTCCAGAGGGCTGCAGCAGATGAAAAAAAGGTTTTATGTTGGAAATGCATTCGTAATTCATGTCCTCTCCAGAGCACACACCCTTCATTTTGAGATTGCGATGGTATGCGTTGGCTGACCCAGGATCTGTTCCTGTCAAGTGCTCCCACAAAACAAACAGGCACATCCAAAAACAATGTAAAAACCAAACCAAAACAATTGCCTTTATTTCCTAACGACAGCTGGTGAAACAGCTCAGTCTTTGAGAACAGACTCGCTGTTATAGATACAGAACAGAGAAAGCATTTTGAATTATACACTTTCTTCCAACATTCCTAAGGAGCTGTATTTGTTTACATCATTGCCAGCTAGGCTGCATGCCTGGGGAGACTGGTTGTTTTTATGGCTGTGCTATGTTTGGATGATTATTGTTGGGAGGAAAGGGAGGCAGCATGGTGTGTTGTGGGAGTGAGGAGGAAATAGGAAGGCAGAGGTAAAACAGAGGATAGAACGGGGGAAGGAAGACACAGGGAGGAGGAGAATGGGGGGTAGTCTCATGTTGCCTCAAACCGAAGGCAGTCTGTAATTAATTTAGCATGCATCGCGCTCTCCCTTCTCACTTTTGTTTTGTTGCTTTTTGAAGTAGGACTCGTTAGGAAGGCAATGAATTTCCAGGTGTGAGAAACTTTGATGCGCTAAGTACCATCCACAGCTTGGTGCGACCGTGCGAATGTAAATGCACGGCAGGGAATTTGAACTGGCTGCTGTTGTTATTGTTTTTTTTGTAGTATTTGTGGATATTCTTGTGTTGATATACCTCACTAGCCTCTGTACCAGGCTTTCAATTTCGTCGGCGCAAAAAATGAAAGCCTGGAGGCCGCTCTGGTCTAGAAGTGGGAGTCAACCCCAAGTTACCCCCAGTAAGGCTACCCAATGTTGAAGATGCCACTACCTACTGGCGAAAAGAGGAACTGCAGCACTTTCATGGAGGTTGCCGGACGTTTATGACGTCATGTGCGTCAGCCCCGGACCTCAAATTTGAGGTCCGGGCTAGGCTAGGCTAAACTTCCGCTCACTCGAGCCATTGAGTTATAATTGTACTTCCGGCAGTCTTCCGGGTGCTTCAAAACGCTACTGAGCAACTTCTATTGAAATGAATAACTTGGGGGCGGGGCTAACGCTCCGGTTCGGTCTCTATCCTAATCCTTTTATTACTCTATCCCTTCCGGGTGGGCGTCGCTCCAAATGATGTGACGTAGCGCTGCACTGGGGGGGGGGCAGTGAGATCCAATCAGGGCGTGCGCAAATCTCTGCCGCGACCTGCTCCTCTAGACCAGAAACACATTAACTCAGGCTGTATACCTCACTGATGAAAATTCATCAGACTGATAATAATATTGAGTCTCTCCTCCATATTCTCAGCTCGGGGGGCCTTGTGGTCAGAGTGGCCGTCCTGAGACTTTTTTTTGGGGGGGGATTCTATGATGTTCTTTCTACAAACACATCTATTTCTGATTTGCTCTCCATAGTGACATCTCTATACATACTGTACACACGGCATTGTGTCATCAGGGGCGTCAATATAGCTGGGGGGTAGAGCTGGGGTAAAGTTCAGAGTTCTCCCAAACGTAATAAACAGTGGGTTGTTGGGTTTTCAAACGCAGATGCTTTAAATACTGCTCATTTAAAAGTAGGCGTCATGGCTTGCCAGATCACAGGCACAGATGTTTTGTAACATGAAGGGAAAGGGAGATGGAGAGGCAGATCTCTGATTTCGGTCGTGCTTGCTTGTGCAACTTGACGCATGCAATAAAGTATAAAGAGATAATCTGACTCTGACTATAAACCACTTGAACCCCAGGTCCCCACCATAAAACAAAAATCTACAAACTCACAACGCGTTGCAATGCAATGTGACGTTTGTGGGCGTTCCTGTCTACCTTTGTGTCAGTGTATGGAGTTGTTTCTAATTATCTCACCCACCCAGAGAGAGAAAAACGTCTTCCCTTTTTATTTGTTTATCTGTGTATATAAAAATATAGATTTCTTAGCTAATATCTTAGTTACACCAGTATTGGCGCGCCACGGGATGGTTATGTTATTTTATGCTGCTGCCGCCTATCAAGGCATTTTATTTACATCATGGTTTTACATTCACCATCACTGATGAACGGCACTTTGTAGGGAGCCTTGTTCATTGTAGGATATCATATATGTAATAAACATATGCGCTGTAAGCTAACGTGAGCCATGATGTCATAAGTTTTGCGGATTTACCGTTTTGCCTGTTTACACGGCGAAGGGATAAAACAGCGTTCTCAAAGATTTCCACTCTGGAAGGTGTTTTCACTTTGTTGCGTTTTCACCTCCTGAAAACACCGTTCTCGTCTAAAGACCACCAGCAGCAAGACCAGGTCATTTATCATTGCAGCTGAAAAACAAAACAGAGTAAAGATCAGAGTGATTTATTTTAAGCTAAAAACTTGGACTGTAACAAATTCAGTGCATTTTTGTAAAACACCATAACATTTCCACCTTATAGTAAGTAGATAGTAACATGCCTACACACATGCCTAATCAATATAACTTCCAATACCGTTTAAATACAGTTTAATGAGAAAACAGGGGACACTTCACTGGAGTACATGGACAGTTAAGGCCTTCATTTCTGGTGCATACACGTTAGCATGTCTTCATCAGAGTCAAGGATTCTGGCTTGACACTGATGAAGATGTACAAACATCAAGATATTCCCTGTGTTGCTGCTACTGTAGCTGCATGTCCTGCACCTGAGAAGCACCGGACTGCCTATCTAAGCTGATCTGCACTGTGGAATATCCCTGTTAAAAATGTAATGCAATGACGTCTGAATCCATGTCTTACTTTATGTTACAGATACTGAGGTGAATGAGAGCAGCACCAGCAATGGCGGTGAGTTCCCTCTATTAAGTACTTTACAATCTAGTTATCCTGAGGGATCACTGAAGGCCAGAGACTACAGCTTCACAGAGGATTAGTTTTCCACTGCCTTCTGCCCAAGCTCTTTTCTTTTCCTCCTGCACACCAGTGGATATTTCTGCTGAAAAACAAAAACAACCTGCCTACACCCTCAAAATGAACCCCAGAACTTTGTTTTTCAGTCAATATGTTTTTCAGTGACTAGGACTTTCTGCACTAGTCCCTGTAAATATTGATCATTATGCATTAAAGGCTGCAATATTTTGTTAATAAAAACCTAACTAACATAGTTGTGGTATTGTAGAGTGGTCTCCCTGCTCCACTATTGAGAAATAATATTATCCTGTGGTCCAGTAGCACCACTACTGGTTGACAATAGGTAGGGCATGAAGCTCAAAGAGTAATATCTCCCCTGACCAAACAGGATTTACCTCTAGTCTTAACTCGGTAGTAACAACGTCAGCACTCACGGGGACACTCAAGTTTTAAGTCCCAGGTTGGACATTATACATAGCACAGATCGTATCTTTAATTTAAAACTCGGAGAGTTTCTGTCTTAAATTAACACCCAATATTTGACTCTGCAAGCTTGACAGGGAAGAGGGTTGATTTAGGAAGGCAGATATTCATCTGTAAGTGATGAGGGAGTGAGTGAGAACCCTGCTCTGTGTGAACTGAACTCACCTCTGCTCAGAGTGTTCCTCTTCACTCTGCACTCACTGTTATTATTGCCTCTTCTTGTCTAACCTCCACTGACTTCTCTCCTCTCTACTGTTCACAGTAGAGAGGAGAGTACTTAGTACAGTACTTAGTACAATTTTAAGGTATTTGTACTTTACTTGAGCATTTCCAATACTTTTACGTCTACTCCACTACATATCAGAGGCAAATATTGGACTTTTACTCCACTACATTTAACATTATTATTATTAACATTATTATTTAAAAAGTTACTAGTTACTTTGAAGATTTAGATTATTATTAAAAATAATAAAATCACACCCGTGTGAAGTGAGGGGCACTCTAATCAATTATTGACCTTATATACCAACCTTGAAACCTACCTTAGTTACGTACCCAAAGATGGTGGTCCCTGATTGGCCAAGGGTTTCCACCGACACATGACATAAATTCTCCATTCATTGTCAATGGCATTTAATGTTTGTGTTTAGATTGAATTCTACACTATAGCTGTTTATATGGAGGGGCTAGCACCCCTCAACAATGTGCATTACCCACTTCAGCCATATATGCATTTTGGCCATTTGAAGGTTGCCGATCTACAAGCTCACAATGTGTCGCGATCCGACGCATTGTGAGCTTATAGATCTGCTTTTTTCAAAAGATGTTCAGACATTTGAAAACTTGAAATAGAACATTCTGCATAATGAGTATTTTCTACTTTTGTAACTTTAAGTACATTTTGATATCACTATGTTTGTACTTTTGAGTGAATTTTGAATTCCGGACTTTTACCTGTAACGGATTAGTTCTACATTGCAGTATTGATACTTTCACTTACGTAAAACATGCGAGTACTTTTTTCCACCACTGTCTTTTCTAACCTCCAGTGACTTCTCTCCTCTCCACTTATTTCCTTCTCCTCCTCCTTCCTCCTCTCCTCTTCCTCTAGTGGAAACGAATGACCAGGGTGAGGGCTCGCACGAATCTGATTCAATTCCAACCGACAGCGTTCAGTCCAAAGGTATACCACTACCAACCCGACGTGCGCACACTCCCAAGTACACACATCATCCCTGTGCATTCTTATTAGTGGCCACAGCTGCCGAGTTAAAATTCACGTCAGCAAGAGAACCCCCAGCGCGTCGTTGCGCTATACCGAGATCCACTCGTGTTCACATTCCACCACGTTTTCTACTTTCTAAATCCCATCCACCTCTCCTGCTCTCTCTCTCTCTCTCTCTCTCTCTCTCTCTATAGGGGTATGCAGGCAGGCGCCTTGTACTGTGCGTGCTCCTCCAGGGCCAAATGCATTTGTAACTCCTCTCTCCCCCATCTCTGGTGCGCAACAATGACCCTGATATTTTGGTCTAAACTTGTCAGCGTGTCTTTGGAGATTGAGTGTGATGAATTACCCCACAATCTCGCCGATCAGGCGTTTAATAAATCAAACGTGCAATGCATATTATTTTCTTAACACAGAGGCCTACGCAAGACTGCAGGGGCAACGATCATGCTGATAAATCATATTTGATAAGGAGATATCTAAAGATAACAACCATGTTGTCCATAGAGGCTCTACGAATGCATATCATTTGAATGTGTGCATCTTCAGCGGAGGCTGCAACTTTCCTGTCTCACTCTGGATTGTGTGTGAGGGTGGGATTGAGATATGTGCAGCTTCCAGTTTGCAAAAGGAAAATCATTAAGCAACTGTTGTGAACAGATTGTCGGTTTCGAAAGAATAGTACAGGCTGCTAGCCTGCCTTATTCCTCCTTATTCTTTGTCTGCTAGTGGCAGCATATAAAACAACTTGGCAGAGGCAAATGGTTTCGTGTAGGAAAGAAGTGCTTAAATAACAACCAGAGACGGTGCCAGTGGAGGCAAGGCATGATGTCAAACAACTATTTGGATCAGCGGAGATGAGGCATAAGAGAACTGCGTAACACATATAGTATTGTTAAAATCAGTGTCACAAATGTAACACGGCAGACAGACACGCCACTGTTATGTTTTGGCGCTCTGCTCGTGTCTCATTTCACCACCAGCACAGCTTTGTTTGTTTTTTCAGAGCGATATTTCTGAGTGAAAGAGACAGGGTGATATTAGAGTGATACGAGCAGCAATAAACCAGTTACGTTCAGTGAAGTGCACACTGCAGCCAAGATCCAGAGTTTTACGAGGTGAACACAAAATCTCCGGTCAGGGTGTATACTTTTTTTTTCACACGGGTGTTGCTTACTGAAGCATAGCATATCTACAAGCTCACAATGCAACGTGCTGCGGTGCATTGCAAGCTTTAACTCGGGCCTTAGGCTCCAAATAACCTGTCACATATGTGCTGAAATGACAAATCAAAGTAAAACCCTGTCTGTTTTCCATCCAGAAACTGTGGAGAAGATAGAATGACCAGCTGAGGGACATACAATCAACCTCAACTGACAGCCAGCAAACTGTGTGAAGGCCCACCGTGTCCCAGCCTCAGACGAAGCCACACTATGACAGTATGGACTCTGAGACTGGCTCAGGCAATTCCAACTCATCGCATTCCCCCATTTCATTGACTCCTTTTACTTTGTTATGAAATTCATCATGAGACCTTATGTATGTATGTATGTATGTATGTATGTATGTATGTATACATGTATGTAAAAAAATAAACTTACTATAGGACTCGAACATATCAAGCTGAAAAAAGAAGAGCCATACCTCACTGTGTGTTAGAGTGTGTTAGAGTCATCCAACATATTGTCAACTGGGTGAGAAGAGTTCAACCAGATCAGTGTATTTATTTGGCATATACCCAGCGTGAGAGCATAATGAAGCTATCAGTGGGACCTTTCTAATACAAGACAACGGCCCCAGGACACTTGACACTACAGGCTGGCTGATGCTTAACATCAACCTGTTGCTTTGTTTTAGTTTTTAGTTTTTTTTGTGTATGATGTATTTTATTTTTACATTTTTTATTTCTTTGGGGGAGGGGGTATTTTAATTCACACCACCTGGATGTCATGATGACTGTTGCTGTGATGACATTCAACAGTGGAATACCTGACAAAAAACAGCATTTACAAGCTTCTACTGTATAAAGTCCAACACACTGACACCTGCAATGTTCTCTCTTACACGCCGCTGTGATTCTAGTCCTGTTGCTTATTAGAGCCTAATTTGCGTCGTCGTCCGACCGTGTCACTCTCCAAAAATGAGTAATTCTCACGAATCGCTAATTATTTTTTACCTGCGACACGGCCGGCACGACAAAGTGTAAATTCAGACCGAAATCCACGTGTCAGACACTTGTGCTTCAATATATAACACGTGTCTCCCAGGAAGCTGGTCTCACTGAACATCACTGATCACATCATCCCTGATCCCGTCGGCTGTATCTGCGGCTTAAAACTCCTTAACATTAAACTGAACATCAACACCCACTGCAGAGTTCAGACAGAGGATCTGAGTGTTAAGAAAACATGTATTATGCATTTCTTCTTCTATTTTGGTTGTGTTTCTTTGCTGTTATTATCAGTGCATGCAAGAGTCGTTTTGAACTTCAACAACAACAAACAGAATTACCGTAAAAGTTGCAGCCTGATTTGTACGTCATGGCGCACTGGTGTCGCGAGCCAAAAATAGACGATCTACAATCTCACAATGTGTAGCATTGCAACATGTTGTGAGCTTATAGATCAGATATTTTTGGCATGCAGTGCCGGTAGACAATATAAATCGGGCTTACTCCCTCTTTTTTCTTAACCAGATTGTCTATAACTGTATGAAAATAATATTTGCCTTATTTCATATCAAACATCAACCACAGGCGTATGGAGGTGGTCTAAGTGCAAATTATTGGTTGTGTTATATTGCTTGCAGATGATTTGTAATTTTATGTAATGGCTAATACCTAGATTTTTCTGGGTTTGTGGTTTACTAGCAAACAGCATTTTGGATTTCTTAACTTTCAAGTACTCTAATGATTCATGAATTCTCTTCAGTGGTGCCATACTAAACATCAGATGAATTACAGTTCTATGAAATGATGCCTTCATACTTTGATGTTTGCTTTGCTAAAACAACAATGAAACTGACTAATAAAGTTTAAGGTGGAAGTAACGTCCGAGCCCCCCATCTTATTTATTCTAGAGTGGTAACTAAGGCATGGTGCGTGGATGTTAGCTGGGTATACCCCAGCAGTGTGAGTGTGGTCAGCTAGTCTGACATCTGTGTCAATTAGACAGCCCTGTGCTCTCCAGCGCAGGGACCTGCTGCCCTTAGAGCTCTGTGCTATATCAGATGAGAGGGGATATCTGTCAGACAGGGGCTTCCTCTAACCCCACACAGCCCTTACCGCCGACTGAAAAAGTCTCTAATGGTTACAAACCAAAGGGAGGCCCACACAGTTTATTATCAAAGCCTCACCCAGCTGTCCAGAATAAACAAAACTGACTGGGGTCTTTCAGGGAAAATCTTGTCTGGAGTGCCTCAGATATGTTTCACTTCGTGAAACACGTGAGGTTGCTTGGGGTCTTGGTGGGTATAATATACAGACAGAAGAAGTATCTTTATAACTCTAATTAGAGACTACTATGACTCAAAGGTCTCATTTCATTATGTAGGCCTAAATGTACAAAAAGTTAAAACTACAGCATGTCAAAAAGGTTTTAATGAAAATCATACTATGCTATTTTGTCTTTGGTTTTTGGTGGTTTTTTTGGACCAAAGTAAAACAGAAACATTCTTTTCAATTTCATATGAAAGGAGAGGAGTGAGTTACTTGGACTCACATAAAAGTGCCCTTTTGGGCACAGGTCTCCACCAGGATAGGATCATTTGTGACTAGGTGTGTAACGAAACAGTTGATATGATACATGGTTGACGATACGATACATGGACGATATTGGTTCATTATGGTGATACGATACGACGGGTGACTGGCAACGGGTGGCTGGCATCTCCCTTATAGATAGGGTTTTTCATAATTTTTCATCATTTTTGACCATGGGCTATAGCCCATATCGTACGGCATACTATAGCATGCTGTTTTTCATCATTTTTGAGGATTTGAAAAAAACGATGGGTTCTAGGTTAAAGTGATTTTTGACGTGCCAATGTCTGCCAATGAGCCCCATTGTAAATTTGAAAGCACTATATTTCTAAAACTATGAAACATTTCAAAGATTCCTTTTCAGGCCACTGTAAGATGAACCTAAGTAGGCTAGAATGGGGTTGCTAGGTGTAAGTATGTAGGACTAACTAGTAGCATGCCAAAGTTTGTGTCTCATCCTCCGCAACACCCATTCTCATACACCGCTATACTCTTAAGTATGTTGCGGTAGAGTTAATGATAATTTAATAATGTCACACTATATTTTTAAATAAATCATGTTTATATTTAAATCAACTATTAATTTAAATATTATTCATTAACTTGATATTTTCTATCGAAAATAGTTATAGCCCATCGTTTTTTGAATTTTTGAAAAAAGAAATATCCTAGTTTTTCATCATTTTTGACCATGGGCTATGGTTTAAAAAAAAAAACAAAAAACGATGGGTTATAGCCCATCGTTTTTTGAATTTTGAATTTTTGAAAAAAAAGTTATCCTTGTTTTTCATCATTTTGTTCCATGGGCTATAGCCCATATCATACGGCATACTATAGCACGCCGTTTTTCATCATTTTGGACCATGGGCTATAGCCGTTTTTCATCATTTTGGACCATGGGCTATAGCCCATATCGTACGGCATACTATAGCACGCCGTTTTTCATCATTTTTGAGGATTAAAAAAAAAAAAAAACGATGGGCCCATCGTTTTTTGAATAATAATAAAAAAGAAATATCCTTGTTTTTCATCATTTTTGACCATGGGCTATAGCCCATATCGTACGGCATACTATAACATGCCGTTTTTCAACATTTTTGAGTATTTGAAAAAAATGAAAAAAACGATGGGTTATAGCCCATTGTTTTTTGAATTTTTGAAAAAAAATGTTATCCTCGTTTTTCATCATTTTTGACCATGGGCTATAGCCCATATCGTACGGCATACTATAGCACGCCGTTTTTCATCATTTTTGAGGATTTGAAAAAAACGATGGGTTATAGCCCATCGTTTTTAGAATTTTTGAAAAAAAGATTATCCTCGTTTTTCATCATTTTGGACCATGGCCTATAGCCAATATCGTACGGCATACTATAGCACGCCATTTTTCATCATTTTTGAGGATTTGAAAAAAATGAAAAAAACTATGGGTTATAGCCCATCGTTTTTTGAATTTTTGAAAAATAAATATCCTCGTTTTTCATCATTTTTGACCATGGGCTATAGCCCATATCGTACGGCATACTATAGAACGACGTTTTTCATCATTTTTGAGGATTTGAAAAAAAAGGAAAAAAAAAAGAAACATGGGTTATAGCCCAATGTTTTTTGAATTTTTGAATTTTTTTTAAACCTCGTTTTTCATCATTTTTAAACATGGGCTATAGCCCCTACCGTACGGCATACTATAACACGCCATTTTTCATCATTTTTGAGGATTAAAAAAAAAATCAAAATTCAAAAAACATGGGTTATAGCCCATCGTTTTTTGAATTTTTGGGAAAAAAAAGTAACCTCATTTTTCATCATTTTTGAACATGGGCTATAGCACCTAACATACGGCATACTATAGCACGCCGTTTTTCATCATTTTTGAGGATTTAAAAAAAAATCAAAATTTCAAAAAACATGGGTTATAGCCCATTGTTTTTTTTTTAAATTAGAATTTTTTTTAAACCTTGTTTTTCATCATTTTGAAACATGGGCTATAGCCCCTACCGTACGGCATACTATAACACACCGTTTTTCATAATTTTTGAGGATTTGAAAAAAAAAATCTAAATAAAAAAAAACATGGGTTATAGCCCATCGTTTTTTGAATTTTTGGGAAAAAAAGTAACCTCATTTTTCATCATTTTTGAACATGGGCTATAGCACCTAACATACGGCATACTATAGCACGCCGTTTTTCATCATTTTTGAGGATTTAAAAAAAAATCTAAATTTCAAAAAACATGGGTTATAGCCCATCGTTTTTTTGAAATTTGAAAAAAAAAATTAAACCTCGTTTTTCATCATTTTTAAACATGGGCTATAGCCCCTACCGTACGGCATACTATAACACGCCATTTTTCATCATTTTTGAGGATTAAAAAAAAAATCTAAATTTCAAAAAACATGGGTTATAGCCCATCGTTTTTTTTTAAATTTGATTTTTTTTTTAACCTTGTTTTTCATCATTTTTAAACATGGGCTATAGCCCCTAACATACGGCATACTATAGCACGCCGTTTTTCATCATTTTTGAGGATTTTAAAAAAAATCAAAATTTCAAAAAACATGGGTTATAGCCCATCGTTTTTTTTTAAATTTGATTATTTTTTAAACCTTGTTTTTCATCATTTTGAAACATGGGCTATAGCCCCTACCGTACGGCATACTATAACACGCCGTTTTTCATCATTTTTGAGGATTTGAAAAATAAATCAAAATTTCAAAAACATGGGTTATAGCCCATCGTTTTTTGAATTTTTGGAAAAAATAAGTAACCTCATTTTTCATCATTTTTGAACATGGGCTATAGCACCTAACATACGGCATACTATAGCACGCCGTTTTTCATCATTTTTGAGGATTTTAAAAAAAATCTAAATTTCAAAAAACATGGGTTATAGCCCATCGTTTTTTTGAAATTTGAAAAAAAAATTAAACCTCGTTTTTCATCATTTTTAAACATGGGCTATAGCCCCTACCGTACGGCATACTATAACACGCCATTTTTCATCATTTTTGAGGATTAAAAAAAAAATCTAAATTTCAAAAAACATGGGTTATAGCCCATCGTTTTTTTTTAAATTTGATTTTTTTTTTAACCTTGTTTTTCATCATTTTTAAACATGGGCTATAGCCCCTAACATACGGCATACTATAGCACGCCGTTTTTCATCATTTTTGAGGATTTTAAAAAAAATCAAAATTTCAAAAAACATGGGTTATAGCCCATCGTTTTTTTTTAAATTTGATTATTTTTTAAACCTTGTTTTTCATCATTTTGAAACATGGGCTATAGCCCCTACCGTACGGCATACTATAACACGCCGTTTTTCATCATTTTTGAGGATTTGAAAAATAAATCAAAATTTCAAAAACATGGGTTATAGCCCATCGTTTTTTGAATTTTTGGAAAAAATAAGTAACCTCATTTTTCATCATTTTTGAACATGGGCTATAGCCCCTAACATACGGCATACTATAGCACGCCGTTTTTCATTATTTTTGAGGATTTAAAAAAAAGATCTAAAATTCAAAAAACATGGGTTATAGCCCATCGTTTTTTTGAAATTTTGAAATGTTTTGAAACCTCGTTTTTCATCATTTTTAAACATGGGCTATAGCCCCTACCGTACGGCATACTATAACACGCCATTTTTCATCATTTTTGAGGATTTAAAAAAAAATCTAAATTTAAAAAAACATGGGTTATAGCCCATCGTTTTTTGAATTTTTGGAAAAAATAAGTAACCTCATTTTTCATCATTTTTGAACATGGGCTATAGCCCCTAACATACGGCATACTATAGCACGCCGTTTTTCATTATTTTTGAGGATTTAAAAAAAAGATCTAAAATTCAAAAAACATGGGTTATAGCCCATCGTTTTTTTGATTTCTTTTGATTTTTTTTTAACCTCGTTTTTCATCATTTTTAAACATGGGCTATAGCCCCTACCGTACGGCATACTATAACACGCCATTTTTCATCATTTTTGAGGATTAAAAAAAAAATCAAAATTTCAAAAAACTATGGGTTATAGCCCATCGTTTTTTGAATTTTTGAAAAATAAATATCCTCGTTTTTCATCATTTTTGACCATGGGCTATAGCCCATATCGTACGGCATACTATAGAACGACGTTTTTCATCATTTTTGAGGATTTGAAAAAAAAGGAAAAAAAAAAGAAACATGGGTTATAGCCCAATGTTTTTTGAATTTTTGAATTTTTTTTAAACCTCGTTTTTCATCATTTTTAAACATGGGCTATAGCCCCTACCGTACGGCATACTATAACACGCCATTTTTCATCATTTTTGAGGATTAAAAAAAAAATCAAAATTCAAAAAACATGGGTTATAGCCCATCGTTTTTTGAATTTTTGGGAAAAAAAAGTAACCTCATTTTTCATCATTTTTGAACATGGGCTATAGCACCTAACATACGGCATACTATAG
Source organism: Protomyctophum parallelum (assembly GCF_964188405.1). Lineage (NCBI taxonomy): Eukaryota > Metazoa > Chordata > Actinopteri > Myctophiformes > Myctophidae > Protomyctophum > Protomyctophum parallelum. The sequence continues at coordinate 16,118,912 of NC_139704.1, read as the reverse complement.
CACGCCGTTTTTCATCATTTTTGAGGATTTAAAAAAAAATCAAAATTTCAAAAAACATGGGTTATAGCCCATTGTTTTTTTTTTAAATTAGAATTTTTTTTAAACCTTGTTTTTCATCATTTTGAAACATGGGCTATAGCCCCTACCGTACGGCATACTATAACACACCGTTTTTCATAATTTTTGAGGATTTGAAAAAAAAAATCTAAATAAAAAAAAACATGGGTTATAGCCCATCGTTTTTTGAATTTTTGGGAAAAAAAGTAACCTCATTTTTCATCATTTTTGAACATGGGCTATAGCACCTAACATACGGCATACTATAGCACGCCGTTTTTCATCATTTTTGAGGATTTAAAAAAAAATCTAAATTTCAAAAAACATGGGTTATAGCCCATCGTTTTTTTGAAATTTGAAAAAAAAAATTAAACCTCGTTTTTCATCATTTTTAAACATGGGCTATAGCCCCTACCGTACGGCATACTATAACACGCCATTTTTCATCATTTTTGAGGATTAAAAAAAAAATCTAAATTTCAAAAAACATGGGTTATAGCCCATCGTTTTTTTTTAAATTTGATTTTTTTTTTAACCTTGTTTTTCATCATTTTTAAACATGGGCTATAGCCCCTAACATACGGCATACTATAGCACGCCGTTTTTCATCATTTTTGAGGATTTTAAAAAAAATCAAAATTTCAAAAAACATGGGTTATAGCCCATCGTTTTTTTTTAAATTTGATTATTTTTTAAACCTTGTTTTTCATCATTTTGAAACATGGGCTATAGCCCCTACCGTACGGCATACTATAACACGCCGTTTTTCATCATTTTTGAGGATTTGAAAAATAAATCAAAATTTCAAAAACATGGGTTATAGCCCATCGTTTTTTGAATTTTTGGAAAAAATAAGTAACCTCATTTTTCATCATTTTTGAACATGGGCTATAGCACCTAACATACGGCATACTATAGCACGCCGTTTTTCATCATTTTTGAGGATTTTAAAAAAAATCTAAATTTCAAAAAACATGGGTTATAGCCCATCGTTTTTTTGAAATTTGAAAAAAAAATTAAACCTCGTTTTTCATCATTTTTAAACATGGGCTATAGCCCCTACCGTACGGCATACTATAACACGCCATTTTTCATCATTTTTGAGGATTAAAAAAAAAATCTAAATTTCAAAAAACATGGGTTATAGCCCATCGTTTTTTTTTAAATTTGATTTTTTTTTTAACCTTGTTTTTCATCATTTTTAAACATGGGCTATAGCCCCTAACATACGGCATACTATAGCACGCCGTTTTTCATCATTTTTGAGGATTTTAAAAAAAATCAAAATTTCAAAAAACATGGGTTATAGCCCATCGTTTTTTTTTAAATTTGATTATTTTTTAAACCTTGTTTTTCATCATTTTGAAACATGGGCTATAGCCCCTACCGTACGGCATACTATAACACGCCGTTTTTCATCATTTTTGAGGATTTGAAAAATAAATCAAAATTTCAAAAACATGGGTTATAGCCCATCGTTTTTTGAATTTTTGGAAAAAATAAGTAACCTCATTTTTCATCATTTTTGAACATGGGCTATAGCCCCTAACATACGGCATACTATAGCACGCCGTTTTTCATTATTTTTGAGGATTTAAAAAAAAGATCTAAAATTCAAAAAACATGGGTTATAGCCCATCGTTTTTTTGAAATTTTGAAATGTTTTGAAACCTCGTTTTTCATCATTTTTAAACATGGGCTATAGCCCCTACCGTACGGCATACTATAACACGCCATTTTTCATCATTTTTGAGGATTTAAAAAAAAATCTAAATTTAAAAAAACATGGGTTATAGCCCATCGTTTTTTGAATTTTTGGAAAAAATAAGTAACCTCATTTTTCATCATTTTTGAACATGGGCTATAGCCCCTAACATACGGCATACTATAGCACGCCGTTTTTCATTATTTTTGAGGATTTAAAAAAAAGATCTAAAATTCAAAAAACATGGGTTATAGCCCATCGTTTTTTTGATTTCTTTTGATTTTTTTTTAACCTCGTTTTTCATCATTTTTAAACATGGGCTATAGCCCCTACCGTACGGCATACTATAACACGCCATTTTTCATCATTTTTGAGGATTAAAAAAAAAATCAAAATTTCAAAAAACATGGGTTATAGCCCATCGTTTTTTTGAAATTATTATTTTTTTTTAAACCTCGTTTTTCATCATTTTTAAACATGGGCTATAGCCCCTACCGTACGGCATACTATAACACGCCATTTTTCATCATTTTTGAGGATTTAAAAAAAAATCTAAATTTCAAAAAACATGGGTTATAGCCCATCGTTTTTTTTTAATTTGAATTTTTTTTAAACCTTGTTTTTCATAATTTTTAAACATGGGCTATAGCCCCTAACATACGGCATACTATAGCACGCCGTTTTTCATCATTTTTGAGGATTTAAAAAAAAGATCTAAAATTCAAAAAACATGGGTTATAGCCCATCGTTTTTTTTTAATTTGAATTTTTTTTAAACCTTGTTTTTCATAATTTTTAAACATGGGCTATAGCCCCTAACATACGGCATACTATAGCACGCCGTTTTTCATCATTTTTGAGGATTTAAAAAAAATCTAAATAAAAAAAAACATGGGTTATAGCCCATCGTTTTTTTGAAATTATTATTTTTTTTTAAACCTCGTTTTTCATCATTTTTAAACATGGGCTATAGCCCCTACCGTACGGCATACTATAACACGCCATTTTTCATCATTTTTGAGGATTTAAAAAAAAATCTAAATTTCAAAAAACATGGGTTATAGCCCATCGTTTTTTTTTAATTTGAATTTTTTTTAAACCTTGTTTTTCATAATTTTTAAACATGGGCTATAGCCCCTAACATACGGCATACTATAGCACGCCGTTTTTCATCATTTTTGAGGATTTAAAAAAAAGATCTAAAATTCAAAAAACATGGGTTATAGCCCATCGTTTTTTTTTAATTTGAATTTTTTTTAAACCTTGTTTTTCATAATTTTTAAACATGGGCTATAGCCCCTAACATACGGCATACTATAGCACGCCGTTTTTCATCATTTTTGAGGATTTAAAAAAAATCTAAATAAAAAAAAACATGGGTTATAGCCCATCGTTTTTTGAATTTTTGGAAAAAATAAGTAACCTCATTTTTCATCATTTTTGAACATGGGCTATAGCCCCTAACATACGGCATACTATAGCACGCCGTTTTTCATCATTTTTGAGGATTTAAAAAAAAGATCTAAAATTCAAAAAACATGGGTTATAGCCCATCGTTTTTTTTATTTTTTTTATTTTTTTTTAACCTCGTTTTTCATCATTTTTAAACATGGGCTATAGCCCCTACCGTACGGCATACTATAACACGCCATTTTTCATCATTTTTGAGGATTTAAAAAAAAAAAAAAAAAATCAAAAAACATGGGTTATAGCCCATCGTTTTTTTGATTTTTTTTTTTTTTTTTTAACGTCGTTTTTCATCATTTTTAAACATGGGCTATAGCCCCTACCGTACGGCATACTATAACACGCCATTTTTCATCATTTTTGAGGTTTTAAAAAAAAATCAAAATTTCAAAAAACATGGGTTATAGCCCATCGTTTTTTGAATTTTTGGAAAAAATAAGTAACCTCATTTTTCATCATTTTTGAACATGGGCTATAGCCCCTAACGTACGGCATACTATAGCACGCCGTTTTTCATCATTTTTGAGGATTTAAAAAAAAATCTAAATTTCAAAAAACATGGGTTATAGCCCATCGTTTTTTTGAAATTATTATTTTTTTTTAAACCTCGTTTTTCATCATTTTTAAACATGGGCTATAGCCCCTACCGTACGGCATACTATAACACGCCATTTTTCATCATTTTTGAGGATTTAAAAAAAAATCTAAATTAAAAAAAACATGGGTTATAGCCCATCGTTTTTGGAATTTTTGGAAAAAATAAGTAACCTCATTTTTCATCATTTTTGAACATGGGCTATAGCCCCTAACATACGGCATACTATAGCACGCCGTTTTTCATCATTTTTGAGGATTTAAAAAAAAGATCTAAAATTCAAAAAACATGGGTTATAGCCCATCGTTTTTTTGATTTTTTTTGGGTTTTTTTTAACCTCGTTTTTCATCATTTTTAAACATGGGCTATAGCCCCTACCGTACGGCATACTATAACACGCCATTTTTCATCATTTTTGAGGATTTAAAAAAAAATCAAAATTTCAAAAAACATGGGTTATAGCCCATCGTTTTTTTGAAATTATTATTATTTTTTAAACCTCGTTTTTCATCATTTTTAAACATGGGCTATAGCCCCTACCGTACGGCATACTATAACACGCCATTTTTCATCATTTTTGAGGATTTAAAAAAAAATCTAAATTTCAAAAAACATGGGTTATAGCCCATCGTTTTTTTTTAATTTGAATTTTTTTTAAACCTTGTTTTTCATAATTTTTAAACATGGGCTATAGCCCCTAACATACGGCATACTATAGCACGCCGTTTTTCATCATTTTTGAGGATTTAAAAAAAATCTAAATAAAAAAAAACATGGGTTATAGCCCATCGTTTTTTGAATTTTTGGAAAAAATAAGTAACCTCATTTTTCATCATTTTTGAACATGGGCTATAGCCCCTAACATACGGCATACTATAGCACGCCGTTTTTCATCATTTTTGAGGATTTAAAAAAAAGATCTAAAATTCCAAAAACATGGGTTATAGCCCATCGTTTTTTTGAAATTTGAAAAAAAAATTAAACCTCGTTTTTCATCATTTTTAAACATGGGCTATAGCCCCTACCGTACGGCATACTATAACACGCCATTTTTCATCATTTTTGAGGATTTAAAAAAAAATCAAATTTCAAAAAACATGGGTTATAGCCCATCGTTTTTTTTAATTTTTTTTTTTTTTTTAAACCTCGTTTTTCATCATTTTTAAACATGGGCTATAGCCCCTACCGTACGGCATACTATAACACGCCATTTTTCATCATTTTTGAGGATTTAAAAAAAAATCTAAATTTCAAAAAACATGGGTTATAGCCCATCGTTTTTTGAATTTTTGGAAAAAATAAGTAACCTCATTTTTCATCATTTTTGAACATGGGCTATAGCCCCTAACATACGGCATACTATAGCACGCCGTTTTTCATCATTTTTGAGGATTTAAAAAAAATCTAAATTTCAAAAACATGGGTTATAGCCCATCGTTTTTTTTTTAATTTGAATTTTTTTTAAACCTTGTTTTTCATCATTTTTGAACATGGGCTATAGCCCCTAACGTACGGCATACTATAGCACGCCGTTTTCATCATTTTTGAGGATTTAAAAAAAAATCTAAATTTCATAAAACATGGGTTATAGCCCATGGTTTTTTTTTAATTAAAAAAAAAAATTAAACCTCGTTTTTCATCATTTTTAAACATGGGCTATAGCCCCTACCGTACGGCATACTATAACACGCCGTTTTTCATCATTTTTGAGGATTTAAAAAAAAATTAAAATTTCAAAAAACATGGGTTATAGCCCATCGTTTTTTTTTAAATTTGAATTTTTTTTAAACCTTGTTTTTCATCATTTTTGAACATGGGCTATAGCCCCTAACGTACGGCATACTATAGCACGCCGTTTTCATCATTTTTGAGGATTTAAAAAAAATCTAAATTTCATAAAACATGGGTTATAGCCCATCGTTTTTTTTTTAATTTGAATTTTTTTTAAACCTTGTTTTTCATCATTTTTGAACATGGGCTATAGCCCCTAACGTACGGCATACTATAGCACGCCGTTTTCATCATTTTTGAGGATTTAAAAAAAAATCTAAATTTCATAAAACATGGGTTATAGCCCATGGTTTTTTTTTAATTAAAAAAAAAAATTAAACCTCGTTTTTCATCATTTTTAAACATGGGCTATAGCCCCTACCGTACGGCATACTATAACACGCCGTTTTTCATCATTTTTGAGGATTTAAAAAAAAATTAAAATTTCAAAAAACATGGGTTATAGCCCATCGTTTTTTTTTAAATTTGAATTTTTTTTAAACCTTGTTTTTCATCATTTTTGAACATGGGCTATAGCCCCTAACGTACGGCATACTATAGCACGCCGTTTTCATCATTTTTGAGGATTTAAAAAAAATCTAAATTTCATAAAACATGGGTTATAGCCCATCGTTTTTTTTAAATTAAAAAAAAAATTAAACCTCGTTTTTCATCATTTTTAAACATGGGCTATAGCCCCTACCGTACGGCATACTATAACACGCCGTTTTTCATCATTTTTGAGGATTAAAAAAAAAAAAAAAAATCAAAAAACATGGGTTATAGCCCATCGTTTTTTTGAAAATTTGAATTTTTTTTAAACCTTGTTTTTCATCATTTTTAAACATGGGCTATAACCCCTACCGTACGGCATACTATAACACGCCATTTTTCATCATTTTTGAGGATTTAAAAAAAAATCAAATTTTCAAAAAACATGGGTTATAGCCCATCGTTTTTTGAATTTTTGGAAAAAATAAGTAACCTCATTTTTCATCATTTTTGAACATGGGCTATAGCCCCTAACATACGGCATACTATAGCACGCCGTTTTTCATCATTTTTGAGGATTTAAAAAAAAATCTAAATTTCAAAAAACATCGTTTTTTTGAAATTCTTATTTTTTTTTAAACCTCGTTTTTCATCATTTTTAAACATGGGCTATAGCCCCTACCGTATGGCATACTATAACACGCCATTTTTCATCATTTTTGAGGATTTAAAAAAAAATCTAAATTTCAAAAACATGGGTTATAGCCCATCGTTTTTTTTTATATTTGAATTTTTTTTAAACCTTGTTTTTCATAATTTTTAAACATGGGCTATAGCCCCTAACATACGGCATACTATAGCACGCCGTTTTTCATCATTTTTGAGGATTTAAAAAAAAGATCTAAAATTCAAAAAACATGGGTTATAGCCCATCGTTTTTTTGATTTTTTTTTTTTTTTTTTAACCTCGTTTTTCCTTATTTTTAAACATGGGCTATAGCCCCTACCGTACGGCATACTATAACACGCCATTTTTCATCATTTTTGAGGATTTCAAAAAAAATCTAAATTTCAAAAAACATGGGTTATAGCCCATCGTTTTTTTTTTTTTTTGAAATTTTTTTAAACCTTGCTTTTCATAATTTTTAAACATGGGCTATAGCCCCTAACATACGGCATACTATAGCACGCCGTTTTTCATCATTTTTGAGGATTTAAAAAAAAACTAAATTAAAAAAAACATGGGTTATAGCCCATCGTTTTTTGAATTTTTGGAAAAAATAAGTAACCTCATTTTTTATCATTTTTGAACATGGGCTATAGCCCCTAACATACGGCATACTATAGCACGCCGTTTTTCATCATTTTTGAGGATTTAAAAAAAAGATCTAAAATTCAAAAAACATGGGTTATAGCCCATCGTTTTTTTGATTTTTTGATTATTTTTTTTTAACCTCGTTTTTCATCATTTTTAAATTTGAAAAAAAAATTAAACGTCGTTTTTCATCATTTTTAAACATGGGCTATAGCCCCTACCGTACGGCATACTATAACACGCCATTTTTCATCATTTTTGAGGTTTTAAAAAAAAATCAAAATTTCAAAAAACATGGGTTATAGCCCATCGTTTTTTTTTAAATTTGATTTTTTTTTAAACCTTGTTTTTCATCATTTTTAAACATGGGCTATAGCCCCTAACATACGGCATACTATAGCACGCCGTTTTTCATCATTTTTGAGGATTTTTAAAAAAATCAAAATTTCAAAAACATGGGTTATAGCCCATCGTTTCTTTTTAAATTTGAATTTTTTTTAAACCTCGTTTTTCATCATTTTTAAACATGGGCTATAGCCCCTACCGTACGGCATACTATAACACGCCGTTTTTCATCATTTTTGAGGATTTAAAAAAAATTAAAAATTTCAAAAAACATGGGTTATAGCCCATCGTTTTTTTGAAAATTTGAATTTTTTTTAAACCTAGTTTTTCATCATTTTTAAACATGGGCTATAGCCCCTACCGTACGGCATACTATAACACGCCATTTTTCATCATTTTTGAGGATTTAAAAAGAAATCTAAATTTCATAAAACATGGGTTATAGCCCATCGTTTTTTTAAATTTTTTTTTTTTTTTTTAAACCTCGTTTTTCATCATTTTTAAACATGGGCTATAGCCCCTACCGTACGGCATACTATAACACGCCATTTTTCATCATTTTTGAGGATTTAAAAAAAAATCTAAATTTCAAAAAACATGGGTTATAGCCCATCGTTTTTTTTTTTTTTTGAATTTTTTTTAAACCTTGCTTTTCATAATTTTTAAACATGGGCTATAGCCCCTAACATACGGCATACTATAGCACGCCGTTTTTCATCATTTTTGAGGATTTAAAAAAAATCTAAATTAAAGAAAACATGGGTTATAGCCCATCGTTTTTTGAATTTTTGGAAAAAATAAGTAACCTCATTTTTCATCATTTTTGAACATGGGCTATAGCCCCTAACATACGGCATACTATAGCACGCCGTTTTTCATCATTTTTGAGGATTTTAAAAAAAGATCTAAAATTAAAAAAACATGGGTTTATCTAAGCTCATCTCGCTCAAGAATCGCCTAAGGGTGGCGCCATTTCCATGGTGCCAACACAGAATAAATCCATATACTCACGAAACAATACTGATTGGCTCGTGCAGCTGTCTATCACGGCTGTAGCTGCAGGCTCCGCCCAGAGCCTATAAAGCAGTGCACAGCCGGAAAGACGTCATTCCTGCTTTTTTCTGCGCTAACACAGATGTATTTCTAAGACTACCACTTCCATAACTCCGTTGAGACTATTATTCCCCCTGGACGAGTGCTTCACTTGTACCCTGGAATTCGCGGTGGAAACCCGGTGGTCTTACACTCACGAGAACGAAACGCAGTAAGTTTCAGAAACAAAGAAAAAAAAAAGGGGGCTTTTTTCTGTCAGTGCTGTGAAGCCTCTCGGACATAGCCCCGTTAGCTTTGGCTAACACTAGCTTAGCTTTAGCCTAGCTGTTGACAAACGCTAGCTTAGCCTTGGCTCAGCCTAACCAGTGTCGGGAGACCTCGCGTTAGCCGCGAAGCCCTGCCTGGACCGTGGAACAAGAGCCAGCCGACGATAGACAAGACACAGCCGCTCGTCGGAAAGAAGCTCAGCCCGGCGACCCGCGGAAGTCAACCTGCACTGCTCTGCTAACGGTGAGTTGATAAACCTCCGCTTTGCAACCCCAGTTAGCTCTGTTTTCTCCCCTGTTTTCTCTACACTATCGTCGGAAACTTTGAGGGACCCTACGAGCTAAAACGCAGTTTTCACAGACTCCCTCGGCCCGCGCTGACCCACGTTCTTTCCCGCTACGCTGTGTCGCAAGACCCCGTCGGCTCGGGAAGCTCTTTCCCGCCACGTTGTGTCGCAAGACCCCGTCGGCTCGGAAGCCCGTTCCACGACTATCACAGGCTCCCACACGGCCGCAAGGCCTAGCGCTAGATCGGCGACGCACGTTGCTCCGCGTCGAAAGACCCTAGCTACTAGCTAGCTACTATCTAGCTGCCCTCTGGCTACTTCTAGCCTCCTCTAGCTGCTATCAGCTACTCCTGTTGCTTCTAGCTACTGTTGACTACCCCTGGCTCTTGGTGTGTGTTTCTGTAGCTGTTTATAGTGACTTCTAACGTCATCTGGCTACACCTAGCGACTTTGTAGCTGTATTCTAGCGACTTCTAGCTACACCTAGCGGAATCTAGCGGATTCTAGATACTTTTTCTCCAGACTTCTGGAGAACACTGCGCTTGGCCTACAAAACTCTCTCCGTGTGTCGGAAGACCCTGGTTAGTTTTCTAGCCTTTACTACACCTCAGTGGACAGTTGGAAAACTAAACTAGGCAACATGGCTACTGGCGGTGACGCTACACAACACAACCAGACCCAGGAGGACCCTCAGTAAGTATGTTTCAGTCGCAACTGCAACAGAACCCTGGCAACAGACAACCCGCATAAGCAGCAAGCTGCAACGCTTTTCGCTTGCTACCGGTGTTTCTAGCTAATCCTCGGCCGCTAGGCGTTGATTTTAGCGCCACCAACAACAAGCAACCACCGTAGCCGGGTTACGACGCTAGCTTGCTATCCAGCCGCAGCTTCGCTAGCCTTCCTAGGTTAGCTAGCTCCCGCTAATGCAGCTATAGCCTTTTAGCTCCGCTAGACACTAGCTAGTTTCCAGCCGTCAGGCGTTAACTACAGCTTCTCTAGCTTCTCTTTGGCACGGTTGTTTTTGCTATCGAAGGCCACAGGCCTGCTCTACGCAACCCGCACTACCCAACGAACCGCCGCATCGCTCTGTGTCGTCAGACCTAAACAGCACCAGCCCGACGGCCGCGCTACGCGAGCCCCAGGCTTTGCGGCCTTCCCGTAGTCCGGCGCCTTTTCTTTCACGCAACTAAACAGCTTCTCTGGCCACCACAGTTTCACAACGTGGTCGTCTCTGTTTAGACACCTGATTTTCAGTGGAGCACCACAAGTCCTACTCTTCTACTCCACCACCACTTTTCCTTTTTTTTTATAATTTTATATTATAACTTAAAGGAGAAGTGCTTCTACAATGTCTTGAACTGCTGGTTCCTTCTTTAAGCTACAACTGTGCTTGACCTACAAGACTCTTCCCTGTGTCGGAAGACCCTGGTTAGTTTTCTAGCCTTATTACACCTCAGTGGACAGTTGGAAAACTACACTAGGCAACATGGCTACTGGCGGTGACGCTACACAGCACAACCAGACCCAGGAGGACCTTCAGCAGCGGTGACAACAGCCCTCCCGGGTTCCCGAGGAGGAACGCCACCGGGAATTTCTCATGCAACTGCAGCAACCTGCTGTCCCCTGAGGACAGTCACTCTCGCTGCATGGTTTGCCTGGGTCTAGAGCATGCTCGCCAGGCTCTCGAGACCTCTGGTCTCTACCCCTGCTGCTTCTGCTTCGCGGACGGGGAGAAAAGCTGACGCATCTCACGCGTCAAGAGTCACCAAGACAGGTCCCTGGTCGACACCTCCGAGCCAGGCTGTCCCGACCAGCCCCAAACTTCGAGGCATAGGCCCACCACCTCGTCCTCTCTCTCCAGACCCCTCAACCTTGACGCGTCTCAGAGACACCATGACGAGTCCTTCCTGGGCTCCTCCCCTGCCAGGAAGGCGGCTCGGACCGCCAGCAACAAGCTCCACACGCTCTTCACCACACTGGTAAACAGACCTGTGGAGCCAGACCCAAGACATCAGCCAGGCCTCGCCGGCTGGCTCTGGGTGCTGCTCTCCCTCCAGCGGGATCTCGTCGGCCCACCAACGAGGCTCCCCCGAGCCGGGTGGTTGCGACAACGAGATGTCGGATGCAGCCCTAGGCCTCCACCGACAACTACCGCTGCTACTACTTCACGCAGCGGCCGAAGGCACGAGTCTCACTCGACGTGGTTCCCCAGCGACCCTCGACTACCGACTGCTTCCCTCAACATTACAGGTATGTACATTGTGAAGCTAGGGTTGTTTAGCTATTTAGCTAACTTTTTTGAGGTCGGGAGTAGCAACCTCGTTGGATGGCCGATGCCACCCTAGCATGCTTAGCATTCTAGATAGGCTGCTTTTCAAGGTGGACGACGGACAGCGAGCTCCTCCAGGAGCTCCCTCCGCACGCCAACCCCGACACACCAGCGGTGGTAGGGGTGGCCGCTCTGGCTCCAAGCCCCACCAGGAGAGGGCAGGAGGCCAGCTGGCACCGTCCGGTGCCTCGGCCGGCACCCCCAACCGTGACAGACGCCCGGCTGGGCGTGGCCACGGCCGCCCGCCCCATGGCCCCAGACGAGGCCAGGGCAGAGGCCGTGGGGAGCCACAGAGCAAATGACACCGTCCCCGTCCCAGGGGAGACGAGACCAGACGTCTCCCCTCCCCCCCCTGAGCCTGGATTCGAGTATTCTTCTCACACTCAGACCGCACAGGAAGAGGCGGGGGCTCACGATGCGGAGCATCACCACGGGTGCGGCCGATCATCGACATGTTGTTGTTTCCAATGTTGTACCTGTTTTATTTCCTGTAATGAAGGCCTTCACGCCATTAAAACAAACAACGACAACAACATCGGGGGGACATGAACCCACTGCCAGGGGTAGCCCCCGGGCTCTCCGACACAGTGGGGCGGGACCTTGGCCTTGTGGCGGGCCTAAACGCCACTGGCAGGACGGGTCATGCCGAAATTTTCTCTGGTCCACCAGGGGGTGCCAGCCCTGCGCGATGACGCGCTCCCCTGGCGATGGAGAACCCCCTTGCGCGTCGCCTGACACAGTGGGAACTGTGCGGAGCGTCTCCTTGGGTTCTCCGCACCATAGCGAGAGGTTACAGGCTCCAGTTCGCTATGAGACCCCCTGCATTCGGAGAAGTCCTCTACTCCGATGCACGCGGTGAGGCGGGTCAGGTTCTCCAGCAGGAGATCAACTCTCTGCTGGAGAAGAAGGCTGTCAGAGAGGTACCCCTGAGCCAGAGTCGCAGCGGGTTTTACTCACGCTACTTCCTGGTCAAGAAGAAGGGGGGGGGGCTACGTCCAATCATGGACCTACGAGCTCTCAATCGGTACCTCAAGTCCTTCCGCTTCAAGATGCTGACAGCCAAGTCTCTTGTGCGCTCTATACGCCTGAACGACTGGTTCACATCTATAGACCTGAAAGACGCCTACTTTCACATCCCTATTTACCCACCTCACAGGAAGTTCCTGAGGTTCGGTTTCAAGGGGAAGGTGTACGAGTACACGATTCTCCCCTCTGGGATGTCCCTGAGCCCCAGGGTGTTCGTCAAATGCACCGAGACGGCTCTGGCCCCTCTGCGGCGACGAGGTCTACGTGTAGCAAGCTACATCGACGACTGGCTTCTGAGTGCGTGCTCGCCACAGGAGGCACTGTGGAACACCACTCGGGTGGTGTCCCATATGTCCTCCCTAATGTTCACCATAAATCACGAGAAGTGTGTTATGGTGCCCGCCCAGTCGATCAACTTCATAGGCGTAGCACTGGATTCAGTCTCCTTCACGGCTCGGTTGAGCCCGGAGAGGATCGACGCCTTCCTGAAGTGCGTGGCCCTGTTCCAGAGAGGACACAGACTGCCACTCAGGATCTGCCTACGTATGGCGGGACTGATGGCATCGGCCATCTCCCCGGTGCGGTTGGGCAGACTCCACGCTGGTTGAGGTCTCTACGGGTGCCCACCAGATTCCTCTCGCGGCGAGTGACAATCCCCGGGGAATGCACGCTCGCCCTGAGATGGTGGTCGGACAGACGGATCCTGACGGAGGGAGTCCCCCTTGGTCTACCGTTGACCAGGAAGGTCGTCACTGCGGACGCGAGTCTGAGTGGGTGGGGGGCCACCCACGAAGGCAGGTCAGCCAGAGGGATATGGGATGGAACCTTGAGGTCCGCCCACATCAATTATCTGGAACTCCTAGCGGTCTTCCTCGCGCTGCAAGCGTTCGAGCCGCTCATACGGGGCTGTCATGTCCTCGTCCGTACCGACAGCACGACAACGATGTGCTACATCAACAGGCAGGGTGGACTGAGGTCCTTACGCCTGCACACGTTGGCATACAGGCTTTTGACTTGGTGCGACAGATGTCTTCTGTCACTGACAGCCTGCCACGTCCCGGGACTTTGGACGTTGTCCAGAGGTCTCCTCCGCTACAGCAACTGGTCCCTACACCCGGGTGTAGTGGAACAGATCTGGGACAGGTTCGGGACACCGGTCGCAGACCTGTTCGCTGCAGGCGGGAACGAGAAGTGTCCACTCTTCTTCTCCCTGACAGGCTCACCGACGTTGGGACTGGACGCAATGGCACATCGGTGGCCTCAGGGCCTACTCTATGCTTTTCCTCCACTGGAGTTGATTCCCTTCACCTTAGCCAGGGTGAGGGTTCAGGGCTCGAGCGTGCTCCTAGTGGCGCCAGCCCGAGGATCCTGGAGGCAGGACATCTGTCCCCTCCTCTACGACCGGCCCTGGCAGCTCCCTCTATGGAGGGATCTGCTTACCCAGGCGGGTCACGAGATATTCCACCCGCGCCCGCAGGACCTAGATCTCTGGGTATGGCCGGTGAAGGGTCGACCCTAGTAGCCACAGGCTTGCCCCCTAGAGTCATTGAGACGATTTTGGGAGCCAGGGCCCCTTCAACTAGACAGCGGTACAACACGGCTTGGAACGTGTTTGTGCGCTGGTGTGCTGCGAGGCCGGAACGGGCGGTTCCTTTTCAAGCCTCGGTGGTTCTTATCCTAACCTTCCTGCAGGAATTGTTGGATAGAAACTTGGGGAACTCCTCGGTCAAACTCAACCTGGCAGTCGTTCGGCCTACCATGTGGGTATGGACAACATACCAATAAGTGAGAACTTATTGATTCGTCAGTTCATGAGGGGTGTCAAGCGTGCTCGGCCGGTATCTAGATCCTTAGTTCCGTCCTGGGACCTGACTTTGGTGCTACACGCTCTGTCAAGAGCCCCCTTCGAACCACTGGACACAGTGGGTTTGAAATTTCTCTCACTAGAGACCGCCCTGCTGGTCGCCTTGGCTACAGCGAAGCGATCTAGTGACATGCATGCGCTCTCAGTGAGCTCAAGCTGCATGAGGTTCAGTGGGAATGATAACAGGGTTTCGCTCAGGCCGAACCTGTCGTTCCTGCCGAAGAATTTTCCTTCCGGATGTGCTCCGGTAGATTTGGCGGCTTTCCACCCGCCCCCGTTCGCATCGGCGGAGGACGAGAGACTGAACAGTCTCTGTCCTGTCAGGGCACTGGAACTGTATGTGAACAGGACTGCTGCCTTTAGGAAGGGCAGTCAGTTGTTTGTTGCATGGGACCCTCAGAGAAGAGGGACTCCCATAACCAAGGTGAGACTTTCACAATGGGTTGTGGAAGCCATACAGTTGACTTATGCCGAAAGAGGAGCACAACCCCCGGAGGGTTTGCGGGCTCACTCTACGAGGGGCATGGCTGCATCCTGGGCCCTTGCAAAGGGAGCCTCACTTCAGGATGTGTGTACAGCGGCGAGTTGGTCGTCCCCTTCGACTTTCGCCACGTACTATAACTTGGACGTGGCATCTTTTGGAATTGCTCACGCCGTTCTGGGAGCTGCCGCTAGGTGATGGGACAGTTGGGAACAACGGTCACACACGCACACTTCAGGAGATAGAGCCTAGGGCATATAAGATGGGGAACCATCAGCCCGCGTCTGAGTGCTTAGACAGTTTTCACTGGCTAGCTCCTTAGATAGGTTCTTGTCTACTGTGCCTGTGGTCCAGATAGCCTCCTTGCCTTTCCTTCTCCCCACGGGCAGGGAACTGCTGGGGGAGGGGTCCCGGGTCGGGCCTCCTTTTCAACTGGTGGTAGTGATACGGGGGGTTTATGTACACCCTTAGGCGATTCTTGAGCGAGATGAGCTTAGATAAACTCTGGGTTACTTTAGTAACCTCAGTTTATCAAGCGAATCGAGCGAGAGAATCGCCCTTACTACCCTTCTTGCTTAGAAAGAGCACAGAAAAAAGAACTGGTTGATAGGAATGACGTCTTTCCGGCTGTGCACTGCTTTATAGGCTCTGGGCGGAGCCTGCAGCTACAGCCGTGATAGACAGCTGCACGACCCAATCAGTATTGTTTCGTGAGTATATGGATTTATTCTGTGTTGGCACCATGGAAATGGCGCCACCCTTAGGCGATTCTCTCGCTCGATTCGCTTGATAAACTGAGGTTACTAAAGTAACCCAGAGTTATAGCCCATCGTTTTTTTGATTTTTTGATTTTTTTTTTAACCTCGTTTTTCATCATTTTTAAACATGGGCTATAGCCCCTACCGTACGGCATACTATAACACGCAATTTTTCATCATTTTTGAGGATTTAAAAAAAAATCAAAATTTCAAAAAACATGGGTTATAGCCCATCGTTTTTTTGAATATTTTTTTTTTTTTAAACGTCGTTTTTCATCATTTTTAAACATGGGCTATAGCCCCTACCGTACGGCATACTATAACACGCCATTTTTCATAATTTTTGAGGTTTTAAAAAAAAATCAAAATTTCAAAAAACATGGGTTATAGCCCATCGTTTTTTTTTAAATTTGATTTTTTTTTAAACCTTGTTTTTCATCATTTTTAAACATGGGCTATAGCCCCTAACATACGGCATACTATAGCACGCCGTTTTTCATCATTTTTGAGGATTTAAAAAAAAATCAAAATTTCAAAAACATGGGTTATAGCCCATCGTTTCTTTTTAAATTTGATTTTTTTTAAACCTCGTTTTTCATCATTTTTAAACATGGGCTATAGCCCCTACCGTACGGCATACTATAACACGCCGTTTTTCATCATTTTTGAGGATTTAAAAAAAATTAAAAATTTCAAAAAACATGGGTTATAGCCCATCGTTT
Organism: Protomyctophum parallelum; assembly: GCF_964188405.1. Taxonomy (NCBI): domain Eukaryota; kingdom Metazoa; phylum Chordata; class Actinopteri; order Myctophiformes; family Myctophidae; genus Protomyctophum; species Protomyctophum parallelum. The sequence continues at coordinate 16,102,382 of NC_139704.1, read as the reverse complement.
TTTTGAAAATTTGAATTTTTTTTAAACCTCGTTTTTCATCATTTTTAAACATGGGCTATAGCCCCTACCGTACGGCATACTATAACACGCCATTTTTCATCATTTTTGAGGATTTAAAAAAAAATCAAAATTTCCAAAAACATGGGTTATATAGCCCATCGTTTTTTTGAAAATTTAAAAAAAAATTAAACCTTGTTTTTCATCATTTAAACATGGGCTATAGCCCCTACCGTACGGCATACTATAACACACCGTTTTTCATCATTTTTGAGGATTTAAAAAAATTCAAAATTTCAAAAAACATGGGTTATAGCCCATCGTTTTTTTTAAATTTTGAATTTTTTTTAAACCTCGTTTTTCATCATTTTTAAACATGGGCTATAGCCCCTACCGTACGGCATACTATAACACGCCGTTTTTCATCATTTTTGAGGATTTAATTTTTTTTTAAAATTTTAAAAAACATGGGTTATAGCCCATCGTTTTTTTTTAATTTAAAAAGAAATGTAAACCTCGTTTTTCATCATTTTTAAACATGGGCTATAGCCCCTACCGTACGGCATACTATAACACGCCGTTTTTCATCATTTTTGAGGATTTGAAAAAAATTCAAAATTTCAAAAAACATGGGTTATAGCCCATCGTTTTTTTGAAAATTTGAAAAAAATTTAAACCTCGTTTTTCATCATTTTTAAACATGGGCTATAGCCCCTACCGTACGGCATACTATAACAAGCCGTTTTTCATCATTTTTGAGGATTTAAAAAAAAAAATCAAAATTTCAAAAACATGGGTTATAGCCCATCGTTTTTTGAATTTTTGGAAAAAATAAGTAACCTCATTTTTCATCATTTTTGAACATGGGCTATAGCCCCTACCGTACGGCATACTATAACACGCCGTTTTTCATCATTTTTGAGGATTTGAAAAAAATTCAAAATTTCAAAAAACATGGGTTATAGCCCATCGTTTTTTTGAAAATTTGAAAAAAATTTAAACCTCGTTTTTCATCATTTTTAAACATGGGCTATAGCCCCTACCGTACGGCATACTATAACAAGCCGTTTTTCATCATTTTTGAGGATTTAAAAAAAAAATCAAAATTTCAAAAACATGGGTTATAGCCCATCGTTTTTTGAATTTTTGGAAAAAATAAGTAACCTCATTTTTCATCATTTTTGAACATGGGCTATAGCCCCTACCGTACGGCATACTATATCACGCCGTTTTTCATCATTTTTGAGGATTTTAAAAAAAATCAAAATTTAAAAAAACATGGGTTATAGCCCATCGTTTTTTTTAAATTAAAAAAAAAAAATTAAAACTCGTTTTTCATCATTTTTAAACATGGGCTATAGCCCCTACCGTACGGCATACTATAACACGCCGTTTTTCATCATTTTTGAAGATTTAAAAAAAATTAAAAATTTCAAAAACATGGGTTATAGCCCATCGTTTTTTTTATTTTTTTTTATTTTTTTTAAACCTCGTTTTTCATCATTTTTAAACATGGGCTATAGCCCCTACCGTACGGCATACTATAACACGCCATTTTTCATCATTTTTGAGGATTTAAAAAAAAATCAAATTTTCAAAAAACATGGGTTATAGCCCATTGTTTTTTTTTAAATTTGAATTTTTTTTAAACCTTGTTTTTTATCATTTTTAAACATGGGCTATAGCCCCTACCGTACGGCATACTATAACACGCCGTTTTTCATCATTTTTGAAGATTTAAAAAAAAATAAAAATTTCAAAAACATGGGTTATAGCCCATCGTTTTTTTGATTTTTTTTTTTTTTTTAAACCTCGTTTTTCATCATTTTTAAACATGGGCTATAGCCCCTACCGTACGGCATACTATAACACGCAATTTTTCATCATTTTTGAGGATTTAAAAAAAATTAAAATTTTCAAAAAACATGGGTTATAGCCCATCTTTTTTTTAATTTGAAATTTTTTTAAACCTCGTTTTTCATCATTTTTAAACATGGGCTATAGCCCCTACCGGACGGCATACTATAACACGCCATTTTTCATCATTTTTGAGGATTTAAAAAAAAATCAAAATTTCAAAAAACATGGGTTATAGCCCATCGTTTTTTTTAAATTAAAAAAAATAAATTAAAACTCGTTTTTCATCATTTTTAAACATGGGCTATAGCCCCCTACATCGTTTTTTTTATTTTTTTTTATTTTTTTAAACCTCGTTTTTCATCATTTTTAAACATGGGCTATAGCCCCTACCGTACGGCATACTATAACACGCCATTTTTCATCATTTTTGAGGATTTAAAAAAAAATCAAAATTTCAAAAAACATGGGTTATAGCCCATTGTTTTTTTTTAAATTTGATTTTTTTTTAAACCTTGTTTTTTATCATTTTTAAACATGGGCTATAGCCCCTAACATACGGCATACTATAGCACGCCGTTTTTCATCATTTTTGAGGATTTAAAAAAAAATCTAAATTTCAAAAAACATGGGTTATAGCCCATCGTTTTTTGAACTTTTGGAAAAAATAAGTAACCTCATTTTTCATCATTTTTGAACATGGGCTATAGCCCCTAACGTACGGCATACTATAGCACGCCGTTTTTCATCATTTTTGAGGATTTAAAAAAAAATCTAAATTTCATAAAACATGGGTTATAGCCCATCGTTTTTTTTAAATAAAAAAAAAAAAATTAAACCTCGTTTTTCATCATTTTTAAACATGGGCTATAGCCCCTACCGTACGGCATACTATAACACGCCGTTTTTCATCATTTTTGAAGATTTAAAAAAAAAAAAAAATTTCAAAAACATGGGTTATAGCCCATCGTTTTTTTTATTTTTTTTAATTTTTTTAAACCTCGTTTTTCATCATTTTTAAACATGGGCTATAGCCCCTACCGTACGGCATACTATAACACGCCATTTTTCATCATTTTTGAGGATTTAAAAAAAAAACAAAATTTCAAAAAACATGGGTTATAGCCCATTGTTTTTTTTTAAATTTGAATTTTTTTTAAACCTTGTTTTTCATCATTTTTAAACATGGGCTATAGCCCCTAACATACGTCATACTATAGCACGCCGTTTTTCATCATTTTTGAGGATTTAAAAAAAAAAAAAAAATCAAAAAACATGGGTTATAGCCCATCGTTTTTTTTTTAATTTGATTTTTTTTTAAACCTCGTTTTTCATCATTTTTAAACATGGGCTATAGCCCCTACCGTACGGCATACTATAACACGCCGTTTTTCATCATTTTTGAGGATTTAAAAAAAAATTCAAATTTCAAAAAACATGGGTTATAGCCCATCGTTTTTTTTTTTTTTTTTTTAAATTAAACCTCGTTTTTCATCATTTTTAAACATGGGCTATAGCCCCTACCGTACGGCATACTATAACACGCCATTTTTCATCATTTTTGAGGATTTAAAAAAAAATCTAAATTTCAAAAAACATGGGTTATAGCCCATTGTTTTTTTTTAAATTTGATTTTTTTTAAACCTTGTTTTTCATCATTTTTAAACATGGGCTATAGCCCCTAACATACGGCATACTATAGCACGCCGTTTTTCATCATTTTTGAGGATTTAAAAAAAATAAAAATTTCAAAAAACATGGGTTATAGCCCATCGTTTTTTTTTTAATTTGATTTTTTTTTAAACCTCGTTTTTCATCATTTTTAAACATGGGCTATAGCCCCTACCGTACGGCATACTATAACACGCCGTTTTTCATCATTTTTGAGGATTTAAAAAAAATTTCAAATTTCAAAAAACATGGGTTATAGCCCATCGTTTTTTTTAAATTTAAAAAAAATTTAAACCTCGTTTTTCATCATTTTTAAACATGGGCTATAGCCCCTACCGTACGGCATACTATAACACGCCATTTTTCATCATTTTTGAGGATTTAAAAAAAAATAAAAATTTCAAAAAACATGGGTTATAGCCCATCGTTTTTTTTTTAATTTGATTTTTTTTTAAACCTCGTTTTTCATCATTTTTAAACATGGGCTATAGCCCCTACCGTACGGCATACTATAACACGCCGTTTTTCATCATTTTTGAGGATTTAAAAAAAAATTCAAATTTCAAAAAACATGGGTTATAGCCCATCGTTTTTTTGAAATTTTGAAAAAAATTTAAACCTCGTTTTTCATCATTTTTAAACATGGGCTATAGCCCCTACCGTACGGCATACTATAACACGCAATTTTTCATCATTTTTGAGGATTTAAAACATAGGTTATAGCCCATCGTTTTTTTGAAATTAAAAAAAAAAAAAAAACTTCGTTTTTCATCATTTTTAAACATGGGCTATAGCCCCTACCGTACGGCATACTATAACACATTTTCATCATTTTTGAGGATTTAAAAAAAAATCAAAATTAAAAAAAACATGGGTTATAGCCCATCGTTTTTTTTTTAATTTGATTTTTTTTTTAAACCTCGTTTTTCATCATTTTTAAACATGGGCTATAGCCCCTAACATACGGCATACTATAGCACGCCGTTTTTCATCATTTTTGAGGATTTAAAAAAAAATCTAAATTTCAAAAAACATGGGTTATAGCCCATCGTTTTTTGAACTTTTGGAAAAAATAAGTAACCTCATTTTTCATCATTTTTGAACATGGGCTATAGCCCCTAACGTACGGCATACTATAGCACGCCGTTTTTCATCATTTTTGAGGATTTAAAAAAAAATCTAAATTTCATAAAACATGGGTTATAGCCCATCGTTTTTTTTATTTTTTTTAATTTTTTTAAACCTCGTTTTTCATCATTTTTAAACATGGGCTATAGCCCCTACCGTACGGCATACTATAACACGCCATTTTTCATCATTTTTGAGGATTTAAAAAAAAATCAAAATTTCAAAAAACATGGGTTATAGCCCATTGTTTTTTTTTAAATTTGAATTTTTTTTAAACCTTGTTTTTCATCATTTTTAAACATGGGCTATAGCCCCTAACATACGTCATACTATAGCACGCCGTTTTTCATCATTTTTGAGGATTTAAAAAAAAAAAAAAAATCAAAAAACATGGGTTATAGCCCATCGTTTTTTTTTTAATTTGATTTTTTTTTAAACCTCGTTTTTCATCATTTTTAAACATGGGCTATAGCCCCTACCGTACGGCATACTATAACACGCCGTTTTTCATCATTTTTGAGGATTTAAAAAAAAATTCAAATTTCAAAAAACATGGGTTATAGCCCATCGTTTTTTTTTTTTTTTTTTTAAATTAAACCTCGTTTTTCATCATTTTTAAACATGGGCTATAGCCCCTACCGTACGGCATACTATAACACGCCATTTTTCATCATTTTTGAGGATTTAAAAAAAAATCTAAATTTCAAAAAACATGGGTTATAGCCCATTGTTTTTTTTTAAATTTGATTTTTTTTAAACCTTGTTTTTCATCATTTTTAAACATGGGCTATAGCCCCTAACATACGGCATACTATAGCACGCCGTTTTTCATCATTTTTGAGGATTTAAAAAAAATAAAAATTTCAAAAAACATGGGTTATAGCCCATCGTTTTTTTTTTAATTTGATTTTTTTTTAAACCTCGTTTTTCATCATTTTTAAACATGGGCTATAGCCCCTACCGTACGGCATACTATAACACGCCGTTTTTCATCATTTTTGAGGATTTAAAAAAAATTTCAAATTTCAAAAAACATGGGTTATAGCCCATCGTTTTTTTTAAATTTAAAAAAAATTTAAACCTCGTTTTTCATCATTTTTAAACATGGGCTATAGCCCCTACCGTACGGCATACTATAACACGCCATTTTTCATCATTTTTGAGGATTTAAAAAAAAATAAAAATTTCAAAAAACATGGGTTATAGCCCATCGTTTTTTTTTTAATTTGATTTTTTTTTAAACCTCGTTTTTCATCATTTTTAAACATGGGCTATAGCCCCTACCGTACGGCATACTATAACACGCCGTTTTTCATCATTTTTGAGGATTTAAAAAAAAATTCAAATTTCAAAAAACATGGGTTATAGCCCATCGTTTTTTTGAAATTTTGAAAAAAATTTAAACCTCGTTTTTCATCATTTTTAAACATGGGCTATAGCCCCTACCGTACGGCATACTATAACACGCAATTTTTCATCATTTTTGAGGATTTAAAACATAGGTTATAGCCCATCGTTTTTTTGAAATTAAAAAAAAAAAAAAAACTTCGTTTTTCATCATTTTTAAACATGGGCTATAGCCCCTACCGTACGGCATACTATAACACATTTTCATCATTTTTGAGGATTTAAAAAAAAATCAAAATTAAAAAAAACATGGGTTATAGCCCATCGTTTTTTTTTTAATTTGATTTTTTTTTTAAACCTCGTTTTTCATCATTTTTAAACATGGGCTATAGCCCCTAACATACGGCATACTATAGCACGCCGTTTTTCATCATTTTTGAGGATTTAAAAAAAAATCTAAATTTCAAAAAACATGGGTTATAGCCCATCGTTTTTTGAACTTTTGGAAAAAATAAGTAACCTCATTTTTCATCATTTTTGAACATGGGCTATAGCCCCTAACGTACGGCATACTATAGCACGCCGTTTTTCATCATTTTTGAGGATTTAAAAAAAAATCTAAATTTCATAAAACATGGGTTATAGCCCATCGTTTTTTTTTAATTAAAAAAAAAAAATTAAACCTCGTTTTTCATCATTTTTAAACATGGGCTATAGCCCCTACCGTACGGCATACTATAACACGCCGTTTTTCATCATTTTTGAAGATTTAAAAAAATTTAAAAATTTCCAAAAAATGGGTTATAGCCCATCTTTTTTTTTTAATTTAAAAAAAAATTTAAACCTCGTTTTTCATCATTTTTAAACATGGGCTATAGCCCCTAACATACGGCATACTATAGCACGCCGTTTTTCATCATTTTTGAGGATTTTAAAAAATATAAAAATTTCAAAAAACATGGGTTATAGCCCATCGTTTTTTTTTTAATTTGATTTTTTTTTAAACCTCGTTTTTCATCATTTTTAAACATGGGCTATAGCCCCTACCGTACGGCATACTATAACACGCCGTTTTTCATCATTTTTGAGGATTTTAAAAAAAATTCAAATTTCAAAAAACATGGGTTATAGCCCATCGTTTTTTTTTTTTTTTTTTTAATTTTTAAACCTCGTTTTTCATCATTTTTAAACATGGGCTATAGCCCCTACCGTACGGCATACTATAACACGCCATTTTTCATCATTTTTGAGGATTTAAAAAAAAATCAAATTTTCAAAAAACATGGGTTATAGCCCATTGTTTTTTTTTTAATTTGAATTTTTTTTAAACCTTGTTTTTCATCATTTTTAAACATGGGCTATAGGCCCTAACATACGGCATACTATAGCACGCCGTTTTTCATCATTTTTGAGGATTTAAAAAAAAAAAAAAATTTCAAAAAACATGGGTTATAGCCCATCGTTTTGTTTTTAATTTGATTTTTTTTTAAACCTCGTATTTCATCATTTTTAAACATGGGCTATAGCCCCTACCGTACGGCATACTATAACACGCCGTTTTTCATCATTCTTGAGGATTTAAAAAAAAATTCAAATTTCAAAAAACATGGGTTATAGCCCATCGTTTTTTTGAAAATTTGAAAAAAAATTAAACCTCGTTTTTCATCATTTTTAAACATGGGCTATAGCCCCTACCGTACGGCATACTATAACACGCCATTTTTCATCATTTTTGAGGATTTAAAAAAAAATCAAAATTTCAAAAAACATGGGTTATAGCCCATCGTTTTTTGAATTTTTGGAAAAAATAAGTAACCTCATTTTTCATCATTTTTGAACATGGGCTATAGCCCCTAACATACGGCATACTATAGCACGCCATTTTTCATCATTTTTGAGGATTTAAAAAAAAATCTAAATTTCATAAAACATGGGTTATAGCCCATCGTTTTTTTTAAATTAAAAAAAAAAAATTAAACCTCGTTTTTCATCATTTTTAAACATGGGCTATAGCCCCTACCGTACGGCATACTATAACACGCCGTTTTTCATCATTTTTGAAGATTTAAAAAAAATTAAAAATTTCAAAAACATGGGTTATAGCCCATAGTTTTTTTTATTTTTTTTTATTTTTTTAAACCTCGTTTTTCATCATTTTTAAACATGGGCTATAGCCCCTACCGTACGGCATACTATAACACGCCATTTTTCATCATTTTTGAGGATTTAAAAAAAAATCAAAATTTCAAAAAACATGGGTTATAGCCCATTGTTTCTTTTTAAATTTGAATTTTTTTTAAACCTTGTTTTTCATCATTTTTAAACATGGGCTATAGCCCCTAACATACGGCATACTATAGCACGCCGTTTTTCATCATTTTCGAGGATTTTAAAAAAAATCTAAATTTCAAAAAACATGGGTTATAGCCCATCGTTTTTTGAACTTTTGGAAAAAATAAGTAACCTCATTTTTCATCATTTTTGAACATGGGCTATAGCCCCTAACGTACGGCATACTATAGCACGCCGTTTTTCATCATTTTTGAGGATTTAAAAAAAAATCTAAATTTCATAAAACATGGGTTATAGCCCATCGTTTTTTTTAAATAAAAAAAAAAAAATTAAACCTCGTTTTTCATCATTTTTAAACATGGGCTATAGCCCCTACCGTACGGCATACTATAACACGCCGTTTTTCATCATTTTTGAAGATTTAAAAAAAAAAAAAAATTCAAAAACATGGGTTATAGCCCATCGTTTTTTTTAATTTTTTTAATTTTTTTAAACCTCGTTTTTCATCATTTTTAAACATGGGCTATAGCCCCTACCGTACGGCATACTATAACACGCCATTTTTCATCATTTTTGAGGATTTAAAAAAAAATCAAAATTTCAAAAAACATGGGTTATAGCCCATTGTTTTTTTTTAAATTTGAATTTTTTTTAAACCTTGTTTTTCATCATTTTTAAACATGGGCTATAGCCCCTAACATACGTCATACTATAGCACGCCGTTTTTCATCATTTTTGAGGATTAAAAAAAAAAAAAAAAAATCAAAAAACATGGGTTATAGCCCATCGTTTTTTTTTTAATTTGATTTTTTTTTAAACCTCGTTTTTCATCATTTTTAAACATGGGCTATAGCCCCTACCGTACGGCATACTATAACACGCCATTTTTCATCATTTTTGAGGATTTAAAAAAAAATCTAAATTTAAAAAAACATGGGTTATAGCCCATTGTTTTTTTTTTAAATTTGATTTTTTTTTAAACCTTGTTTTTCATCATTTTTAAACATGGGCTATAGCCCCTAACATACGGCATACTATAGCACGCCGTTTTTCATCATTTTTGAGGATTTAAAAAAAAATAAAAATTTCAAAAAACATGGGTTATAGCCCATCGTTTTTTTTTTAATTTGATTTTTTTTTAAACCTCGTTTTTCATCATTTTTAAACATGGGCTATAGCCCCTACCGTACGGCATACTATAACACGCCGTTTTTCATCATTTTTGAGGATTTAAAAAAAAATTCAAATTTCAAAAAACATGGGTTATAGCCCATCGTTTTTTTGAAATTTTGAAAAAAATTTAAACCTCGTTTTTCATCATTTTTAAACATGGGCTATAGCCCCTACCGTACGGCATACTATAACACGCCATTTTTCATCATTTTTGAGGATTTAAAACATAGGTTATAGCCCATCGTTTTTTTTAAATTAAAAAAAAAAATTAAACTTCGTTTTTCATCATTTTTAAACATGGGCTATAGCCCCTACCGTACGGCATACTATAACACATTTTCATCATTTTTGAGGATTTAAAAAAAAATCAAAATAAAAAAAAACATGGGTTATAGCCCATCGTTTTTTTTTTAATTTGATTTTTTTTTTAAACCTCGTTTTTCATCATTTTTAAACATGGGTTATAGCCCATCGTTTTTTGAACTTTTGGAAAAAATAAGTAACCTCATTTTTCATCATTTTTGAACATGGGCTATAGCCCCTAACGTACGGCATACTATAGCACGCCGTTTTTCATCATTTTTGAGGATTTAAAAAAAAATCTAAATTTCATAAAACATGGGTTATAGCCCATCGTTTTTTTTAAATTAAAAAAAAAAAATTAAACCTCGTTTTTCATCATTTTTAAACATGGGCTATAGCCCCTACCGTACGGCATACTATAACACGCCGTTTTTCATCATTTTTGAAGATTTAAAAAAAATTCAAAATTTCAAAAACATGGGTTATAGCCCATCGTTTTTTTTTAATTTTTAAAAAATTTTAAACCTCGTTTTTCATCATTTTTAAACATGGGCTATAGCCCCTAACATACGGCATACTATAGCACGCCGTTTTTCATCATTTTTGAGGATTTTAAAAAAAATAAAAATTTCAAAAAACATGGGTTATAGCCCATCGTTTTTTTTTTAATTTGATTTTTTTTTAAACCTCGTTTTTCATCATTTTTAAACATGGGCTATAGCCCCTACCGTACGGCATACTATAACACGCCGTTTTTCATCATTTTTGAGGATTTAAAAAAAAATTCAAATTTCAAAAAACATGGGTTATAGCCCATCGTTTTTTTAAAAATTTTAAAGAAATTTAAACCTCGTTTTTCATCATTTTTAAACATGGGCTATAGCCCCTACCGTACGGCATACTATAACACGCCATTTTTCATCATTTTTGAGGATTTAAAAAAAAATCAAAATTTCAAAAAACATGGGTTATAGCCCATTGTTTTTTTTTTAATTTGAATTTTTTTTAAACCTTGTTTTTCATCATTTTTAAACATGGGCTATAGCCCCTAACATACGGCATACTATAGCACGCCGTTTTTCATCATTTTTGAGGATTTAAAAAAAAATAAAAATTTCAAAAAACATGGGTTATAGCCCATCGTTTTTTTGAAATTTTGAAAAAAATTTAAACCTCGTTTTTCATCATTTTTAAACATGGGCTATAGCCCCTACCGTACGGCATACTATAACACGCCATTTTTCATCATTTTTGAGGATTTAAAAAAAATCAAAATTTCAAAAAACATGGGTTATAGCCCATCGTTTTTTGAATTTTTGGAAAAAATAAGTAACCTCATTTTTCATCATTTTTGAACATGGGCTATAGCCCCTAACATACGGCATACTATAGCACGCCATTTTTCATCATTTTTGAGGATTAAAAAAAAAATCAAAATTTCAAAAAACATGGGTTATAGCCCATCGTTTTTTGAATTTTTGGAAAAAATAAGTAACCTCATTTTTCATCATTTTTGAACATGGGCTATAGCCCCTAACATACGGCATACTATAGCACGCCGTTTTTCATCATTTTTGAGGATTTTTAAAAAAATCTAAATTTAAAAAAACATGGGTTATAGCCCATCGTTTTTTTTTAATTTTGAAAAAAATTTAAACCTCGTTTTTCATCATTTTTAAACATGGGCTATAGCCCCTACCGTACGGCATACTATAACACGCCATTTTTCATCATTTTTGAGGATTTAAAAAAAATCAAAATTTCAAAGAACATGGGTTATAGCCCATTGTTTTTTTTTTAATTTGAATTTTTTTTAAACCTTGTTTTTCATCATTTTTAAACATGGGCTATAGCCCCTAACATACGGCATACTATAGCACGCCGTTTTTCATCATTTTTGAGGATTAAAAAAAAAATCTAAATTAAAAAAAACATGGGTTATAGCCCATCGTTTTTTTTTTAATTTTGAAAAAAATTTAAACCTCGTTTTTCATCATTTTTAAACATGGGCTATAGCCCCTACCGTACGGCATACTATAACACGCCATTTTTCATCATTTTTGAGGATTTAAAAAAAATCAAAATTTCAAAGAACATGGGTTATAGCCCATTGTTTTTTTTTAAATTTGAATTTTTTTTAAACCTTGTTTTTCATCATTTTTAAACATGGGCTATAGCCCCTAACATACGGCATACTATAGCACGCCGTTTTTCATCATTTTTGAGGATTTAAAAAAAAAAAAAAAATTCAAAAAACATGGGTTATAGCCCATCGTTTTTTTTTTAATTTGATATTTTTTTAAACCTCGTTTTTCATCATTTTTAAACATGGGCTATAGCCCCTAACATACGGCATACTATAGCACGCCGTTTTTCATCATTTTTGAGGATTTAAAAAAAAATCTAAATTTCAAAAAACATGGGTTATAGCCCATTTTTTTTTTTTAAATTTTGAAAAAAATTTAAACCTCGTTTTTCATCATTTTTAAACATGGGCTATAGCCCCTACCGTACGGCATACTATAACACGCCATTTTTCATCATTTTTGAGGATTAAAAAAAAATCAAAATTAAAAAAAACATGGGTTATAGCCCATTGTTTTTTTTTAAATTTGATTTTTTTTTAAACCTTGTTTTTCATCATTTTTAAACATGGGCTATAGCCCCTAACATACGGCATACTATAGCACGCCGTTTTTCATCATTTTTGAGGATTAAAAAAAAAAAAAAAAAATCAAAAAACATGGGTTATAGCCCATCGTTTTTTTTTTTTTGATTTTTTTTAAAACCTCGTTTTTCATCATTTTTAAACATGGGCTATAGCCCCTACCGTACGGCATACTATAACACGCCATTTTTCATCATTTTTGAGGATTTAAAAAAAAATCAAAATTTCAAAAAACATGGGTTATAGCCCATCGTTTTTTGAATTTTTGGAAAAAATAAGTAACCTCATTTTTCATCATTTTTGAACATGGGCTATAGCCCCTAACATACGGCATACTATAGCACGCCATTTTTCATCATTTTTGAGGATTTAAAAAAAAATCAAAATTTCAAAAAACATGGGTTATAGCCCATCGTTTTTTGAATTTTTGGAAAAAATAAGTAACCTCATTTTTCATCATTTTTGAACATGGGCTATAGCCCCTAACATACGGCATACTATAGCACGCCGTTTTTCATCATTTTTGAGGATTTTTAAAAAAATCTAAATTTAAAAAAACATGGGTTATAGCCCATCGTTTTTTTTGAAATTTTGAAAAAAATTTAAACCTCGTTTTTCATCATTTTTAAACATGGGCTATAGCCCCTACCGTACGGCATACTATAACACGCCATTTTTCATCATTTTTGAGGATTTAAAAAAAATCAAAATTTCAAAAAACATGGGTTATAGCCCATTGTTTTTTTTTTAATTTGATTTTTTTTTAAACCTTGTTTTTCATCATTTTAAAACATGGGCTATAGCCCCTAACATACGGCATACTATAGCACGCCGTTTTTCATCATTTTTGAGGATTAAAAAAAAAAAAAAAAATTCAAAAAACATGGGTTATAGCCCATCGTTTTTTTTTTTTTTTGATTTTTTTTTAAACCTCGTTTTTCATCATTTTTAAACATGGGCTATAGCCCCTAACATACGGCATACTATAGCACGCCGTTTTTCATCATTTTTGAGGATTTAAAAAAAAATCTAAATTTCAAAAAACATGGGTTATAGCCCATCGTTTTTTTTGAAATTTTGAAAAAAATTTTAACCTCGTTTTTCATCATTTTTAAACATGGGCTATAGCCCCTACCGTACGGCATACTATAACACGCCATTTTTCATCATTTTTGAGGATTAAAAAAAAATCAAAATTTAAAAAAACATGGGTTATAGCCCATTGTTTTTTTTTAAATTTGATTTTTTTTTAAACCTTGTTTTTCATCATTTTTAAACATGGGCTATAGCCCCTAACATACGGCATACTATAGCACGCCGTTTTTCATCATTTTTGAGGATTAAAAAAAAAAAAAAAAAAATCAAAAAACATGGGTTATAGCCCATCGTTTTTTTTTTATTTGATTTTTTTTAAAACCTCGTTTTTCATCATTTTTAAACATGGGCTATAGCCCCTACCGTACGGCATACTATAACACGCCGTTTTTCATAATTTTTGAGGATTAAAAAAAAAATTCAAATTTAAAAAAACATGGGTTATAGCCCATCGTTTTTTTGAAAATTTGAATTTTTTTTAAACCTCGTTTTTCATCATTTTTAAACATGGGCTATAGCCCCTACCGTACGGCATACTATAACACGCCGTTTTTCATCATTTTTGAGGATTTAAAAAAAATTCAAAATTTCAAAAAACATGGGTTATAGCCCATCGTTTTTTTAATGTTTGGAAAAAATAAGTAACCTCATTTTTCATCATTTTTGAACATGGGCTATAGCCCCTAACATACGGCATACTATAGCACGCAATTTTTCATCATTTTTGAGGATTTAAAAAAAAATCTAAATTTCAAAAAACATGGGTTATAGCCCATCGTTTTTTTGAAATTTTGAAAAAAATTTAAACCTCGTTTTTCATCATTTTTAAACATGGGCTATAGCCCCTACCGTACGGCATACTATAACACGCCGTTTTTCATCATTTTTGAGGATTTAATTTTTTTTTTAAATTTCAAAAAACATGGGTTATAGCCCATCGTTTTTTTGAAATTTTGAATTTTTTTTAAACCTCGTTTTTCATCATTTTTAAACATGGGCTATAGCCCCTACCGTACGGCATACTATAACACGCCATTTTTCATCCTCAAAAATGATGAAAAACGGCGTGTTATAGTAAAGAAATTTAAAATTTCGAAAAAACGATGGGCTATAACCCATGTTTTTCGAAAAAACATGGGTTATAGCCCATCGTTTTTTGAATTTTTGGAAAAAATAAGTAACCTCATTTTTCATCATTTTTTAACATGGGCTATAGCCCCTAACATACGGCATACTATAGCACGCCGTTTTTCATCATTTTTGAGGATTTTAAAAAAAATCTAAATTTCAAAAAACATGGGTTATAGCCCATCGTTTTTTTTGAAATTTTGAAAAAAAATTAAACCTCGTTTTTCATCATTTTTAAACATGGGCTATAGCCCCTAACATACGGCATACTATAGCACGCCGTTTTTCATCATTTTTGAGGATTAAAAAATAAATAAAAAATTAAAAAAACATGGGTTATAGCCCATCGTTTTTTCTTTTTTTTGATTTTTTTTAAAACCTCGTTTTTCATCATTTTTAAACATGGGCTATAGCCCCTACCGTACGGCATACTATAACACGCCGTTTTTCATCATTTTTGAGGATTTAAAAAAAAATTCAAATTTCAAAAAACATGGGTTATAGCCCATCGTTTTTTTGAAAATTTGAAATTTTTTTAAACCTCGTTTTTCATCATTTTTAAACATGGGCTATAGCCCCTACCGTACGGCATACTATAACACGCCGTTTTTCATCATTTTTGAGGATTTAAAAAAAATTCAAAATTTCAAAAAACATGGGTTATAGCCCATCGTTTTTTGAATTTTTGGAAAAAATAAGTAACCTCATTTTTCATCATTTTTGAACATGGGCTATAGCCCCTAACATACGGCATACTATAGCACGCCGTTTTTCATCATTTTTGAGGATTTAAAAAAAAATCTAAATTTCAAAAAACATGGGTTATAGCCCATCGTTTTTTTGAAATTTTGAAAAAAATTTAAACCTCGTTTTTCATCATTTTTAAACATGGGCTATAGCCCCTACCGTACGGCATACTATAACACGCCGTTTTTCATCATTTTTGAGGATTTAAAAAAAATTAAAATTTTCAAAAAACATGGGTTATAGCCCATCGTTTTTTTGAAATTTTGAAAAAAATTTAAACCTCGTTTTACATCATTTTTAAACATGGGCTATAGCCCCTACCGTACGGCATACTATAACACGCCATTTTTCATCATTTTTGAGGATTTAAAAAAAATCAAAATTTCAAAGAACATGGGTTATAGCCCATTGTTTTTTTTTTAATTTGAATTTTTTTTAAACCTTGTTTTTCATCATTTTTAAACATGGGCTATAGCCCCTAACATACGGCATACTATAGCACGCCGTTTTTCATCATTTTTGAGGATTTAAAAAAAAAAAAAAAATTCAAAAAACATGGGTTATAGCCCATCGTTTTTTTGAAATTTTGAAAAAAATTTAAACCTCGTTTTTCATCATTTCTAAACATGGGCTATAGCCCCTACCGTACGGCATACTATAACACGCCATTTTTCATCATTTTTGAGGATTTAAAAAAAAATCAAAATTTCAAAAAACATGGGTTATAGCCCATCGTTTTTTGAAATTTTGGAAAAAATAAGTAACCTCATTTTTCATCATTTTTGAACATGGGCTATAGCCCCTAACATACGGCATACTATAGCACGCCATTTTTCATCATTTTTGAGGATTTAAAAAAAAATCAAAATTTCAAAAACATGGGTTATAGCCCATCGTTTTTTGAATTTTTGGAAAAAATAAGTAACCTCATTTTTCATCATTTTTGAACATGGGCTATAGCCCCTAACATACGGCATACTATAGCACGCCGTTTTTCATCATTTTTGAGGATTTTTAAAAAAATCTAAATTTAAAAAAACATGGGTTATAGCCCATCGTTTTTTTTTTAATTTTGAAAAAAATTTAAACCTCGTTTTTCATCATTTTTAAACATGGGCTATAGCCCCTACCGTACGGCATACTATAACACGCCATTTTTCATCATTTTTGAGGATTTAAAAAAAATCAAAATTTCAAAGAACATGGGTTATAGCCCATTGTTTTTTTTTTAATTTGAATTTTTTTTAAACCTTGTTTTTCATCATTTTTAAACATGGGCTATAGCCCCTAACATACGGCATACTATAGCACGCCGTTTTTCATCATTTTTGAGGATTTAAAAAAAAAAAAAAAAATCCAAAAACATGGGTTATAGCCCATCGTTTTTTTTTTAATTTGATTTTTTTTTAAACCTCGTTTTTCATCATTTTTAAACATGGGCTATAGCCCCTAACATACGGCATACTATAGCACGCCGTTTTTCATCATTTTTGAGGATTTAAAAAAAAATCTAAATTTCAAAAAACATGGGTTATAGCCCTTTTTTTTTTTTGAAATTTTGAAAAAAATTTAAACCTCGTTTTTCATCATTTTTAAACATGGGCTATAGCCCCTACCGTACGGCATACTATAACACGCCATTTTTCATCATTTTTGAGGATTAAAAAAAAATCAAAATTTAAAAAAACATGGGTTATAGCCCATTGTTTTTTTTTAAATTTGATTTTTTTTTAAACCTTGTTTTTCATCATTTTTAAACATGGGCTATAGCCCCTAACATACGGCATACTATAGCACGCCGTTTTTCATCATTTTTGAGGATTAAAAAAAAAAAAAAAAAAATCAAAAAACATGGGTTATAGCCCATCGTTTTTTTTTAATTTGATTTTTTTTTAAACCTCGTTTTTCATCATTTTTAAACATGGGCTATAGCCCCTACCGTACGGCATACTATAACACGCCGTTTTTCATCATTTTTGAGGATTAAAAAAAAAATTCAAATTAAAAAAAACATGGGTTATAGCCCATCGTTTTTTTGAAAATTTGAAATTTTTTTAAACCTCGTTTTTCATCATTTTTAAACATGGGCTATAGCCCCTACCGTACGGCATACTATAACACGCCGTTTTTCATCATTTTTGAGGATTTAAAAAAAATTCAAAATTTCAAAAAACATGGGTTATAGCCCATCGTTTTTTGAATTTTTGGAAAAAATAAGTAACCTCATTTTTCATCATTTTTGAACATGGGCTATAGCCCCTAACATACGGCATACTATAGCACGCCGTTTTTCATCATTTTTGAGGATTTAAAAAAAAATCTAAATTTCAAAAAACATGGGTTATAGCCCATCGTTTTTTTGAAATTTTGAAAAAAATTTAAACCTCGTTTTTCATCATTTTTAAACATGGGCTATAGCCCCTACCGTACGGCATACTATAACACGCCGTTTTTCATCATTTTTGAGGATTTAAAAAAAATTAAAAATTTCAAAAAACATGGGTTATAGCCCATCGTTTTTTTGAAATTTTGAAAAAATTTTAAACCTCGTTTTTCATCATTTTTAAACATGGGCTATAGCCCCTACCGTACGGCATACTATAACACGCCATTTTTAAATCCTCAAAAATGATGAAAAACGGCGTGCTATAGTATGCCGTACGTTAGGGGCTATAGCCCATGTTTAAAAATGATGAAAAACGAGGTTTAAAAAAATTTCAAAATTTCAAAAAGATGATGGGCTATAACCCATGTTTTTTTAAATTTAGATTTTTTTTCAAATCCTCAAAAATGATGAAAAACGGCGTGTTATAGTATGCCGTACGGTAGGGCTATAGCCCATGTTTAAAAATGATGAAAAACGAGGTTTAAAAAAAATCAAAATAAAAAAAAAACGATGGGCCATAACCCATGTTTTTTGAAATTTAGAAATTTTTTCAAATCCTCAAAAATGATGAAAAACGGCGTGTTATAGTATGCCGTACGGTAGGGGCTATAGCCCATGTTTCAAAATGATGAAAAACAAGGTTTAAAAAAGATTCAAATTAAAAAAAAAAACGATGGGCTATAACCCATGTTTTTTGAAATTTAGATTTTTTTTTAAATCCTCAAAAATGATGAAAAACGGCGTGCTATAGTATGCCGTATGTTAGGGGCTATAGCCCATGTTTAAAAATGATGAAAAACAAGGTTTAAAAAAAAATTAAATTAAAAAAAAAACGATGGGCTATAACCCATGTTTTTTGAAATTTTGAAATTTTTTGAAATCCTCAAAAATGATGAAAAATGGCGTGTTATAGTATGCCGTACGGTAGGGGCTATAGCCCATGTTTAAAAATGATGAAAAACGAGGTTTCAAAACATTTCAAAATTTCAAAAAAACAATGGGCTATAACCCATGTTAAAAAAAAAAAAAAAAAAAAAAAGAATCCTCAAAAATGATGAAAAACGGCGTGTTATAGTATGCCGTACGGTAGGGGCTATAGCCCATGTTTCAAAATGATGAAAAACAAGGTTTAAAAAAGATTCAAATTTAAAAAAAACGATGGGCTATAACCCATGTTTTTTGAAATTTTGATTTTTTTTTAAATCCTCAAAAATGATGAAAAACGGCGTGCTATAGTATGCCGTATGTTAGGGGCTATAGCCCATGTTCAAAAATGATGAAAAATGAGGTTACTTATTTTTTCCAAAATTTAAAAAAACGATGGGCTATAACCCATGTTTTTTGAAATTTTGAATTTTTTTTAAATCCTCAAAAATGATGAAAAATGGCGTGTTATAGTATGCCGTACGGTAGGGGCTATAGCCCATGTTTAAAAATGATGAAAAACGAGGTTTCAAAACATTTCAAAATTTCAAAAAAACGATGGGCTATAACCCATGTTTTTTTAAATTAAAAAAAAAAATTAAATCCTCAAAAATGATGAAAAACGGCGTGTTATAGTATGCCGTACGGTAGGGGCTATAGCCCATGTTTAAAAATGATGAAAAACACGGTTAAAAAAAAGATCTAATTTTCAAAAAAACGATGGGCTATAACCCATGTTTTTTTTAATTTAGATTTTTTTTTTAATCCTCAAAAATGATGAAAAACGGCGTGCTATAGTATGCCGTATGTTAGGGGCTATAGCCCATGTTTAAAAATGATGAAAAACAAGGTTTAAAAAAAATTAAAATTTTAAAAAGAACGATGGGCTATAACCCATGTTTTTTGAAATTTAGATTTTTTTTTAATCCTCTAAAATGATGAAAAATGGCGTGTTATAGTATGCCGTACGGTAGGGGCTATAGCCCATGTTTAAAAATGATGAAAAACGAGGTTTAAAAAAAAGAAAAAAAAATCAAAAAAACGATGGGCTATAACCCATGTTTTTGAAATTTAGATTTTTTTTTAAATCCTCAAAAATGATGAAAAACGGCGTGCTATAGTATGCCGTACGTTAGGGGCTATAGCCCATGTTCAAAAATGATGAAAAATGAGGTTACTTATTTTTTCCAAAAATTAAAAAAACGATGGGCTATAACCCATGTTTTTGAAATTTTGATTTTTTTTTCAAATCCTCAAAAATGATGAAAAACGGCGTGTTATAGTATGCCGTACGGTAGGGGCTATAGCCCATGTTTAAAAATGATGAAAAACGAGGTTTAAAAAAAATTCAAAATTTCAAAAAAACGATGGGCTATAACCCATGTTTTTTGAAATTTAGATTTTTTTTTAAATCCTCAAAAATGATGAAAAACGGCGTGCTATAGTATGCCGTATGTTAGGGGCTATAGCCCATGTTTAAAAATGATGAAAAACAAGGTTTAAAAAAAATTCAAATTTAAAAAAAAACGATGGGCTATAACCCATGTTTTTTGAAATTTTGATTTTTTTTTAAATCCTCAAAAATGATGAAAAATTGCGTGTTATAGTATGCCGTACGGTAGGGGCTATAGCCCATGTTTAAAAATGATGAAAAACGAGGTTTAAAAAAAATTAAAAATTTCAAAAAAACGATGGGCTATAGCCTAACCCATGTTTTTTGAAATTTAGATTTTTTTTTAAATCCTCAAAAATGATGAAAAACGGCGTGCTATAGTATGCCGTACGTTAGGGGCTATAGCCCATGTTCAAAAATGATGAAAAATGAGGTTACTTATTTTTTCCAAAAATTCAAAAAATGATGGGCTATAACCCATGTTTTTGAAATTTTGATTTTTTTTTTCAAATCCTCAAAAATGATGAAAGATTGCGTGTTATAGTATGCCGTACGGTAGGGGCTATAGCCCATGTTTAAAAATGATGAAAAACGAGGTTTAAAAAAATTTTAAAATTTAAAAAAAACGATGGGCTATAACCCATGTTTTTTGAAATTTTGATTTTTTTTTAAATCCTCAAAAATGATGAAAAACGGCGTGCTATAGTATGCCGTACGTTAGGAGCTATAGCCCATGTTCAAAAATGATGAAAAATGAGGTTACTTATTTTTTCCAAAAATTCAAAAAATGATGGGCTATAACCCATGTTTTCGAAATTTTGATTTTTTTTTCAAATCCTAAAAAATGATGAAAAACGGCGTGTTATAGTATGCCGTACGGTAGGGGCTATAGCCCATGTTTCAAAATGATGAAAAACAAGGTTTAAAAAAGATTCAAATTTTTAAAAAAACGATGGGCTATAACCCATGTTTTTTGAAATTTAGATTTTTTTTTTAAATCCTCAAAAATGATGAAAAACGGCGTGCTATAGTATGTCGTATGTTAGGGGCTATAGCCCATGTTTAAAAATGATGAAAAACAAGGTTTAAAAAAAAATTAAATTTAAAAAAAAACGATGGGTTATAACCCATGTTTTTTGAAATTTTGATTTTTTTTTTAATCCTCAAAAATGATGAAAAATTGCATGTTATAGTATGCCGTACGGTAGGGGCTATAGCCCATGTTTAAAAATGATGAAAAACGAGGTTTAAAAAAAAATAAAAATTTCAAAAAAAAGATGGGCTATAACCCATGTTTTTTGAAATTTAGATTTTTTTTTAAATCCTCAAAAATGATGAAAAATTGCGTGTTATAGTATGCCGTACGGTAGGGGCTATAGCCCATGTTTAAAAATGATGAAAAACGAGGTTTAAAAAAAATTAAAATTTTCAAAAAAACGATGGGCTATAGCCTAACCCATGTTTTTTGAAATTTAGATTTTTTTTTTAATCCTCAAAAATGATGAAAAACGGCGTGCTATAGTATGCCGTACGTTAGGGGCTATAGCCCATGTTCAAAAATGATGAAAAATGAGGTTACTTATTTTTTCCAAAAATTCAAAAAATGATGGGCTATAACCCATGTTTTTGAAATTTTGATTTTTTTTTTCAAATCCTCAAAAATGATGAAAGATTGCGTGTTATAGTATGCCGTACGGTAGGGGCTATAGCCCATGTTTAAAAATGATGAAAAACACGGTTAAAAAAAAGATCTAATTTTCAAAAAAACGATGGGCTATAACCCATGTTTTTTTAAATTTAGATTTTTTTTTTAATCCTCAAAAATGATGAAAAACGGCGTGCTATAGTATGCCGTATGTTAGGGGCTATAGCCCATGTTTAAAAATGATGAAAAACAAGGTTTAAAAAAATTCAAAATTTCAAAAAGATGATGGGCTATAACCCATGTTTTTTGAAATTTAGATTTTTTTTTTAATCCTCAAAAATGATGAAAAATGGCGTGTTATAGTATGCCGTACGGTAGGGGCTATAGCCCATGTTTAAAAATGATGAAAAACGAGGTTTAAAAAAAATCAAAATTAAAAAAAAACGATGGGCCATAACCCATGTTTTTTTTAATTTAGAAATTTTTTCAAATCCTCAAAAATGATGAGAAACGGCGTGTTATAGTATGCCGTACGGTAGGGGCTATAGCCCATGTTTAAAAATGATGAAAAACGAGGTTTAAAAAAATTTCAAAATTTCAAAAAAAAACGATGGGCTATAACCCATGTTTTTTTGAAATTTAGATTTTTTTTTTAAATCCTCAAAAATGATGAAAAACGGCGTGCTATAGTATGCCGTACGTTAGGGGCTATAGCCCATGTTCAAAAATGATGAAAAATGAGGTTACTTATTTTTTCCAAAAATTCAAAAAACGATGGGCTATAACCCATGTTTTTGATTTTTTTTTTTTTTTTTCAAATCCTCAAAAATGATGAAAAACGGCGTGTTATAGTATGCCGTACGGTAGGGGCTATAGCCCATGTTTCAAAATGATGAAAAACAAGGTTTAAAAAAGATTCAAATTTAAAAAAAACGATGGGCTATAACCCATGTTTTTTGAAATTTTGATTTTTTTTTTAATCCTCAAAAATGATGAAAAACGGCGTGCTATAGTATGCCGTATGTTAGAGGCTATAGCCCATGTTCAAAAATGATGAAAAATGAGGTTACTTATTTTTTCCAAAATTTAAAAAAACGATGGGCTATAACCCATGTTTTTTGAAATTTTGAATTTTTTTTAAATCCTCAAAAATGATGAAAAATGGCGTGTTATAGTATGCCGTACGGTAGGGGCTATAGCCCATGTTTAAAAATGATGAAAAACGAGGTTTCAAAACATTTCAAAATTTCAAAAAAACGATGGGCTATAACCCATGTTTTTTTTAATTAAAAAAAAAAATTAAATCCTCAAAAATGATGAAAAACGGCGTGTTATAGTATGCCGTACGGTAGGGGCTATAGCCCATGTTTAAAAATGATGAAAAACACGGTTAAAAAAAAGATCTAATTTTCAAAAAAACGATGGGCTATAACCCATGTTTTTTTAAATTTAGATTTTTTTTTTAATCCTCAAAAATGATGAAAAACGGCGTGCTATAGTATGCCGTATGTTAGGGGCTATAGCCCATGTTTAAAAATGATGAAAAACAAGGTTTAAAAAAAATTAAAATTTTAAAAAGAACGATGGGCTATAACCCATGTTTTTTGAAATTTAGATTTTTTTTTTAATCCTCTAAAATGATGAAAAATGGCGTGTTATAGTATGCCGTACGGTAGGGGCTATAGCCCATGTTTAAAAATGATGAAAAACGAGGTTTAAAAAAAAGAAAAAAAAATCAAAAAAACGATGGGCTATAACCCATGTTTTTGAAATTTAGATTTTTTTTTAAATCCTCAAAAATGATGAAAAACGGCGTGCTATAGTATGCCGTACGTTAGGGGCTATAGCCCATGTTCAAAAATGATGAAAAATGAGGTTACTTATTTTTTCCAAAAATTAAAAAAACGATGGGCTATAACCCATGTTTTTGAAATTTTGATTTTTTTTTCAAATCCTCAAAAATGATGAAAAACGGCGTGTTATAGTATGCCGTACGGTAGGGGCTATAGCCCATGTTTAAAAATGATGAAAAACGAGGTTTAAAAAAAATTCAAAAATTCAAAAAAACGATGGGCTATAACCCATGTTTTTTGAAATTTAGATTTTTTTTTAAATCCTCAAAAATGATGAAAAACGGCGTGCTATAGTATGCCGTATGTTAGGGGCTATAGCCCATGTTTAAAAATGATGAAAAACAAGGTTTAAAAAAAATTCAAATTTAAAAAAAAACGATGGGCTATAACCCATGTTTTTTGAAATTTTGATTTTTTTTTAAATCCTCAAAAATGATGAAAAATTGCGTGTTATAGTATGCCGTACGGTAGGGGCTATAGCCCATGTTTAAAAATGATGAAAAACGAGGTTTAAAAAAAATTAAAAATTTCAAAAAAACGATGGGCTATAGCCTAACCCATGTTTTTTGAAATTTAGATTTTTTTTTAAATCCTCAAAAATGATGAAAAACGGCGTGCTATAGTATGCCGTACGTTAGGGGCTATAGCCCATGTTCAAAAATGATGAAAAATGAGGTTACTTATTTTTTCCAAAAATTCAAAAAATGATGGGCTATAACCCATGTTTTTGAAATTTTGATTTTTTTTTTCAAATCCTCAAAAATGATGAAAGATTGCGTGTTATAGTATGCCGTACGGTAGGGGCTATAGCCCATGTTTAAAAATGATGAAAAACGAGGTTTAAAAAAAATTTAAAATAAAAAAAAAACGATGGGCTATAACCCATGTTTTTTGAAATTTTGATTTTTTTTTAAATCCTCAAAAATGATGAAAAACGGCGTGCTATAGTATGCCGTACGTTAGGAGCTATAGCCCATGTTCAAAAATGATGAAAAATGAGGTTACTTATTTTTTCCAAAAATTCAAAAAATGATGGGCTATAACCCATGTTTTTGAAATTTTGATTTTTTTTTCTAATCCTAAAAAATGATGAAAAACGGCGTGTTATAGTATGCCGTACGGTAGGGGCTATAGCCCATGTTTCAAAATGATGAAAAACAAGGTTTAAAAAAGATTCAAATTTTTAAAAAAACGATGGGCTATAACCCATGTTTTTTGAAATTTAGATTTTTTTTTTTAATCCTCAAAAATGATGAAAAACGGCGTGCTATAGTATGTCGTATGTTAGGGGCTATAGCCCATGTTTAAAAATGATGAAAAACAAGGTTTAAAAAAAAATTAAATTAAAAAAAAAACGATGGGTTATAACCCATGTTTTTTTAAATTTGAATTTTTTTTTTAATCCTCAAAAATTATGAAAAACGGCGTGTTATAGTATGCCGTACGGTAGGGGCTATAGCCCATGTTTAAAAATGATGAAAAACGAGGTTTTAAAAAAAATCAAATAAAAAAAAAACGATGGGCTATAACCCATGTTTTTTGATTTTTTTTTTTTTTTTTTTAATCCTCAAAAATGATGAAAAACGGCGTGCTATAGTATGCCGTATGTTAGGGGCTATAGCCCATGTTTAAAAATGATGAAAAACAAGGTTTAAAAAAAAATCAAATTTAAAAAAAAACAATGGGCTATAACCCATGTTTTTTTAAATTTTGATTTTTTTTTAATCCTCAAAAATGATGAAAAATGGCGTGTTATAGTATGCCGTACGGTAGGGGCTATAGCCCATGTTTAAAAATGATGAAAAACGAGGTTTAAAAAAAATTAAAAATTTCAAAAAAAAGATGGGCTATAACCCATGTTTTTTGAAATTTAGATTTTTTTTTAAATCCTCAAAAATGATGAAAAATTGCGTGTTATAGTATGCCGTACGGTAGGGGCTATAGCCCATGTTTAAAAATGATGAAAAACGAGGTTTAAAAAAAATTAAAAATTTCAAAAAAACGATGGGCTATAGCCTAACCCATGTTTTTTGAAATTTAGATTTTTTTTTAAATCCTCAAAAATGATGAAAAACGGCGTGCTATAGTATGCCGTACGTTAGGGGCTATAGCCCATGTTCAAAAATGATGAAAAATGAGGTTACTTATTTTTTCCAAAAATTCAAAAAATGATGGGCTATAACCCATGTTTTTGAAAATTTGATTTTTTTTTTCAAATCCTCAAAAATGATGAAAGATTGCGTGTTATAGTATGCCGTACGGTAGGGGCTATAGCCCATGTTTAAAAATGATGAAAAACGAGGTTAAAAAAAAATTTAAAATTTAAAAAAAACGATGGGCTATAACCCATGTTTTTTGAAATTTTGATTTTTTTTAAATCCTCAAAAATGATGAAAAACGGCGTGCTATAGTATGCCGTACGTTAGGAGCTATAGCCCATGTTCAAAAATGATGAAAAATGAGGTTACTTATTTTTTCCAAAAATTCAAAAAATGATGGGCTATAACCCATGTTTTTGAAATTTTGATTTTTTTTTCAAATCCTAAAAAATGATGAAAAACGGCGTGTTATAGTATGCCGTACGGTAGGGGCTATAGCCCATGTTTCAAAATGATGAAAAACAAGGTTTAAAAAAGATTCAAATTTTTAAAAAAACGATGGGCTATAACCCATGTTTTTTGAAATTTAGATTTTTTTTTTTAATCCTCAAAAATGATGAAAAACGGCGTGCTATAGTATGTCGTATGTTAGGGGCTATAGCCCATGTTTAAAAATGATGAAAAACAAGGTTTAAAAAAAAATTAAATTTAAAAAAAAACGATGGGTTATAACCCATGTTTTTTGAAATTTTGATTTTTTTTTTAATCCTCAAAAATGATGAAAAATTGCATGTTATAGTATGCCGTACGGTAGGGGCTATAGCCCATGTTTAAAAATGATGAAAAACGAGGTTTAAAAAAAATTTAAAATTTCAAAAAAAAGATGGGCTATAACCCATGTTTTTTGAAATTTAGATTTTTTTAAAAATCCTCAAAAATGATGAAAAACGGCGTGCTATAGTATGCCGTACGTTAGGGGCTATAGCCCATGTTCAAAAATGATGAAAAATGAGGTTACTTATTTTTTCCAAAAATTCAAAAAACGATGGGCTATAA
Source organism: Protomyctophum parallelum (assembly GCF_964188405.1). Taxonomy (NCBI): domain Eukaryota; kingdom Metazoa; phylum Chordata; class Actinopteri; order Myctophiformes; family Myctophidae; genus Protomyctophum; species Protomyctophum parallelum. Next base: position 16,075,620 of record NC_139704.1, on the reverse strand, counting down.
CCCATGTTTTTGAAATTTTTATTTTTTTTTCAAATCCTCAAAAATGATGAAAAACGGCGTGTTATAGTATGCCGTACGGTAGGGGCTATAGCCCATGTTTCAAAATGATGAAAAACAAGGTTTAAAAAAGATTCAAATTTTTAAAAAAACGATGGGCTATAACCCATGTTTTTTGAAATTTAGATTTTTTTTTAAATCCTCAAAAATGATGAAAAACGGAGTGCTATAGTATGCCGTATGTTAGGGGCTATAGCCCATGTTTAAAAATGATGAAAAACAAGGTTTAAAAAAAATATATATATCAAAAAAACGATGGGCTATAACCCATGTTTTTTGAAATTTAGATTTTTTTTTAAATCCTCAAAAAAGATGAAAAACGGCGTGCTATAGTATGCCGTATGTTAGGGGCTATAGCCCATGTTAAAAAATGATGAAAAATGAGGTTACTTAATTTTTCCAAAATTTCAAAAAACGATGGGCTATAACCCATGTTTTTTGAAATTTTGAATTTTTTTTAAATCCTCAAAAATGATGAAAAATGGCGTGCTATAGTATGCCGTACGTTAGGGGCTATAGCCCATGTTCAAAAATGATGAAAAATGAGGTTACTTATTTTTTCCAAAAATTCAAAAAACGATGGGCTATAACCCATGTTTTTTTAAATTTTGATTTTTTTTTAAATCCTCAAAAATGATGAAAAACGGCGTGTTATAGTATGCCGTACGTTAGGGGCTATAGCCCATGTTCAAAAATGATGAAAAATGAGGTTACTTATTTATTCCAAAAATTCAAAAAACGATGGGCTATAACCCATGTTTTTGAAATTTAGATTTTTTTTTTTAATCCTCAAAAATGATGAAAAACGGCTTGTTATAGTATGCCGTACGGTAGGGGCTATAGCCCATGTTTAAAAATGATGAAAAACGAGGTTTAAAATTTTTTTAAAATTTCAAAAAAAAGATGGGCTATAACCCATGTTTTTTGAAATTTAGATTTTTTTTTAAATCCTCAAAAATGATGAAAAACGGCGTGCTATAGTATGCCGTACGTTAGGGGCTATAGCCCATGTTCAAAAATGATGAAAAATGAGGTTACTTATTTTTTCCAAAAATTCAAAAAACGATGGGCTATAACCCATGTTTTTGAAATTTTGATTTTTTTTTCAAATCCTCAAAAATGATGAAAAACGGCGTGTTATAGTATGCCGTACTGTAGGGGCTATAGCCCATGTTTCAAAATGATGAAAAACAAGGTTTAAAAAAGATTCAAATTTTTAAAAAAACGATGGGCTATAACCCATGTTTTTTGAAATTTAGATTTTTTTTTAAATCCTCAAAAATGATGAAAAACGGAGTGCTATAGTATGCCGTATGTTAGGGGCTATAGCCCATGTTTAAAAATGATGAAAAACAAGGTTTAAAAAAAATATATATATCAAAAAAACGATGGGCTATAACCCATGTTTTTTGAAATTTAGATTTTTTTTTAAATCCTCAAAAAAGATGAAAAACGGCGTGCTATAGTATGCCGTATGTTAGGGGCTATAGCCCATGTTAAAAAATGATGAAAAATGAGGTTACTTAATTTTTCCAAAATTTCAAAAAACGATGGGCTATAACCCATGTTTTTTGAAATTTTGAATTTTTTTTAAATCCTCAAAAATGATGAAAAATGGCGTGCTATAGTATGCCGTACGTTAGGGGCTATAGCCCATGTTCAAAAATGATGAAAAATGAGGTTACTTATTTTTTCCAAAAATTCAAAAAACGATGGGCTATAACCCATGTTTTTTTAAATTTTGATTTTTTTTTAAATCCTCAAAAATGATGAAAAACGGCGTGTTATAGTATGCCGTACGTTAGGGGCTATAGCCCATGTTCAAAAATGATGAAAAATGAGGTTACTTATTTATTCCAAAAATTCAAAAAACGATGGGCTATAACCCATGTTTTTGAAATTTAGATTTTTTTTTTTAATCCTCAAAAATGATGAAAAACGGCTTGTTATAGTATGCCGTACGGTAGGGGCTATAGCCCATGTTTAAAAATGATGAAAAACGAGGTTTAAATTTTTTTAAAAATTTCAAAAAAAAGATGGGCTATAACCCATGTTTTTTGAAATTTAGATTTTTTTTTAAATCCTCAAAAATGATGAAAAACGGCGTGCTATAGTATGCCGTACGTTAGGGGCTATAGCCCATGTTCAAAAATGATGAAAAATGAGGTTACTTATTTTTTCCAAAAATTCAAAAAACGATGGGCTATAACCCATGTTTTTGAAATTTTGATTTTTTTTTCAAATCCTCAAAAATGATGAAAAACGGCGTGTTATAGTATGCCGTACTGTAGGGGCTATAGCCCATGTTTCAAAATGATGAAAAACAAGGTTTAAAAAAGATTCAAATTTTTAAAAAAACGATGGGCTATAACCCATGTTTTTTGAAATTTAGATTTTTTTTTAAATCCTCAAAAATGATGAAAAACGGAGTGCTATAGTATGCCGTATGTTAGGGGCTATAGCCCATGTTTAAAAATGATGAAAAACAAGGTTGAAAAAAAAAAAAAGAAATCAAAAAAACGATGGGCTATAACCCATGTTTTTTGAAATTTAGATTCTTTTTTTAAATCCTCAAAAAAGATGAAAAACGGCGTGCTATAGTATGCCGTATGTTAGGGGCTATAGCCCATGTTAAAAAATGATGAAAAATGAGGTTACTTAATTTTTCCAAAATTTCAAAAAACGATGGGCTATAACCCATGTTTTTTGAAATTTTGAATTTTATTTAAATCCTCAAAAATGATGAAAAATGGCGTGCTATAGTATGCCGTACGGTAGGGGCTATAGCCCATGTTTAAAAATGATGAAAAACGAGGTTTAAAAAAAATTCAAATTTTCAAAAAAACGATGGGCTATAACCCATGTTTTTTGAAATTTTGAATTTTTTTCAAATCCTCAAAAATGATGAAAAACGGCGTGTTATAGTATGCCGTACGGTAGGGGCTATAGCCCATGTTTAAAAATGATGAAAAACGAGGTTTACATTTCTTTTTAAATTTAAAAAAAACGATGGGCTATAACCCATGTTTTTTGTTTTTGTTTTTTTTTTTTTATCCTCAAAAATGATGAAAAACGGCGTGTTATAGTATGCCGTACGGTAGGGGCTATAGCCCATGTTTAAAAATGATGAAAAACGAGGTTTAAAAAAATTTCTAAATTTCAAAAAAACGATGGGCTATAACCCATGTTTTTGAAATTTAGATTTTTTTTTTTAATCCTCAAAAATGATGAAAAACGGCTTGTTATAGTATGCCGTACGGTAGGGGCTATAGCCCATGTTTAAAAATGATGAAAAACGAGGTTTAAAAAAAATTAAAAATTTCAAAAAAAAGATGGGCTATAACCCATGTTTTTTGAAATTTAGATTTTTTTTTAAATCCTCAAAAATGATGAAAAACGGCGTGCTATAGTATGCCGTACGTTAGGGGCTATAGCCCATGTTCAAAAATGATGAAAAATGAGGTTACTTATTTTTTCCAAAAATTCAAAAAACGATGGGCTATAACCCATGTTTTTGAAATTTTGATTTTTTTTTAAAATCCTCAAAAATGATGAAAAACGGCGTGTTATAGTATGCCGTACGGTAGGGGCTATAGCCCATGTTTCAAAATGATGAAAAATGAGGTTACTTATTTTTTCCAAAAATTCAAAAAACGATGGGCTATAACCCATGTTTTTGAAATTTTGATTTTTTTTTAAAATCCTCAAAAATGATGAAAAACGGCGTGTTATAGTATGCCGTACGGTAGGGGCTATAGCCCATGTTTCAAAATGATGAAAAACAAGGTTTAAAAAAGATTCAAATTTAAAAAAAAACGATGGGCTATAACCCATGTTTTTTGAAATTTAGATTTTTTTTAAATCCTCAAAAATGATGAAAAACGGAGTGCTATAGTATGCCGTATGTTAGGGGCTATAGCCCATGTTTAAAAATGATGAAAAACAAGGTTAAAAAAAAAAAAAAAAAATCAAAAAAACGATGGGCTATAACCCATGTTTTTTGAAATTTAGATTTTTTTTTAAATCCTCAAAAAAGATGAAAAACGGCGTGCTATAGTATGCCGTATGTTAGGGGCTATAGCCCATGTTAAAAAATGATGAAAAATGAGGTTACTTAATTTTTCCAAAATTTCAAAAAACGATGGGCTATAACCCATGTTTTTGAAATTTAGATTTTTTTTTTTAATCCTCAAAAATGATGAAAAACGGCTTGTTATAGTATGCCGTACGGTAGGGGCTATAGCCCATGTTTAAAAATGATGAAAAACGAGGTTTAAAAAAAAATAAAAATTTCAAAAAAAAGATGGGCTATAACCCATGTTTTTTGAAATTTAGATTTTTTTTTAAATCCTCAAAAATGATGAAAAACGGCGTGCTATAGTATGCCGTACGTTAGGGGCTATAGCCCATGTTCAAAAATGATGAAAAATGAGGTTACTTATTTTTTCCAAAAATTCAAAAAACGATGGGCTATAACCCATGTTTTTGAAATTTTGATTTTTTTTTTAAATCCTCAAAAATGATGAAAAACGGCGTGTTATAGTATGCCGTACGGTAGGGGCTATAGCCCATGTTTCAAAATGATGAAAAACAAGGTTTAAAAAAGATTCAAATTTAAAAAAAAACGATGGGCTATAACCCATGTTTTTTTAAATTTAGATTTTTTTTTAAATCCTCAAAAATGATGAAAAACGGAGTGCTATAGTATGCCGTATGTTAGGGGCTATAGCCCATGTTTAAAAATGATGAAAAACAAGGTTTAAAAAAAAAAAAAAAAATCAAAAAAACGATGGGCTATAACCCATGTTTTTTGAAATTTAGATTTTTTTTTTAAATCCTCAAAAAAGATGAAAAACGGCGTGCTATAGTATGCCGTATGTTAGGGGCTATAGCCCATGTTAAAAAATGATGAAAAATGAGGTTACTTAATTTTTCCAAAATTTCAAAAAACGATGGGCTATAACCCATGTTTTTTGAAATTTTGAATTTTTTTTAAATCCTCAAAAATGATGAAAAATGGCGTGCTATAGTATGCCGTACGTTAGGGGCTATAGCCCATGTTCAAAAATGATGAAAAATGAGGTTACTTATTTTTTCCAAAAATTCAAAAAACGATGGGCTATAACCCATGTTTTTTGAAATTTTGATTTTTTTTTAAATCCTCAAAAATGATGAAAAACGGCGTGTTATAGTATGCCGTACGTTAGGGGCTATAGCCCATGTTCAAAAATGATGAAAAATGAGGTTTAAAAAAAATTCAAATTTTCAAAAAAACGATGGGCTATAACCCATGTTTTTTGAAATTTTGAATTTTTTTCAAATCCTCAAAAATGATGAAAAACGGCGTGTTATAGTATGCCGTACGGTAGGGGCTATAGCCCATGTTTAAAAATGATGAAAAACGAGGTTTACATTTCTTTTTAAATTTTAAAAAAACGATGGGCTATAACCCATGTTTTTAGATTTTTTTTTTTTTTTTTTATCCTCAAAAATGATGAAAAACGGCGTGTTATAGTATGCCGTACGGTAGGGGCTATAGCCCATGTTTAAAAATGATGAAAAACGAGGTTTAAAAAAATTTCAAAATTTCAAAAAAACGATGGGCTATAACCCATGTTTTTTGAAATTTTGATTTTTTTTTAAATCCTCAAAAATGATGAAAAACGGCGTGATATAGTATGCCGTACGGTAGGGGCTATAGCCCATGTTCAAAAATGATGAAAAATGAGGTTACTTATTTTTTACAAAAATTCAAAAAACGATGGGCTATAACCCATGTTTTTGAAATTTAGATTTTTTTTTTAAATCCTCAAAAATGATGAAAAACGGCTTGTTATAGTATGCCGTACGGTAGGGGCTATAGCCCATGTTTAAAAATGATGAAAAACGAGGTTTAAAAATTTTAAAAATTTTCAAAAAAACGATGGGCTATAACCCATGTTTTTTTAAATTTTGAATTTTTTTCAAATCCTCAAAAATGATGAAAAACGGCGTGTTATAGTATGCCGTACGGTAGGGGCTATAGCCCATGTTTAAAAATGATGAAAAACGAGGTTTACATTTCTTTTTAAATTTAAAAAAAACGATGGGCTATAACCCATGTTTTTTTATATTTTAATTTTTTTTAAATCCTCAAAAATGTAGAAAAACGGCGTGTTATAGTATGCCGTACGGTAGGGGCTATAGCCCATGTTTAAAAATGATGAAAAACGAGGTTTAAAAAAAAATCAAAATTTCAAAAAAACGATGGGCTATAACCCATGTTTTTTGAAATTTAGATTTTTTTTTTAATCCTCAAAAATGATGAAAAACGGCGTGATATAGTATGCCGTACGGTAGGGGCTATAGCCCATGTTCAAAAATGATGAAAAATGAGGTTACTTATTTTTTCCAAAAATTCAAAAAACGATGGGCTATAACCCATGTTTTTGAAATTTTGATTTTTTTTTTTAAATCCTCAAAAATGATGAAAAACGGCTTGTTATAGTATGCCGTACGGTAGGGGCTATAGCCCATGTTTAAAAATGATGAAAAACGAGGTTTAAATTTTTTTCAAATTTTCAAAAAAACGATGGGCTATAACCCATGTTTTTTGAAATTTTGAATTTTTTTCAAATCCTCAAAAATGATGAAAAACGGCGTGTTATAGTATGCCGTACGGTAGGGGCTATAGCCCATGTTTAAAAATGATGAAAAACGAGGTTTACATTTCTTTTTAAATTTAAAAAAAACGATGGGCTATAACCCATGTTTTTTTAATTTTTTAATTTTTTTTAAATCCTCAAAAATGATGAAAAACGGCGTGTTATAGTATGCCGTACGGTAGGGGCTATAGCCCATGTTTAAAAATGATGAAAAACGAGGTTAAAAAAAAATTCAAAATTAAAAAAAAACGATGGGCTATAACCCATGTTTTTTGAAATTTTGAATTTTTTTAAATCCTCAAAAATGATGAAAAACGGTGTGTTATAGTATGCCGTACGGTAGGGGCTATAGCCCATGTTTAAATGATGAAAAACAAGGTTTAAAAAAAATTCAAATTTTCAAAAAAACGATGGGCTATAACCCATGTTTTTTGAAATTTGGATTTTTTTTTAAATCCTCAAAAATGATGAAAAACGGCGTGATATAGTATGCCGTACGGTAGGGGCTATAGCCCATGTTCAAAAATGATGAAAAATGAGGTTACTTATTTTTTCCAAAAATTCAAAAAACGATGGGCTATAACCCATGTTTTTGAAATTTTGATTTTTTTTTTAAATCCTCAAAAATGATGAAAAACGGCTTGTTATAGTATGCCGTACGGTAGGGGCTATAGCCCATGTTTAAAAATGATGAAAAACGAGGTTTAAAATTTTTTCAAATTTTCAAAAAAACGATGGGCTATAACCCATGTTTTTTGAAATTTTGAATTTTTTTCAAATCCTCAAAAATGATGAAAAACGGCGTGTTATAGTATGCCGTACGGTAGGGGCTATAGCCCATGTTTAAAAATGATGAAAAACGAGGTTTACATTTCTTTTTAAATTTAAAAAAAACGATGGGCTATAACCCATGTTTTTTAAAATTTTAAAAAAAAATTAAATCCTCAAAAATGATGAAAAACGGCGTGTTATAGTATGCCGTACGGTAGGGGCTATAGCCCATGTTTAAAAATGATGAAAAACGAGGTTTAAAAAAAATTCAAAATTTAAAAAAACGATGGGCTATAACCCATGTTTTTTGAAATTTTGAATTTTTTTAAATCCTCAAAAATGATGAAAAACGGTGTGTTATAGTATGCCGTACGGTAGGGGCTATAGCCCATGTTTAAATGATGAAAAACAAGGTTTAAATTTTTTTTAAATTTTCAAAAAAACGATGGGCTATATAACCCATGTTTTTGGAAATTTTGATTTTTTTTTTAAATCCTCAAAAAGGATGAAAAACGGCGTGTTATAGTATGCCGTACGTTAGGGGCTATAGCCCATGTTCAAAAATGATGAAAAATGAGGTTACTTATTTATTCCAAAAATTCAAAAAACGATGGGCTATAACCCATGTTTTTGAAATTTTGATTTTTTTTTTTAATCCTCAAAAATGATGAAAAACGGCTTGTTATAGTATGCCGTACGGTAGGGGCTATAGCCCATATTTAAAAATGATGAAAAACGAGGTTTAAATTTTTTTCAAAATTTCAAAAAAACGATGGGCTATAACCCATGTTTTTTGAAATTTTGAATTTTTTTCAAATCCTCAAAAATGATGAAAAACGGCGTGTTATAGTATGCCGTACGGTAGGGGCTATAGCCCATGTTTAAAAATGATGAAAAACGAGGTTTACATTTCTTTTTAAATTTAAAAAAAACGATGGGCTATAACCCATGTTTTTTGAATTTTTTTATTTTTTTTAAATCCTCAAAAATGATGAAAAACGGCGTGTTATAGTATGCCGTACGGTAGGGGCTATAGCCCATGTTTAAAAATGATGAAAAACGAGGTTTAAATTTTTTTCAAAATTTCAAAAAAACGATGGGCTATAACCCATTTTTTTGAAATTTTGAATTTTTTTTAAATCCTCAAAAATGATGAAAAACGGTGTGTTATAGTATGCCGTACGGTAGGGGCTATAGCCCATGTTTAAAAATGATGAAAAACGAGGTTAATTTTTTTTTCAAATTTTCAAAAAAACGATGGGCTATAACCCATTTTTTTGAAAATTTGAATTTTTTTTAAATCCTCAAAAATGATGAAAAACGGCGTGTTATAGTATGCCGTACGTTAGGGGCTATAGCCCATGTTCAAAAATGATGAAAAATGAGGTTACTTATTTATTCCAAAAATTCAAAAAACGATGGGCTATAACCCATGTTTTTTTTAATTTTGAATTTTTAAAAAATCCTCAAAAATGTTGAAAAACGGCGTGTTATAGTATGCCGTACGGTAGGGGCTATAGCCCATGTTTAAAAATGATGAAAAACGAGGTTTAAAAAAAAATCAAAATTAAAAAAAAACGATGGGCTATAACCCATGTTTTTTGAAATTTTGAAATTTTTTCAAATCCTCAAAAATGATGAAAAACGAGGATTTTTAAATCCTGTAATATAACTGTAGGGAGTACAAACACAGTAAGGAACCTGGGGGTTATCTATGAAAAGGCAACACAATGAGCAGAAAATAAACCATGGAAATACAACAAATTGAGCAGAGCACCGCAGGGACTTGAACCCCGTTCTGGAAAACCAGGAAGTACCACACCAGTGCCTTGGTTTTTGTTTTGTTGTAATTTACAGGTCCAACTCGAATAAAACTAAAAACTCTAATAAAACTAAAAACTCTAATAAAACTCTAATAAAACTAAAAACTCTAATAAAACTAAAAACTCCAATAAAACTAAAAACTCTAATAAAACTCTAATAAAACTAAAAACTCCAATAAAACTAAAAACTCTAATAAAACTCTAATAAAACTAAAAACTCTAATAAAAATCCTCTCTCTCTCTCCCCCTCTCCATCTCCATCTCTTTCTATCTCCCCCCTCTCCCCTCTCCCTCCCTCTGTCTCTCTCTTTGCCGTATATAGTTTCCCAAACAAACGATGCCTTCAGGGACTGCAGTGGTTCATAATGATCCAAAACAGTGTGCGTGTGTGCGCGTGTCCGTGTCCGTGCGTGTGAGCGTGCGTGCGCATTAATACCCTGTCTCTGCTGACTTGTACTGTACTGTACTGTACTGTGTCATCATGTCTAAGAAGTAGATCTGGCCCAATAGGACTACGCTATACCAACATTTGATTCGAATTTAGAACACAATGTTCTATACTGCTCTTTACTCCACAACTCCTCAACGGCACGGCCTGTGGAGTGCTGCAGCACTGGAGAGGGAGACAGGAGTAGCTTACCAATGGAATCCACACACAGAAAGTCATGAATCATGCGATTGAAAAGACTTGGGAGGACTCAGGGAGGCATAAATTCATAGTCTTTCTTTTTTCAAAACCTCAAAAATGATGAAAAACGGCGTGCTATAGTATGCCGTACGGTATGGGCTATAGCCCATGTTCAAAAATGATGAAAAACGAGGTTAAAAAAAAATATCAAGATTTCGAAAAACGATGGGCTATAACCCATGTTTTTTTTTTTCTTTCTTTTTTCAAAACCTCAAAAATGATGAAAAACGGCGTGCTATAGTATGCCGTGCGGTATGGGCTATAGCCCATGTTCAAAAATGATGAAAAACGAGGTTAAAAAAATATATCAAAATTTCAAAAAACGATGGGCTATAACCCATGTTTTTTTTTTCTTCATTTTTTTCAAAACCTCAAAAATGATGAAAAACGGCGTGCTATAGTATGCCGTACGGTATGGGCTATAGCCCATGTTCAAAAATGATGAAAAACGAGGTTAAAAAAAAATTCAAAATTTAAAAAAACGATGGGCTATAACCCATGTTTTTTTCTTTTCTTTCTTTTTTCAAAACCTCAAAAATGATGAAAAACGGCGTGCTATAGTATGCCGTACGGTATGGGCTATAGCCCATGTTCAAAAATGATGAAAAACGAGGTTTCATTTTTTTTTCAAAATTTCAAAAAACGATGGGCTATAACCCATGTTTTTTTTTTTTTTCATTTTTTTCAAAACCTCAAAAATGATGAAAAACGGCGTGCTATAGTATGCCGTACGGTATGGGCTATAGCCCATGTTCAAAAATGATGAAAAACGAGGTTAAAAAAATATATCTAAATTTCAAAAAACGATGGGCTATAACCCATGTTTTTTTTTTTTTCATTTTTTTCAAAACCTCAAAAATGATGAAAAACGGCGTGCTATAGTATGCCGTACGGTATGGGCTATAGCCCATGGTCAAAAATGATGAAAAATGAGGATTAAACAAAAATCAAAAATTCAAAAAACGATGGGCTATAACCCATGTTTTGTTTGTTTTTTTCAATTTTTTTAAAATCCTCAAAAATGATGAAAAACAGCGTGCTATAGTATGCTGTACGGTATGGGCTATAGCCCATGTTCAAAAATGATGAAAAACTAGGTTAATTTTTTTTTATCAAAAATTCAAAAAACGATGGGCTATAACCCATGTTTTTTTTTTTTCACTTTTTTTCAAATCCTCAAAAATGTAGAAAAACGGCGTGCTATAGTATGCCGTACGGTATGGGCTATAGCCCATGTTCAAAAATGATGAAAAACGAGGTTTAATTTTTTTTTCAAAATTTCAAAAAACGATGGGCTATAACCCATGGTTTTTTTTTTTCATTTTTTTCAAAACCTCAAAAATGATGAAAAACGGCGTGCTATAGTATGCCGTACGGTATGGGCTATAGCCCATGTTCAAAAATGATGAAAAACGAGGTTAAAAAAATATATCTAAATTTCAAAAAACGATGGGCTATAACCCATGTTTTTTTTTTTTTCATTTTTTTCAAAACCTCAAAAATGATGAAAAACGGCGTGCTATAGTATGCCGTACGGTATGGGCTATAGCCCATGGTCAAAAATGATGAAAAATGAGGATTAAACAAAAATCAAAAATTCAAAAAACGATGGGCTATAACCCATGTTTTGTTTGTTTTTTTCAATTTTTTTAAAATCCTCAAAAATGATGAAAAACAGCGTGCTATAGTATGCTGTACGGTATGGGCTATAGCCCATGTTCAAAAATGATGAAAAACGAGGTTAATTTTTTTTAATCAAAAATTCAAAAAACGATGGGCTATAACCCATGTTTTTTTTTTTTCACTTTTTTTCAAATCCTCAAAAATGTAGAAAAACGGCGTGCTATAGTATGCCGTACGGTATGGGCTATAGCCCATGGTCAAAAATTTAAAAAACGATGGGCTACAACCCATGTTTTGTTTTTTTTTCCATTTTTTTCAAATCCTCAAAAATGATGAGAAACGGCGTGCTATAGTATGCCGTACGGTATGGGCTATAGCCCATGTTATAAAATGATGAAAAAGGAGGATAAAAAAAAAATCAAAAATTTAAAAAACGTTGGGCTATAACCAATGTTTTTTTGTTTTTTTTTTTCAAATCCTCAAAAATTATGAAAAACGGCGTGCTATAGTATGCCGTACGGGCAGGGCTGCACACAACTTTTTTGGTCTAGTACTCAGAGGAGCACCTGGAGGAGTTGCTTGGTGCTCCTAAAATGCGGCGACCCGTCTCGCCGGATGAGTAAGGACGCGCTGTGATTGGCCAGTAGCCACTTTGAGTGGCAGTCGTGGAAAATGCTCTCGCCACAGAATTTACTAGTATTCTGGCCATAATAATCATTCTAGGCGGCCCCGGCTGTTGGTACGCAGAAGCGCTTCCCGGCGCTTGATTGACAGCGCATTTTGAATTTTGACGACGCATGCGCGGTGGCGCACCACTTATGTGCAGCCCTGGGTATGGGCTATAGCCCATGGTCAAAAATGATGAAAAATGTGGCCCAGGCCGTAGCGTAACGGTCTGGGCACCGGACTGGTGATCCAGTCGCGGTGTGCCGCGGGTTCGACTCCCGGACCCGACACGGCCTTTACCGCATGTCATCCCCCCATCTCTCTCCCGTTTCCTGTCAGCCTACTTTCTATCCCTTAAAAAATCAATAAAGGCGTAAGCCGCAAAAAAAAAAAAAAAAAAAGAGGATTAAACAAAAATCAAAAATTCAAAAAACGATGGGCTATAACCCATGTTTTGTTTTTTTTTCCAAATTTTTTCAAATCCTCAAAAATGATGAAAAACGGCGTGCTATAGTATGCCGTACGGTATGGGCTATAGCCCATGGTCAAAAATAAAAAAAACGAGGATTAAAAAAAAATCAAAAATTCAAAAAACGATGGGCTATAACCCATGTTTTGTTTTTTTTTTTTCATTTTTTTCAAATCCTCAAAAATGATGAAAAACGGCGTGCTATAGTATGCCGTACGATATGGGCTATAGCCCATGGTCCAAAATGATGAAAAACGAGGATAAAAAAAATAATTCAAAAATTCAAAAAACGATGGGCTATAACCCATGTTTGTTTTTTTTTTCATTTTTTCAAATCCTCAAAAATGATGAAAAACGGCGTGCTATAGTATCCCGTACGGTATGGGCCATAGCCCATGTTATAAAATGATGAAAAAGGAGGATAAAAAGAAAATCAAAAATTATTTTCAAATCCTTAAAAATGATGAAAAACGGCGTGCTATAGAACGCCGTTTTTCATCATTTTTGAGGATTTGAAAAAAAGAATTTAAAAAAAGAACATGGGTTATAGCCCATCTTTTTTTGAATTTTTGAAAAAATATTAATCCTCGTTTTTCATCATTTTTTACCATGGGCTATAGCCCATACCGTACAGCATACTATAGCACGCCGTTTTTCATCATTTTTGAGGATTTGAAAAAAACAAAAAAAACAAAAAACATGGGTTATAGCCCATCGTTTTTTGAAGTTTTGAAAAAAAGAATTATCCTCGTTTTTCTACATTTTTGACCGTGGGCTATAGCCCATACCGTACGGCATACTATAGCACGCCGTTTTTCATCATTTTTGAGGATAAAAAAAAACAAAAAAAACATGGGTTATAGCCCATCGTTTTTTGAATTTTTTTTTTATCCTCGTTTTTCATCATTTTGGACCATGGGCTATAGCCCATATCGTACGGCATACTATAACACGCCGTTTTTCATCATTTTTGAGGATTTGAAGAAAATGAAAAAAAATTAAAACATAGGTTATAGCCCGCCGTTTTTCATCATTTTTGAGGATTTGAAAAAAAAGAAAGAAAAGAAAAAAAAACATGGGTTATAGCCCATCTTTTCACCTTTTTTTCAAATCCTCCGAAATCGTGAAAAATTGAACCCTATAGCATTAAAAAAAAAAAACGACATGCTACAGTTCATGGTTTCGGAAAAGTGCAAATGAATATTGCAACAAAAATGTGAAGAATATATTTTATTCACAATACAAAAAAATATATGGCTTTCTTGACACAGGCAGTCCCCCTATTTGACAAAATATACTGTTACGCGAACTGGAATACTGGTATACACTTACAGTAGCCTAATATTGAGTGACATGTAAAATGAACACTGCATAGATTATCAAACCGATGCATTCAGATTAGGGGAGACCTGGCAGTGCCACCATGCACCAGCATTTCTCCTGCGTTTCTCCTCCTCGCATACATTAGCCAAGAAGTTGGCAACAACTTGCTGCTGTGTGCACAAAATTGCAGACAGGAGCAAAAAAATATATAGGCTATAGGCTATAGTTGATATACTTAGGGGTTTTCTGAGAGATGTGTGTAAACAGTTTTGCAAATAAATAACACAGTGCCAACACTTTAGGGCCTAAACGGCTTCCCATACTATGGACCTAATTGAGTCCACCTCGGCTGTGCATCACATCTTTCCCATTATGTGCAGAGGGACACACGTGCATCTCACTCACGTGCATGGGGGGAGACTGAAACCACATTTTAGAAGGGGAGCTTAGATATGAAATCCCTCAATGAAACAAGGGTTGGGGCCAATCATGTAAGGTCACCTTGCTTTTTTCTGCAATGGTGGATGATTTGAAGCCGGAGGGGCTACACAGTCAGAAGGGGAGAGGGCAGAAGTATGCAGTGACAAGGGAAACTAAGCATAATAGCTCACTCCTATTATATACTGTATGTTCCTTGGCCTACTGTACAGAAGTCTGCTGAAACCATGTATCTCTTCCAGTTCTACAAAGCCATCGATCTCTCTGTGCTAAATCTGTTTTTTTCTGGCTTACGTAAATATTGTCACATTGCAATCGTCTACTCACACACCCTTCACCATGCATGCAGCATCTAAATGTACACATGAAACAAACTGTAAACGGTAGATAACAGAGAACATAATAATTATGTATCTCTTGAATGCATGCAGAGCTGATTGACCAGTGTAGAAGACTTGCAGTATCCCTGTTACTTCTTACCAACAACATATGGAGTGATGTGATACCATGTGGTCTTTACAATCCATTTTACCAGATGAAAGCTAAGTCGACCTCCTTTATAAACAGGAATGGCTTTGCAATTCTCTCTCTCTCTCTCTCTCTCTCTCTCTCTCTCTCTCTCTCTCTCTCTCTCTCTCCCCGTTCTCTCACCACGTATACCTCCTAGAAGCTACCTAGCTTATTCTCCCTTCCAATACACAGCGATGACCCAGCAGTACCATGCCACATTGGCTGCTAAGACAACGCAAACAAATTGGAGAAATTAATTCCAGCACAGAAGCTTCAAATCCCTGTGCTGGATAAGCTGTTTTTATCTGAAGTGCAGTGTTTGTCCTTCATGAAAATTCATCATCACTCCCCCCCCTCCCCCCACAAGAGTCAAAGGCAACACTATAGGTGAACTAAGCTGAGATAAACACTCTAATTGGGATGAAAATTGGCGTCATTCATTATGGATGCCGCTCTTCAAAGGCAGGGAAAATCATTGAAATGTACTTTGAACAAGTGGGAACATTGAGCTAAAAGACTAACTGCATAAGACATTTATCCACAACACATTTTGTTGTTCAACTAAAGAAAAAGAAAAACATCCATCCAATGCATGCAGGCGGTAACTCACGATGAAGAGAAAAAGAGATTAAATCAGCAAATTGCTTCTCTGTCTCATTGCCTTAATTATAAACTTGATAATGTGTTCAGTGAAGAATTATTGTGCCACTCAACCTCGTCCTTATTTCCAATTCTTACCACTACTTAGACTTAAGAGACAAGTTAGTTGAGAAAGTCTTTCACATTTAAAGACATCCATTTCAAGTGAAGATGTCTCACAGCTTTTCATCATTTACAGCCATGGCCCATTTCAATACTGAGCAGCAATTAAGGGTCAGAGAGACCTGAAATGGCCTGGGGTGTTCACGTCTCACTTTCTCATCAGAGTTGTATAATTAGCTGACAGATCCATTCTGAATTTAGCTCATAGTTATTTACGAAAGAAAGGGAGAAGAAATTGCTTAGTTCCACATAAAACATGATGTGACCAGATTGTGTGGCTCAATGTGTGCAGTAGTTGCATACCAGTGGACTTGATATCGGGCTTTCTGAGTCAGAATCCTGGTAGAATAACCAATAACAGCTACTATAGATAAAGAGCAACTGGTACCACCAAGATATGGCGTGGAGTTTAATAGGAGACCCAAAGAACACAGATAAACTTCTGCCAAACTGTCATCATTAGCTAAGAATTGTCCTCGTTATACAAGATGTCAACTCTTATCAAACTTGCAACTGAACTAGAAAACCTAGCTGTTGAGCTTCTTTCGATGTGGCCAATTTTGGTAGAAAAATTTAAATTGTGGCTGTAAACGATGAACGCTATAATAAACTGAACACAATTGAGAAAGGATGTCGATGTTTTGCCCCCCTATTAGGGACTTCCCTTCAGAAGTAATTTCAATTATTTGACGTCGATTTTCCAACAAGCGGAAAATATGGAAAACCATGCAGGGAAATGAAAAAAGCAACTGCTCTCAAATGTGCTGCAATTAAATTAGACATTAATGAATGCATTAGGGCTTACTGCTTGTGCTTTATACCAACTGAATTTTTTGAGCAGCCTGATTATGCTAATTAATTCTTTCTCCTTAAAGCTGTATGTTACCTTCCTTGACTTAATGTGATTAGTCATAGTCAAGCAGCTACAGTATACAATATATTTCACCAAACAGATTAGAGCTCAAGTACCTCGAGACAGACAAAGGTATAACACTGATCCACGAGGAAGTCAAGCGGAAGTGCTGAAGGCATGCTTCGTCGCTGCCGCTCAAGTGAGAAGTAACTACTGGCCAATCACAGCACGTCTTTTCTGGGACTTCCGTTTACATTGCCAAAGCAAGCGCCGCTGGGAAAGAGGGAGTCGCTCCTCTCATTGGCCTACCGAACGTCGGAAGTTGGAAAGCTTCCTCTTTGCTTCCACTATCATCAGAACCCTTGTCATCAGTCACATCACCCCTGTACTACACCAACGCCACTGGCTTCCCATCATCGACTACAAGATCCTCCATACATTCAAAGCCATTCAAAACCTCGCCCCCCCTATACCTGTCTGACCTTGTCCACGTCAACATTCCCACCCGGTCTCTTAGGTCTGCCTCCTCCATCACCCTGAAAGTTCTCCCAGCCCGTCTGTCCACCATGGGGTCAAGAGCCTTCAGCCGCTCTGCCTCCCACCTCTGGAACTCCCTCCCTCCTGATATTAGAAACATGGACTCTATCACCATTTTCCAAACTCACCTCAAAACCCACCTGTTTAGGCAGGCATATGGCTGACCTCTGTTGTCTTCTGCTGCAAGCTGTACCTTAGTTATGTTTTGCTTTTAACGGTGTTTGTATAAACTGTTTTAACCTGTTGTACGGCGACCTTGAGTGCCCTGAAAGGCGCCTTATCATCATCGTCATACTATAATTCTAACAATGTCTGTGTGTGTGTGTGTGTGTGTGTGTGTGTGTGTGTCTGTCAGAAACACTGCCGTAGCTCCTCATTGCCTGCACCAATCGCTCCCACTTTTCACACGGGCATTGACCATATGAATATGGGCGTAACGAAATCCTTTTTTTGATTTGACACATTAATGATTAATAATACATTTATTAGTGAATTAAAAACGCACCGGGCGCAGTACCCCCCACGGCCACAAGTATCTGAGTATATGAGTAAATATCTCACAACGGGTAAGGGCTAGTAAATACATTTTTTTATTATTATGCTTCACAAGGAATCTCAGGAAAGCTTGCCTCCATGTTGCCTTCCCTCGAGATATATAGACACCTCCAAGCCCCCAGAACGGCTGGCCAAGGTTGAAGCCGCCAAGCCTACTGGTCAAAGCTAGAACTGCAGGCGGTCAAACTGTTGGTGGACAAATTGGACCACTAATTTTGACTGCATGTGACGACACAGACACTGAACCCACAACCCACCAAAGACATGTGTGAACGTCATCTACTGGACTGGCTGCATTACAATATTGAACAGTGGTTTGTAAGTGCGAATAAATAAGTTTAGTTTAAGAACAGAAAAGGACACAGACACAGCATAGCACAGCACAGCCACAGTGAGTGCAGTTCATTGACCTTGGTTACATAAATCATCAGGTGGGTGTTATTTTTATTGCCTAACCCAATTTCTCTGTGTGGAAACAACGAGGGGCATCACTGTACATCACTGTACTTAGTACATCGATATGAGTATTGCCTTCGGTGCCTCCCTAGGCTGGACTTGAACCTGTGGTCTTGCTTATAAGAGATGAATACTAACAGTGCCTGCATTCTGCTCGCTGTGTGGCACCATTCCAAAGACCACAGAGCTGTCCAACAACTATATCTGCCTCCCTACGGCACCTCAACACATGTTTCTTTAGTGCTTTTTACACATTGACGGCTACAGTATTCTTTTTTTTTGCCCTGGTGTGCTATGGACTTTACATTGAAGGGAAAAAAAATGTCGGGGCCCACAGCAAAATGTTCTCTTATAGCGAGAATCACGCATACATCAAAAGAAAGCCTAACTTGTCCACTTCAATTTTAAAAAGACATTTTGATTTTACCATCTTCCATTCTGGAGATATTGACCTTTTTGTAGCACCTGCTTTTGCCTGAACTCTGCTCGCTTGAACAGACAGCAGATTTATGGAAGGTTGAAGTTGACAGACATTGACAGACAGATATAAAAACTTTAGAGAAGGCATGGACCTGAACAACTATTATTCACAAAATAAGGCCTATGTACATACTATATACCGTATGAAACAGAAGACTCTCTGCTTTCATAAGAAAAAAACTAATACTGTAATAATAATAAAAATCAATTTTTATTATTATTACATTGATGATGCGCGCCTCGCCTAATCTATCTCACAGGTCTGCTTTCATTGTCTCAATCGCAGTAACAGGGGGGGCAGCAAAAGTCTTGATCTGTGTAGGCTACAAAATGTCCCATTCCACCGATCGGTTCAGAACTATAGTGAGACGCGTTACTGGATCGGCGATGGTAGTGGTTTGCAACTTGCAAGCTAGGAGGGGAACATGTCTGGGCAAGCCCCTCTCTGAAGCACTTTTCATCGCTCCCAAAGAGCTTCATCGACGGTATCCAGCTGTGATGTCGACAAGATGACAACTCGACGAGGAAGGGGAAATGGCTTCCACAGAACACAACGGTTTAGGATGAGGAAATGTGTATTCTTTATACATTACAACCGGGTTGATGACGTCCCCGACGCGTTCATTGCGGTCTTATCACTGCAATTATAATGAATAAAAAAGTGTTACAATCACACGACCGAGCTAGTTATCGTTGACGGCTATGGTGATCCGTCCGAGATCGTGCTCCCAACGGAAGACATGTAACCCGGCCAGCGGCCAGTGTTTTCATGGCGGTCCCTCGATAATGTGATTCATTTGTTAGTTCATAATATGAAGAAGGAAACATGCATGATCTGTCCATGTGTGTTGCAGACGTTGTGCAATGACGATCCGGTGCAGATTGTTCACGGGCAAGTCGATGCTTACTTAGGCAGTTCCGAGACGGAGAGAGAGACAGACCTACCCCCCCATCCTCCTCCTCGGGAGAAACCATGTAGAAACAGGAGGGGAGGGGGGAATCGAGTGTTGTGGTGGTGTTGGGTGAAATGTGACTCTATTCACACACACTAGATCATGGACCATTTTAGATCCCCTGACATCTACACGTAAAGGAAGCGGCCCGCCCATAGACCGCCGCCTCTTTTCAGGAGGGGGGGGCTTTTTTCCCTCTTTTTTCCGGATCACCTACATGGATCTTTGAAGATGCAATCGGAGCTACTTTATATATTGTCCGGGCGCGTAGAAAGATGAACTAAAGTATTAAATAAAAAAGTTATATTGGCATATAAATACGTGATCCGCAAACGGCGATCGGCTGACAAATGACGTATAGATACTTACTTAGCAGAGAAACGGTTAAGTGTGTTTTCTGGATGTCCGTGTTCAAAACATGCTTCAGCTCACTGTGTTAAAATACCCTCTAGTCTACATGGTCCAAAGCTCCTGATTGAGTTCAAATCCTACAAAAAGCAGATCTGAATTGTGAGCGCTTGTTAGTTTTCTTCAGAATCTGACAAATTCTGAATATCCCCCCTAGCACAAAATATATTTAGATGAGGGTCTGCAGCCAAATACATGTCAATTTGGGGGTCGTAGGGTAGACCAATTTGATGGCGACAGTGTCCATACGAAGATGATCCGGGCCACAACCAGAAATACCCATATGTGAGTAGTGCCCTTCTCTTCTTCTGTTTCTGCTGTTTTTGTAGTTCCTCACACTACAAAACTTGACCATAGTGTTGCTGTAGGACAAAGAAAAACCATAACATGTAACAACGTGTACGTAGGTTGTTACATGTAGGTCTTTAGCCCGAAACAATAAAGGCAGATTTGACCACGCCCCGAAATACCCATATGTGTGTCTCAAAGAATGGACACCCTGTCGCCAACTTTTGTTTATAATACCGAGCTAATGCTCGGTATATATACAAATTATTGTTTTTTATACCTGTGTTTGTATGTTGTTTGTATGTCTGGCCTCGTGGGGAAAGATGGTGGGTGGGTGGGGAGGACTGGGAAAGGAGTTGTGGGAGAAAATGTAAAAAACGAAGAGTCGTATTCTCTTTCTGTGAAAACTGCATATGATGTCTTTGAATAAAATTTACTTTAAAAAAAAAGAACAGTAACTAACGACAAAAACTAGGAATTTTCACCAAAAACACTGATTGTTGACAATGTAACCAAGATTACTGTCCATGAGGAAACCACCTAACTCCAAAAGTATTAAAAGTGCTTTGGCGAAAACCTCCTAATTCCATTGGATCCTCAAACTACCTGCCAAACTCCACCTGTTTAGCCGTCTTTTTCTTTTCTTTTTTTTTTGTATGAATCAGACTATTGAACACCGTTTACTTAATATTGAACCAATGAAAAGTATTAGTGCTTCCCCAAAACCTCCTATGGTTTCTTCCAGACAGCAGAGCATGTATTTATTCTTCTTCAAGACCATGGCTTATATAGTGAGTAGACAGATATCCTTTCACGATAGTATAGACAATGACCAGCGGTCTTAGGGTTCTCCAGTTGCCTTGGCAACATGCAGTGGGCCTGCATACATTCTACAGTGGGGTGGATGGTAGTTAGCCATTGAACCTGACCATAATGTATTAAAAGAGAAGAGAAGAAAAGTAGGCAACAGAAAGAGAATGAACCATGCACCAATGGGACTGATTAAGCCCACTCTCTTCCCTGTGGAAAGGCAAGCAATGTACAGTTCTGACAAACACCGCCAACTAACTTCAGTAATGATTTCTCAGCATGCTAATAAAGATGTATGACATTACAAAATATGTGAATGTGGAGTGTAAATTGCTCACAGGTGTGTTATGATTGTGAGTTCTATAATGGTATCACAATTATACTGTAAACTGTGGATTCTATTATTAGTTAATAAGAATAATGCTGGTGAACCAGTGGTTAATTTCAGAATAGGAGTATGAAACAAAGCCCTTAAACTGACACCTATACGGTATTTTTAAAATAACACCACAGTATATGTAATGTCAGCTTCGTAAGGAGTGTGTGGAATGTGATGTTGTGACCCCGGCCTTAAGTGCATATAGCATAGATAGATATTCATTCATAGATAAGGGTGGAAAAGCACAGGTCCCTCCCACCAGGATTCATTATTTTCCGTTTCCAGAGTCTGACTCCTGCCATGAAAATGCGTCTGAATCTCCATAACAAAATCGGCATCAAGGTAGGCAGGACAATCACTTCTTCAACGCAGCATACAATTTAAATGTCCTATTTCTCATCTGGTTGTTCGCCAAGGAGCGTATCGTGCATTTCTTACAGTTGGAAACAATGGACAGCATGTCTGCAAGCCATTTAAGGGCAAATGGAAAATGTGTTTTTCTGTAAATAAAGCTGTCATTTTGCATGAAGCAGCAGAACTAAAATGTATTCATCACATTATAATAAAACACATAATGTGGGGAAATAAAATGTCAATAATTGATGTGACAGACACAGTAAATGGGCAAACAGTACCGTATGTATAATAACATGGCTGTTGTTGGTTCACTTTCAAGGTGCATAATGGTAGGAAACGTCATTAATTAATGTATGATTCATTTAGCATCATTGTCAAATTGCCGGAGCCCGGAGAGGTGCTAAGGATCTATGGGAGCTGATAGTGATGATGATAATTACACCAAACACCACTTTTTAAGCATTCCTGTCAGAGAATGCCACAGCTTTCCGACACGATGCAACTCACAAAACACCTCATACTGCATGGCAATGGTGGCACATTTTTTCATTCACTGTTAATTGCCTCATTTATTCCCACATGTGGGGTGGGGAGGGGGGGGCATGGATAAACTTAGGTAACAAAGTTTAGGAGCATGTCTGAGCACAGCTGTCTGCATTGGAACAGACAGTGACATTAATGGACAGGGGCTACAGTGCCTGCAGACAGTCCAGCCATGCCACACGCGTCTTGAGGCTAAAAGCCTGTTGTCACTGCTGACATCTTTTTATATTGATTAAGTCAGTCCTGTTGACAGAAAGACAGTGAAATCACAATTATGATGTATGTGCTGTTTATTTTTGGCACAATTGAAACTATGAGACACTTATTAGTTACTTATTAGTTACTTGCTCAGACAAATGACGTAAATTCTCCTTTCATTGTCAATGGCATTTAATGTTTGTGTTTGCACAAAAAGCAGATTTGCTCAGACACATATGACATAAATTCTCCTTTCTTTGTCAATGGCAAATGTGACACGAGTTAGGAGAAAGAGCTGTATATAGGAGCCCTCAAATTATTTTTTGCATGCTTCCCCCATTGTCTCCTCTTTTTTGTCGCTGTCCCTGCAGTGCCAACCTCCTCTGTTTGCCTGGTGGGAATGGAGTAAACAGCCACATAATGTCCACCACCATTACGTGATCTCCAACCAACCAGCAGGGGTCACTATAGTGCAGCGACAAGAAGCAGAGCCATTGAAGAAGAGTTATGCCAATGAGGGTGCAGAAAATAGCCCAGTCATGAGGTTCATGTACTCGTGCGAGCATTCCGTAAACTTCCGGTTCAGTCCTTTGTCACTCTTCCAATAAAAGTCTATGTAAAAGAGCCGCCATTGGACTGGACCCATGGGGCGGCGGTGGCTCAGGGGTAGAGTGGCTGGATGGCAACCGCAAGGTTGCCAGTTTGAACCCGGGCTCCCCCGGAGGTAACCACTGGATGGGATTCAGCCGGAGGTAACCACTGGATGGGGTTCAAAACCGGGCCTCTGGTACACAATAAGGGTTTCATTTCTACACTCCAGGGGGGAAAACAATTACTTTCTATTTTTGCGCAGGAACTTAAAAAAGATAAACTATTATGATTAATTCTCTGAGATTTGCATGCGACACTAAACATCCCAACATGTACAATTTTCCCACTGGGTGTGAGGAGGGGGAGCACTGTAGGATATTTATAAAGTGGATACCGATGTAAATTGTGATGTTGATTAATGTATTTCCAACTGCAATATACACCCTGTGTAAAGCAGTGCTTGCAATAAATATCATTTAAATAATTCAATTTCCTGGGAAAAATGTGTTTAGTATTAAATCACATTTCCTTGTGCATCTATCAGACCACCGATCTATTAGTGTAAGCTGTTATATGAGCATAGGTTTGTCGCTCCATCCACGATGATCCATGTATGATCCTATATCTCATCCCATCTTCACGGCTCGATGCTTTCTGCTCTAATATATACGACCGATCCTCTCCGAAGCCATTTCAGAAGCTAACCACCACATTGCAGACTTCTATCTGGCTCTGATAATGTGGGCTTTGACCATCTGTCAGCCCTGTGACTGCTGGCTATAAACTTCATGCTCTTTCTTTTTATTCATCTGTTTCACTGAGGGGGAGATCCAGTCGGTGACTCAGAGCCAGAATCAAGACAGGAGAGAGAAATCAATTATAGCCCATGCCTGTGCCTAAAACCAGCCATGTCACAAACGAGGACAAAGGGGTCCAGTGGCCACTGGCTGATGGTCCCCAAACCTCAGGAGAGGAGAGGGCATAGAGCCGGTCTGCTGCCACACGTACACTCTGACATGCAGCTATACCCGGCACCAACACCACATAACAAGCCCTTGTCACTCCTCAAAATGGAATCCATGAATACTTGCTTATCAGCATTGTTTTTTCATCACTTAATGCCCTACTTCATCGTACAAGAGTGTAAAGCAACAAATTGTAGAAAAAAGCCAATTTACAAGCTCACAACCTATCACTGTGCGGCGCGTTAGCTTGCAAATGTCACTATTTCTGAACATTTCCGTTCCATTTCCTCAAAAGTAACGGTTTTTGACATACAAGGTTTCAACCTGACAGCGACGTTATAAGAGTCTACTTACGGAGGTAAAAGTGTTTGATCCATGAACAGCCGCTAAAAGGGTTTCTCTATATAATTGTTGTGAATCATAAAATGTGAAGTGACAACAATAATGCGACTGCACCAATAGTGGAGTCGTCACAGTCCACTGAGGACAACACATCTACATTACCGTGAAATCCACAAAATATTTCAAATAACCCCAGATTGTCTCAGGTCCTGTGTGAGCCAGAATGTGTTTGTGAGGGCTGCACTAGACCCCCACCAATGAGATATGAACTCAATAACATTCTGGTTATTACCTCCACCCGTTGAGCCCAAACCAACTGATGAGGCCAGAGACCAACAGAAACATCTGGACAAAGAGATTGTGTACCACTTGGCTCTGTGTATAAATAAAGCCTTTGTGTGTGTGTGTGTGTGTGTGTGTGTGTGTGTGTGTGTGTGTGTGTGTGTGTGTGTGTGTGTGTGTGTGTGTGTGTGTGTGTGTGTGCACGCGTGCGTGCGTGTATGGGTGTACTGTATGTATGTGTTTCTCCGTCTGTCTATCATCACGGTACATGAGTCATTGTATATGAACGTTGTGCATGTGAGTGTGGTGCCCACAGAGAGGACCCTTGTTGCAAACAGTTGCTTTTATCGGTGCACAACAGGGACAGGACGGCATGCCCATCAGCCTAGCTGGCATGATGGCGGATGGGAGAGGCTCTGATTGTGGGATGGTGGAGCGTGAGGACACTGGGGGGGGGGGGGGGGGGCAGTCATGGAAACGGAGGCTAGATGGGCGGGCTTGAAGAATGGGAGGGGAAGCCCAGCTGGCAACCACTTCTAATTGGGTTGAGCAAGGTTTCCATGGCTGGCGGGGCCCATATGCAGTGTGGATCCAAGAGCCTGCACTGCTGCGCAAAGGAGCAGGCCAGGCCAGGGAGTGTGTGCGTGTGTGTGTGTGTGTGTGTGTGTGTGTGTGTGTGTGTGTGTGTGTGTGTGTGTGTGTGTGTGTGTTCGGGGGGCAGCACCAGGCAAGAGGTTGGTCATACTCCAGCAGTCTCCAGCCTGGGGCAGAGAGGGCCAGCTGTCACCCCCTGACAGGAGCCCACACTCCACCGTGTTCTCAGATAACACAAACTCAGTGAATGCAGAGGAGCAAAAGCTTACGGTAAAGGAATAAATAAAAGGCTGCTTATGATGAAACAACCGTTTTACTCAAGCCACCCCCATATAATCTCTGAGGGAGGAGAAAGGAATGAGGACAAGAAGGGAGACACGGAAAGATTCCAAATGAAAATGAGCAGAGAAGAGGCCTCTGAAGTCATGGCCTACGGGGGACCTCCTCACAAGGGTGACGAAAGAGCATAGTGGCTGCTGTGTGAATATCGTCAGTTGGAAACAATTGTAGGCGATTAATATGGAGGTGAACCGAGATAGAGTATAGAGCCTAGTCTGTATAGGCCTGTACCTTCATCCTCTACACCAGTTGAATAGGGGCTCACAGGGGCAAATCAATTCCCTTCAAACTCGGCAGCATCCCCTCCGATTTATACTTTGTCGTAAGACAGAGTCGTGAACCGAAATTAGCTGATCTATTAGCTCACAACGCATGGCATCCCAATGCTTTGTAGTTTGTTTTGTAGATCTGCTATTTTCAGTGTGACTCCATCCTTCGAGGAATTGTATAGGGGACCGACTGTCACACCTTTCTTTCTTCCCTGACTCTCCTCCCCATCAAAGACATGACATGCCAGAAGAGGCAAACAAATCACTTAAAAATGCAGACGGAACCATAAATGTTCCAATAAGCATTGTAATATCAAAACAGAATATGTTTCCATGGAACATAAATTTCGGCGCGTCATTCACGGTGCAGTTGTTTTTATTTATTCATTCTCTTTACAACTGAGCAGATGTCTGGAGGGCAGACCACAATGCAGTTTATGGGGGAAACGAAAAAGGGGAGGAGACAAGACGGAAATAAGGGAAAGGCAAGTCCTGACGGTTGAAAACCCATGGCGTATTGCTGCCCCCTACAGTCCTACTGCAGTAACAGCCGTACTCACATTTACTCTACCAAAGTCTCCATATTATTATCCTTGAAAGGTTGAATACTGTCAGTAAGCTACTTACACAAAACTATTACTGTAGCCTAGGTTCTATATAGCCTGGAGTCTCACAGACTATGGATGGATTATTATACATTATGTGGGAGACATCCCCCATCCAGTGCTTAATTAATACACATATGTATGCCAGTGCTTATATAAATATATCCTATAAATAAGTATATGTGCATATAGTATGAAGTTGATAACTCAAACAACTTCATGGCCTGGTTTGCTGCTCTGTCCCGTGCATGTAGGCTCGCGCCTAACAAGAGCAAGGTGACACTCGTGCCAATACAGGTCTGAAATTGAATATGACACTAAAGGGAGCATAATTAAGCAAGCTTTTGTGTGAATAACGTATATGTATTCCGATGTATTCATCCCCACTTACATTAAATGGCGTGTGTGCCTGTATAGGCAGGGGGGTTAGAGTGATTGTAACAGTCTCCAGGGGATGAGAAAGACAGTAAACTAAGCCATGAGAGAAAATCAGATCACCTTGAATTTGCATAAACAGTCTTCAAATGGCTGCGCAGAGGGTATAAGTGTTAGCCATCCAAGCCTGAATAAACTCCCAGCCGTGGATTAGTATTGGGTTCAGCCAGGTCATTTAACACTTAAAGACAGGCCCCGGGGAGCCGATTCATGTTGGACAAATTGTTTTGCCTCTGTGGCAGGTCCGCTCTCGACCAGGGTGCTGGGGGACTTCAGAGGAGCAATTTGCTGCCTGTAGTAAGGGACACTTTGCACCTTGCTCTCTCTGCACGGAAAGCAGAGCCACATCAAAATACAAAATGACACAGAGAGCAACATCAGCACCAATTACGAAAGAAATAGTCCCCACTTGGGTTAAGGTCCTGAGGATGGGCTAAAGACACTGGGAATAATAAGTGAACAGTTACGGCGTCCTGCCATTCCCTTCCAGGAAGCGCACTGGAGATGAAAAATGAAACATGGATGAAGATGCCAATGTAATGTGAAAACTTAGCAGAGGTGGACAAAACTTTGGCAGGTTGTGAAGTGACTTAAGAGAAGTGAACAAATTATGCAGATATGGGTTACAGGGTGTGTGTGCACTCGCGTGTGAGAGAGATCTGGAGAAGATTGCCCTGTTGGCGTGCATGGTGTTTGGCAGAGAAGGGAGGGCCACATCTGCATCAAAAAGGTTGAGTGGGCTTTGTTGGAGCATCTAAATATACATTTATTTAACCCATATAGGCTACTGTGTAAATATCTTTTCAGCTTTTCAATGGTCCAGTGGGTGTGGGTAGTGGAACAGGAACGACAAGTGGTTGTCAGAATGCAGGGAGCTCAAATGTGTAGCCTATACACTTTAAAATATCAGTTTGCAACATTAAGAATTAAATGAACACAGAATTCCACAGCGTACTCTTCCCGTTTCATTAAGCTGAGCTTGGAGCTCCAATGATTCCCACAAGGCTTCCAAAGTTTCTTTGGACCCCACTTGCATCAGGTGAGCCAACATCGCTTCTCGTCCAAAGCAGTGATTATCATCCCTGCAGAAAAGCAATCGGAACAAAACGCATCCCCAACTGAATACAGTACGACTACAAAATAGATTTGTTGCGAACTAATTATGCATTTCCCATGCAATTTATAACACGACGACGCCTGCAGTAACACTTAACTTCTGGAGCTTGATTAATGGCGCCATGCTGATGCTGTAAGCCTAGAAATAGGAGCAGTGTGGAGGAGAAGCTCACATCGCCAGCATCAGCAGTCTGGACCTGGTCCCTCCGTCACACGGCTCACACACCGCTACCCATAAAAGTAAAATGCTGCAGGTTTGGGAAAACAGCCTTGTCCTCTTTGTCAGAGGGCTTGTCGTAAATAGCCTGTGTGTGTGTATGTGGTGTCGGGCCCCAGGGGACAGAGACATGGGGACTGAAATCATCACCACCGAGGTACTTCATCTGGGCACCGGCCACGCAGCGGCAAGGAAATCATTTGTGGATGTAGCATATAGCCACACACGCTAGCATGCAGAAGCACAGTGTCACTGTCAGATTGTGTTGCAGTGACTGCAGTGATTGAAGCCAATGCAACACTTTGTCCACACAGTCATTTTGTTCATTATATTAACTTCATGGAATTATAGTGTGTTCTTATTAAGTTAAACCAGGGCCACTTCACCCCTTTTGCAACCAAATCTTATTTGAATGATGTTTGGGAGACAAGAAACACTATCCAGGTTTTTTGGGGAATGACGCAAAAGACAGCTTATTTTGTCCGCACATGGACTCTTAGGTGTGCCCAGACCCTTACTGAGACAACATATAGTCCAGGAAGGAAGTGAGATGGTGACCAGTGAACTTTGAAATACTAAAATATCTAAAAACATGTATTACACACACACCTAAAGGGACTAATGTTCAAAGAGTCCAAAAGTTTGAAAAAAAAAGAAAAGTCCATTAAAGAAAAAGATTGGGTTATAACTTGATAATTGTTAATCAAATTCACTGAAACATAACTGAACCAGATCCAATGCAACCAAATCAAATGCAGTTTATTTTGTATGAAATCCAAAAATAGTGCAGTTAATTGGGCCTACATGCTCATTCCGACATCAGAACTTTCTTTTCTGACAGGCCATCAAGACAAATATCTTCCAACAATACTGTCCTTTGGAATAGGGCACAAATTAATGTGTTTACTTTCCATACAGTACAGTAGTAGAAAACTATCCTGATTCAAGTTAATAATTGAATAAATGACATGGAGCGCATTTCATAATAATAGCCTATAGGTTCTCAATATTACCATAGCCAAATGAATTGCCATCAATGAATTGTTTTATGTCGTTTCTATCAAATGTGCCATCTACAGTTTATTGGGTCGTTTCGTTCTCATTAAAACATTTTGCAAAGTGATTTGCAACATCAAAGGGTTCAGTAGGCCTAAGCATTCAACCATGACTGCATGCACACTTATTAAACAGAATGTTGTAGATGAAGAATTTAAGCCTTTAGCTATTTCATTTCATATTATGATCAGTTACAAGTCATGAGGACATTTTTACACATGGCCTTTTTGTTTATATTAGATTCCACAACACAATTAGACAATGATTTGTAAATTTCTCTCATCCTTATTTTTTGGCTGTCGTTTTAGCCTCATTCCTTTGAGAAAATGCATCATTCAACTCCATTTCAATCCAGGGAGAAGGGTGAGACCTTAACACTCTCTACTCTCTGACAGGTGCATGGTGGTCGATAATGTCAGATCATTTCATAAAGCTCCTCTATTGTGCAATTGATTCATAGTTATGCAAGGTAATGTTACGGTAAAAGCAGGCTTCACTGACCCCATAACATGAAACTGTTCTTAAGAATAGTCGGTTGGGCTAGTGCTAAAACAATACTGGCACCAATTATTTATTTATTTTTCTCTGCATCAATATAGTGCAATAGAAAACCCAGGAACACAATTTCTGCCAATGTGGTTAACTGTGACTTTCACAATAAAGACCAAACAACAGAAATTACATAAAATAGTCAGTTACCTTGATCAGTTTCTTTTCCTCCATGTCCAGCTGGAAATGTGCCTTCAGTACAAGTATACGTCAGAGGTCAGACAAAAGCAGAATAATGTATTAAAAAAATCACACCTGTGTGAACCGAGTGGTGCAACTCCCCAATCTCCCCCCTCCCCCCCCCCCCCCCCCCCCCCTTCTCTCTCTCTCTCACTCTCATTAGCAGGCAACAGTCTGTCAGCACTGTCTCTCTCTCTCTCTGTTTCTGCATGGCACAACAGCGCCCCTACTGGTACTCATACTGGTGCTCATTAACACATACCGGTACGTGAACACATACATAGGTGAACACGGACACATTGCTGGTTGTAGGAGTGGTTGCACCACTCAAAAAGGAAGGACATAGTGCGAACCAAATGCCTGACGTATATTTGGTTATGTGCCGTGTCGTGAACCTAAAACAGAAGATCTAAAAGCTGACATTGTGTTAATACTGCAACACTTTGTGAGCTTGTAGATTGGCTGTTTTTGGTCTGTGACACCGGCACACAACTAAGTAAGAAACAACCATAATTATCCACTGATTCCCATTCAGTGTGAAGCCTCAAAATATTCCAAGCATGCTTCAATATTCATTGGGTTACACAGTGCCACAGCCCCATGTAAGGAGGCCTGTGCTTATACTTTCAGAAATGTGATGTAATAATCTATGGGAAATGTCATAAAAGAACACCTAAAGTAGTAAGAAAGAGGACAACTCTGACTATTCTTGAGAACAATTTACTAAACTAACTTAATAGCGCTCCATTGACTTTGGGCCCAGATTTAAATCATCAGCATTAACATGGCAACAGCACAATCATTTGCTTCATAATGAAGCGAGAAGCTTGAACCCAGCTGCCACAGGAAGAGGAATCTGACACAGCCATTCGAATTGAACCGTGCCGACATGAGCTGCTTATTCAAGAAGTGACACCATCTGACTATCACCCCGATTGATCACCCACTATTTATTCCGCCTTTGCACTATAGGAGCAGACATTTTCAGATTAAAATAAACCATTGGAGAACATCTGGATGAGACGAAAAGGTTTGTCTGCACACATGCTTGCCTCTGCCATTTGTAGTTTGTCGTACGAAGGTGTTGAGCAACACAAATAGCAGATCTACAAACTCACAACACGGTGCATCCACGCCTTGTGCACTTCTATTGTCTGCTATTTCCAGTGTACAACACCATAGTACGACCACATATAAATCAAGCATTTTTATAAGAGGATTATAGAGCATAATCATAAATACTTAAGGTCTCGGAGGAAGACGATATACTCTGCCAGCAGCGCTAATGCAAATTGGACTGTTTTCTCAAGGTGTACAGCCCTTGGAACATTGCTGAGGTCTACTTTCCACGTGTAAACAGACTATATCTACTTGTCTTCCCACACCAAAGTGCTGTGCAGGTTTGCTGTTAAAATGACACAGCATGAGTTTATTTGAAATCTACAACTACACATTTTCCCCTTTTTCAGATTTCCACATTCCCAGAAACCACAAGTACAAAACACTACAGCAAAGCCGTTTGTCTCTAGATCTGATTCCTACTATCATTGCCTGCAGAACATTAGCACAATGTAATCCCAGGATATTAAGAGTTGTCACTGGTGTTTTCAGCGACGGCATGCAGAAATGACAACCTCTTAAAGATCTTCCGGGTACAGTCACGATCAACAGATGGTGAGGCGCTGCCTCTTTTCCCCTAGGGCCACAGTAAGATTGA
This sequence comes from Protomyctophum parallelum, assembly GCF_964188405.1. NCBI lineage: Eukaryota > Metazoa > Chordata > Actinopteri > Myctophiformes > Myctophidae > Protomyctophum > Protomyctophum parallelum. The sequence goes on along the minus strand of NC_139704.1, from coordinate 16,043,772 downwards.
GCGTGTGAAATCTGTCACAATCTCTGGTGGCAAATGTCGCGCAGTTCCTGCAAATGCTAATGAAGCTCATGTGAGGTCCAAAAACAGGGGAGGGGCAGACGGGCATAAATGGAGAGGAGTCCAATTTAAAAATGACACTGTGTGACAAAATCATCCTTCTAAAAGGGCATGGAATTTCCCTGGCCCGTGGACATCCTTTCTCAAATGAGCATAGCTCAGATGCCAGTGACATTCAGGTTGCCATTGTGACCGTCTCCTTTGAGACACACTATACCCACCAAATTCCATTATAGGCTTGGTTAAAACCTGCCTTTGCTGGCACTCAATGGACCTCATTAGATGGGAGTGCAGTGAGTTACTGTAGTTAATTACATCGTAAAGCCTTTGACCGAAATGAGTTTAAAACATTGGGAAGCTCACACTGCACTAGAATATATACCACTCCGCTGGAATAGAGCATGGAAGGAGTGCCCTGGGTATAAAGGTTCAATCAAAAGGACAGATTTCATTCTAATTTGCTAATGGACATGCATGCACATTAGCCCTAACAAACAACATTATGCTCATGTCATGGTGCCTTGTTTACTTGTAATTAACAGTGGCACACGTTTTAGTGTTCATGCAGTTGAGTCCATATGGAGTTGGCTTGGGACCCAGAGGGTCGCTGGTTCAAGGCTATCATGGATAGAGTGGACTGGTAGCAGCAGGGACGTGCACACATAGACATCAAAGGGGGCTTCAGCCCCTGCCCTTTTACCAGTCTGTAAAACAACTGCCCTTTCCAGACCACGAATGCTAGTACGGCAGTTAACCAAACCTATTGTGCATTTTATGACTAAAGCATGAAACCTTCTACAGTGTTTCTATATACTATGAAGTTTCTTTTCAGACGTGGAACCACTTCTGAGTTGATGTCTGTAACTCGTTAGAGGCTGTACACATATCGGGTTGTCAAAAACATGCATTTTTCCCTTTTTTGCAGGCACAAAGACAGTATATCAATAAGAAGAGTTCTGGAACCCACTAGTCATCATCAAATTGCTTTAGTAGATTAAATTAACAGTAGAAGATATGTCAATTGGGTTTCATGGGTCATTAGGTCACACAAACACCTCACATAAACACAGACACAAAAATCGGATTTTCAACCATTTGTGTTCAATTGGATTGAGCATTTGACATCTCTTCTTAACATATCCTATTTGCAGTAAAGAGTGTCTACCATGCAATGACATTATTAGAGAGGCCTAACAGTCTCCTGAGCATGAACAAAGGGCAGTACACTTGAGGGCAGACTTTTTGCACTTGCATCGCTTCGTGCACCCTTTCTTGCAACCACAATGTATCAGTTCATAGCAGCTCTGTGAGGCTTCTGGAAGGGTGGACCACAGTGGCTGCCATCCCAATTCTTCTTTCACCCAGCCCCAATCAGAAGGGCTGGGCTGGATGAAGGGAATGGCATAGAAGCCACATTGATGACCAACAGGGCACAGTGGCACAAGTCCTCTCGAGTAAGAACCAAAACTGCAGCGACGGCGGAAGTCGCCAGAAGAGGTGAAACAGTCTGTAGTACCCAAAGTTCACACTCGGTCTACTGACACTGACAGCCATGTCTGTACTATGGACAGGGTGTGCTTCTTCTGCAACAAGTTAGCAGGCTCTCAAAAAAAAAGAAAAACTCTACGAAAAGTGCTACGTACATGAGGACTTGTTGGACTTCAATGTTAGACAAGCTGCTTTGGAAACGGAACTAGGCAAATTTGCACCTGGGGACATGATAGCCCTCGAGGCAAAGTATCATCGAAACTGCCTCCGGATGCTCTACAACAAATCAAGACAGGCTCATTCAAAGGATGGACATGAGGAAGAGACTCAGGTGCATGGTATTGCTTTCGCAGAGTTATTGGCCTTTGTGGAGGAAAGTAGAGGTGATGACTGCGCCCCAGTATTCAAACTGGCAAACCTGGGTAAACTGTACCAAGAACGACTTAAACAGCTCGGTGCTACAGTAGATTATCGTGTCCACACAACCAGACTGAAGAACCGGCTTATGTCTCAGTTACCTGATTTAACGGCTTGTACACAAGGAAGGGACACACTATTAACATTTCAGGATGATATCGGAGATGCTCTCAAGAAGGCCTGTGATCACTACCGTGATGCTATGCATTTAGTGAGAGCAGCACAAGTGGTACGGAGAGAGATGTTTTCCAAGAAGTTAAACTTTGATGGCTCATTCCATCCTAACTGTCAGAAGGAGTCTGTACCTACATCTCTTTTGGCCTTGGTGAACATGATCCTGGATGGGGCCAACATCAAACACCAGACTCAGCTTCTGGAAAAAGAAACTTCTACCGCTGCTCTTTCAATCTCACAGCTGTTGGTTTTCAACAGTGTCAAACATACACGAGCAGAAAAGTCATCAGGTACAGTACGTCACAACCGTAACCGTGAAACTCCACTTCCTCTGTATGTGGCAATGAAAGTCCATGCTGTCACACGCAATAGAGGGCTAATTGACACTCTCTTCAGTCTGGGTATGTGTGTGGCATATGATCACCTGCTGCAGGTGTCAGCTGACATTGCCAATGGAGTCTGCCAGCGTTTCATGGCAGAAGATGTTGTGTGCCCGCAAGAAATGCGCAATGGACTCTTCACAACAGCTGCGGAGGACAATATTGACCACAATCCGAGCTCTGGAACAGCAAAGGACTCCTTTCATGGCACTGGGATCTCCTTGATGCAGCACCCTACACATGAAAGTGTAGGCTCTGACCGTGGTGTGCTTGTGATTAACCTATCCACTAGGTCATTCATGCCACTGCCACAAGCCTACACCAATGTGCCACCAGTTGCTCGGAGACAAAGACCTTCAGAGCCCCTCCAGTAAAAGGCCCTTTAAAAGTCTTGGATTTCCAAATGACAGCAAGAACAAGAGAAGAAGATGATGGGTGGTTGAGAACTGTGAAGGCAGCCCTGGATGATCCAGAAACCAACCAGGCAACCTGGGTGTCATGGTCTGCCTATCATGCTCACATCCAGCAGACAGTAATCCCCCCTGCAGCCATCAATGCACTATTGCCTTTATTCCTGGACAACGCACACTCTGCTGCCATGATAAGACATTCAATGGACCTCATCACGGTTATGAAACGCTGGCAGACTCCATTGGCAATGTCAGCTGACACCTGCAGCAGGCGATCATATGCCACACACATACCCAGACTGAAGAGAGTGTCAATTAGCCCTCTATTGCGTGTGACAGCATGGACTTTCATTGCCACAAGTGGAGTTTCACGGTTACGGTTGTGACGTACTGTACCTGATGACTTTTCTGCTCGTGTATGTTTGACACTGTTGAAAACCAACAGCTGTGAGATTGAAAGAGCAGCGGTAGAAGTTCCTTTTTCCAGAAGCTGAGTCTGGTGTTTGATGTTGGCCCCATCCAGGATCATGTTCACCAAGGCCAAAAGAGACTTCCGCCGTTGCTGCAGTTTGGTTTGATTGTATCTTACTCGACAGGACTTGTGCCACTGTGCACTGTTGGTCATCAATGTGGCTTCTATGCCATTCCCTTCATCCAGCCTAGCCCTTCTGATTGGGGCTGGGTGAAAGAAGAATTGGGATGGCAGCCACTGTGGACCACCCTTCCAGAAGCCTCACAGAGCTGCTATGAACTGATACATTGTGGTTGCAAGAAAGGGTGCACGAAGCGATGCAAGTGCAATAAGTCTGCCCTCAAGTGTACTGCCCTTTGTTCATGCTCAGGAGACTGTTAGGCCTCTCTAATAATGTCATTGCATGGTATACACTCTTTACTGCAAATAGGATATGTTAAGAAGAGATGTCAAATGCTCAATCCAATTGAACACAAATGGTTGAAAATCCGATTTTTGTGTCTGTGTTTATGTGAGGCGTTTGTGTGACCTAATGACCCATGAAACCAGGCACAGATATATTACATACATGACCATATGTCTTACATCATCATTGAGAGCTAGTCATACATATACATATATATGTAATTTCATTTGTAAGTTGATGGTATACTGTGGTTACTTTGCGCCAAAAACCTTCCCAGCCAACCCGCCACTTGATGCGTATGCAAATAAAACAGCAAATTTGTGCCTGGTTTGCTGGGACCAGATTACATAAATGACCATATTTCTTACGTCATCATTGAGAGCTAGTCATACATATACACACCATGTACTCTGGTCCCAGCAAATCAGGGACAATTTGCCATTTTATTTTACTGATTATATATATTGTATATGTATGACTAGCTCTAAATGATGACGTAAGAAATATGGTCATTTATGTAATCTGGTCCCAGCAAACCAGCAAACCAGGCAAATTTGCTGTTTTATTTGCATACGCATCAAGTGGCAGGTTGGCTGGGACGGTGCATACGGACCGGGCGAAATTATTACTTGCGCGCTCTGCTTGCGCAAGTAACAAGTGGAACTAGAAAAAGTGCCCTTCTGGGCACAGGTCTCCACCAGTTTATCCACAAATCCGTGCAGTTAGAGGTAAAAACACTTTTTGGCCAGTTATAGCGCCACCTTGAGGCTGAGTGGAAATTGTTCATGTGGCATTTCGTCCTCGGCCTAGTGGGAATGTGGGTGCACAATGTCACGGAAATCACGCGATGTGTTCATGTTTTGCAGCATTTTGTTTGAAACTGAGCACTCCTGTGAACTTTGGAAGCCAATGTTAACCAATCAGGATGGAGTGTGAGAAATCTGAAAGACCGGTTTTGTTGAATGGCTGTAGAGAGACTGTGTACCAATTTGCGTGATGTTTGGACAAAATCTGTAGGTGTACTGTGCAAAAACTTGTTTTGCACAAAGCGGCCTCCTGGTGGCGCTATAACAGGCCGTTCTGGAAAGTTTGGGGCAGAGGTTCATCGTTGGCATCCAGGGAGTGTGTGTGCAAAATTTGGCATGGACCGGGTTAACGGTGGCCGAGATTAGCTGCTCACGGACGGACGGACACACGGATACACTGACGGACGGAGTGCAAAACATACTCTCCCCCCATGCCTTCGGCCTGGTGGAGACAATTATAAGTGATGACACAAAGAAAGACAAAATTGGAACCAGAACACTAAAAATTAAGCTCATAAATGGCTACTTTCTCCTGATTTTCTCACCTACCTGAAAATCCTGAAAAATGTAAAGAGTTGGAGAGACAGGGAGACCCCCCGTTATTGAACAAACACTCACACTAAACCAAAAAATTTAAACGTACTCTACCTTTAATAGTTTCACCTATGTCGTCAATATAATAATAATAATATGATAGGAAAATGCATGATATTAAAAAAAGAATCTGCATATAGCAGGATTCTGTATTGTATTCATCTACCATGGCCAAAACGGAATGATCAGGGAAGTTCAAGCTGAAAATGGTTTGTCCTATTAATTAACAACCAACAGGAGGACAGACTAGGTTGCTTCCAAATAAAGAGGTAAACAAATTATCCTCATTGTGCTGCCAATGACGGAGCCTATTAGGGCCAGAGAAGCCCGGTGGGAAATCATTCAAAGTAATGATTAGAGATCCAGGGCCATGTCTGTGAATGTGTGTCAACCAATGACTGTAAAAGATAAATAAATAAACCTGCCTTATACAAGTGGAAGTTAAGTGAGGGGGAGTACTTTCCTTCAAGGCCGAGGAAGAAGTCACTCCCAAACTTTGAGTCTGATGAAACCACTCCATCTTCTTCATGACATTATTATACAGTACCTTCACATAAAACTTTACAGATGAACTGAAACCTACTCAAAGTTGCTTAATTAGAAATAACTTGAGATTTCCTGATTTTTTTCCGAACATGACAGAGGCGTACAGGTCATAAAGAATGATATGCTAAGTGACAGCCCAAAGGCGTAAAAGCATGCCAGCCCATACAGTACAGGAGATGGGGAGAATAATCAATTATTACTTTACAATCACACATCTAACTGCTTTGTTTTATGACCATCATAAAATTCTATGAGATCCGGAAGTCTAATTTCAAATGGATGAACCCCCCCCATGTATTTTCAATTACTGCTCCAATTGATGGTCTAATCTACTAAAGGGCACGCTCTCCTTTCTCATCTCTATTAAACCTTTCATAACCTGTAAAAATATTTGCAATACATTACCCTCAATATACCTTGAAAATCCAGAAATGAAACCAGTTTTAAAATTAAACCATAACTCTTATCTTTCCTCAGACACTCTATACTGTATTAGTCATGATTTCTCCATCTTTTTGTGTTTTATTCTAAAGCAGATGGTGTGGGTGCTAATTAAAACTTTGAGCAGGGCAAGGAAAACCCATCACAGACCTGAGCCGTCACCTGGGCTCCAACCTACGGTACCGCTCCAATTTATTTTTCTTTCCTCTCTCCATTAAAGGCCAAATTCCCCTCTACATTCCAAGGCAGACAAGAGGACTGATTGCAATCCCTGTAATGTTCCATACTGGATGGGGCACTGCTGTTCCTTGCGGGGAGCAGTCAGTCTTTTGCCTCTAGCTCAATTGTGAGTTTTGACCCAAGTGGTTCATCAGAGATGGCTCATGATCAATCTATGTGCAATGACAGAGGTCTATCCTGACGTGGACAATGTTAACAGCATGGCAGGGCTAAATCCATAGGGTATTGTCGTGTGAGGAAGCTACAGGAGAGTTGGTACGGTCTCACCTTGAACCTGAATGCTAAGTATACTGTATGACTCTCCACTGGTTGAGTGCAGCAAAGAAAGGAGTAGAATACAGATTCATAGAGTACAGGATCCTCCAGGCAGAGGTCCATGGGGGACAAAAAACAACCAAGTGCAGAGGGGAGGGATGTGCAGGAGACAGAAGGGTTAAGCGACAGAACGAGAGAGAGAGAGAGAGAGCAGACATTACACTGAAGCAGTGAAATGCAACAGACTACATTCTCCAATTAACTATCTAAGCACCCATCTACATTCCAAGCTGTATATACAGTATATATACCAACCACATAAAAACAATAAGTGAATATTTGAATCATTTATTATTACAAAAATATGGTACACTGTTACATCTACAAAAACAATAATTTTATTGTAACAAACAAGCATAACTCAATAATTAAGAATTTGCCCATTACATTTAGATAATTTTTAATTATCATACCTGCAATGAAATAAGTATAAAATAATGTGCATCAAACAAATAAAAATCAGGTGGGTTTTTTTTATTAATCATGTCACGCTTAAAATCCTGTTCCTGCTATCCTCAAACCTCTAAAAACAAATTGACTAATCATATTCAATACAGACGACAAAAGTGGATGGTGAAGATTTACAGTTCATCATAGTGCACACAAACCATTTGAGCCGTCTTTTTTTTAATCCACTACAGCCATAGCTCCTTTCGAGTGTGAAGTTCCTAGCTAGGCTGTTCATTACTGCTTGTCCAGTCCTTGGATCAGACATTTGACAAGTGATTAATCAGGCAGGCAGCCTCGGTGGAGCAACTGAAAGTTAATTTCCACACTTCAGTCTGTGGAGATGAATTAGAGGCGTGTACAGTCAGGGTAGCTTCTTTAGCATCTCTTCCAGGGTGACCTCTGTGCCCCGCCGGCGCCAGGATCACATCTAGTCGAGTAGGACCTCTCACACCTCTGTCGTGCACCATGACACAGCGGATGTCGGCGCGGCTGAGGAGCGTCACATTCTGGAACTGGGTGTGGCGTGGCACTCGAGGCCGGGCGGAGTGAGGAGCAGGGTGGACCGCGGTGACCTCCTGCAGCAAGCCTATATGGGAATTGGTGAGGACAAGCTGGGCCAGGGACTCGGCGCGGGCGTCAGGGCTCACACACACCCCTACACTGGTGTACAGAAGCAGCTGGACCTCCCCCATACTGGGCCTATCTTGGCCCATGTGGCTATGAAGAACATACACCAGATCAGCCAGAGTCTTCTGGAACTGGCACCAGACCTTCAAACCAGCATCCAGCAGCAGGTCTGGTATGTAATCCTGCCAGGTCAGCGATATCTCCATCAAGTCTCTGTGCAGTAGTGGGTGCTGGGAGAGCCTGCTGTCCCCGGGGTACATGACACCGAGGATGGTGCGGCACAGTTCTTGGGTTAGTGTTTGGCTGTGGGTGTGAAGGCCCAGGATGCTCTCCTCCACAGCGCCCACCAAACGCAGGCTCTGACCGGCAAAGCCTATCTGGATCTCCTTGAGCTGCCGCAGAGAGAGGTGATGGAACAGCACCAGTGTCTGACCGGGGTCAGAGGTGACTGTGTAGACGGTGGACTCCAGCAGGATGAGGAGGGCAGGGCACGGAACAGGCCGTCCGCATTTTGTGACGTTCAGCCAATAGAGACCCACTGTTTTCTGGGAGTGGAATGCCACCGTTGGAATGACACCTTGCAGAGCATCCACCAGGCTGGGGAGGGGTAGTAATTGGAGGCTTAAGAGGGCATTAGGAAATTCTACTAGTTTCTGACGGAAACTTCTGGTGAAAGAGTTCGGTGGCGTTCGGTCTAGAACCGAATTAATCTCTGGAGTAGTTTGTGAATATTCTGCAGATGCAGCATTATGGGCGTTTTTTGGCTCAAAGCACTGCTCCTCTGGTATTCTGAATGTCATGCTCTGTCCTTGCTTTAAATCATCGGTTTCTTGTGTCATACTACCAGGGCTTGACCACCTTTCTTCAACCAGAGATGGGTCAGCTTCGTTCAACTCAATTGCCTCTGCGGTGTTCTGCAGTGGGGCTAGGGTAAGTGTAAACTCTGATGCTTCTTCTGGCTGAATGCCATGCAGCTCCATCTGAATAACTTGTATAATGGGCAAGTTCTTCACCAGGGAGAACATGTGGCTGTCCTTGACCAGAGTGTAGACCTGACTTTGTGTGACCAGCGAGAAAACACGGCTGTCCTTCACCACAGACAAGACGTGACTTTCACTGACCAGTCCCACCACCTGTTTGGACCACTGTGCCCCGGCACGTTGCAAGCCTTGCTCCCTCACCTGCCGGAGCATCTTAGGAGAGCTCCACAGGAGACGTCTCATGTCCTCCACCATCCAAGAAACCCCATTAACCAGGGAGCGCAGCCCCGAGCTTTGTTTGGCAACAGCGCCGGCCTCTGTGTCACACTCCCCCTGGAACTCATCCAAACCTCTAGATTCATCCATCACTCCGTGGCCGAACTGGCCCTCAAAGGCAGCCTCTTCCGGCGGACTGCAGGCTGCCTGGCTGTGTCTGGAGAGCGGAGAGTGAGCGCTGGCCTGTGGGGGGACTACTGTCCTAGAGCTGGTTTCTCCCATGCTCTGTAGGTGGGACACGCAGCCTAATGAGGTCCCATCAGAGCCGGGACGGCCCTCATAGCAGTCAGAGACAACACCTTGGCTCTCGTTAGCATTCCCCTCCAGCCCTGTGCCACATCCATCACCTACACCCAGGACACTTGTGGTGGAAGGGAGGTTTGTCCTGGGGATGCCAGCCTCCAGCAGACAACTTTCAACCCCAGCCTGAGCTCTCCGCCACAGCCTTCTAGACACAAGGCCTGGCGCTGATTTATGAGACAAGTCCCTCTCTTGTTCCCGACCATCCCTAGCGCTTACCCTACCCTGTAGAGTGTCTCCATCCAGCTCCAAACTACAGCGAGAGATGGGACATTTCCCCGGAATGGCCTAATTTAAGAGTGAATGGAGTGAGAAAGAGAGAGAGCGGGGGGGACAAAAAAAAGGAAATCATTTTTGCATGTGACTTGAATGTAAATTTAATAATCCTGGCTGGCATCATACAAAATATAATAATAAAAGAAAGCGATGTTGAAAAAGGATGGAGATCATATTTATATATTATATGCATTGCTTAAAAAACTGTTTTAATCAGATGGGAATAAGTCATCAGAGCACTCGTTATGATTAAATATTTTGTTACTCTACTGCATGCTACTGACTCAACTCAACCTTTGGGAGCACGTACTTTTTTACTGCAGAATAGCAGCCCTTCGATATACAGCAGCTGGTCGTCATAGTGACATCCAACCCTCTGCGTACAGTAGAGAACATTGGTGAAACTATCTCAATTTGACCTGTGCAGTCCAATAAAAACAGTTTCTAAGTTGCTGATAGATTCATTTTGACCTTTACCTAAACGGCTGGTTTAAAGATTATAATTCTTTTGGAAGTTTCCATGTAGTTACAGTATAGGGGAATCCATTGTGACGCAATGGTGTTATGACAATAGAGGGTATGCATAAAGTGAATGGCAGATCGAGTGGCAATATGAGTGGTAAAGTGAGTTTAACGTTGTTTAATGCAATCGGTTAGAACTTTTCCGTTTGGATGTATGGGCTGTCAAGGCTGGAATGTAGTTTTTTGACACTCGGTACGTGTTCTTGCATAACTTCCGGGTATGATGATGTCGTCATGTGTTTTCACGTCACCTGTTGGCATTGCCTCAGGCAATACCAAATAAAGTACCTGTTACAACTTTTGTCCAATGGAAAATATAACGTGTGGTAAGTCCAGTTGGTAGTACCATGCAGTGCAAAATTGCCATTTCTATCCATTATATTGAACTTTTGACTGTGTATGTCATCTAGCTCTCTGTGTGTGTGTGTGTGTGTGTGTGTGTGTGTGTGTGTGTGTGTGTGTGTGTGTGTGTGTGTGTGAGGGTGTGTGTGTGTGTGTGTGTGTGTGTGTGTGTGTGTGAGTGTGTGTGTGTGGCTCCAAAACTGTGGAATGCACTTTCCATTGCAGTCAGAACTGCAGCATCGGCCCAGGCCGTAGCGTAACGGTCTGGGCACCGGACTGGTGATCCAGTCGCGGTGTGCCGCGGGTTCGACTCCCGAACCCGACACGGCCTTTACCGCATGTCATCCCCCCATCTCTCTCCCGTTTCCTGTCAGCCTACTATCTGTCCCTTAAAAAAATCAATAAAAGGCGTAAGCCGCAAAAAAAAAAATCTAAAAAAAAAAAAAAAAAGAACTGCAGCATCACTCCCAATCTTCCGCCGTAGTCTGAAAACCCACCTTTTCAGACTCCATCATAGCCCATAGCCCTTACCCTACCCCCCTAAATAGCATTTTTGTAGACTTGGATAGCATTTGATACAGACTTATAGCATGTTATGTAGACAGCACTATAATTGCATTGTATGTAGTCATAGCACGTCATAGTACATATGTATAGCATAGTTTATATGTATAGTTTCATTATATAGATATTCCACTGTTACTTTCTTAGCTCACGCATGTTTCATGATAAATGCTTTTTATGTGATGTATTCCCATGCTTTTTTGTTCTTGCTTAATGTAAATCGCTCTGGATTAAGAGCGTCTGCTAAATGCCTAAATTGTAAATTGTGTGAGAGTTAGGGTGACCATATTCTGAATTTCCAAAAAGAGGGCACAGTGCACGTGTTTTGATCTGCGTGTGATACCCGCAGACCCAAACTCAAAACTGTGTGTGTGTGTGTGTGTGTGTGTGTGTGTGTGTGTGTGTGTGTGTACACACCATAGTGTTGCACATCTCCAGTGGGGCAGAGTGCACAGAGTTGCTTGGCAGTCTGCAGTCAGTATCCACTGCAGCCGACACATCCATCGTGCTGAAAAAACAGGAGGCAGTTAAGATACAAGATTGAAATAATACATTTGTTATTCTATCAGGAAAAATAAACATTGCGTCTTAATGATGTGAAGGGAGTCAAGGGACGGGTGCATGTCGCAATTGGTTTATATTCCAATACATGCTGCCAGGCTGCTTTCAAAAACAATTTAATTATTTGCTGTGGTGTGACACAAGAGTTTATAGACAAAAGAAACCCCCTCTATGCAATGCCCCCCGTATTCACAAAAACATCCATCACATTTGAATAGCAAACAGCACAAATGGATGCCTGAGATTAGAACCACATTTACATACAATAGTCTAGGGCAGGGGCTCTTGTTTTTGGCTGGGGAATGCTTTGGCCATGTCTTGCGACCCCCGCCCCCTCCCAAACCCCAATACAAATTGACCACTACAATATCCTTAATAATAGAGAAAATACATCATAAATAAATACTGAAAACAGATAATCATTAAGGAAAGTTTATGCATGTAAGAAATGAAAGTTTAGGCCTACCATGTGTACCAGGTGGAGAAACCCTGCTCTAGGAAAATACCCTGCTCTATAGAAATAACATACAGCAAAGACAGATTTCTGACAGCAAGCAGTTACTTTGTCAGAGCTTGATATATTACAGCACGTTAGGGGGAGGTAAAGGAGGGGACAGCAAGTTCTTCACAACATCAACAAAAAGGGCATAGTGCAGCTTCTCTGACCGATTAAAGGATTTCTGCAGATCCTGAGATCAATAAAGTGTTGCGCTAAGTGGCGCTTGTCCATTCTGCTCACACCCTGCGAGTCAACGGAGTGAAGCTGGTCAGAAGTGGCGCCATGAGATTTACACTATGAGAGAGACACACGATACTGACCTTTTGCCGTCGTCCACATTTTCCACATGCAGAGGCTGAAGTCGCTCCCGTGACTGTGATCCGTTTTGACCTGAAGTCATCTCAGCAATACTGGCTGCATCTCGCTCACCATTCACACCGTACCGATCCCCTTCGCTGGCTTGTTCATTGCTCCTTTGCTGCAGCCCTCTCCCCTTCATCTGCTCTGGTTCCTCCTGTAGCCCTCTCCCCTCTGGCTCCTGTGGCTGCAGACCTCTCCCCTTCATCTGCTCTGGTTCCTCCTGAAGACCTCTCCCCTTCATCTCTTCTGGCTCCTCCTGCAGCCCTCTCCCCTTCATCTCCTCTGGCTCCTCCTGCAGCCCTGTCCCCTTCATCTCCTCTGGCTCCTCCTGCAGCCCTGTCCCCTTCATCTCCTCTGGCTCCTCCTGCAGCCCTCTCCCCTTCATCTTCTCTGGCTCCCCCTGCAGACCTCTCCCCTTCATCTTCTCTGGCTCCTTCTGCAGTCCTCTCCCCTTCATCTCCTCTGGCTCCTCCAGGTCTGCTTTCAGGTGAAGTTCGACTCCAGTGGCTTGGTCGCATCTGTGCATGCAGTCATCCTCCAACAGCCTTTCAGTCATCAGACACACACACACAAACACACACTATATTTAAATATATAGTTTCTAGACCCTTAGCATGCATTTTATCATGATTAGACTGACGCTCACCAAATATGACCGAAGCCACTTCCTTGGCAACACTGTCACCACTACTACTGTTCAATTTCGAAAACATGTTTCAGCAGCTAAAACATAGTTTGGTGATGTCTGGACAAAACATTGTCATCGATTTACATCCACAATTTGTGCCAGGAACTGATAAAAACTATTCAATGATTTCTAAATAATCTTACACAAATGGTTCTATGTTATGAAACATATCCTGTATGTTTTATTTATTTATAGTCTGATTTGTGTTCCGACAAACCCATTTGTTTTGCATTCGTTGTGACCACTTTGAGGGTATGTTTCAGGTACTTATCCTGCATGTTTTGTGATCATTGGCCCAACAATTGCTGACTATAGTGCATGTGCTGAGCCAAGCCCTTTTAAGTTCATTGGTCAATATCTTCAAAACTAAGTAAGATCTCTCGTGGACATTTGCAAAACTGAAAGGAGAAAGTAACCCTCATAATTATGATAGATCTCAGATGTGGGTTTCAAAATGTATCGTTTGCATTTTGAAAAGTTGACCTTTTTCCAACAACAATATTAACTGAAGAGATGTAAAATTGTGCCAACAGGACTGTTCATAATGAAATAACTGCTGCAGGAAATTTAATCTGGACAATAAAATAACAGCTTTCACAGCAAAACGTTCCGTGGACAAGTATATAGGTGCTAATAGCATCTATGCTGGCGACTGGGGGAGGTCTCAGTTGGTACAGGGGTGGTCAGAGTGATGGATGGCAGTCCTTATGAAACAGTCACGATTTCAGTACTGCTGAGCTCCTACTATCAGGCTGTCCAATGGTCTGCAAAGAAAGACACTTGAACAAATGCTCCAAGAGCTTGGCTTTTTGCATTTCTTGTACACTTTTGAGTATTCATTTAATCATGTACAATTATTAACCTTACCAGACTACTACAGCCTAGGTTGAATAATGTCGGGAGATTGGTCCATTGAAAGGTGTGCAAACGTTGCTGAATGAGCCTCTCTCCACACCACACAGACAGTCTGTATGGTAGACTGTATGGTGCTAGAAATATGGTTTGACATTGTGCAAGCTTAAATCGTTTGAGAAATCATAACATGACGACCACTGCACAGCGGTGGCTTACAGGTCAGAGGCACAATGCTATACATTAACTAAACTGTATTCAGAGTATTTTGGTGTATCATATTGGTCTTATTTAATTAAAAAAGGATAAACCGTGTGTATCTGCAGTGGAAGCGTGATTTGCACACAGCCATCATGACAGTCACACAACTAATGAACATATTATCAACAGCTAGAATGATTAGAAAAAATTGGCACAGCGGCCTGTCACTTCTTTGCAAGTAGGCTACTCATCATTGCATTAGGCACGAGCTTTGTGCTCCACAAAGTAATTCAACTTTATCATAATCATCATTTTCAATTGATAACATGGTCAATTTATAACATTTAGTTGGATTTGGCCCTGACAAAGCGCTTAAGTCAAATATACAGCGCAACTGTTAACATTTAATTTATTTGCTTTCAGAGAAAACCTGATGGTGAATAGCTGGCACATTATGCTTGCACTTCCCATCTTCTGGTGTTTGAAAGAGATGAGCGCACCACACACACACACACACACACACACACACACACACACACACACACACACACACACACACACACACACACACAGTCACACACACACACACACACACACACACACACACACACACACACACACACAGAGTCTACATGCGCTGCATCGAGATAAAATAAATTTACCGCCAAGCACTACATCCACATTGCATTTTTGGAAGGCCACCCACACTCCCTGCATGCAAGGCTTAACAGCAGCGGGGTGCCAGTCTGCCAGAGCTCTCTGGTCGGATATTGGCGGTCGAAAACCAACTAAGCTTGCTTGGTCGTCGAGTGACGCCTCACGCCGTGTACAGAACCGCACACACTACAGCAGCCATTTGGCCACAGATACTTTACAACACATACAGTATCAATGCCGACGTCGGTTTGGTGTGTTGAATTTTGAACCATTACAGTTGCAACTACCTCTCTTTCAGGAAAGAACATAAATCTCACATTGTAGCTTTATTTATTGGTTCTATAATATAGTACGAAAGAAGCTTCAAGTCGATCAATATTATTAATACAGTCTGTTGCAAATTTACTACACATACTGCATCCACCCATTCAAATGACTTCTCTCTTTATACATTGCTTCTCTG
Organism: Protomyctophum parallelum; assembly: GCF_964188405.1. Taxonomy (NCBI): domain Eukaryota; kingdom Metazoa; phylum Chordata; class Actinopteri; order Myctophiformes; family Myctophidae; genus Protomyctophum; species Protomyctophum parallelum. The sequence continues at coordinate 16,028,408 of NC_139704.1, read as the reverse complement.
AAAACACTGCACTGCACAAAGTGATGTATGGTTTGTTTGACCACTTCAAATCCCAATCAAAATGAAGTTCAGATGTGCCGCATTTGCATTGAAGAGAGGGCATGCACAGCACAGATCTATCTTTTTCTGATTGAGAGAAATCGTTGTGTTAGCCCTATAACAAAACAAATGCATTATTGAATGCAGGTTTGTGCAAAATATGTACACTGCAAGCACACCTACCAACCATACTTGGATAAATATTGAAAAGGGGGGAAAACGTTATGGAAACCACTCACCAACCACTGCTCCTACATTACTCCATGATTGGTTGTAATATAATTTGGCAACATTTCTATTATTATGGATCAAATACTTCCTGGCTAGACCTTATTGAAAGGAAGGCGTGTTCCTTGCAGCCAAGTCTAGCCTGTTATGCTAAAGCTGCCCGAGGCTTAAACAGACATCTGAAATTGACATTAGATGATTCAGTTCTTTCAGGCTTTCTTCACTGCCTGTAGTCGGATGGAGCAGGCCGGTGCTCTAAGAGCATGTAAAGTCTACATGTTGAAGATCAGGCTGTTGATGATCAAAGGCATTCTCCTTAAATAGCCTTCTTTGCATCACTCATTAACCCCAGAGTTACATAAATCCAACATGGTCTCCTCCCTCTCCTCCTCACTCGTCCCTGCCTGACTTCATCTCCTTCCATTTTCCTCCAAGCAAACACTCTGTAAGTCAAACATGCAGCCTGCCTGTAGAGAGCGCTGCAGTTTGGGGGGGTGCCTTCACTGACTTGTGTGAAGAGAATTGTACCTCACAGAGGTAGAACCACTGTTCCTGACATAATCAGGAAGTCTTTCAACTTCACAACATAGTAGTGGTTAGAGCGTGAACTGCAGGCGGACCCGTGGATTCATGACGAGGAAACCCTGTGCCGCTGTGCTTTAACATTGAAAGTAGCCCATCTACAAGCTCTCAACCTGGTAACACACATTGTGAGCTCGTAGATTGGCTATTTTCACAACCTGATGACACTGTCATATGATGAAGTATAAACCAGGCTTAAATGTAAGGCTAAATCTGGGACCATCAGATCTACTCTATGCCGAGGCCTGCAGCGGTTCCCTTGCTTATTGAACAGGTGATCCTTTTTTTCCTGCATTTGTGTGTTTCTCTACTACCCGCATCCAGCCATCCAGGGATGCAACCTTGATTTATAGCTTTCATTTGGTGTTATGTACCACGTGAAAGCTGTGCAAAAAGCAGTCGCGCTGCTGTTAAGAGATTGAGGTGGGTACACAAATAACGATGAGTGGTGTATTTCAGGGACATTTCACATGACTCGCAACACTTTTCTGCTAAAGCATAAATTATGCTCGACAGAGGATACACATGCACCCATGGCCCAAGCATACTGCTTAGGGCTGGCCAATTAACACTCTTAATGCCCAGTGTCATGTGGAACCATTAAATCAATGCAGCCATTGATTTGCAGCTTCAGAGCCCATTTCAAGGTGGCACGGCGCCATCTTGGATAGTGCTAGATATAATAGCATGTAGCCAAAAGACCCTTTGTAGGATCGACAACCAACAGAGGTATGATTACTTCTAACGCAACTAGCGACCGGACCGCCCTAATCTTTGGTTGAATTGAAATCATTGATCTAGATTAAGAGTTATTTAAAGAAAGTGGTGGATCTATACGAGAATGGCAATCTAATGTCTTTTGAGGGGCTGAGGAGGAGATATGAGGTACCGCAAAACCACTTCTTTAAATACTTGCAAATCAGAAACTTTATTATGTGTCAAAAATACAAAACAACCTCCTTTAACCGTGCTTGAGAGGTTTTCCAAACAGGATTGTTTAGGAAAGGGGTTGGTCTCACAAATGTATGGTATACTAGAAGGGTTTCATAAAGATGACTCTGAGAAAATAAGACAAAAATGGACACAGGACCTTCAAGTGGAAATCTCAGAAATTGATATGTTCCAAGGCACAAACACAAACTATCAATACTAGATTAAGACTAATTCAGTATAATTGGATAATGAGAACTTACATAACCCTGGAGAAAGTAAATAAATTTGATCCAAACATTCCTGATTTATGTTATAAATGTGGGGAACATAAAGGTACACTGTTCCACTGCTTATGGGAATGTGAGGAGATTAAAACATTCTGGAGGTCTGTGGTCCATTATGTCTCTCAGATTACATCAGGTCCAGTTCCTCTTGTCCTAAATTATGTATACTCAGTATTTATCCATTAAATTGTACACTAAATAGTAATGAAAGAATAATGACCGACCTTTGCCTGTTACAGGCCAGACGCTCAATTGCGCTATGTTGGAAGAATGTCAATGCCCCTACGATCGGCTTTTGGCTGAGGAACTTAACAACCAGTTTGGCACATGAGAAATTAACATATGTAATTAGGAAGAAACCTGCGGTATTCTATAAGATATGGGAGAAGTTCTTGGACTTCATTAAGCGAGGTGATATTGAAGAGGCTTTGGATGTATAGTGGTTCATTGGAGTAGTCAGCTGTGGGGTGGGGGTAGGGAACTATGACGGACATTGTGCATTTGTTTGTTTAACTGTATGTAATGTGTTTTATTTTCGTTTTATTTTTCGTTTTGTCATTATTTATTTATTTTTGTTCTGTATTTATTGTTGTCAAAACATTTCGTGATAAGATTTTGTTTGTATTTGTGCTGCCATGGGGATGTGGGGGGGAAAAATATATGTAAATTGTTTTGAAAATACTTCTTATACTGTAAAGAAAATCAATAAACATATGTTTAAAAAAAAGAAAAAACGTTATTCACGTTTTAAGATTTTTGATCCCATCCATTAAAATGGAGTGGAAACACTTTGGATGACGTCCCAACCGGAAATGACATTGAATGTTGCTCAATAGACGCTCCCAGGCTGCAGACTGGTGCGCTCTGTTATGAAACGATTAACCAAAAACATCGAAACCGACAACTTCTACAAAAGGCTCACCCTGAATTGAGCAGCATCACTTTGGGTGGACTCTCAGTAGACTTTGACAGGTCGGTCAAGGACGGCCTGGAACTGGAGAGCAGTGAATTCTGCAAACACAAAGGGAGAAGAATGTGTGCTGGAATTAAAACATATTCATGTTTTAATGATCGGCAGCTGCCTGCAACAAACATACATAATTTACTAAAATAATTATACTGTGATAAATTATAGTAAATATACAGTATGTCATCAGCATTCGTTACAAACACTGTTAAGGCCTAGTTAGTCATAGTCCAGTTTTCGTTGAAGAGGTGACCACCAAAAACTACAACATGACGTCATGCCGCGGTGGTCACCGCTCACACAACACATCTAAAACTACAACATGACATCACACCGCGGTGGTCACCACTCACACAACACATCTAAAACTACAACATGACGTCACACCGCGGTGGTCACCACTCACACAACACATCTAAAACTACCACATGACATCACACGACGGTGGTCACCGCTCACACAACACATCTCGGTTTTTACTAACCACCGTTAGTATTGGGGATAATCTCTTTCAAAAATGAGGAAAAACTTTGTGGCATTTGAAATCCTCAAGCTCTTGGGACAACAAAAAACAATTTAATTTACAAAATAAATTGCATACAGCCGAGCAAAATTCATTTTTTTTTTTAATATATAATTTTTATCCCACGATTTTGTAACCCATTTTTTCACCCAGTGTCAATTATCTAATGTAATCCTGGGCGCTACACTTCCTCTGCCAACCTGGTTGGGGGGGGCAGCGGACAGTCCTCATGCTTCCTTCTGTGTCCAAGCTGCTTCTTTTCACCTGACAGGGGAGAGTTTCCCTGGTTGGACGTAGCGCATGGAAGGAACACGTTATTCCAACCAGTTCCTTTCCCCTCTATCGGGTGCCCCGGCTCCCGAGAAAAATTATCTAAAATGTATTATGAAAAGTGACACCAACAAATAAATGATGCCAATGTGAATCCAGCAGAAGATGTGTAGACTAGAAATGTCTTCATTAGAGTGATCACATAAAACAGTCTGTATCTACCTTATGTAAAAAGAAAAAAAGAAATAAAACCAAAACAATAAAACCTGTTATGCAACCTGTGACGGCCCTGCCCCCTCTGCCTCACTGTAGGCTAGCCAGCAACCTCTGTGTTGGCAGAGTGGAGCAGGCCGTCAGCCCAATTAATGCTCACCTGAGGTGGGCGGAGCTTAGGGCACTATATAGGGAGCTCTCCTGGCTGAGCTCAGTCTCTCTCTGTCCTCCCTGCAAGCAGGACCTGTTACAGGTTGCCACCTGGCTCAAGGGCCTAACCGACCTTTTGTTTGAGTTATGTTTTGCACCAACTAATACAACACGCACCCACCACTCTCCACACATCCATACACTGCAGACACTACTGATAACTGATATCCTCACATCCCACACTTCATTATTTGCTATTCTTTAATTATCTTATTATAATAAATATCATTACAAAACGTTTATGCTCTTGTGTGGACTCCCTGTTTTGCCATGCATCCCCTAGTGCATGACACAACCACTGTCGGGAACAGTGTTTAATGCAGCTTAAAACATTTTCAGTTTACAATAATGCAGAAGGTGGAAAGCTTTCCTTGCTAGTGGTCCAGTTGTGTATAATGTAAAGAGGTTAGCAGTCCATTTTATTATTGCCGCAGGAGGGAATGCTGAAAGGAGATCTCATTTGATTTGTTGCCATTTTAAGCCACTCAGCGACTGGGTCAAACATTCTCAGTAAAAGTATCAGATTCATTTGACCTCAATCAAAATGAGAACACTCCAAATATTATCTGATTTCCACGTAGGTGGAAAATGATTCGAAAAGCCAGCTACCCCTCAGCCTATAAAACACATTTCATGGGCTAGGATTGAAGAGCAATGGGGTCTGAACATCAGTATTCTAAACACACATTAAGAGACTTAACAGTGTGGAAACATTCCATTATCTGCTGAACCTGCCTCAGTAAATATATTGGATTGAAAAGAAGAGGCCCACACAATCGGGCTTCCTGCCATGTTCTCAGCCCATTATTAGCTCTGCAGGGCTTTAAGCCAAATTTTAAAAATGTCTTCTAAATCATGACAGTTTTCTTGAAAAATCCATGTTTCCATGTCAGTCGTTCTCATACATTTTCATGTCAAGGACTCCCAAAAATATATACATTTGGCCACCGAACCCCATCTGAAAATGCGCCACATTTTCACGATTTTTCAAAAATAGTAGACCTACAGTCCTACAAGCTCGAAGCGTGGCACTCGGTCTCGGTGCCACGCTAAGCCTATGAGCTTGTAGATCTTCTATTCTTCAATGCTTAAAAACACCAAAAGGGGTTCCCGCCCAAAATAGGTTAAGCATGGCTATTTCGGTCCATCTGTCCGTATATCACTTTAGTCACAAACATATCCTGGTTGGATTCATGCTCTGTATATGAAGAACCCTACTGGTTTTGGTTTGGTGACCCTGTGGCCTGTCCCATCAAGCTACCCTTCATAGTGGAGGAGCTTAGGGAGAGATAAGGGATATTTCGTGCCAATTCATCTAAAAGCACCAAATCTTGCACAGATGTAGCGCAGGGCATGCTCTAATGATTTAGCTAGGCCATATGGCCACCATTAACAACCTATACATTTTCTAAATGTCATTATGCTTTAAGTAGCATAATGAAACCCCTCACTCCCTAGCCGTCCCACATGGGAAATTCTTAGAAGCCCCAGCCGTGCAGGGTTGGGTTGGGTGGCTGCAAGTACCTTGTGTTTCTCTCTGAGCTGGACAGCCTCTCTGGGTTGGTTAAAGCAGAATCTCCTTTGTCCCAGCCGTATGATAGTCCCTAGAGGTGACAACAAACAAAGTCATACAAATGTTTATGCGAGACCAAAGCAACAGCTCACTCAAGACTTCAGTATTTGGTGTAAAAGTTTGTGCACTGCAAAACTCAAGACTCGGCAGAGGGAGGATTCAGAAATATGTTTCCATAGGGGCTGAAGTGACATGAATGGGGCTGAAAGTCTGCCATGGTGACGGCAACAATCCCATTCAGTGTGGTGAGAGAGCAGCCATCACACGCATACAGCACATGCATAAACAGACTTGGCACGTCACAAAAAACTACAACCATGGGAAATCAACTCCGGCAGATCAGTCCAAAACTCCAAAAGCTCTTGTTAATACTTTTCATAGATTACATTATAAAACCAACAGACAATGGCCCTGCAGTAATGTGTGACTAATCGTACGACTTTGACAGACTTTAAACCTGAACAGATCCACAAGCTCACAACACATCGTCAATTTTCACTACGTTTGCACAACACTGTCATTCCACAATAGAAAATAGGGCATTGATTTGTGTTGCACAGCGACGCATTGTGAGCTTATAGAGTGCCAATTTTCACCACATTTGTAGCTCCATAGTTCCCCTAAATTAGCTGGGTGAAAGCAAATGTATTGTCTGGAAGAATACAACCACCTCCGTGGCTAGTCCAAGGAGGATAATTTACCAGAGAAAATAGGCTAGACATTTGGTAAAGCTTTGGATTTGAAGTGATATTAGTGTTTATCAGGCTCACACACATAGATCACAATTGCCCATTTTCTTTGGGGCTCCACTCACCCGTTCACTAGTCTCTTCAGCCGGGCAAATACTAATCTCGCCACAATTAATGACTTGTGACGAGTGACAAAGCACCTGTGAAGGGAGCCTCCGTTAGATCCTGGATACCGTTAAGGTTTGAAAATTACTATAATTTGTTCAAGAAATATCTTCAGATGCAGCCGTTTCTGAAGTGCACGAATTGAGAAACCGTTCTAAAAAAGAAACTGGCACGGCAAGGCCTTCCGCAGACTGGGTCTCTTGTGCAGGTTTTTCTTTTTTTATCTCTCAAGACACAGCCGTGTGGATGTGAGTCAGGGAGAGTTGGAGGTTTAGCAGGGCAAAAAGCTCACAGCTTTGCCAGGGAGGGTTTTCTCGGGGGCAAGAGTTGGAGCTTGGCTCTGTCCTCTGAAAGGTTAATCCTCTAGCCCTCTTCAAACCTGCCAGCCCTATCAGCTCCATCTGCCAATTAAATGGAGGGCCTGGGGCTTTGTCTGGGGCTTTGTCCGGGGACTCTCGCCCTTCAAAATGTTTAGTAAGAGAAATGGCATCTGCCCTGTGGAGAGCCACATTCACATCCACTTGTGCTTGTAGCGTGCATAGTATTGCTGCCGTGGGGGAACCGGGGAACATAAAGTGAATTCCATCCATGTGAAGAAATGAAAGGCTCATACAAGCCCTGGCCCATTTGAATGGAGAAGAGAGACACAGAGAGAGACAGTAAAAAATAGTGGTATTGTGGCCTCCTATTAGCCCAGCAATAATTTTACTCAAAGAGAAATCTGCATTAGTATAAGTGGAATTTGTAGCAAAAATTTGTACTTCTTTCCTGAGAATAGCAGATCTATAAACTCAAGCTGAATCCGCGGCGTGTTGTTAAAGCAGTTGTGTGACACCTGCAACCAATTATAAATCAAGCCTTACCCTGAGTAAGCTGGTGAGGATGAGTTAGCGCCACTCCATTTACTGAACACAGTGCATCCTTCCGAGGCACCAGGCGTACAGTCCCAGCACAGTTCTCGAACACACAGTGTTCCTTCAGGATTCCACGCCCACAGAGAACTGACAAAAAAAAACAAAAAAAACAGGATAATTGAAAAGAGGATGAGGGTGCCTCATCCTCGGTGGCACGGATGACACAGCAGTTGTGAACTCTGCCCTGGCAGGAGATATGTCTTCCCTCCTGACTCACCAATATCTTGATGACACGATGCCTCATCACAGCCAACCAGCGTCTGGCCCTCCTGCATTGAGTTCAGAAGGCCCATGTTATACAGGTATACAGTATACTGCTGCTAATCCAAACACATGAAACCCCTCAACAAATCCAATCTGTGAATGTTATCGTGGTGAAATGCTTCCGACCATGTGCTGCAGTTCCTGGACATAGTGTGCAGTAAAATTACTCTTAAAGGGAAGCTACGTTTCTTGTAGTGTAAACATGCAATTGGAGTTGTTCTAATATCACTATCAGAAATGTCTACAATACAAACTAAAATGCTGGATCGGTATCAGCAAGCATGCAAGTCTATGCACTGATCCGATATCACATAATAGAATAGATAATTTATGCTACACAGTCACAACAACATATGGGTGCAAGCAGAGAGTGTAATGATAGAACTAGCAAATTGTCAGTCAAAATGTCTTGTATTTGTTGTATTTATATATTTATGTTTTTGCACTGGCATGATATTTGTACTTGGTATTGACCGATACACCATCTTCAAGTATCAGAATCTGCATCAGGAAGGAAATAAATTGTACGGTATATTGGAACATGTCTACATGCAATGTCTGGGGGAAAAAGGGTCTTATTCACTTTCAAATGATAGAGGATGATGCCAGTGCACAGCAGGTCTTCATCAATGCCAATTAGATGAGGCAGCTGAGAGTCCAGGACCACTCCACTCCCCATCTTCCTCAGAGCCAGAGCCTGCTCCTGTGGATGGGAGAGAACACACGCACCATGGGAGAATGTATCTTTCCACAGCCTGTAGCCAGAATGGCACACAATATAAAACAAAAATGCTGACAGACATTTAATGGCAACCAGCAGAAAACTGAATTCTTTATGAGTGCTCTTCCTTGCCTGAAGGCCATGGAGAATAATAGCGGCGTTCCGACCATGTGTTGCCATGAAGCAGTTGAGTGGCTAACGGCAACAAAGACACCATAAATCATTCAGATTATCATGGCTACAGTCAAACTGTACTGCACGTGGTGCTCGCCACACAAACAGACACCGTCATCGCACGCACGCACGCACACACACAACCCCCCCCCCCCCCCCCCGATACACTACTATAAACATTCACCATTGCTATGAAATTGCTCACAGGCTGATGAAAGTGAGTCGACTGCAGATAACTGGGCCAAACCTGAGCCAACATCGTCATGTCTACCCTACTACAGCGTGTCTATGGAGGAGAAGGTGTATTGCATGCAAGGTCAAAATAAACTGCCTTTTATAACTGTATAAATCACAAGCACTACATTTATTAACATGCATATAGACACACATTTGCACTATGTCATATTTATTAAAAGGTAGAGCATTTTCTGGCGACTGTGGGTAATATGAATCACTAAAAGACCATTTCTGAACAGGCATCAGTGATATATCCTCATGAAAAATTGCTTTTGTGTGTGCAAATACCCCATCTCAGAGTGGCAATGGAAAGGATTTAGAAGTCTATATTTCACACATGCTGCACTGATTAATGCTGCCCTGTAGAAGTGACATTCAGATTACAGCCAATCACATGCACAGCAACATTACAGTCACATCACAAACCCAAAAGTCAGCTGAAAATCAATGTCCACATGGAAAATCCATTCAACTTGTAGATATCCCTGCTAAATATGTATTTAATGGCATTTCAGCTACCCGACAGGAAGGTGATAAGAATTGGAGAAATTGATTCATCCCGTGAAAGCCATTTCTATAAAGCAGTATAAGGCTATACCTCTAGAACGCAGTAAGGCCGTACCTCTGAACTGTTCAAGACATTGCTGCCTGCTCCACTGCTTCCAACTGCAGTAGATGAGGAAGAGGAAGTGTTATTGTGTGCGTGTGTGTGTGTGTGTGTTTTAGTCATGGAATTATAGTATATATAGTTATTGTTAGTATAACTGGCTAAAACTATAGATGTATATCCACTATAAGAGTTTTACAGACTCCCCCCCCCCCCCTCTACACAAAACCTTTACCGAAAATAGCTGGTGGCACTGGTGCAGTATGCAAGCTGCAATATATGCAGATCGGCTATTTTCGCAGTATGTTCGGCCCCAGAATAGGGATGCTAGGGTTCAAGTGGTGGGACTAAGGCTTCACATTGCTATGGATTATCATAAGTACATCCCCGAAAGGCACGGCAGGAAATATCTCGCGTATGGAGGATTCAGAGTCAGTGGCCTGCATAAACTAGTCGACCTCCCTGTGCCGTCCTCCATATAGATTGTGTCATGAAGTGAGATAGGCGACACCGCCACCCCTCTCGTTGGCAGGTGTGAATGAGAAAAGAGAAATCCTTTTTTCCCCCCTCTAATGGAGAAGCTGAGGAATCGACCTCAGCTCCTGAACTTAATTAAAAGGAATTCTTCACAGACTTCATTAGGTGAGGAACGGTCTGGCAGATTAATGCACTCTTGTCACTTTCCTCACACACCAGGAAGAGATGGGATCCTCTCTACTCTCTCTCACAGACGATCTCTCGAAACACATTCCGTCTCACACACATTTTCTCTCTCTCTCCCTCCCCTTACAAAATCCCTACCACACCCAGTCAGTTGGTCTGTGTGCTGCGAGTAGAAAGTCTGCCTCTCCCCCTAACTTCAGATGAGGCAGCTGGTGAACATAATTAACTGTGGCCTAGACCAGCAGCCAAGCTCCGGCAACAAATTCCACCCATTAAAGCCATCATCTGTGGTTGGGTAAAAATGCTAATGGCTTTTCTCAGCGCTTCAACCGTTCATTTCCCTGACTTGGTTAGCCAGCATTATACAAAATAAAAATAAAACTGTAGAAAGCCTACCAATCATCCTGACCCGCTATCCACATTATGCCCAGAGGAGCCGCTTACAGAGTAATAATACATCAATAGAAAATGTTCTTTCAGAATAACATCCCCATTTTAAGTGCTCAGCTAGCTTGATAGGCTAATTAACTTGACAAACCTGCATTGATATCCTCAGTTTGCTAGGTTGTACAATGCTACACCGAATCATGCATAGACAAAGGGCAGGTATACGGCCAATTTGGAATTTGAGGAATTAAGCCCTCTATCTCCAGAATATACATTTCAGTATATTGATGCCCGATTGTGGGTCTGTGTGTGTGACTGTGTGTATACAGTGTCTCTTTAAGCCCATAGTTGTAGATCCTCGAAACTCTCCTCCAAGTATTCTGACAGAAATACTATTTGAAAATTGATTGGTGGTAAATGGCGCATTTACATGTACAGTATATAGCGCTTTTATCCAAAGCGCTTTACATAGATTGTGCATTGCATGCATTACATTACATGCATTACATCCACACACCGATGGCGGAGGAAACAATGCAAGGCACCAACCTGCACATCACAATTATGGGTTCAGCGTCTAGCTCAAGGAAACTTCGACACCAAATCTGGGAGAGCCCAGGATCGAACTGGGAACCTCACTGTTGCCATCTGGCAGGTCTACAGGCCACCATATCATATGTGATTATAAACTCCTCACAAACGTTCAGAAACTTAACTTTGGTCAATTATTTCTCCGCTTCAAAAGATACCAATTAACGAGGTATAACTTGTTAGAATTGTGCAATCGTGGAATGAGCAACACAGCTAAAAAGTGTGGGAAGCGACGGCGCCCCCAAAAGCTTTGCCAAAATCCAACAATTATGCTTCTGTTGGCATAATTGCCAACAATTGCCACGTGGCAGGTCTTGAGTGACCTGCCAGGTGTGACTGGAAACAGAGCATGGGTCCTGCAACTTCGACATCCGTCTGTGGTACCGTTGTGCAAATTTTGCCTGTAATTCTCTGGAAGAAAGATTATGGTTTCTCAGTGTAGCAAGGGTGAGGAACCAGTCTTCTAGAAGTGCTGTCTTCATGGGACAGCCACTTTGTGGTCCGTCTTTGACCTCAGTCTCACGGAAATTGTTTGGAAATGTTAACAGGGTTGACAACAAATAATTCTGCCACTCTGCATAACGGAACACCAGCTTCCACTTCCCTATTGCACAGGCCTTATGCTGAAGGGACAAACGTGGCATCTTTCCATGGGCACACCAGGACAGTGTTGCTGGACTCATTCTCAGGTGCCATTCACAGACCAGTGACTGGCACACACCTGCCAGCAGGTGCATCTCTCAAAACGAGAGCGATTACAAACAGCTGTGTTGCTTATTCCACGATACTTAGAAGTTATACCTTGTTGTAAAGATGACTAATCGATCATAAAATTATATGACAATTGGAATTATTGAGCCAGAAAACAATTCCACAATCTCTGAATACTATATAGTCTACTCTCTACACCTCCCGAAGCCGCTTTTTCCGTTCCGTTTCCCAGTATTTTTACATTATTTTATTGTTTTTCCTTTTCTGCTAAGCAGCAAGCTATATATTCTTAGATGATTTCTAGTTATATTAAGATACATTTACGTGATTGTAAAGACAAAACGAAAGTGGGGATGAGGCTCCACTTTCGCTTTATATTTTACTCATGATAGAGCTCCAGACTGAATTGCGAGAGGCAACAGTCTGGCAGGGAGAAACATCAACCGAAGTTACTTTTCCAAACCCTCGGGTGAAAGTGTTCTAACCTCCATCACATTAGTTGGGCTTGGCTCAACTCTCTTGAGGTGTGGGGTGTGAATTGAGTTTTGGGGGCGAGCACATTGGCTCTGGCAGAAACAGCCCGTCTCTACAGCTCTCTCTATCAATCATACTAGTGTGCACAGGATAAGACATGAGAATAACCTTTTTAAAACAGCAATGTAATCTCATGCATTTCCATTGTGAGTCAAACTGTCGAATAGTTAAAACTTTCTGTACCCAAAGAATCAAAGGCAATTCAGTGGTGTAGCAAGGGTTAAGTGCTGAGAAATTAATATCATAAGGTCATGAAATGCCATATTGATTAAATATGATATTGCACTGCCGACAGTCTACTCTAGAAGCTAATGGAGGTTAAACACTGCAAGAATCAAGGCAGCTTTTTTTCAAATATGATTACAGCATGTTAAGTATTGGGGAAACAAAGAAACTCAGAAGATTCATCCCCCTGCACAAAATGTTAAGGAGATCTTCAATGATGGGTGAGGATTCTGAGGAAGCAGAACGCAACCACTCCTGTGATAGTAGCAGGTGTGTGTCTCAATGCAGTAGACTTACCACTCCTGTGATAGTAGCAGGTGTGTCTCAATGCAGTAGACTTACCACTCCTGTGATAGTAGCAGGTGTGTCTCAATGCAGTAGACTTACCACTCCTGTGATAGTAGCAGGTGTGTGTCTCAATGCAGTAAACTTTTCTCTCTTTTCAATTTTCTCTCCCCAGTTCTATCAGTTTCCTTTTCAGTTAGTAAGAGGCTGCTCTTGAATCCACCCCATATTAATTACCTTTCCTTTCCCACGTGCCCTGTAGCCAATCTAGGAGGCTGAGGATGAATAACTTTGCATTCCAATTCTGCCTCGGATACAGAATTCAAATTCTGTTTACACTGCTCTCGGTCATTTTAGCCCACTAAAGAGCCAAGGAACCTTTTTTTACTCAAACGCTCAGCCTGAGAATTAACATAATTAGCCATACAAATATGTGCATTGTGCAGGCCTTTGAAATGACCTGTGTAAATGCACAAGCTATATGTGCAATCTACACTTATATACACATAGGTCAAGAAACACGGTTTGGCCACATTCATAAAAACATTTCAGTCTTACTCATCAAATTGACCAAAATATTTGAAACAGACGGGGGCACACAATAAAATCCTTGTGTCAAATGGAACCAAATAGACTTGTAAAGGTTATGTATACACTCCCTCTAATGTGTCCACAGCATTCCACGGTCCACCCATGAATTCCACTTATTTTTCACCCAGACACAATGCAAATACACAGGAGGACAAATGTCAAATCCATAAACTCATTCATCAAACACCTGAAGTTATGGCAACATCATGTGCCAGCCAGGCATCATTACAGTGGCCTTTTAGCTTTGGTGTTACGTTGCATCATGCATGATAACGGGTCTTTCTACATGGACAAACACGGCCTCAAATATGTTTATTGTTCATATTATGCTTCAGTGCCTTGGCACTGCTAGTCAAGACGGTTCGATTGTGGTCTCCGAGCACAACTTCAACACTCACTTCACACATATTCAGAGACGTGCAGCGCACACGCTTTAATTAATGTGCTGGACAGTCAGAAACCAAAGTGCCATGTTGTCAATAATGAAGAAGACCTCTTAATTAGCAGCTGTGACAGCCACTAATGAGTTCCAGTAGGCTGTCATGAATAAAACACTGATGCTCCTGGGCTCCTAAATGCCATAACAGTCACTGGCTAAGCACATAAGCATGTCCATCTCCTCGCTGTTACACATGTCCAAATGACATTCAGATCCGAGTTGCATCTGAACGTCAATGAAAGAGCTTCCACAACGTAATCACATCAAATCAAACCAATATCTTAAGTATAGAATCTGGTACACTTGGTAATCGGAAATGGGTCCATTATTACCAACACCACCATGACAAGCAAATGTCACCTACATCACAATACTGCAACATCTATAGTGAGAATTCAGAAGTCATTGCATGAATCATGATGCAGCACATTATTTGGCTGCATAGGACATTTGGCACCAACTCAACATGGAAAGTGTTATCATATGGGAACACCATTTAAAAGGCGAATCGGTACCATTTCCCCCCCACGTCCGTCCTTGCACCGTCACTTAACTTCAGGATCATTACACCGGCTTAGATGGCTGTTGGTGCCATTCCATTCTAAATAGCTGGAAAATATTGAATATAAATAACAGAATCTACATTTACTATGCCTTCCATCCCCTAAGGCAGCCGAGTCCGTTGCAGAGGACTTGCAGTGACACCAACTGGGCAGAGAAGTGAACTGCAAGCAAAGAGGACCATTTTAACCTTTTGTCTGAAGCCTCTTAGCTTTGTTGGTGTTAAATAAATGAAGCTCTCCAACTCTGTGAACTCTGTGTTAGGTATTCTGGGAAATATATGCAAGTTCAGCAGTTTAACTACAAGCCACTTGGCAGAAAACAAAAAGAGGTAGCTGAAAGCTAGACTAATGTAATAAAACTAAAATTATAGATTGCTAAATTGGAAATGATGGCATGGAAATGCAAGATAAGCAACAACATATATCTAGTGGCAATAGCAAAGACAACTATTGTTTACATCAGAATAAAAGATCAAGGTCCGTTACCAGCTAATCTCCTTGGAAAAAAATTGAAGCTTTTAGTTTCAAGCTGTTAATTTTCTACTACACAATAGTACACATGCAGTAACATGCTCAGTGATTATTTAACTCAGAGTGTAAAAAATATACCCGTAGTGTACATTGTAAATTGATTCCTTTGCGTAATTAAGGAAAAAAAAAAGTGGAACAAAGCTGCTCTACATGCAGGAATTCTCCTGAATTGCATTATGCCAGCTGTCATCAATTTCAATGCACCACACAACAAATTGAAACCAAATAAGCTTTTGCGAGTGAAGCAACCCATTATTATTATTATTATATCGGCCCCAAGACAATTACTCAAACGGTCTGTAGTTTGATTTTCATATACAAAACAAAACTGATTATTTAAAAGAATGCATTACATCCCAGCCAGAAAACCCCATTAAAATGCCAGTGATAAGTCACTCCTACTGACTTCTAAAAGCTTACTGGAGCCAGCCAAGATACCTGAAAGCACAGGCATCACACAGGGCCATCTGTTACACTCACGCATGTTCGTGAGTGTTAGCGTGCGTGCGTAGAATAATTTGATAAACAGACATACATGGTGGACCATTAAAGACAAATGACTTATGATTAAAAAACATTTGAGTTAGGCTTACAATTAGGAAAACATATCTAGGTTGATATTAAGGTGAAGGATTTAGGGGTTAAGGCTTGAGTTATGCCCGATTTATTCTTGGTCGTGTGCCACAGTTATGCAACGAGAAAAAGGAAAAGAATCTCCAAGCTCACAACGACTTGCTGCACAACACGTTGTGAGCTTGTAGATCTACTATTTTCAGATTTACGGCCAGGGTTAAAAGTGGCAAGAAATTGTAAAAATGGCATTCATACATTTTGCCGTCCTAAAATGTTGATGTTCTCACAAGTATAGTGATACAAACGTGTGTGTGTGTGTGTGTGTGTGTGTGTGTGTGTGATCATTCAATGTTCTGCATTTTCAAAAGCTAGAGGATTTTGATTTGATCTGCCCACATTTGTTCATTTTACGGATGACATTTAGTTAAATGTATGATCGAGCTACACCAACAGACCTTCAGAATGCTCTTGGTCTCCGCCCATTGGTTAGTCCACTCCATGGTAAGCTCCAGGACCTGAGAGAGCGTCAAGGACAGAGTGTTTTTGTTTACTGGCGGGAGGGAGATATCACAATTCACAACATATCTTCTAGTTCAGTGGAGCAAAATTCACCTTGGCCTCCTTGCGGTGCAGCTTCTCTGCTACCTTCAGAGGGGAGGACGGGTGTCCACAGGGAGCCTAAAGAGACAGACCTCAATGACCTCCTTGATACAGTTTTTAATACGTGATGGATTTTAGTATGGATATTAGTCATTATTCCTTTGTGGGATGTGCGCACCTTGTTGTCGGCTCTCTCTAGCAGTCCTCGGAGTTTGACGATCTCCGCCTGCAGATCTCTGATTACCGTGATGGTTTTGTCTTCGTTCACCACAGGCGAGTTTACGATGTCCTTAGCTCTGCTGGCATAGCGCAAAGTGCTCAGGGTCTCACTGTAGTTCACATCAGCAGGAGAAATGGCTGCACGCACACATCAAATAGCACACACACAGTTAATTTTATGAATATTTTTGTATACATACATAACACTTTTAACATGGTATAATTCTTAAACATCTATTCCTATTTTCGAGACACCGACCTTTGTGTGTTGTAAACAGCAAAATCCTTGTTACTTAACTTTATCCATTGGTATGCGATTGTACAAATGTAACCAAATTGGCCCATAAGGGTCCATTTAGTTACATTTGAGTTAATTGAATACTCATGATGTTAAGTGTTTAATTCAGATGTACATACTTGCTATCATAATAGTTTTGGCGTTTCCACCCAGACTGTCTTTCAGGAGCCATGTCAGAACAGAGTCTCTGTAGGGGATGAAGATCAATTTCTTCTTCTTCTTCGTCTCTTGGCCCTCACTGAGATCGGCTGGGAGGTCACAGAGAGCGAAATTCTGACTCAGGATAGGGCATAATTTGACTCATGCATGTTATTCATCATTCGACATTGTGTGTGGCAAAATAAAGTGTTACTTGATTAGCATGATCAATCGCCATGTGTGCACGCGTCGAAATATGAGAACAGATGGGCACATTTTTAGGAACCCTAAGAGGGTATGATCAGTAGGCTGCCCTGAAGAGATGATTGACATTGAGTTTGATGTTTGCTTGAATTTTCGACTTGGCCAGACGGCAGCCTGGCCTCGCCTAATTGTGAATCCAATAGGCCTACACTACAGGGTCAGTTAGTCAACCTTTTGCAAAGGGTATAATGTTATGGTATTAATTTATTTATTTGGCCAGTATGGTAGATTTATTTATTTTCGGGAGGTGCAGAACAATTTCATCAACAGATTGTCAGCTGTAGTCTGTTTGGACTTTTAACACCTAGTCAGGACAAGGCCTTATACAGTAAGTGACCAACCCTGTTTTTTGGGCAGAATAATCTGGTTGACATGCTTTGACTACTAAAATACTGTATGGGGGCAGCAGTGTTCCTGGGATGATTCTCCCCCCGCCGCCAGTAACGCCTGCTTGGTAGAAATTACAAGTTGGCTGCCCCTAAGAGACTATTAGAGTTTTAGGTCAAAAAGGTCAAACATCAAAGTAAAAACCGAGACACAGAAGAGTTGTTGGTTTTTTTTATATATATAACTTTATTTATAAGATTTTAAATTTTTGTAGACTCTGAAACAATTTTAATGAAGACTTTTAATGCAGGCACACCAGGAAACTTGAAAAGTAGCCCCAAATGCTAACTGTTGTTTT
Organism: Protomyctophum parallelum; assembly: GCF_964188405.1. Lineage (NCBI taxonomy): Eukaryota > Metazoa > Chordata > Actinopteri > Myctophiformes > Myctophidae > Protomyctophum > Protomyctophum parallelum. The sequence goes on along the minus strand of NC_139704.1, from coordinate 16,010,518 downwards.
GCAAGTGCCCGAGTGTTTACACAGTCTACTAAATAAGTGTTCTTGCCCAGAATTTTAATTGTTATCCACTCCGCGGGTTGACTAGCTATGTAATATACATGAAAAGGTAGTGTCATGGTGCATGATTCATGCTGTAACCTCCATTTACCCAGAGCTGAGATCACGCTACCCAGGGTGACCAGGGATTTATTTATGTTGGCACCTTCCTTAAGCCTGGCGCCTGTGGTGCGGGTGGCATCAGCTCTCTCGCTGCCTGCCAGGTCTACCAGGTGGATTTTACTCAGCATCTCACATGGCAGCTCTGCGTGGAATTGAGCCTGTGGCGTGGATAACATTAGAGATCTTGGTTTGGTTCAAAAGAGGCAATGTCACAGAGGAGCACTTTGCAATATAGTTAAGTATCAAAACAACAGTGCTACTTGGGATGTAAAAAAAATGATATGGCTTTGAAGATGGTACTTCTCGCAAAGCAAAAATGCATCAAATAGATAAACAACAAAGTGAAAAAAGAGCTCCTCAGGGCAGATGATATAAAGTTTGCACTTTGCAGTAAAACTTTTCTACATGTTTACTACAACCTTACTGCAATATGAGGCATCAGTATGAATATCATATGAAATGGGTATCATGACTAATTAGCCCAATTCTTCTTTCCACCACTTGCCGAATATAAAGGGTTTTTGAAGTTTGAATGTTGTGAGCTTGTAGATCGTTTATTTGCAGTGTACGACGCCATCATACAACGACATGAACCAGGCGATACAGAATGGATGCATGCGTGCTGTTCACCTGTGTGAAGTTTATGGTGAAGATGGCATGTGAGCGGCTGCTGACGTCATTCATGGCTGTGCTGGCCGTGGTACGGTTGCTGTTGCCTGCAGTCATCAGTTCCTCTACATCACGGTAGTCATGTACACGGTGCTTGGACAGGCCTGGACACATTGTGTTTTGATGGTTTATGCCGACTCTTCACGAAACACTCAATGATGTCTTAGAAGTTTACTTAGCCAAAAAGGTATGAACTGAATAAGAAACCCGTCTTACTTACGCTCCACATAAGGTCCGTCCTGGGGATGCTCTCTCACTTTTAACCCTCCACAATCTGTTGGTTTGGATCTCCTGATGAGAAGGTCCTGCACACGTTCATTGTAGATCTCCAGGTAGCTGAAAAGTATTCAACATAATGTATTGGAATTACGGAATAAAGGTTTTATCACTATATAAAATAGTGAAGCCAAAAATAAAGCTACAATCCAGGACTTCTTTGAATAAAACATTTTCAAAACTGTAGAGTATGGTACGAGAACTGATGATGGTATGAGATAAATATGAAGAAAAAACAAATGGCCTTAATTAAACTGTTTTTGGAGAAACCTGAAACTGCATAATAAGACTGGGGCATTGAAAATAGATGAAATGTATGTGAAACCCATATGAATACAGCACAGTTCGTGATTACATCAAATGAATCTCCATCTGTTTGAGTTCATCATTCACAGGAATCTGTGGATTAAAGTTGATATATATCGGCCCAGTATGTTGAGAATCAATCAGACAACCCCATCAAAGCAAGTGAAGCATAAGTCCCACTGAGTGATGCAAATGGGTGCAATCAGCATGGCAACCATTTTTGTTGACAACCCTGTACACGTAACCATTTAAGTTCTATATCCATCCATCTATAAACGCACTGAATCTGTGCGAGTATGTGTGTGCGTGCGTGCCAGAACTCAGGAGACATGTTGAATGGTTCACTGTCAGACCTAAAGACCTAATTTCTGGTAAGGTAAACAGCTATGGCTCCAGAAATGTGTGACTAGGGGTGCTACGGGGTGCTGGCTATTACCACCATCCCTGAAGGTAAATTCATACCTGCAATTTGTCCTCTGAATTTAACCTATGATAATTAGGAGCAGTGGGTGAGCGCCCTCTTACCACCTTAGCAATTGTGCAGGGATTGAGTGAACTGGAATTATAATTTTGTACTCTCTTTTCTAGCCAACACTGCATGTGACGTTGAGACATTTGATTTCTCTCTCCACTGACTTACATTAATTGCTAATGCCAAAAAGAATGCTGCTGTCCTATTCCAAAATAAATAGATTAGCTTTAATATTTAGATGGCACATGTGGTTGCCTGACTTGCCTCATAATTTCAAGACAGATTCCCAAATGTGTGCCTTCCTAAAGAAAACCTGGAACATAAACTCATGTACTGTATCTGTGACAAGCCCTTACCTGACTTCTGCACGAAATGACACAGCATCACTCTCGTTTCTCTGTGACGTTTTACTGAACAATCCTTCACATATACGTGGGATTAAGCCTTTATCCCCCTGGTACAGAAAAAGAGAGAACAGTATGTACACAAAATAATTCTGTCAATATATTTTGAAAGGACAACAGCATTTTGCTCCTGCTGTATTCTCTTAATGGGGTGTCTTTGACTATTTCTGTGACCAAAAGGTGGTACATGCAAACTAAAGCCTGCTGAACAACACAAACATCATCTGATGCAGGGTTACTGAAGCGTGAAAGTAATTCCACTCCGATTTGTGTGCCTTCTTGTTTTAATTACAACATAACAGATAGTATTTATTAAGAGCTGTATAATTATCCAGGATGTTGACAGCAGCTCTGCTGATGACCTTGCATGTGTCCTGGTAGACATAGACAAGCAGATAATCTCATCAGCCATATAGCCAATTCTGATGCTGTGCAAGGTAATACAATAAAGGTGGGCATAGCTTCCATCATCATATTTTCTGATTTGTGTAGAGACTAGAGACGCACAGCATAAGACAGTGATTCTGAAATCACTGACCCAGAATGCCTTTAGGCTGTATAACATATGCCTTTCTTGTATGTTCTAGTTGTATTTATTGTACATGTAATAATAACTTTCAATCATTTAGCTAGTGGTTCTCCCAGTTGAGAACCACTAGCTGAAGAGTAGGTACAGCTGCTGAGTTGTTGCCATAAAAGATGGGTGTGTGTACTTCTAGGTGTTCACTGGGTGAATAGTTCAGGGACCGATACTGTACACTGTGCACATGGGCGATCGTGACTGTCAAATTAGAATGCAAGACAGCATTAGACTATTCTAAGCACATGGTATGAGGATGTTTGAAGAAACAGAACAGAAAAGGGACGTCAGTATAATTACACATCTCACATAGAACGTGGAATATGAAAGGAGGCCTTACTTCATTTCCCATCATAGTGTAGGATTTTCCAGTGCCTGTCTGGCCATAGGCAAAAACACAGGCATTGAAACCTTCAAAGGCTGCTTTAAGCACGTCGACACCTAAATCTTGAAAGATCTGATGGTAGAGGGAAGTGAGATTGAACGTTTGTTCAAGTAAGGGAAATGTAGTTTAAGTCATCAAACTGATAAGTAAAGGGAGAACAGTGGTGCAGATATGTCCTTACTGTACTTCCAATTATTTTACTATAACTCTTCCATCAATGAAAGTCCTATTTAGGTCAGAATTTAGCATGTCTCGTCTGTCTGGCATCTAAACACAAGTTCAGTATAGTGTTAATTTGAATGAATACTGAGAATTTTACTGTTACATTATCATTTCAATCCAAGTCACATCAACTCCTGAATATAAGTCAGTCTCTCTAGACAGTTAAGACAAATGGGATATTAGGGTTTTTGATTACCTTTTCCTGGGATGCAAAATTAGGGCTTCCTCCAGCTGAATCATAAGCCATATCAAAAGAGAAGGTCTTCTCACCTTCATTAGATACATCCCCTCGTGTACCATTAGATAGAATCTAGATTCATTCAAATAAAACATGCACAAATCCTTTCAATTTCAATCAAAAAGCCTCAGTTTCAGTGTAACCTGCCTAGTCAAAGCCTATATATTCTTTCCAGTATGACATAGCCTACCTTTTTATTCAGAATGGTGGTTGTGTTCCCCTTCATGTGGACAATCACTTTAGAAGATAACTGTCTCTCTCTATGGAAGCATGATGTGCACATTAAAACATATAATTTCTAGTAGGCAATATCATAATAATGAGACTAAGTCACTGTCTGAGCTCTGATTCATTTAATGTGAATTTAACTCAGAGGGTACACCAATAGATTATATGTAACATAATTAACGCTCAGAGTCAGGACGATTTAATGAAACTGTCATTCAAGACAACTCAACTGTACCTTTTATCCAAGGGTCGAACTCGGACTGCCACTCGCACGGAAGCCATAATTATCTGGTCAAAATAAACCAGAGAATAACCTACCTACCAGTGCGTTCACCAACTATGCAATAATATTAATGGGGTTTATTATGAACTGAACAAACTGCAACTATTAGTCTGCTAATTTTCTATGACGCTCATCCTATGTGCTCACTGCTCATCACACGTTCTACTAACTAATCAACTTGATGATAACCCCACCTGTGTTATTTGCTGTTCTTTATTATCTCGTGCGCAACACAACCTCGCCACTAGATGACACTATAAGTATGAGATATGTGTATTGGGCCTCATGAGCCAACCGTTCTTAAGAAGTTCTTAAGAGGAAATTTGTTCTTAGACCCACTTAGGAAGTTTTTAAGACGGTTTTGGGATCCCTCAATGTTTTCTTAGCTGTGATTTGTATTTTGTATTTTTGTTCGTAGGTAAGAAGTAAGAACAGAATCTACGCACACTGTGGAGGGTGCCTTTTTTGTTATAAAAAATAAACAAAAAAGAATAGAAAAAAAAAAAATATTTTCAGATGGGGGTCTGCAGAATGTATGTCAATTTTTTTTTGAGAACCACTGCTTTAGAGTTTTCAACTGGCCTGAAAATTACAATCCAACCCAAACAGACCAGAGTTGAAGCACCATACCCACCCCATAACCCTTACCCCACATCATTTCCAATACTTCTGCTCCAGAGAAAAATAATTGTACTTTTACTCCACTACAATTAATTGAAAACTTTGGTTACTATAGTTACCACTCTGGGCGCTTTGGCTATGACAATATTCCCTCCAAATATCTCAGAGACTCTGCCATCTCTATAGCTCCAATCATCACCCACATAATAAACCTCTCCATCAAACAGGGAAAGGTCCCCCAAGATTTCAAACTGGCCAAAGTAACCCCCCTGCATGCACAAGAAAGGGAGCAAATTAGACCCCGGCAACTAACTATCGTACATGAACAGGTTGAAAAGTATCTTGCCACGAAAAAATTTATGTATGAATTCCAATCTGGCTTCAGAACATCCCACTCCACTGACACATGCCTCTATTTGAGCGACCACATCAAACACGAGGTGCTGGCAAATACTGCGGCATGGTCATGCTGGACCCCCCCCCCCCCCCCCCCCAGTAATCTGTGGCGTGCCACAAGGAAGCATACTAGGACCTTTACTGTAATATATGTAAACGACATGACATCAGCTTGTGACTGCAATTTGTTCCTGTTCGCAGATGACTCAGCACTGCTGGTCTCGGACAGGAACAAACTGTAGATTGAAAAGGCCCTCAGCTCTGAATTTGGTAGAATCTGCACCTGGCTCGCTGATAACAAACTATCTTTACTGAAAAACTGAATCCATTCTATTTGGATCAAATAGTAATCTCAGCTAGGCAGATGGCTTCTTGGTTAGAATGGGTGACAATATTATCACACGAAAAGATGAAATTACCTAGGTTCCATCCTGGAGGCAAATCTCGGTGATAAAATGGCCACCAACGTAATCAAAAAGGTCAACCAAAGAACAAGATTCCTATACAGGATCTCCTCACTGGTCAACAAAAACACCTTGAAGACCCTAACAGGAGCCCTCGTACAAGATTTATTCGACTACGTTTGCACCTCCTGGTACCACAGCACCTCTAAGGCCCTTAAAACAAGGACTTCCCAAAACAAACTGGTCAGGCCACTACTTCAGGCCTCACTCCCCGAACCCACCTCACCCCTGCCCACTTTGACAGGCTGGAATGGCTTAGGGTTGACGAGTACAGCACCTTGCAAAGGGTCTGGTCCACAAGATTCGCTACACCATAAAGATACCCTGTCTAAATACTTCCTTAATGTCACACACCCACAACACCAGAGGGAGAGTTCAACAAACCATGTGCAACCCAGATCCGGCACAAACAAGGGATTAAATTAATTTCGCTCCTATGCCACCAAAATGTGAAACGCCCTACAAACAGTCATTAAGACATGCAAATCCCTTGACTCCTTCAAAACTGCTCTCAAAGGGCACCTACGGCTGCAATTCGAAACTGGCCCCCGTAAAATCTGAATCCCCCACCCACCCGTTTCCCCTCACTGTATATGTTTCTTTTCCCTTTTGACCTCTTATGATGATTTATTTTTTACTAGTTATATAGTTGTGTATATTCGTACGTCTCTAAATGTTTTGATGAATTGAAAATGGTGGGCCCTATTGTAAACAAGTGTAATGCTTTATGGTGTCGTCCACTCACTGTTAACAATTTTTTTATTGAGTTGTACTTGAAAATTGAAATGTACTGTAATTCTGCAAACTGTTAATAAATCAATCAATCAATCAAAAACTTCGTAGATTTTGATCATTATTAAAAGAACATACATTAAGCACTTCAAGCTTATTTAAACTTTGGCTATTTTCAAAAGATTTCATACATTTTATGATTTTAGAGTAGGCTAGAGTTAGACAGTCACATAATAGGACATTCTAATGACTACTTTTGCTTTTGGTATTTTACTCCATAGTGATTGGCCAGAGAGTAAAAAAATCAGCAACTGCTCGGTCGACGACCGCAGATCGCAGCCCAGTTTCCCATGATGCATCACGACTCGCAGTCGCACCCCCGGTCACTTTCAAAATGATGGAAGGAGAAGACGGAATAAACACGAAACGCAGAACAGCAGAGGATTTTAATAACGCTGCTGCTGTTGTTGTTGTTGACAATAAAACTGCTGGTTCCGACAGCACCAAAATGTGTCTCTCACCAGAGGAAGATGGCGGAACAGTTACCGGTTCGATAACTTTAGACCAGACACGTTTACAACAACAGTCTTCAGTGGAAACTACAGGACAGCCACAGCTCTCAGTGCAGGAAGACATCGTGTCCTCGAATGATGACAATGTTTCATCAGAGAATAATCAACTAGATTCAGAACGACTTGTTAAGAGCAGCATCACGGAAGACAAAGAAGAGAACACCACCATCACCATGTCTTCTACAGCTACTGCTGGTGGTGGTAAGTAGTTTAGCCTTTAGCGACCTTAATAGCTCACGTTAAGCTAAAGCAGTCCTGCAGGTTTTTGTTTGTTCTCTGGGGACCCCAATCTAGTCTAGTGAATCTATAGAATTCTCTATGTACTGTAAAAACAGTACAATTTGCTTCCAGTCTTAAACTGTACACTCTCAATTTGGTCCTATTAGACTACATCTATTCTGTGTACAGTTAAAGTTTTCGGTTGTTAATGTTGTTGACACTAAAGGCTAAGATTTTTATATTTTGACTAAACAGACTAAACAATTTCAGATGATTAAAATAGGATATTAACTAAAATAGGAAATTAAAAGTATGTCTGACTCAGACTGGACGAATATGGATCATAATACATATGGACCTGGGAATTACTGCAGTTATGTCCAGATTACTGTCCAGATTTAGCTCAGATCAGAACCTAGTAGTAGTAGTCCAGATAGTATGGAGATCTCAGCTCTATCAGTATCACTCAGATGAACTGAATATGGAAACAAGCCATAGTGCGTTCTTGGGTTATAAATCCTATTAGCAGACCTTTATTGAACAGTACTTTCCTGTGCTTTTTTCTGGAAACTGTTAAAGTATTCAATCAATCAATCAAAACCAAAAGCGGGGTAGAGAGAGTCTAGCCCAGGGATGTCAAACTCAAATACACCGTGGGCCAAAATAAAGAAAATTGGTACAAGTCGAGGGCCGGACTGTGTTTCAACACACGGGCCATTTTTGGGGAGAGGGTTATAGCTGAAAGTTGATCACAAGTTGACATACTTTCTCTGCTGATCAATAGTGAAGAGAAGACATGCTTGCGCCCTCAATACATGACAATGCACTCGCAGTGCATTGTGGGACTTGTAGTATTATGGTGGTCCGTGCAATATACCAGAGGGCCAGTTCTAATACTAATTAAATATCATCCCGCGGGCCAAAGATAATTCATTCACGGGCCTGATTTGGCCCCCAGGCCTTGAGTTTGACATATATGGTCTAGCCCATTTGACCCCCAAACAATAACCAATCAATGACACATATTGATAATAACCCGGACATCAACAGGCAAGCATGTTGTTGTTAATAAACTTGTTTACCGACATCTTTTCTACAGATGACTCTCAACAAGACGATGGCCTCTGTCCTAAGGGTTACCGAACACTTACTGGTGTGGTGACATTGGAGCAGACTACCTTGTGCCAATCTTCAGAAACTACAGGACAACTTTCAACGCAGGAAGCCATCATGTCTCCTATTGATGATGATGTTTCATCAGAGAATCAACTAAATTCAGAAAAACGTATCATGGCAGGCAAAGAGAACACCACCGTGCCTTCTACAACCATAGATGGCGGTAAGTAGCTAACGTTAAGCTACTGCAGTTATATTATTTCAAGGACCCCCAAATTCGTATTATTTTTGAGGGGCACTAACTACTAGGCCCAGGGCAGTAACTTGCTCCTCCAACGGCTGGCTTTTTTGGCAATGTGTTTTTTACTGGTTAAATAAAATAAAATGACATAGATAGATGGCACACGAACCCCCCTCCTAGGAATGTCTTAAGGGGCTCATAACATGAAACAACTGTTTATTCCAGGTTATGCTTCAATTGGCAGCCAAGTCTATGGACTTTTCAGTTTTAATGCTTGTCTTATTCATACTCCCCCAAAAATAAACAGGCCCCCACTTGTGATGTCATGTGGCAGCCAAGTCTTAGCTTTAAGCAGCAGTGATGTGAACTGACATATTTTCTACAGATGACGGTCCACAAGAGGATGGCATCTGTCTGAACGACTCCCGGACCATTTCCGGTTCAGTAACTTTAGACCTGGCTATCTCATGCCAATCTTCAGTGGAAACTACAGTACAGCTCTCAATGCAGGAAGTTATCGTGTCTAATGATGAAGAGCAACTTGAGAACACCTCCATGCCTTCTACAACCACAGATAGTGGTAAGTAGCTATTGTTAACTAAGCTAATGCTGTTAATATTATCCTGTTGACCAGTGGATGGATTCCCCAAAGTTTTAAGGACTATTTGATTAGACACTGGGGACCCCAATCTTGTGAATCTACATGAAATCCTCAATATTAATTTAACTCTGAGGCCCCTTTTCCACCAAAATAACTTCTATTCTATAACTCCTGCATCTTCCAAACTGAATACGGACATGCCCACTTTGGTTCCCACTTCAGGGCGAGAAGAAGAAATCGGTCCAAATTTTAGGGATTTGGAGGGGGAAAAAAGAACGGAACCGGTTCAACACCGGTGAAAAAGGGGCCTCACAATTCCATTTGGTTCCATTTGTACACTCGGAGAGTTTCAGACCCAAAAGGGTCCATTTAGTTACTATTTATGAAAAGGAAGTAGCCTAACATCTTTCTATTCGGTACAGTTGAAGTTGAAGAAAATCAGAGCTGTTAGTTAGGCAAAGGTTGTGTGTTCTGATGTGTTAAACCAGAACTTGATCAGACAGAGGGAGACCTATTTTATCAACACAATAACCAGTGCTGGGTAGAAAAACCTTAACACGCTGATGATAGACGCATCAATGTTAGAGCAATAACCCTGGCAATGCCAGGGCAAGCTGCCTGTTGTTGTTAAACTTACGGTAGGTCACATAATTCCCAATTAATACTTCGGTAGACTCGATGCGAATGAAGTTGGGATTCTTGCATACAGTGAAATCTATGGTGTTAATTATACTCATAACGTGGAGTCTGCACGCACTGTTCCTTTGGGCATAGAGGCGCACAGAGACAGACAAAGTCCCCACACAGTGACAGAACTCCATGTTCACGGCATGCACACACAGACAGTATATTCTGTAGGCTATACACTGCAGTGTTTTTATGTGTTTCCTTAAGCAATTGATTAATGTACTCGTCCTCATTTCGACCAGGGCTTCGGTCTCCTCTTTCGACCACATCTATCCACGGTAACGGGACATCTTTGCGCTGCGTAAAATATGCCTTCTCCGTCTCTGACTGTGTTTAGCTCCTCACCAGCCACATTGTTTGCTTCATTTCTTTTATTTGCTGCGGATTGCATTCCCACCTGCACCTAATCATAATCAAGTGCGAATGGAAGTGAAGCGAAACCCCCGTTTTTGGTCGGAGTAGAATGCAGTTCTTTGATGCATTAGGATTCGAATGACGCTTCACACCTGCCAAACGAAGTGTACTTTCCGACAATGTGCAGCAGGATTCGTTTTAATCGCAGTAAAGCTTTCTGGTGTGAAGGTCACCTTATTTACTGACATGTTTTCTACAGATGATGCTCAAAAGGCTGATGGTCTCTGTCTGAAGGATTTCCAAACACTTTCCGGTCCAGTAAATTCAGACCAGACAATCTCATGCCAATCTTCAGTAGAAACTACAGGACAACTCCCAATGCAGGAAGTCATCATGTCTTCTAATGATGAAGATGTCTCATCAGAGAATCAACTAAATTCAGAGCAACTCATTAGGAGCATCATGGAAGACAAAGAGAACAGTGTGCCTTCTACTTCTACAACCACAGGTGGTGAATTATCCTGTTGTGTAGAAAAGTTATTCCCAATCCCAACCTTTATAATTTCCAAGGGCCCTACTATTTGTTACAGTTTTAAAGGTAAATGTTTATCCTTACTATCAAAAGTTCAACACCTATTCTATAAAGTTCAGGTTGGTTGTGTAGTCTGGACAGATATGCATGGATTAAAGTCAAAGACGCTTATATATTTGCTATTTTCAGTTATTAGTTATATTTAAGATGGAATAGTAATTGAAGTGTTCAAACTAGCAATAGAATAGATTTGATTCATGAGTATTTTAAGTGGTCAAACTAGCTGTAGAATGCATGTTACAAAATTACCCTCATAATCTCAGATATTTCATCAAAGAAAAAACAAAAAAAACAATTTCTTCAACTGGAATGTGGAGCATAGGTTTAGAAAGATTCAACATAATTATTGTGCTAGTTGTTGCGGAAACCGGCTTCAGTTTAACAAATGACAGATTGGGACTTGGCCTAAGCCTAACAACAGTTTTCAGTCATGAGATTTTATTTTGCTTTAAACCATGACACATACGTCCCCAAAATCAGTGCAAATCGGTGTTGGGTTTCTGTTGTGACATCATCACCAAAGACCAATCAGAGGGAGTATTTAATCCACACAAAAGCCAACGCATTGATTAACACTAACTATACCATGCAAGCTCCTTGTTGTGAATAAAAGTATTTTTGACTGACATCCTTTCGGCAGATGACGTTCAACAAAATGAAAGCCCCTGCCTGAAGGGTCCGGAGGTCCCCGTTGTGACTCCCACTAAGCATGGTGATGATGCTGAAATGGTGAAAAGAGCACAGGAGGAGGGTTGTGTATATGTGGTCTTCCCTGGTACTGTGACTCAGGAGGGCTGCCGTCGATTTGTTCACGAGATCCTTAAATGTATCCTCTACCAGAGACAGCAGCTGCCCATGACCTATGACCAGCTGAAGCATTCTCAGAAAAGTCAAGCTTCAAAGCAGGTGAAATCAGTTGCCTCTTAACTTAAAACTCGTAAAGCCTGTATTATGACTTATTTTCTTGTATAATAATTTCTTGATAATCTTGAAGCGTTTATTTCGTTTTTTTAATTCGTATATTTTTAATATATCAAGGAACCGACGTGATAAACTTTGAATAGATTATTTTATAATCAACTAAAACAATTAGTCTGATTAACCACAGAGAAGCGCAATTTCATACACCATCAATGGTGTCAAAGTGAAAATAGCTGATCTACCATCTCACGTGTCACATGATGATGTGTTGGAATTATTATTGGACGAAAATATTAAAATTTCAGTATACTTTCCCACACACTTACTTTAGTCAAGCATTAGTTATTACTTTATAATCAACTAAATCAATTACAGTAGTTTGTTTGCACCCCTACATTAACAATCATTATTTATTTATTTTGCTGAACGGAAATTTGTTTTCCCTGGGATCCGCACGTAATTCCGACAGAGCATTAGTCTGACATGCGTTCCGCATGTCGGACATGCGCTGCTCCCGCGCTTGCGGTTATGGTTAGGTTTGGAGGTAGGTTGTCTGACCAATGACTAGTCTGAACTAAGTACTGCACCCGTTTTCCCTACCTTCTAGAATAAGGAGGTGGCAAGCTGGAGACCAGTGCATTCGGCAGACATGGGCAGGAGGAAGAGTGAGCGGAGCCTGCAGGAGCTGGACATGTTGCTAGAGCAGCTGGAAGTGCTGTTTTCCCTCAGCCTGGTGCCCCGTGTACTTCTGCTACTAGGTGGCTCTGTTGTCCTGCCCAAAGAACTGTATGAGATAAACATGGAGGCACTGGTATTGTCTTCTGGAGACAAGAGCCTGCGGGTGTCGTCATGCTTAAGGCAACTCTTTCACGCACTTTTTGTCACTGATCTTTTGTCTGATACTGCACCTGTGCGTCTGCTGGCCACCACAGTCTTGGTTCTGGCTCACAGGGAATGTGGTGTTGGCTGGTTCCGGCCTAAACTCGGCTTTAAAATGCCAACTCGGGTAAAAAGGCATATTATTGTCCTGTCTACTGATACCTGTAGGGACATCCAAACTGAGAGGTCAGACTGGAAAGAGTATGTTTGGTTTCAGGCCCCTATAGCAATCAAGGGCTTCAACTCATGATGAGCAAAGCAGGGGGATTACAGTGATCGGATTCTTGTAACAATTTTTACTTGGGCGTTGTGATTTCTGGACTTTTTGAATTGTATATTTTAATTATGGGTAATTTTATTTTTTTAGTAATAATCCTCATTGCAATCATTTGTTTCAAATGTACTGTCAAGAGAATACTAGTACTGTCTTTCAATTTTCCTCGAATGCTTCTGAAGCGCGAGTATAATTTGTGCTCCTGAAAGGTCTGTAATGTTTTTAATGTGTGTGTGTGTGTGTGTGTGTGTGTACTGTATATGTGTGTATATATATATATATATATATCGGCATGTACTGTATATAACCAACTAAGCTCAACTGTTTTAGTGAGAACATGTTTTATAACGTGCAGTCTTTCAAAATGCTATTATTGCAATGTTTTTGTGTTGCATTAAATAAACAGTCGGCGTGAATTTATCCACATTTATATACCAACATAATATAAGATGTAATGTACAAGCAATCACTGTGCTGTTACGTTATAATTAGTACAACTAGAAAAAGGGCTCTCGGAGCACAGGTCTCTCTGCCAGGTCATGTAAGTCGGGTTGTCAACCGTTTTGGCTGAAGACCCCCGGAAATGCTTTGGCCATGTCTCGTGGTGAGTAATAAATACACTACTATAAGTATATTAATTGGAATAGTATCAGATGATACTTTATTAAACAATATTCCCATTGACCAAGTCCTTCAACCAACACGTTATGGTCCCATCATCTTAATATTGTGAGCTAAATGGCAAGGTCTGTTTCAGTTACTAGAACTTCTAAGGGTCTGCCACCAGATGTCATTAGACAGGTCTTAAATGCTTTAGTTCTGTCACAGGTTAATTGTTTAGTCTTCTAGTGCCTCAATGAAGGATATGACGAAATTATAAATTGTTCAAAATGAAAGCATGTGCGTAAAATCTTTCCTACAGAACTAATGTAAAAAAAAAACATGCATGACAGTCTCAGATGGTTGACTGTTAAAGGTCCACTTATTTTTTAGTACATTTAATCAGAAACAAAAGTCAGTCTAAATATATGAAGGGTTATTAAAACCTTGTGCTCATCATGAATATGAAACAAGACATGCAATAGAAGGAAGGTTTAATTTTCCCAAAGTGACGACAATGACCCCCAAAAATATTGGCTGCTGACCCCCATCTGAAAATGTGTTGTTCCAGGGACCCCCCAGAAGCAAAGATTAGAGTTAAAAACGTTCGCTCTGAAAGAACATATATTCAAAGATTTTCTCTATTTTTCAAAAATAGCTAAAGTATAACATAATGCTTACAACACAAAGGGGTTCCTGTCCTGAATGGGTCAACAACTTCAGTTAATTTTCCCTTAAAAACACAAACAACTGGTTACATTTTCTTGTTACCATTATATCCGGTAAACGACTGTGTCTAGTCAGCACATGTACCAAGAAAGCTACCAATTTATTTATTTACTTTGTACTGTTTGATGTACAAGTGCCCTTGTTTAACTTGACTCAAGTTGACTCATCAAATATTTAGTTCAGTTTCCAACGTGGAAATGTCAGTTACAGTAGGACAGACTTTGGACAGGGTGCATTTTATTTACAGCCATTAACTAGTCACAATGTAACAATAAAATGTAATAATAACCAGTTATTGTACTGCCATTATCTACTACTTATGGCCAAATATATTAATTAAAATACAATTAAAGACTAAAGTTTATTATTGCTACATTACTGCTAATTAACTGCCCTACAGAATTAAACAGCACTTGACTTGAAAATAAATCTCTAGGCTTCAGAATGATCTGTCATTTCAGACTCAAAATATATTTTCTCCCAAATCTATTATTTGGGCCGTCTTGTCAATATATTTTTAGACATATCAATTTTCTCTCCAGGACATTTGTAATACTTTTTCCCTGCAGTTTCATTTTAACTTTATGCATGAACTCTATGGATCTACAGACATCTTCAGATAAACCAGCATGATTCTGCTCACATTCAGATTCTTCTATACAGACAGATGTATAGAAGCAGATCTCATCTGTAGAATAGATGGTCTCTGAAGGCCCCATGTCTGGATGCTCACTGCCTGCAGTACAGAGAAACAAACCATGACACCACACGTCAACGTGCAGACATCAAAGGGGGCTTGAGCCTTTGCCCTTTTACCCGTCTGTAAAACAACTAGGGGTTACATATGTAACCAAAGTTCTATAACAGCGAGCAAGACTGCTCACTTATGGGAGTTTGCGCCCCCTGGCATAAACACAGAAGCATTTATATAAACTCACAGACTTTTTGGCTGGGACTTTAGACGTGATGACGTTGAAAACCCCGCCCGCCGGGGGCACCTTATAACCGTGCATCAACGCCTACGTCTTCATTCGATAACAATTGTTCTCTTCTCAAGCAATCAAGAAGGGAATCTTGGTGAGCAGTCTTGCTCGCTGTTATAGAACTTTGGTTACATACGTAACCCCTAGTTCTAATAATAGCTTCGCAAGACTGCTCACTTATGGGAGACTTCATTAACTCCCTTATTGTCATCACGAAGTCTGGACCCCCAGGGCCCGTACCTTTATCTGTGAGCAAAGGACCACAGTACGTCCCTCAACAGGACTACTGCACCCCATTGGGAAGGCCAATCAGACCAGCCAATCAGACAAGTCTGCCATATGTGCCTAAGAGGGGCCGACAGAACAACCGTCTTAACGCCCTGGAGAAAACCAACGTCCCCCGCGGGGAACTAAGTCTCTCCACTAACTGGAGGCCACGCCCAGGACCGCATGCGCCACTGGCGCTGCTGTCACATCCAGTCTAGAAGGTGGCAAAGGTGGAAGACGATGCCCAACTTGCAGCGGAACAAACATCCTGAACAGAGACCCCCCTACAGAGGGCCCAGGACGATGCCATACCCCTCGTGGAATGTGCCTTCAACCCTACGGGAGGCACCATATCCCTACCAGAGTAGGCCCGCTCTATAGCCTCCACGATCCACTGGGAAAGCCTAATCTTTGAGATAGGCAGTCCCACAGTCTTGGGATCCCAGGAGACAAACAGTTGTGTAGTCTTCCTCGTCACCTCAGTCCTGTCCAAATACAACCTCAATGCCCTCACCGGACAGAGGTTATGCCTCCTCCTATCCTCCTCAGAGGCAAAGGGGGGCGGACAGAACGCCGCCAAGTCCATCGGAACCGGGGTAGCTAGGCGGTTCTTAGGTAAAAATGCCGGATTGGTCTTCATGACCACCCTTGCATCCCCATTGAACCTCATGCATTCCGCACTCGTGGACAAATCATGGATATCACTGACCCTTTTAGCGGTCACCAAAGCTAAAACGCTGTCTTCAGCGACAATAGCTTCATACTCAACTCCACCAAGGGCTCAAACGGTGGCCGGGACAGAGAGTCCAAAACCAAAGCAAGGTCCCACGAGGGGACCAGAGACTTGGTCACCGGATGAAGGTGGCTAGCCCCCTTCATGAACTGGCGCACCAGCGGGAGCTGGCCCACCGTCTTGTCCTCAAACCCGATGTGGCAGGCTGAGATAGCAGCCAGATACACCTTGACAGTACTAAAGGCTCTGCCTTTGTCCAAGAGGTCCTGGAGGAATGACAGAACGACCCTTACTGGTGCTTGAAATGGCACAACTTGAGCTGGTGAACACCAGTCTTCAAACAACCGCCACCTCATATCATAAGCATCCCTGGTCGACTGCGCCCTCGCACACTGAATAGTGACGATGACGCTCTGGGGAAGACCCTCCGCGCCAAGATTCAACCTCTCACGGGCCAAGCCCAGAGGTCTAGATCTTCCGGCCGTGGGTGGAATATCTCGCCTCCCGCCTGGGTCAATAGGTCCCTGCGCAACGGAAGCTGCCAGGGCCGACCGTACAAGAGAGGGACTATGTCTGACCTCCAAGAGCCCCACCCTGGGGCCACTAAGATCACTGACAGGCGCTGTGTCCTCACCCTCTCCAGCGTGGGAAGGATGAGAGACAACGGGGGAAACGCGTAAAGTAGGCCCTGGGGCCAACGGTGCGCCAAGGCATCCAAACCTAGCGGAGCCGTCCCTGCTATGGAGAAGAACAGAGGACACTTGCTGTTCTCTTCCGACGCAAACAGATCCACTCGTGGCTCGCCGAACCTCTCCCACATCTGCCTGGCCACTGTTTTGTGCAGTGACCAAGCCGCATAGAGGTATCGGCCCCTGGACAACAAATCCGCCCCGTGTTCTGGAGTCCCGGAACGTGGGAGGCTCTGACCGAAAGAAGGTGCTCGTCGCACCATAACGTCAGTCTGTGTGCTAGCGCATGCAGTTTGGTGGACCGTAGGCCCCCCTGCTTGTTGATATAGCACATCGACGTTGTGTTGTCCATCCTGACCAGGACATGGAAACCGCTGATGAATCGTTCGAAATGCTGCAACGCCAACATTACCGCCATCAGCTCCAGGTAATTTATGTGGGCAGACTTGATGCTGCCACTCCATAGTCCTGCCTTCGTGGGTGGCACCCCACCCAGACAGGCTGGCATCCGTCGTGAGCACTTTCCGGGATACGACCATCCCCATAATCACGCCTTCTGAGAAGAATTGAGCGCCTCTCCACTGACGTAATGCCTCGAAGCAACCCACCGACACGTTCACAAGATGATGACAACGGTGTTGTCTTACACCCAGTGACTGCATCCACCTCTGAAATGGTCTCATGTACAATCTGCCTAGCCGAACAACGGATATTGCAGAGGCCATGAGACCCGCCAACCTCTGACAGGTTTGGAACGGGACCCTGTTGCCCGTCCGAAACAACGCCAGACATGACTGAAAAGAGCGGATCCTCTCGTCGGAGAGACGCGCCGTGAAAGACACAGCGTTCAACGTCATGCCTATGTAATCTATTGATTGCGTCGGCACTAACACGCTCTTGGCGTAATTTATGCTGAAACCCAGAGACGTCAAGTGATCTACCACCCAGTCTGTGTGTAGTCTAGGGCTGACCCCAAAAAACCGATTAATCGATGTTCAATCGATACGCACGGGAATCGATTTTTTAATTTTGAATCGAATAGTCATTTAAAAAAAAGCGGCCGCTTTTGGTCCGCGAGACGGCCCCATTTGGTCCGTGAGCCATGCTCGCGCCTCGCAGCACCGCAACGCCTCCTCCCCTCTCCCCCTCACTACTCGTGGTAACAACAAGGAAGTCAACACACACAGCAGCCTGCACTCATGCCGCCACAAAATAAATCTAAAGTGTGGTTGCATTTTAGAATATGCAAGGAGAACAAAGAACAAGTGGTGTACAGTGTCAACTATGTGACAAGAGCCCAGGCCGTAGCGTAACGGTCTGGGCACCGGACTGGTGATCCAGTCGCGGTGTGCCGCGGGTTCGACTCCCGGACCCGACACGGCCTTTACCGCATGTCATCCCCCCATCTCTCTCCCGTTTCCTGTCAGCCTACTTTCTATCCCTTAAAAAATCAATAAAGGCGTAAGCCGCAAAAAAATATCTTAAAAAAAAAAAAAAAAAAAAACTATGTGACAAGAAATTGGCGTATCACATACGGGATGGCGAAAAATCCGCTGCGAATTTCACGCATGGGACGGGGGAAAAAGCCCCTGACCTCCTGGGCTCCAGGCGCGCTAATTTGAGCCGCGGTCATCCACACTTTTCTACCCCAAGAAAGAGCCTCGTCGGAAGGGTCTGAGAGCGGCGTAGACCGCGGCGCAAATTAGCGCGCCTGGAGCTCCAGGACTGGTGCCTTTTTTGGTGTTTTCACATCTGAGTTTCAATCGGAAGAGAAGCTTTGATTATAGGCTATATATTTCTTTTTTGAGAGGTAATGCCTGCGTCAGGCAGTTGACTTGTTACGGTCGGATGTTTTTCTCGCACCTCGCATCGCACCCCCCCCCCCTGTTGGGTTTCGAAGCGTCGAAGATCGAAACAAATTTATATCGAAGCGTCGATCATCAAAAACGTAATCGAAGGTCAGCTGAGTCCGCATAAATCAGCCAGTCGTCCTCTCGCCTCTTAACAGGGACACAGAAGTATGATCACATCTCCCCGACCCCGATCCTTGCCTCCCTACACTGGCTTCCTGCGTGCTACAGGATCCAGTTTAAGATTTTAATGTTTGCTTTTAAGGCTGTAAATGGGTTGGCAGTGGCACCAGTCTATATTTCGGAACTTGTAACTCCCAAAGTATCGACAAGGGCCCTGAGGGCTGAGGCCGACTGACCAGTCACTTCTCAAGATCCCTAAATCAAAGCTGAAATCCCGGGGGGATACAGGTCATTTTCTGTTGTAGCACCCACACTGTGGAATGAACGTCCACCTCATGTCAGAGCTTCTCAATCCTTATCTGTGTTTAAATCACGTCTGAAAACTCACTTGTACTCGTTGGCATTTGAACATACTGATTAAGAGTTGCTGCTTCCACTGCATTGTGTCCTTATGTTGCCCTGTTTATGTACTGTTGTTGTTGCTTTTTCTTTTCTTTTTTTTGTGTACAGCACTTTGTTTCAACCTTGTTGTATAAAAATGTGCTTTATAAATAAAGTGGATTGGATTGGACACTGCACGTCCCTGGGTAGCAGTAAAGGTGCCAGTTCACCTCCTGGGATGGAATAATAATGGTAATACTAAGCCCACTGGCTTTATTGTTTATCCTCAGTGATGCTGACTGTATGTCGGCCTGTCGGGAAAGCACTATTGTGCTTTTGATGTAATTAAATCAAATCAATCAGTCTGTGTGTGTGTGTGTGTGTGTGTGTGTGTGTGTGTGTGTGTGTGTGTGTGTGTGTGTGTGTGTGTGTGTGTGTGTGTGTGTGTGTGTGTGTGTGTGTGTGTGTGTGTGTGTGTGTGTGTCTTTACTTGTTCATGTGCTGTTATTACCAACAAGCTCAATTGTGATAACATCAGCACTTTCCATGCTGATAATGTACAGATGGAGACCTTTCACATACTTACAAAATAGGACTGGAGACTGGAAATACAGAAATACATCACATGAGTAGTTTGGAGGATAGTGTGGTAACTGTGGTTCAAGGGTGGAAACCCCTTTCTTTATTTCTCTCTTCGGAATGGAGATAGGTTCTGCTATATTTCATTATGGTGAAACACTGCTGGCAGTGTTGGTATTACTGCTGGCCTGGCAGTATTCAATCACAATAATGAGTCTGACTAAGAATGTTCTGTTTGGAAAAACAAGGGAATCATGCAAATTCCAAGAGATTAGATTACAATTTCTGCATTGAGCCACTTCTTACTCTGGCTTTATTTGAGCCATGTTTGTGCAAGAGGAAGTCCGGGTACATCCAAACTCCAAAGTACCTTTCACATCCAATTAAGACAGAGGACAGCCTTTCGCATCGCGTGTTGACAAGGACATATAACTGATTCCAACCCTATCACAGTATGCAACTAGAACAGCACTGAGTTCACAGAAGGGGACACTGAAGTCCTCAGATTCACACAGTTTACCGTGTATATGAGGAGCCTGTGAGAATAGAGGCCAGGGATGGATGGGTCACCTGAAATGTCAGTTAATTCTGGGTATCCATCAACAGGGGAAGAATCCTGTAGATCTAAAAAAAAATATATATATATATATTATATTATATTGCGCGTTTGTGTTTTGAGTCTGGTCTGCAGAAGAGATGTGGTATTTGCCTCCTCGGGAGGAACGTGGTGCGTTTATATAATAACTGCTAAATGCCCTGAACCTCATACAGATGTTTATTCTGTATGAGTGGTAAACTGGAAACCAGTGTTATCAGCAGACATGGACTGAAGGAAGAGTCAGCGGAGTTAGACACGTTGCTACAGCAGCTGAAAGTGGTTTTCCCTCAGCCTGGTACCCAGTGGTTTGTTCTACAGTATAGAATTTAAGTAGTAAGCCGTACCGAAGTTTTTGAAAGAAAAATCAATATGTTCCGTTAACCATTTTGTCCATTGACCACAGCGACACGCCATGTCACACAGGGAATAATTATGAACTCTGGGGGAAAAAAGCTAAGATTACAGCACTGCTGGTAACCCTATACTTCTGTTACTAGCTGTCCTGCCCAGAGTTGTACTATATCAACATGAAGGCACTGGTATTGACTTTAGGGCTTGAGTTAAAAATAGGCATTCAACGTTTTGGAACTCTTGGGCCAACTCTTAGTTGGTATTACAAGTGAAACCTGTGATTATTTATAACCAAACTTTATTTGTCCCGGAGGGCAATTGGTTTTGTAATTTATTTGTATTATAACAAAAGGTGATTAATTTTATGCAGGTGAATAAGTGTTTTTCAAATTTACCTCAATTGCTCCTGAACAGTGCTTGTGTAAAAGGTCTGTTCAGTGTTTTGAATATCAGCATATCCATTATCAAACCTTTTGCTGTAAACTCAACATTGACTCAGAAGTCCTTCATTATGTCATTCATGTGACAGACAAGACAGAAACCACACAATTTTAGTATTCAATTAAACTTTTATGTGCAGCACTTCAAAAGCAATGTAGCACGATTACATGGGTTTGCATGCATTCGTTAGTTGTAAAAAATTATAACTTTTCCACTTTCTTAACAAACTGGACTAAGTCATTAGCCAGCAGTTGTGGCTCCTCAAAGGCAGCAAAGTGTCCTCCTCTGGACAAGTAAGAGTATGAGCAGATGTTCCGGTACCTCATTTCTGCCCATGAACGAGGACAGTGCATCAGCTCTCCGGGGAAGGCGGCCAGTCCTGTGGGAACAAATATCCCAGTCCTAAGAAAGGAAACAAAGTCATTAGTCTTTCTGCAAATGCCATTATTTAAAGGACCTATAACATAAAATTCAACTTTTTCAATTTCTTTTGTGTTTTTGGGGCTCCCATGTGTGTTTTCTATCCCCACAAATAACCAATTTTGAACAATCAGGCCTTCATGTCATATGGGTGTTTTAATGGAAATTGCTCTCAGAAACAGCTCGACTGATTTTGGCCTCATTGTGATGTCATCAATGTCACCCTACTTTGTATAATTCCTCCTTTTCTTCAGTCTTTAGTTGCAAATTTGCATTTCCACTTTGTTTACAATGTCCACCATTGTTGATTTTCCAAGCTGGCATGGAATGGAAACAAGCCTGGTTTTATCTAGCATGAGTATTATAATGACTCAAATATTAAATAATCTGCATATCAGCACCCTCTCCACCTCAGGACAGTGTGGTACTGCAGCTAAAACTGCTTTCAAAGTCCAGAAAGAAATGACAAGGCCTGGTTATATCAGAGTGGTGATTGAGGCTCAAACCATTAGAAATAACATAGACATAGACAATATGATTATTAAATATTAAAAGCAGTTTTAAAATGCATGTTATTTGCACTTTAACAAAACTGAGGTAACCATTGTAGAATTTATTTAAATTTAAATTTCCCAGTATGTATAATGGGTATTGGATACATTTCAAATGAAAGCACAAAAAACTGCTACTTTGGTGGACTAAACCAAACCATGATAAAGCACTAAGACTTGTTTACAACAGGATCCACCATTTTCAATTGATCATAACATTTAAAGATGTACAATATACATTTCTATAAGACAGGAAATCATATAAAGAAAATAAAAAGGGAAAAACATGTACAGTTACTACAGTATGGGGACAAAGGGGTGGGGGGATCTCCAGAAGGGATTCACATGTCTTAATGGCTGTTGGTAGGGCATTCTACGTTTTAGTGGCATAGGAGCAAAAATGATTTAATCCCTTGTTTGAGCCAAATCTGGGTTGCATGTGGTTTGTTGAACTCCCTCTGGTGTCGAGTGTGGACTTCATTGACATTAAGTATTTAGACAGGTACATGGGTAATTATCTTGGTGTAGTGAATCTTGTGGACCAGACCCATTGCAAGATGCTGTACTCTGCCGTCAACCCTAAGCCATTCCAGCCTATCAAAATGGGCAGGGGTGAGGTGGGTTCGTGGAGTGAGGCCAAGTAGTAGCCTGACCAGTTTGGTCTGACCAGTTTGGTCTGAATATAGGCACCTTGAATCCACTCTGTCTTCAATGTTAGTCTTCAAGTTCTCTTTGTAGAAGCGCATGGAGGACACAATCGAGCCTGTGGTCCAGTAGATCATGACATTGGTCAAAAGATCATCCAGGCTGAACTTCCTGCAGAAAGAAAATCAAGTTAATGATTCACTGTACTACCAGCAATTACCAAGGTGCATGAGATAAACTACAGTATGTTTCTTCCTTGCAATAAAAAGTTATGCTTACTAGTATATGAATTACATTTTCAATGTGTTTATTATTTTCAGGTATGCACATGACATCATCATACCAGGAAGTTATGCGGGAACATTCGAGTGGCAAAAAAACGACTTTCTTGCCTTGACACTAAGTCCATACATCCAAACATAAAAGTCTGATTGTATTAAACTACCTTAAACTCACTTTGACACTCGTTTTATGCATGCGCATACCCTCTATTATCTATTGTTTTGACATGAAAATACAGCAACACAATGCAATACTAAAATAGATTATGCACGTCTCTTCCTCGTAATATTATACAGTACATAGAGCAGTGTCTTTCTACCTCTCCAATCCTCCATCCTCCAGGTTTCTATTCTTGAGGTCAGTCCAGGAAGAAAACTTTTCCAGAATGTAGGCCGCCAAGCCAACAGGAGAGTCATTCACTCCACAGCCTGTATACATGATACAAGAATTGCCAATAAGAGTGATGTACTCAAGTCAACAAATGAAAACTAAACAACATTGTAAAAAGGACATTAACAATACACAGCATCTGATACAACTATCCCTTGTGCTTTTAAACTGGGGCTGAACACCGTCCTAAACAAGAACCTAAGAAGTAGGAGTGTGTGAGAAGTCGTGTCATTATGACCATCAACTTCACAAGACCCTGTCTGTCTGTGTCTGTCTCTCTCTGTCTAGTCTTGCGTAGCCAGACAACTATTCCACAATCTCCGAATGCTATATAGTCTGGGACTATAGCCCCCATGAGCTAAGTAATGGAAGCTGCCATTTCCGTTCACGAAAAGATATTTTTTTATTTCCTTTTCTGCTAAGCAACAAGCTATAGCCTTAGATGTTTTCTATTTATATTAGGATAAATATGCGCGACTGTAATTACTAAACAGAAGTGGCGAGGAGGCTCCACTTCCGCTGTATCCAGATACTCGTCCCCGTCCAGAAGGGTTATAACACCAAAAGGGGTTGCTGCCCAGAATGGGTTAATGAATGTAAGGGAGAATAGGAAATATGAAATGACTATGTATTATTTTATTTACTTTTTAGTTCTAAGCCTTTCATTATGCCATTTGTTATGATGTCCTATATTATAGTAACTCTGGACATGGTTGCATGTACTGTAAGCAGGGGTGTTTTCTTTTTCATGGGATCCCTGGGCATTGCTTGGTTGAGAAAGGTATAAACTTTAAAGACACTGGGAAAATATACTGTATGAGGGGGACTTCTTTTTAAGAGCGCTTTAGCACAGCACAGAAGCATAGAGTTAGCTCAGAGTGCAGGCCCCCTTTGGCTTTGGGGACAAGAAAGACATTGAAAAAAAAATTAATCAGCTTCACCTTGACTGGATGTATATAATTTGCCATCACAACTGTCATTACCAAGCGCTCAACAATTAAATAGAAGTTATTTTGACTAAATTAACAGTTATGGTGATTGCCTACATTTGTTCATAATGTTCACTCTGGTGGGTGTTCTCACCAGCTGTGTCTGGCTTAGTGCCCTGTATATGCAAGTATCCTGTTTCCCTCAGGATCTCATAGACATTCTTCTCCATGAAAGGGAACAGGCGATGGACATCTTCACGAGTTAAGCCCACCAGACAGGGCACGTAGCGGCCAAACAGGATTGACAAAAGCACTTTGAAACTTCTCTGTGAATGAATCATGTTCAGATGGAGACCTTTCACGCACCTAAAAAATAATAAGAGTAGACTGTAATAAAACTAGAAATACATTAGGTTTTATCAATGTGGATCAATGGTGAAGCTTGATGTAATTATCTCTTCAGACTCTACAGTGCAACAATGGGGATAGGTTCAGCTATATATATATTTTTACAATGCAGGCTGTTTCACAATAGCGGCAATTTGCAACACTATTGTTTTTATAATAGGATGAATCTAGAGTTGCAATACCATCAAGTATTCAAGCCCATTCATCCAATTTGCATCATCTGCTTGTATTAAACAGCGTTAAATTTACCAACGTTGCAGCTGTAGGGCAAGCTTGGATTATGCTCTTTCAAACTGCAAAGCTTTTATTTCATATACTGTAAAAATCCACAGTAGACATGTTATGAGAATATGAGCTACTTTCTGTCAAGAAACTCTGTGCAGGTGATTATTTTTAAGTGTTGGAAGCGCTCGAAGTGACTGAACCCTGCGTACCACCTGTACCGCCTGTTTCAAATTTGCACATAATGCAAGAGGCAGCACGACCCGTCAATAAAAACAAGTGCTTCCAAACTCCAACACTTCACATCACGGCACGGAATTTTTTGACAGAAACTAGCTCATAACATGTCTATGGTGGATTTTTATGAAACAGAAGCTTAGCAGTTTGAAAGGATAATTCAACCTTGCCCTACAGCTGCAATGTTGGTGAGTTTAATGTTTAATACAAGCAGATCGCAAATGCTATTTGGATGAATGGGCTATCACTGGATGGTATTTCAACTCTAGATTAATCCCATTATAAAACAAATCTAGTGTTGTACATTGCATCTAGTTTCACAATACGACTAAGAATGTCACAATGTTCTGTTTGGAATGAGTGACTACAGCAAATTCCAATGTAATTATTAGATTCAGACTTTGATTTTGACTCAATTCTTACTGCGGCTTCATTTGCGCCATGTTTGTGGTGATGAGGGAGCCCCAATCCCCACCCTGCAGGTAGAACTGTGAGAAACCTAGACGCTCCATCAGTGTCAGGAAGATTCTTGCAGCAGCAAAACTGTCAAATCCTGGGGAGACACAAGGGGTCAAATCCAGGAATATGTCTTGTTCTTGCTTAAATCTACATGTTGTTGACATTACCTTGTTTGTGAGGGGCCTCTGAAAAACCATAGCCAGGGATGGATGGACATATCACCTCAAATGTCAGGTCATCCTGGGTATCTGTCAGTAGGGGAAGAATCCTGTAGAACTCAAAAAATGAGCCAGGCCAGCCATGGACAAGCATGAGAGGGAGAACCCTCTGACCCTCGCTTCGAGGTGGTCGAACATGTATGAAATGTACATCCAATCCTGAGGAAAAGCAATGAGGAGAAAGTGACAAATGTACAGGATATATGATATTAGCCTATATACGATCAGGGCTTAACAGGTCAGTTGTCAACCAGGGCTTACCTTCAATATTGGTTTTGAAGTGTGGGTACTTGTTAAGGACCACAACCTGTTTATTCCAGTCAAACTGATTCCTCCAATAAGAAACTACTTTCTTGAGGTAGGAGGAATTGAAGCCATACTGGAAGCAGGCATTTTCCAAAGGATCTGTGTAGCGGGTTCTGTCAATACGTTCATGAAGGTCCTACAGAAAATAATATACATGTGATTGATTGATTGATTGATTGATTGAAGTATTTATTAACAGTACATGTACATTTCAAGCACAACTCAATACAAAAACTGTTAACAGTGGACGACACCATAAAGCATACACTTGTTTACAATAGGGTCCACCATTTTCAATTCATCAGAACATTTAGAGACTACAAATATACACTTCTATGGTCAAACTCAGGAAATAATCATAAGAGGTAAAAATGGAAAAATCAATGAGTGCATGTGAATGCTTCGCATGATGAATCATCATTGATTCATATTATAATTCATTGATTAGTAAAATAATCAAATATAAATTCAACAAAATGAATTACCGTAATCTCATCATCTGAAGTTTGCACTTCAAATGAGTAGATTTTATGATCTTCTATTTGGGGTTTTTCTCCTGCTCCCCACCAACCTTCCCCAACGGGGATGGTTCTGACTTCTCTTTTCTTGTTCAGCAGATATGCCAGGATCAGCCCACCTGCCACAGCTGAACCGATTACAACTTGCTGTTGAGCAGGCTCCAAGTTGCAGAAAGCTTGTCTACATTTTTTTTAATCAACGAGAAAGAAACTTTCACTGAAACAATGCAGTGGTTGTGTGAACTTGTGCGTAGATATACAGTAGCCATGGTTCACATGACGCTCTAGCTCTGGTCCAGAGTCCAGAGCTAAAGACGCTCGTACTTCTAATCATGACAGTCATGTTTCAGGGCTATCGTAGATAATATGCAAATAATCCGAGGGATTGATTCATTCGGATTTGTGTGAATAGGGTAACCGGAAACTTACTTCAAAATAACAAGTCTCTGCATGTTGTTATGCTCAGAGGGTTCTTAACTTCTCACCTGGGCTGGAAGAGTAGGTGAAAATGTTTCAATAATCAATATCACACAACCCAGAACGCTGTTCGTGATGAAAGAAAGCACAGCAAACTACTGTATGTATTATGTAATATTCACTGGACTTGGTCCTTGCCCGCCTGGCTGTGCTGTACTTTCGCGGATATAAATCGACGATGACTGGAGGAACTTTATAGCGGAAGAGTAGGCCTACTGTCAAACGAATACCTGCGGTGCGTAAACAAACAAGTAACCTCACGTCACCTGTGGAAGAAAGCCTGATTTCAAATGATGGGTCAGTGCTCAGATCCGGTCTAGGAGCCCGCCTACTACACCACGTCATTTCCATGCACATCTACACTGTTTCCGTGTCCGCTCTAGACCGGATCTATGGCCTGCAAAGTGAATGGATTCCTCGTCTAACAAACATGTGACGCGTTGTTTTGTCTGGCTTCCTCCATCCTCGGTGGTCTATGGTCCCACCCCTAAACAGAGAGGCTGTACCGTTACGTAATTTCTTTATATAACAAGTTCAACAGCGCATTCAGTCGTACTCTCTCTGGGACGTTTACTTGTTTTGATACTGCTTTTACTTCTTTGAATTGGTTTCTTTGAGGAACAACATGATTTGGAAGCTCGTCTTGCCCGTGTTTGCGGCGTTCTGTGCCGTAGGGATCGCAGGAATGGTAGGGGGCTTTAGTGACGCAGAAGAGAATGAAGAGGGGGTTCAGAAGGCCTTGCGGTTTGCTGTGCAACAACACAACCTGGGATCCAACGACGCATACATGAGCGAAGTGAGCAATGTGGTTAGAGTTCAGAAACAGGTATGAGATCCTTTTGAATTACCGTATTATTAATAATTATTATTATTATGGCTTCCAGGCTGTGCCAGCCTGTGCGTGATAGTCAGATAGGCTACAGATAGCTAATTTATAGCATGTCATAATAAACACAAATCTATATCTCAGATGCTTCTCTCTTTCAGGTGGTGAGTGGCATGAAATATGTGATCACTGTGAAAATGGGAAAGACCTCATGCAGGAAAGGCGGCACAGAGGCGGTGTGTGCGGTTCATGACAGTTTGGAACTGGCTCGGGTAATGGTGAAATCTACGTATATCTATTTATGCAGCTTTCTAGACATTTACAGATTTTACCATGTGAGCTTATCTATACTTGGATATAGACTTTAAAATTCTAATAATCTTTCTATCTCTCTCCCCCCCCCCCCCCCCACACACACACACACACAGCCTTACGAGTGCACATTTACTGTGTGGAGTCAACCATGGACAAACACTATTAAGCTGACCAAACAATCCTGCCAGCCAACAGCAGTCATCTAAACATCATCTCCAAGATTAGCTTCTTCGCTGATATAATTTCCACATTATGCTCTTTCATTTCCCTGTCAATTCATGTTACTTCACCATTTGGTTAAAATGGAAAAAACCCAATAAAACATTTAAAAAATATACTTGCTAGTTGCTAGCATGAATCACCAGTTATAATAGAAAATGACATTTCAAATGACTATGCAACACTGTAAGAGGATTCACTTGTTAATAAATTACTTATAACATAGTAATGTTGTCCTAGACTACTACTTTCTGTATACTATAGACTGACTTCCTCAAATGTATGCATGCACTGTTGGAGACAGTCTGTTAAATTATCTAGGTCTCAAGATAAGATATAGTTATTCTGAAAAGGATACCCATTATCTTAAAGAAATTGAGACAGACCTATTACATAGCATGCATAAAAGCAGAAGCAGTCTATGAAACTTGTCATATTAACTAGAATTAACCCAACACTGTTGGGGCTATTCTGTGCACTTAATTTAACTGGAAATGTTCTGTATATAAATTGTCTATCTTCTTTGCTATAGCTTTTGCATATAAAAAGGAAGTGAATCTTGTGTCACAGTGTCAAGACAGTTCCTGGCTTCCTGCATAACTTCTGCTCTGGTATTAGCTACAAAGATGCTGTGACTCGAGATCATTGTGGCTCACCAGTCTTGCGTTGCCAGACTGTTTGCTCTCACATTTTTCAAATGCTTCTGTCATACATTCTATATAGCATTCGGAGATTGTGCAGGAATAGACAGTTGTCTGGCTACACGAGACTAATCTGAGTTCCCAGAAATTTTAATGCAAGACTATAGTAAGAGAGATTCAAGATTGCTTTATTAGTCATTTGTTTTTCCAACCTCAGCAACAGAAAATTATGTTTCTCCCAGTTAAAAAGACAGCACAGACTCATACAAGAATAAAACTAGATAAAGTGCCCCTCTGGGCACAGATCTCCACTCTCCGCCAGGGCAGGTCAGGTTGTGGCCTCCTCGTGGCGCTATAATAGGCCAATGTGAAAAGGGTGGCATTTCTTCTTAGGCCTTGAATGCCAATTGGATGATTTTAGGTACTTTGTTCCAAAAATGTGTTTTGCAAAAATCCACCTGTTGGTATCGCTATCACAGGCCAATGTGAAAATGGTGGGATATATTCCTCAGCCTAGTAGGAAAGTCTGTGAAAGATTTCATGTTCATGATTTGAGGTTTTTTGTTCAAAACGGGCCAATCCTGCAAACTTTGAAAGCCAATTAATGTTAGCCAATTAGGATGGAATATGAGATATCGGACAGATCCGTCTTGATTGAACAGATAGAGATAGTGTGTAACGATTTGCGGGATGTTTGGACAGAATCTGGAGGAGTATTCAAAAGTCGGCGTCCTGGTGGCGCTATAACATATATAAAGCATTAAAAACTTCTCTTACATAGGAATGTCTCCCTGAGTACATGTCCTATAGGGAGACTAGAATTCAAAAGTCTGATTGCCTGGGGAAAGAACCTGCTCCGCATCCTTTCCGTGCGACCTGTTACCCTTTCTGTCCTGGCACTGATGCTCTTGTACCGTTTCCCAGACGGCATAAGGGCTGTGAGAGGGGTAGCTGGCATCCTCAATGATGCTCTCACACTCTCTTCATGCATCTAGTAAACTAACTAGACCAGAAAAGGTAATAATTTCCCTCAAATGCCATCAGATTGTGACCTCAGCAGTGTTATCCAGTGCATGTGCCTTTATACACCTTCCTCCCTAACTGACTCATATAGTTTCGGAAAACAAATTAAGTCTGCATCTGGCTCATAGGCCTCGCGTAGCGATACTAATACTAGTGGCTATGCGAGGCTAGGCCTATAATTATCATACTAGCCAGCCTTCATATAGGCCTAGTGGCCTTTAATGTTTTAGGGCATGGTGTTGGAGGTTGGGGGCTTCAAGACTGATGGAAAAATAAATCTTCATTTTAATGCATGGGTTCTTTTTCAACTATAGGACTATTATCTGCTGTTTCCCTGTGACTCAAACTTACAAAAATACATAAAACTCACAAAAATACATAATTAATACTGTCAAAACATCTAACTTGGTCAACAATGAAGGCAAATAGCAGGCCAACTGATATGCGTGTATGTATAGGCTATAGCCTATTTCACATGAAACATGTCCTACTGACCCCTATTTTATAATAATTATTATAATAATATAATAATGAGAGGAAGCTCAATTGTGTGTGTGTGTGTGTGTGTGTGTGTGTGCGCGCGGTTGAACATTTCAACATGAAATTGTCAACCAACCAGCAGCGCGCATGCACACCGTGCATGGCTTTGACGCACACTAAACAGTTATAAACTTGAAAAAGTTTAGACGGAAATGCCATGCACTGACAGACGATCGCGCGCGGCCAGGGCCATGTTGCAGTCTTGCAGATGATAATGCAGGTCAAAAGTCCGGTCTAAACATTAACATTATAACCTGACCTTTATGGACAAAGCCAAGCGAAATAGCGAATAGCCTATTTGCCTGGCAGGCCACGTCAGTGTCAGACTGTCAGTGAAGTAGGTAGTATAGGCTATAGTATAATCCCAGAGCACGCAAACATGAAGGTCCTAATAACCTCAGATGAACTACAAATTGCTGAGCGACTTTTGCAAAAACATTTGCCTAAAAGTTTAAAGGTAACCAACCAACTTTATTTCTGTGATTTGAGGGTTAATTATTTAGCGCTATACATTTCTGAAGGATAAAAGCATGGCATGGCAATGACAACATGTGTTTGCACAGGTGTTTGGATTCTTGTTTGGTATGAACAGAAATAAACCGAGCACATTGGAGGTTGTTGTGGATACGTGGCCTGATTTTAAAGTCATCATTTGCCGCCCTGATGCCAAGGTAAAGTAGGCTTTTAAGGAATCCTTAAGTCTTTGATCAAAGTATATTTGCCATAGTGTCCTGAACTTAATAACAAATTAAGGTTACTCCACAGAACAAGGGAGCTTTAGATGGCATGAAAAAGGTAACATTCTATAGCATGGATGAGCAGGTGCTGCGAGCAATGCTGACTGATGAGAGTGTAATTGACTGGAGCACTTATTTCCTAATCGGAGGTGAGTAGGCAACCAGTAGCCTACCTACTGCAGGTTACAGTTGAAAAAATTGAGATTTCATGCATGAGTTCACTGGCACATATCCTAGCAAAACTATATGACTAATTTAAGCATCCTAAACAAAAATACATTAACTCTTCACTCAGCTATTTAGCAACAGTACAAGACAATTTCACTGCTGTTCTCTTGGAACATCAGCTATAACCGTTTTATCACCATTGTTTTGAGATACAGTAATTTCCATGAGAAATAACAAAATTATGCTTAAATAGCATAACCCGCTGTTTTGTTACACAGGATTTGATTTTTCTCACGCTTCCATGTTAAAGGAAGTGGCCTCAGCCAGAAACATCAACTCTAGAGGCTTTACTTTGGTACATCTGGTATATTTCCCAGACTGTAGACTTCTACCACCGTTGGCAAAGGAGAGGTAGGCTTACCTCCACTATACACTACAGTATGTAGGCTACAGCACACTATACTAAATATAGGCTACAAGTACTAAAATATACTACCCTTTAAAGACAAAAGTTTGAGATCTGAGTGAAAAGACCCAGCATTTCCCATTATCAGAAACTTTTAATAAGAAGATTAAACCATGAGGATCTTGTGCAGTATATCTGTTCCAGATTAATATTGTTTGTGGAGACAAGTTGAAATGTACTTTTTATGCAACCTACCTTGCCAAATACATTGTACCCCGATCCAACAGCACAGAATTGAAGCTGTCGTCTCTAAATGATTCCCACATTGAGCTAGTGAATAATACCTGGAAGTTTGGCGGGAATGACAAGGGATACAAGACTATTCAAAACCTCATCACCCACTTCCCTACTTGCTGCATTGAGGATGACCAGGGCCAGCCAGTGTCCTGGATACTCATGTATGATTACTGTGCCATGGGGATGCTCTACACATTGCCAGAACACAGAAGAAAAGGTTATGCCAAGGTCCTCATCAGCTACATGGCCAAGAAACTCCATGCTCTGGGCTACCCA
The DNA here is from genome assembly GCF_964188405.1 of Protomyctophum parallelum. NCBI lineage: Eukaryota > Metazoa > Chordata > Actinopteri > Myctophiformes > Myctophidae > Protomyctophum > Protomyctophum parallelum. The sequence continues at coordinate 15,977,793 of NC_139704.1, read as the reverse complement.
GTGTACGCCTTCATAGAGGAGGAGAACACGATGTCCAACAACCTCTTCAAAAGCATGGGCTTCATTGAAGACCCCTCATACAGGGCTGCTTGGTTCGAATTTAACTTTTGATGCGTTTGCTTTTCGCATTGCGGACTGAGACTGACACGGGTATCCAGGGTAGCCTAATTTAAAGAAGCAAATGCAAATCACCATCATTGAACATCCAACAGTAATTAAGGACAAGGAGCCAAGATTACAGTGAGCTGATTATATTATGATTATATTTTACTTTCATCTATCTATAAATGCACCATGACGTCTCTGTCTTGTCTGTATGTCTGTCTGTCTGTCTGTACGTGTGTACGGCTGTAATGCACGTAACTCGAGAATCGTTCGCCCCACCAGCCACCAACTTCAAATTCGACACACACGTTCCACACCCCAACAGCCAGGTGTCGAGTCGGTCGGATCCACGGTTGTCCAGAACCGCCACAAAAGGACTCTGCCCGGGCTCTGGACAGGGCCCCTGCCCATGGTCCATATGGAGCTGGCCTGTTCTGACATCACAATTAACACTCCATTTGGGCATGCCTGACACCCTCCATATTTGGAGCATGCCTGACACAGAACTCTAGGGAAAAAGGGACACAGAGAGACAGATACAGAAATCTCCATATATGTGCATAAAAGAGAGATGGGTGGAACGGGTACTGTGACACGTGTACAACGGGTATTGCATAGCCGGGTGGAGCATGGATCTCCAACTTTCACGGGCACCACCTCATGAAGCTGTTCATTATTTTATTTGTTCTGAGTTGTAATGGTGCATATTGCATACACATTTGTGGGGAAATTCAGGTGTAGCTGGATATCTATGTGTAAATTGTGTAGATACCTGGCAAGCCACATATGCAATGCCAGTTAGTACCACAGTTGTGCACCACCTTGTATTTGTAATGCCATGTGTGCATTGCATAATATGCCAACTGACTGACATCTTGTTGTCTCTTTTTGATTTCTTCTTTTATTTGTTTCCCCCCGTCCTCCAATTCTTCTTTCTGGGATTAACAATCAAGAATGATGGAGCTTGCACAAAAACGAATTTCACCCACTGTTTTACACCTACACCTGTGAACAATAAAGATGATTCTTCTCATTCTGAACAACAGTAGCAGGAGCAAGTATATTGGCCTATAGGCTAAGAATGAGATATACAAAAGTAACATAATATTATATGCTCTGAGACCGAGTTTTTGACTGTAGGCCTTTTGACACAACATAAAACATTATAGGCTAATATGTTTATTTCCCAAGCTGTTCCTACTGTTATTTTCTGCATATCCTCAAGAGGATACAATGGGTAGGCTACATCAAGTACAGAGGTAAAACAACATCCAAAGGAGCCAATGATGAGGTGTCTTGCTGTCAGACAGTGTCGGTGACAGTGATCTTGAACGTAACTCAAGAGGCCAAGAGGGGCGGGGATTCGGATTTCGGGAGAGAATTATTTGTCTGCATGTCAAATAGTTTACCGTGTAGATTTTCATAACAAAAGCCAAAGCTGCTATCGCGGAGATTTAGGTAGGGAGGTTATATAGCTATTCTTGCATGACTGCCAACTTCGATCCTTTTCAAGTATTCAAAACCACAACGGCTCTGTTATTATTCCTATGTAGTTTATGATTTGAATTTGGTTTTGCTCAGAGCCTCTGAATCTCTCTCGCTCTCTGTTGTTAATTAGGCTACATACAGACAACACACTGGTGGAATGGAATCTTTTGAAAATATATATAAAAAAACATACATTGATGGGTTTTGCAGCTTTTTTAAATGTGTTGTTGAAACGTGTATGCTACTTTTTGGTTATTAACTAACTAGGCTACTTTGATAAAAAAAAAAGAGGCTATATACTTCGTTTGTATTTATGTAGGCCTATATTGTGAATTTATTTACTGAAGATCTTGGGTGACTTGCATGAATGTCACACTGCATGGTTGAATGTCATCATCGGCAGAAAACATGGAACTGACGGAAGACCAGCAGCTGAAAATAGTTGAGACCCAGTTGAAAATGTTGTTACCTCACTCACAACAGGTGTGTCTTGAAATAACTTACAGTAACAATTATTAACATAGCCTATACTGATCAATTCACAATATGTTAATATTTCATATGATACAAGTGGAGAAACGAATCCTGCCATGCCTATTGCCTTGATGTAATATTTGTTTCATTTCTAAGGTTTATGGTTGTGTGATACTCCAAAACAGAGGTCAGTGCAACTCATTCAAGTTTCTAGTGGACCACTGGCCAGAATTCAATGTCATTGTCTGCCAACCGAAATTTGAACAGGTAAATAGCCAAAATTACATTTGATTGATTGAATCCTTTTACAATGAAAGGTTAACACAAAAAGCCATGGGGCTTGTTTCCATTATGGCCCTATTCAATTTAAAGACATACAATAATATATAAAATGATGTAAGACATCATTAACACTAGAAGCAATGAAATATGAAAATATTAATCTATTTCTCTCTGTATCTCATGTGTTTGCTTATATACATTTTACAGAGGGGTGACCTCTTTAAAGTCACACTCATCTTTGTGAAAGAAGAAGCATCCCTAAAGGAAATCATGCACAAGACACAGATTAACTGGACCAAATACCTTTGCTTTGGTAAGAATGTACTTTGGCTCCTTTCCGTTGTCCTATGAAATTATACCACCCAATAGATTTATTTTTAGAAAATGAAATAGCTTGAGCTGAATAAGCATACGGTACCGTCTGTTCATGTTTTAGTAGCCTACTTAACCAGAACATCTGTGCTGAAAAAACACTTGATTAACTTTACTATTACGGTTTACATTGTTGAGGGGCCCCTCCTATATACAGGTTTAATGTTTGTTTTTAGTTCAATGTTTGTTTTAAAAACGCCATTGACAATGAAAGGAACATTTACAATCTTGTCCCTATAACACAAACATTAAATGCCATTAACAATAAAGATAATTTAACGTTTGTTTTGACACTGTTTTACATCATTACATCACCTATTACCATTTAGACTTTAATATATTAGAGCCCCTCACTTCACATGGGTGTGATTTTTATATATACACCATACATACTGATGCAAGCATGTGTAATAATGGGGAATAAAATGATACATTGTGTGAATATGACATGCTTTACAAAAAATGTCACTCAATCCCATTCCAGGAATAGATCTCTGTCATGAGATGATAATCATGGAAGTTGCTTTGGAGAAAAATGTGTCTGGGAGGAAAGTAGCAGTATGCCACATGATGACACTTGAGGACATGTCCTTCCTTCTCCCAATAGACAGGTAGGGCCTACATATCTGATGTACAGGGTTCATTTTTACACTCAGAATTAAATTAACATTGAGGATTTTACTGTGTAGTAATACTAGGCCTCGGCTTTTCATCCATTTATTTTAAAACCAAATAAAAAGTTGAATGTACTCTTTGTTATCCAATCAGCTCAAAGGTCTCAGTAGGCTCCTTGGATGAATCCCACTTTGCCCTGGTGAATAAGACATGGACTTTTGGGAAGGGCGAGGATAGTGTCCGGATGATCCAGGAAATGATTATAAACTTCCCCTCATGCTGTGTGCTGGATGAAGAAAGCCAACAGCCCGTCGCCTGGATTCTGATGTACACATCGTGTGCCATGGGCATGCTATACACCCTGCCAGGACACAGGGGCAAAGGATATGCCAAAGTTCTCATCAGCAGCATGGCCAAGAAACTGCATGCTTTGGGCCACCCGGTGTACTGCTTCATTGAGGAAGAGAACGCAGTGTCCCTCAGGCTCTTTAAGAACATGGGCTTTACTGAAGATCCCTCATACAGGGCTGCATGGCTTGCTTTTAACAGTCTATGAAATTAACTCTTAGTGTAAAGTTTACAGCAGGATCACAAAGGTAACAAGCCATAGGGCTTCGTGTACCTCTGTACGATCTGCAAAGTAATCAATCAAAACATAAAAGCCATAAACTAAGCATATTGACCTTGATGTCCCTATTTTTGGCAAATGTAGAAAATGCAGCTTTCCAAAAAGCAGAAACATCAGATCTAAAAGTCCATGTCAAATCGTGACATGTGAGTTGGTGATCTGCTATTTTCAGTATTTGTCATATGAAACTATCATATGGGATATCTTTTCCTGGTGTTAATTACTTAAAGGAGCATTCAGTGATTTGTAAAACCCCCCGGTCTGCCCCGGTAACATGTGCACATACTACAGTGGGGGGACATGCAACAGGCCAACAGCACGCACACCAAGGCCTGCCGCAGCTCGATCATGATTGGCGGAAGGCCCCTCTCTATCCTGATTGGATGAAGGCTGGGTCACCTAGCCAAAAACGAAACCTAATGTTTTTTGACCCCAGGGGGACAGGGAGGAACTCCTTATATGGTCAGCACTCTATAGTAGGGAGGATTAGTGAAATCACTGAATATACCTTATTTTACCCAGCCCTACCATAGTGCTTCATGTCCTTAAATTACTTAAATCGGCCTGAACATCAAACAAGTTATTTTAAGGATGAATGGTACTCTTCATATCCCACTGGCAATGAAGTTTCATCATGTCTAGTCTACAGCAATCCTAGATAAGGCAGTTTCATGTTGATGCAGATAAGCTGCCTACAGCATTTAATTTGATGTGATTTTAAGGCTGTAATCCCTGAGGTATGGTGATTTTATAACTGATGAACACTCAGTTTAAAGTGGAATCATTGTATATGGAAGTTCATGTGGCCTTCAGATAGCATTCAAAGACAGAATTGGTATAAAACGTTTTCTGATTTGTTCAGCATTTTTGCAAATCAATAAAATAAAAACATCAAAGGGTCACTTAGGCTTTCAAAAACTTTTAGTAATATATGATTTATCACTCATGTCAGTAAGTGCTATCAGGTCATACAAAACTTTCTCCTTACTGGTGACATCTGGTGGATGAATTGTTGCATGTAACTCCATCATCAGTCAGACATTATAAATACATTCCGTAAGTGTTTTGAAACCATACTTATAATTATATAATATAATACAATTATATAATTTCTAAAATGAGTTCTTAGTCCTTTCAAAATCATGACATTTCTTCCAAAACAGGCAATGAAGAATCATTTCAGCACATTGCATGAAATGTCCTTTTGGCAAAATACACCCTCAGAGGGAAATCAAGCTGTAACAATAACATTCACTGTGACTTATTTTCCATGTACTCCTCGAGGCGGACCTGCCACCTTTCCCAGTAGTCCAACATTTGTGTTGAGTTCAAAGGATGAGCATGGCCAGGTGAACCATCTTTGTAGGCCACTACAATCAGTCCTTTTTCAACCTTCCAGGGGAGACCAAAACAACATATAAAGATCATGCAAGACACAGAGTAAAGAAGAAAAATAATGGACAAGATGATGTAGTTTCAACCACATGAACCTATAGCACCGCTATTCTGGCCATATAATACCGGTAGGTGAACATTTGACAAAATTACCGAAAGATTCTGCGTGCTGAGCTTGCAGATCAGCTATTGACAATGTATATCTCTTAAAACTAGAGCTGGGACTCGATTAAAAAAATTAATCTAATTAATCAGAGGCTTTGCGATTAATTAATCTAGATTAATCGCATTTTAATCGCATATCAATATTCAACCCGAGAACAGCGAGAAACCTTTTTTTTTATGTTTTTTGGTATCCCAGTGAATACACGAATAGTGACTACAGGATACCACTCATTTTCAACATTTTACTGTCATTAATATACCTGTTGTGGAAATAATAATAAAAAGTCACCCCATTCTGTGTTGCTTAGCACTGGAGGTCTGAAAAAAAATTAGTAACAGTAACAAGTACATCTCAGTGACATCACAAAGCTGTACTTACTTCATATTGTTACTGTTTTTTGTCAGACCTCCAGTTCTAGGCAACACAAAATGGGGTGACTTTTTATTATTTCCAGTTTTCAGTACTATAGAAAAGCGCCCAGTGAGAAACGTTCCGCGGTGAAAAAAAAGGTGCGATTAATTTATCTGTAGTTAATCGCGATTAATTTTTCTGTAGTTAATTAATCTAAATTAATAGCAATTAGTCCCGGCCCTACTTAAAACATACAGCACCTGGTACTTGTAGTTGTTATCACCATTCAAGGCGCCAGCGTAAGCCGCCACCTGAAGAGGGTTGTCATATGTGTGGCTGAGGTGAGGTTTGGGTTTCTCTGACGTTTTCCATTCAATCACACACAGCACACCCCTGTGGACAGAAGTAGCACATGAGGCAGAGGAACTAAGAAAATCAGAAGAACCAAAAGAATATTGTTACTTCACTTGCATTTTAAATTAAGACATTTACCTGTAGCGGGCCACACAATCCACAATACCACGATAATCTAGTGTCGCATGATGTACAGTGCTCTCGATAGCTCTTACTCCACTGATGTCCTCCAATATGTAACCGATACTCTCCATGTATCCCTCAATTTCAGTTGGATATCCTGGAATCACATCAGGCTTCGTCTCTGTCGCTGTAGCATCTTGTGTGAGAATGTTCTCCACTGCATTATGGAAAAGCCCCCCTCGCCTAAATAGATCTGTTTTGGGGAAGAAATATAAATATAAAATCATAAACCCACAGGATTGTGGTTCATACGGTGGACAGATTTTACAGGAAGCCATTAACCCCTTAACTAGCTTATATGCTAGTTATATATGCTAAAAAAATAGCACGAGGCAAAACTGTTAATCAACCTAATCAAAGTATAAAATAAATAATGGCTTAAGTGGTTCATCGATTTGTTGAAACATATATACAAAACAATTTGCTTTTTGAAAATTAATTGAGAAAGTAATAGATTGAATAATGGCTAAGAGAAGATCCTTTATGCAGCCCTAAGTAGCACCAACTCTACCACAATATAAGTAATTTAGTGAGATAATTAATTCATACATTTCATGAGTGCACAAATTCTATACTAATATTGCCTAGTGGGTAGACCGTTGCTCCAATCCGCACCAAACTACTGTTGAGGGGTCTGTCATAAGAATAGTTAACACCAGGCCAGGGCCACATTGTGGTCTGGGGGCCACAGAGCACAGTCACCACAACAAACTTGGCACAACACTGTTCAGGAGTCTGCCATAGTCACCAGAGGGCACATGTGGCCCCCAGGTGCTGCATTTCTCCAATCTGCACAAACCATGGTACTTATAAACAATGTTCAGGTGTCTGATGTGAGAATAGTCACACCAGGCCCCACATCAGGGGCCCCAAGGTGCCACAGGCCCATCGATGCTCCCCAAACTGTGTAGGATTGACTGGTCTGGCATGAGAATAGTCACACACAAAATCAATTGCTAATATGGGACACTACAGCAGCGTTTAATACTTCAAATTGCCATAACACGTGACCATTGCTCTGATCAGTGCAAAAATAGGACTAAATAGACCCCTATACGTTCAGAGTTTAAGGATTGTATTGTGTAAAATGTCTAAACTTACTTAGAGTGTACTCTTTGAAGCCTTCCTCTCCCAACTCTGTGATCATCATCCTCTTCCACCTCTCCAGGTAGAATCTTTGCAGCGGTGAAAGTGTGTCTTGAAGAATGCGGGTCACACTGGGGACTGAGGACTTGCCATCCCGTTGTAAAGAAATCCGAGCTGGGGGTCCAAAGAACTCACGTCTATGAGCCCCATCATCATCACAGTTTAAGAATGGGTGAACATGTTTGGGCACTTTGACCTTTGATATCCTGGTATGGGATTTAACCACTGGTCCATAAAAGTGCGAGTTCTCCTCTTCAATGCTTTCAGGGGTTTGAGAGGAGACCCTCGTGGACACAACAGATTTGACCAGAGAAGAATACCGACCACTGTCCACTGAACTGTATAGACTGGTGGTCTTCTTCTTGGGAGATCTCAGGACGTGATGGACAGAAAAATACCTCTCAAACAAGCAAGTGCAACGAGGGGTTCGTTTGGTACAGAACACCACACGTTTGATACAGTTCAGTAATTGGTTAGTATGCATTCTCCTGCTTTCAGACAAATAAACAAACACAAAAACATTACGCACCGCTGATCATTTTGCGTTTTGAGGGTGATGCCATATCTTCAGCCGCAGACTGGACGGACAAGTTACAACATTATTTGGCGTTACACACATTTCTATCGAACTTTTCTTCGTACCTGGGAACCGTAGTTTCTTATTTGAGTTTAAGAATGAATCAGGAAGGGGGTAAAATACTAAATCCCATAATGCTCTTCCCTGTGTACCGTTGAAATGCGTCCGGGTTGTCCATTAAATTGGTAGGCGGTAGTTATTTATTTAGGTAAAAATCCAAATGTTCATCTCAGCTTTTACTTATATTACCACTTGACAATTAATAATTACAACTCAAACGCGTGTAAATATATAAAGGAGACGGCGTCACGAGAGCGTGTACAGTTATGACAGAACTAACTGGATATAACAATAGGAACCTTCCGCCACGGACACACGTATATCTCGCGACTCGCGTGACCAGAGAAAGCCCCATTATCACAGAAACCTACCTGTGGTTTCTTTCTACTGATCGGCGCTCATATCCGGGCTAGAGTCTATCTACTGTATCCGGGGATTTCCACAAGTAACATACGAGACTACATACTTAGGCACACAGGCTGGTTCCGTCTCCGCTGTGGACCAGATCTGAAAACTACAAAGTGAATTAATTTCAGTCCAACAACAGAAACAACAAAGTGAAACATGACTGATGTGGCAAAAACGCCAATGAGTGTGTTTTAAAAAGTGACATGGTCCAATCAAAATAATTTAAAGGCGGGATTTATTCTGTCATCGGGATGAGGGCGAGAAAAGCGATTTGACAGGTTGTCGGCTAACTAGCCTGCCAACAAGGGACATTCTTCTATCCTACTAGTCATTTTTAGTTAATTAGTTTGGTTTAAGGAGTTAGTTATGATGGCATCTACCCCAGATGAGAGTGACAAGGAAAAGGTAAGTCATGTTAGCTTAAAAAAAAGTAACACTACTTGCAGGTTAGCAGCTTTTAGGCACAACATAACAAATGCCACAGCCATAGATAGCACTATAGCTAATGTGATGCTAAGTAATGTGAACTTGTTTGTCTCACTATCTGTTCTGTAATATCCGTTACATGTTGTTGAACTTGTACACTTGAAAATCCTCAGTGTTCATTGAACTCTCTAGGTGTTATCTGGTTTCATTTGTACACTCAGACTTCAGATGGATGATTGGGTCTATATTTGGTTCGATTTGTACTGTCAGAGTTAATAAACACTAAATTGTATTGTGTATAACATGGCTATAGCATTCTTTGCATGCAGAAATAGAACAATGGATTAAGTCCTTTTTAGGGTCGATTTATCATTCATAACCCAGCCTAAGCCAACAACACATGAAGTAGCTTATTTTTTATTGTACTCTGACAATGAAATAAAGGTCTTATTATCCACATCCTCTATTCCTCATTGAACTACTTACCAATACAACAGGTGCGAATTTGCATTTGGCACACAACATGTTAAACTATTAAGTACAGACAGAGAACGTACAATTAATTGTTACGAAGTTGCTTAGTCTTTAGAAGATATATGTACAACTAGTTAGTTATTGTCTGCACCAAGTTTATAATATTTTCTGACAATGTCTGTTATGTACAGTAAAAGAGCTTTGCCTAACCATAGTATGTTCCTCCTTAGACACGCTCTGTGTCTGTGGACCTAAACAATGATGCATCTCTGCTCATCGACATTCCTGATGCACTCTGTGAAAGAGACAAAGTCAAGTTTACTGTCCATACAAAGGTAAAAACAAAACTCGGCTACTGTAGACATTCAAACAAAATACAATAATGGCCCCTAATCCTGAAAGCTTGTCTTTGTTGCTCTGTGTTTCCCCTACAATTATTGTACATGCCCTGGCTAACAACACTCCATGCCAAGCAAACAGAATCTTTTTCTCAGAATCTCAGCTATTAAAACCATATAACCTACACATTAATTAGCAAATCTATAATCATTACATGATGTGACCCTGTGTAAAATTAGAATTTATAATTAATTACATGAGGAAGTATCTAGATATAAACTCCCATTTTTTATCAGACATACAGTACATTACAAGGCCTGGAAGAAATTGTACACTGTACTGTATCACGTGAATACATGTTGCATACCTGTACCTGGCACAGAGTTGCTATTTAACCAATTTCCTACACAGACCACGCTGAGCTCTTTCCAGAAGCCAGATTTCTCTGTTCCGAGACAGCATGAAGATTTTATCTGGCTACATGACACTCTGGTTGAAACCGAGGACTACGCTGGCTTAATAGTGAGTCAACATACAGTATCGCCATATTTTCTTTACTGTCAGAGTTCTGTTTGACTGTCAGGCCGTTTTGATGCATAGGATATTTCTGCCTAGAATCCATAACCACTTTAAACCTGGCTTCCCTATTTTGGTCATGTCTTTATAGGCTACAATATCACATCTACCACTGTGGCATATTGGGAGGCAGTGGGAGCTTGTAGATCAGCTATTTCCACTATTTTTTAAATGGGGCTTATGTGGTTAATGATAAATAAAATGTGTATTCAGTCATGTACATTTTCCTTTAATTATGTCTAATTTAAAAAAATATATACTATCCTGCATTTACAGATTCCCCCAGCCCCTCCAAAGCCTGACTTTGAGAGTCCAAGAGAGAAAATGCACAAGTTGGGTGAAGGTGAAGCCACTATGACCAAGGAGGAGTACACCAAGATGAAGCAAGAGCTGGAGGCGTGAGTGGGGAATAGTACAATGGTGTCACTTGCCAAAGAAAAGCAAAAAGCAAGAGACACCAATTATGCGTCAGTCAAGTTCATTCACACACTGTTGTACAACAGTACGCTAAGGTTACAATTGATTTTTTTGAAGAAATAAAACTTAACAAAAGGCATAACGTTTTTCGTTATTTTTTATAAATAATTTATTAAAAATAACGAATGGACGTATTTTCAGAAAAGGAAATAATTATGTTGCACTACTAATTATTAGTAGTGCAACATCATCATTTCCTTTTCTGAAAATACGTCCATTTTACCATAAAGGCCAGGTTGATGCCAGTCCACACCACAACTATAATGACAATAGTGGTTGAAGAATATATGGTAGTTATAGTGCTTGAAATGTTGTTCCTGGGGAAAAACAACTTCCTTTTTTATTAGTGAACATGTGCTGTTTGTTTTTCACGTCTTTTAGCGAATATCTGGCTGTGTTCAAGAAGACTGTGCAAGTTCACGAAGTCTTCCTTCAGAGACTGTCCTCTCACCCGGTTTTAAGCAAGGACAGAAACTTCCAGATCTTCTTGGAATACGACCAGGATGTGAGTACCTTTTAAACCATATTGCTCCTTTCCTGGGCTGTCGGTTGGAGAGGAAGTAGAGTACAGCAGACTTGTGACACATGGTCTACATCCTGCTGAGGTCAGCGTTAATTCCTATCTACTCTCAGTCAGCACTGCTGTTGATTTGCAGCAGCCAGCTTAGTGTTAGACCTTTTGATTCATTATATTAATGAGATGACCATTGACAGAATGCAGTGCTAGATTTTGCTTAAACATTTTATTTTCAAGATTATATCTTTCTGCTTTAATCTTGATAGTGACAGAGATTATGACATGCATTTAAATGCCTGGGGTCGGATTTGAACCCAGGCCAGAACTATAGCCTTATTTAAGTGGTATATAAGGGATATTTCACTTTCTAATAAATGTAACATTAAAAAAAGAAAAAATTGAATAAATGAAAATAGCAATGGAAAAATCACGGCCCCCTCACGCATTATAATGTCCTTCTAATGTGTGAGGTCCCCTGATTTTTCCATTCCTTTTTTAAATTTAGTTTTCAGTGTGTGTGTGTGTGTGTGTGTGTGTGTGTGTGTGTGTGTATATATATATATATATATATATATATATATATATATATATATATATATATATATATATCCATGCGATGTTTTTTTTGTTATATATATATATATAACAAAAAAAACATCGCATGGATGCACCTGGGACGTATCCTCAGTGATGTATCCTGAGGTCAACAGGGTTTCGGGTCTCGCAACATCATACCCCTCACTCAGGCGACCCAGCCGGGAGTGATCAAGTCCCGACTTACGTCCCAGTAGCTACCCTCAATCAGTCCCATTAGGGAAAAACCAGGGGCACACAATCCGTTGGAACTACTCCAGAACTACTCTGCCAGGGCTTGGAGGTACACTTCTTGCACATGGAGGGACTAGGCTCTGTGGGTTGTCTCCTGTCCGGGCCCCTCCTACGTCTCACCAGGTCCACTCCTGCTCTCACCAGAGCGTGGACCTGTGCGTTGCACCAGAGTCCCAGCACCAGACAGTTCATTCAGGAGTGGTGGGCAATGGTTCCGCAGGGTCATGGTACTGCGTTTCCGCTTGCATGGCCCTCCTAAAGGCCTCACCGAGGGTTGTTGGGCTTCCTCCTCACGGAGGACACAGGCTGGGGCGCTAACCCATACTGCTCACCCGGTTTCCGTCTACATTCCGGCTGTCACCCGTCTCTCCGGTGGTCACCAGACTATACCTGGTTGTCACATAGTCTAACCATTCCTATGAGTCACTATAAATAGAAGAACTATAACAAAAAACATCGCATGGATGCACCTGGTACGTATCCTCAGTGATGTATCCTGAGGTCAACGGGGTTTCGGGTCTCGCAACATCATACCCCTCACTCAGGCGACCCAGCCGGGAGTGATCAAGTCCCGACTTGCGTCCCAGTAGCTACCCTCAATCAGTCCCATTAGGGAAAAACCAGGGGCACACAATCCGTTGGAACTACTCCAGAACTACTCTGCCAGGGCTTGGAGGTACACTTCTGGCACATGGAGGGACTAGGCTCTGTGGGTTGTCTCCTGTCCGGGCCCCTCCTACGTCTCACCAGGTCCACTCCTGCTCTCACCAGAGCGTGGACCTGTGCGTTGCATATATATATATATATTGAAATAGAAATATCCCTTTTAAGCATTTGACATTCGCAGTAATTTGGGTGGAATTTCCTGGGTGCTTAAAATCGATACATCCCAGGAATATATTTGTTTGAAATCAGGAAGCAAGTATTTCATATAGGCCTAGAAGATAAAAAAAAAGGCTGCACACTTGTGTGTTTCGACCTCGGGAAGGTCTTCCTCAGGGAATGAAGAAGACCTTCCGAGGTCGAAACGTTGGTTTCCTTTTTTAAATATTTGCATCGTGGCTATGAGTGTGCAGCCTTTTTCACCAGCACCGGTGTGCGCCCTTCTCCTGTTTGTCAGCCAGTATTTCATATACAAACTTGGGTTCATTTATAAAGCTTATAAATGGACAAATTAAGTTGCACATGATATACAGTACAGGGTTCCCATACATCCTGCCAAACCAGGAATATTTTGATGCACCTTTCCAGTTGTGAAACGGTCATGGAAAATGGGACTTTCTACAATAAGACATAAACTTTTATTGTGTATTGGCTGCTGCTACCTGAATTTTGAATCAATAATTGGCCTTGAAAGTTGTGATGTCACTGAACCATAAATAATCTCTTTAGTGTATGTGCAGTAGTGACAAGTACCAAATGCAGGGTAGATGTATCATTTGGGGTGTAACATTCTTTGGAAGCCTTCACACTCGTTGGCAGCTGAGTTATTTTTGCAAGAGAATATCAGCATTTATGGTTCAGTGCCTAACAAAAGATCAGTATTGATAGCTCATAGCACAGACAACTTTACTGCAATATAATATCAGCATTGATGGCTCAGCACAAGTAAGATTTGTAACAAAAATATCAGCATTAGTGGCTTATATGGTGACATTTGTTTGAGACTGTCACATTTTATCTCGTTTTTGCAGTGGGGGTGGAAATGTTATTTTTGGATTATGTTGAACAATCGTGGTTTATCCTGAGAGCCCAATTCCCAGTATTCAACCCGGCAAGTAATCTTCTCATTGGATTTGGGACAATTCATTCTTGGTTTTCCTCAAAATGTGTCACTGTAGCTCACTGTGCGAAGAAAGAATGCCAAGGAGATGTTTGGTGGTTTCTTCAAGAACATGGTGAAGAGCGCTGATGAGGTCATCATCTCAGGGATAAAGGTAAGTCCTCTGCATGATCTGACCATGTGAGTGAACACATCAAACGGCACATGACACATCATATCGCCGCTGTCGAGTGGGAACCTTGTACGTCCAAAACCCTTCATTTTCATGAAATGGAAAAAGGGGGGGTGGGGAAAACTTTCCCCAGTGGATCTAATGCAGTTATGACATAATCATAAACTAATACTTTTCATTGGTTAAAGGGAAACTTTGATACTTTGATATCAACCTTTCTGTCTTTATCCTAGCAACAAACTCTCGCAAGATTTTCGAGGATTCCGGAAGTCTGCAATTTGATGGATGACACATAGGGGGCTCTGGCCCCATATTTAAGATACTAATATGTGAATATTATAACGTGAAATTAATGGCCATATTAAAAGTGAAATAAAATTTGTGTTCCAATGCTTAATTATATATGGGGGGCTGATTTGGGAAATGGGAATCATGACATTTGCCCTATAATGCTCATCCACATGACGTCAGTGTTGTCAGCCTGGGAGTAGCCTCGGTCCCAGGCTTATTCGGGCCTGGAATCGGGGAGGAGCAAACCATACCTACTTAGGACAGGAGAGTCGAGACCAATTATAGGATTTGTAGTCTATTGCGCCTCTAGTGGCTCCAATGAAGTTCGTGCATCTTCATAATATAGACAATCTTTAACTGGGCTCACTTACTTCCTGGACTACATCAAGGAAGCTCTTAGAAGGAAGTGAAGTGGTCACGTGACTGGGCTGCGCCATGACACTTTCATGGTCACTTTCACGGGAGCCAAACTACACACGGAAGTTCGGCAGAATGCACTGGAGCCAATGAGAGCTCAGTGACCAGCTCATGAACAAACATTATTTATGAATGACTGAGACCTTTTGTAAAGTGATCGCTTCTGGAAAATAAAATAATATATATAACACGTTATTTTAGGCTGTCTTATTTTTTGATGTGCATACTACTTAATGTGATTTGTTTTTTCAAAGAGCAGAGAGCAGCCGAGGCAGAAAACTTCAATTAAAATACCTCAATAAAAATAAATAGTTATTAAGTCGAAAAACAACCACTCGGAAAAAACGTGTGATATCACTTATGTCTTCTTTCATATTCCTGAACCAATTATATGACAAAGCTCGCAATCGTTCATGTATAATGTTTGTTATGAGCTGGTCCAGCCGGCTCCATTCACTGCCATGTATTCATTGCACTACCGGTGTGAGTTTGGCTCCCATGAAAGTGTCCATGAAAGTGTCATGGCGCAGCCCAGTCACGTGACCACTTCACTTCCTTCTAAGAGCTTCCTTGGACTACATGTTTTCTCAGTAAGACAGCCCTCCCCCTATCCATAAGGAGGGGCAGTAAACCAAAGAATTATAGGAACTAGTCCTTACCCGTTCCGATATATTTCAACTTCTATAATATATTTGTGTGTGTGTGTGTGTGTGTGTATCTGTAACTGCGGGCGAAACAACTGAAGTTACGCGGAAAACTGTGTCCCAGTATTAATCAGTGACGGTCCCAAAATGCAATTCACTTGGAGTTTTGCCGCCCTGTGGCTGCGGGGGGTACTGCACCCGGGTGCGTTTTTAATTCACTAATAAATTAATTAATAATCATTAATGTGTCAAATCGAAAAAAGGGCTCCGTCACGCCCTCCATATTCATATGGTCAATGCCTGTGTGAAAAGTGGGAACGATTGGTGCAGGCAGTGAGGAGATAATGAGGAGATAAAATGCGGTCGGACACACACACACTCACAGTCACACACACTCAGACATTCGCTCTATTATAGTATAGATTGTAGTCCAGGAAGGAAGTGAGCCCAGTGTCCATAACATCAGAGACTCTGGGCTCACTGCTAAAATCTAAAATATCTAAAACCACATATTAAACACAAAGACCCCCAGGAAAGTGTTCTAAATCTTCTAAACGTAACACATATCTTTTTTAAAGTGTCCCTTTAAGCTCTTTGAACCTGGTGTCCCTATTTTGGGCATGTTGTAGTTTAAATTAGTCCAAAATGGCAAAAAAATAAATAAAAGGCAGATCTACAAGCTCACAACATATTGCATCATGACTATGAAAACGAACTGTATAAGAGTATAAATTGGGGCTTAATTGGTTAAATATTTGTAAAAACCACAGACAGTTTTTCACCCGATGACTATATTCATATATAAATGGTTGCCATTTTACACCACACCACCATGACATAAGAACAAAATACCTTTCAAGTGGTCAATAGCCGGTTGTTTAGATACGTGTTTTTTTGTTTTGTTTTCTAGGAAGTTGACGACTTCTTTGAACAGGAGAAGACATTTCTGCTTGATTATTACAGCAAGATAAAGGATTCTACTGCCAAAGCCGAGAAGATGACCCGTTCACACAAAAGTAATTAAGGGAACACCCAGTGACTAATGGTTCATGGGTGTGAATGCATGTCTATTCTATTTACTGCATTATTGATCATTTACCTCTCCAATTACAGATGTTGCTGATGATTACATTCACATCTCTGCCACAGTCAACACTCTAGCTGCTGATGATAGTACAGCACTTAAAAAGTGAGTTATTTTGTGTTTTGCAAGCTTCACAGCTTCTAAGATTATTTGCGGTTTGCGGCAAACCAAGATTGGCCATGGATTTTAGTTAATTGCAGGCAGAGGTACTATGTGGATAGCTTGTATACTATTCCTGTGATCATTGCATCACTTGAAAACAAGGCAGGTGCGCTGACGAGGAGGTATATGCAGCGCATCTGAGCAGCCGACAACCTCGCATCTTGACAAGCGTGCCGTTCCAGTTTGCAAGCCGCGGTGGACTGAATAGTTTTATCGCCTTTTTTGAAATTTAACATGGTTTAAATGTTGTACGCATTTAGGCTAGCTAACGTTAGCGGGTAATGTAATGTTTAAACAGACTTACTATCTGCAACCTGCAAGTGGATGCATTTCACTTAGACCCAGTTAATATTACCCACGTAGACATAGGGTAGATTTAGGGTAGATTTTGCACTCAATTGTTTTGTTTTTCCTCCAGGCACTTGGAGAAGTTGGCAGACTTGTTTGAGAAGCTCAGGGTAAGGGGAAGATCATCTGCCAACAAAATGAGGCAAACGTTGTTGTTACTTTTTTGTTCTCTCCACATGCACTATACAATCTACAGTATGTGCTTAACATGTCCCGCAGAAAGTGGAGGGTAGAGTGGCATCTGACCAGGAGCTCAAGCTCACAGAGCTGCTAAGATACTACATGAGAGACATCCAGGCAGCCAAGGTGAGACGTTTTTATCTTCTTTTATAATTTTAATATATAAAATTATTATATATATATATATATATATATATAATTTATAATTTTGGAAATGGATCATCTACAAGCTCAACACGTCGCAAGCTTGTAGATCAGCTATTTTCGTCACTCTGGATCAGGCTTGGGTGGTCTTGAGACAATATGTACGGTGAAATAGTTGGCACCAGGCAGCCTTTCTTTGGGCAGCTGAGAATTAAATATACAGTTTTTTTAAAGAGATATTTTTGGGCCTTGTACAGTATGTAAATGGAAAGGGGGAGAGAGATGGGGAGTGACATGCAACAAAGGCCGTCGGGATCCGAACCCGCAATGTGCCGTCAGGCTAAATAGGAGCCTAGGTGCCTGGACCGAATTTAATTTAGCAAATTTAGCTCTGGACCAGTTAATTTAGATTTTGATCGATTTGTTGACTAATCTGACTTTTCAACATTTAGTTTCACATGCTTTTAAAATACCAGTATGTATATTTAAAGGGCCACTTCACCCCTTTTGCAACCAGATCTTATTTTAGTAATGTTTGAGAGAAAATAAAAACTTTCCTGGGGTTTTTTACGTGGGTATTTTGTGTTTTTAGATATTTTAGTATTTCAAAGTGTCCATGATGTCATGGACATAGGGCTCACTTATTTCCTGGACTACATGTTGTCTCAGTAAGACAGCCCTTCCCCTATCCACAAGGAGGAGCAGTGCACCAAAGCATTATGGGAATTGTAGTCAAGGAAGGAAGTGAGCCCAGTGTCCATGACATCATGGACACTTTGAAATTTAAAATTTAAAATATCTAAATTCACATATTACCCACATAAAAACCCCAGGAAAGTGATTATTGTCTCCCAAACATCATTAAAATAAGATCTGGCTGCAGAAGTGTCCCTTTAACATGTTCTGTTACACTAGCATTCTTTAACACTCGCATGACTGAGAGGTCATTATGACCTATTTGTTGAGATTTGCCCATGAAGCTTTCAAAAGGTTCCCTTTCCATGGCCTCCATCATCTGAGAATCTTTTTAAATCTGAAACATTTTCAAAATATGAATTTAAGCACATGCTACTTCTATCACATTTTACTTCAGTAATGCGAGTGTTAACAATATTTGTTCAACATGTCTGTTAGGACCTTTTGTACAGGCGAGCCCGGGCCCTAGCTGACTACGAGAACTCTAACAAGGCTTTGGATAAGGCACGGCTGAAGAGCAAGGACATTCCCCAGGCAGAGGAACATCAGCAGCATTGCTTGAAGAAATTTGACAAGCTGTCAGAGTCTGGGAAGAAAGGTGTGTTGTGTCCTATATACAACATGCTTTCGATAAGAAACTGCAATCCATAAGATTGATTCGCTCCTGGGTCTCCTGCTGAGCTAAGACGGAAGGCCCATTTGGAAAGGGGGGATATTGAGCTTTGAGCATTATCATGGAACACCTCTTGTCAACTAAATATCTCGATAGCAGAGCAACCTACAAACGCCTAGTTGTTCGTTGTATTAGTAACATGTATGTCATACAGGGTCAAAAAATGTTATTCGGACATTTTATCACAATATTTCTGCTTCAGAACTCACCAGTTTCAAGGGCAGACGAGTGATGGCCTTCCGGAAGAACCTCATAGAGATGGCTGAGCTAGAGATAAAGCATGCCAAGGTGAGCGCAGTGAAATCTGTTGGCTACATGATGTATTGTACAGTATTT
This sequence comes from Protomyctophum parallelum, assembly GCF_964188405.1. Classification (NCBI taxonomy): domain Eukaryota; kingdom Metazoa; phylum Chordata; class Actinopteri; order Myctophiformes; family Myctophidae; genus Protomyctophum; species Protomyctophum parallelum. Next base: position 15,958,622 of record NC_139704.1, on the reverse strand, counting down.
GTACTGCAAGAAATGTTTAATGTGAGGAGTGATATAACTGAGGTAGAACATTTTTGTCTCTACAGAACAATGTGACTCTTCTGCAGGGATCCATCGACCTGCTTAAGGGTATCTGACCTATTTCCAGCTGCTCATGTCCCACCTTCAAAAAGTGGCTGGACTTCTGCGAAGGGAATCGTTGCATCTCCTGGACTTTGCCTGAACCCAAATCCAATCCTATCCTGCTAAACCCAGGGTCAGATGCCACTTTACAAACTTTGCATAAGAGCAAGTGTCATGTTAGCAGTCTGTCTCCATGTTTACAAATGTCCTGTCCCCAGATCCCTGTTCTGTTCTGTCCATGATCCATGGAATTACCAGTCTCCAGAGACTGAGGCTGACATCACCCTAAGATCTTCCATATTTTTGCATCCTGAATATTATATTTTTACTATGAATATTCTTGCTTCCTTGTTTTCATTATAATAGAGATGGTGCAAATTTTGCCTTGCAATGTTTTGCCTGCATAAAGGCACACACTAACACTTCCAATCCTCACATACACTTAAACACAGATTGGTAGCATTGAGCCTATTCTGGCTTTTATTTAAAACCATTTTCTGGGTATAGAGAAAGAGAATGTGTAGTTTGTTTCTAATTGCTTATCCACGCTAACCTTTTTCTTATGATTCTTCACTTAATGCATAAAGCTGTGGATTTTATTTTTTGCTTTGCAAATCAATGGAGGAGTTACAGTACAGTGGGACCGTTTCACTCAGACACTTTATATAGTGTAAAAGGGTGTGGGACTAGTGCCTGGAAAAAGTGTCTTCATGCTGTGCATTCCTGGGCTCTGAGATTAGCGCAGTACCAAGCCAGAGTTCTCTAAACCACTAGAAAAGTGCTGATCAGTGATTAAGAAGACATGTGAAATCCCACTGTCCAAAAATAGCTCTGCGGTACCTCAGGAATGGACACTTGGATTGCCCTCGCATACCTTCCAGTCAGTAATAACTGGGTCCAGATCTCACCGTTGTCAGGGATGCACACTCCCTTGACAAGATTACTGCACATGCATACTACATGTAGGCAAATCAGTCGCTGAGATAGCTGATTAGTGTTGGCAATCAATTTTGAGGGTTGAAGCCTGGGGAGGTGTGAAGAAAATCTGTGATCCATGCACTTGTATCACCCACATTAGAGCAGGTGCTTATGAGGAAGGTAAGCAGCTATTGGTTCATTAGCTAAATTATTTGAACAGCCAACACATTTATGTGAGGAGTCTGCATTTCCTCTGAGCATTTCATTCCTTTTATTGTTTTAGTTGCTCAGGGTTGTACTATCTGCCTGCAGCTGAGATAACTGCATTCACTTCCTCTCATTTTGAGCAACACTTCCCATCCACTCATTCCTCGTCATTAGATGTGTTTTCATCACCACTTACATTTGCTTTTGTCTCTTTTGGATCTGCAATATATAGCTGTGAAAACTCACTTTCCCCCTCTTAGTTTTTTTTTTTTTTAATCAAATTAAATAATTTGTTACTTTCGACAAAATGCACTAAAATGAAAACTACTTTCCAATCATTCCAACCTCAGTGGAGTCCTAAAGTGTATTAAGAGTTTTTGATAATTGAATGTATTTCTAATGGATTCCAACAGTGTGAATTACTTCATATGTTTTACTTACAGAACATCAGCATTTTATAAATTTGTAATGACTAAATAAATCCTACTTTCCCAAATTTGTACTTCTATTGTTGGGCGGGGGGGGGGGGTCTGAAGAACACCATATGCAGTTTAATAGTTATAGTGCTTTTTTACTTGCAATGTAGGGCAAGTATCCCCATTGAGAATGCATCCGTAGTAAAGCCACTAGATGGTGGTGTGTATTTCGACTGACAATCCTAGCTCTGCTGGCTTGTGAGCTGAGGTCTACAGGGTGTTGCCAAGTCCACGTGTAAAGGCAACATCACTCTACAATGAACAGCTGCTGCTGCTGCTGGACACTCAGTCATACACAAGTACTTATGTCCACTAAATCTTACTGTGTCCAGAGTTCTGATTTGGGTGAATGTCATTATTGGCATATCAGGCAAGCTAACACAAAATAATGTCGGTGTGCTCATGGTAATAAACCCCAATGAAATGTACCCACATATGCAGCTTAGTGAGCATCACCTAGCAACCCTTCCTAAATAAACAAATGATTCAGCAGTGAAAGCCTACTGACAAAGTTTGTTTTAAACAAACTTAAGATTTTGAAGCATTCTCCAGTTCAACTGGAGAATTAATGCTTCAAAATCTTCTCAAGTACAGTTCTTCCACAGGGTCTATAACATTTTACTTATAAGTGCATACAATAGTTAGCTGAACTGACCTGTCCATGCAATTAACTGAGATTCCAAATGGAAATTCAAGTTGCATTATACTGTAGCATTCTTGAAATAAGACTACATTACAATTGGACTGTCCCAATACATCACAAATACGGTAGGGTCTGTGTAAATAATTGCTTGGTTTCTCAATGTTGACCGCACCACACACATTGTCATTGTCACACTGACCTCTGCTCTGTCAATGCAATGAACTGTCTGAAATTACGGACAAGACCCACTGTGATCACAGGCCCAAACAGATCATTTGCCAGCTATGATCAAAGCAAACAATGTGTCTACATACAAGTACAAGCATGACAGTGCTCTGCTGTACTTGGAGTGAGTGAGTGACCTGAGAGGTTCTCCTGAGGAGGACCTAATCTTTGGACCAGTATAGTGATGATTAGATCACATTAACTCATTAGCAACTCATAGTACTACAGTGTTTAATTATTAAGTCAAGATGATGAAGCTTCTGAAACCATGTGTAATGTGGGGTCCAAACTCCAGGGAGTTGTTTAATTTCACTATAGTTCAACTGACTGGTTAAAAGATGCAGCTGTGTGGCTGGTGTAACCAAATGCTTGGCCTCTGTTCTCTGAAACTGGTGTGGTTGATACTGATAAGTTATAGGTTGCATGTAGCCTGCTGTGCAGGTGTAGCCACAACCAATATTTGGACACCCTGACCCAAGGGACTGTGAAAATGTGTAACTGCAACTGACTTTGTCAAACTTATGCGACTTATGAATGCATGCGTTGTATGGTGAATGCTCCTGTGTGTTCTTGTGTTTGCTTGCGTATGTGTATGACTGTGAACAAAATAACTTGACAATGGATATATTAATGTTTAAGGTCACAGTCATGGACCACAATTAGATAATCAGAAGACACGTTGGTACATTTCTTGTACACGCTACACGCCAGTATAGCCACATAAATACCGCCCCACTCATTGTTTTTTATAATGGAAGTCAATAGTCCATACAGTGCTGGGCTTCAACTTTGAAGATCTGCACTCAGTATGGTAAAGATTTTTATATAAAATAATATAATGCCAAAAAACGTAACATGATTGTGAGAAGCAGAGAGGACAGGAATGCCTTTCAATTAATTAAAATACCTTGGGCATGTCCTCACTGATGATTGGATGGATGACAGAGATGTCTATAGACAATGTCGTAAAATTTAGGCACAGGCAAATATGTTGCTCCGTAAATTTCACTTTCAAGACAGTTTTTGAAGTTGCTTGATTCAGTATTTAGATATTTGATATTAATTTTAGCTGCCCCTCCCCCTTCCTATACAAACCCATGGTAACTTCAAACTGATCCATTTTAACCATGATAGATTAATCGAAAATACCTGTCCTTTTTTCGGGTGACTGATACCGCTCTCCTAATACGTGAGGGGTCCGTGGTTTTTCATTTACTGTTTTAATTTATTTTTAAAAATGTTTTAGTCTCCTCCGGCCTCCTTCTGGAGGCGGTTCTTTTCCAAAACAATTATTAAAAATAAATGGAAAAACGTAAATGAAGAAACATAGCCCTCTCACGTATTAGAAGGGCAATATCAGTCACCAGAATTTGTTTTGGGTGTTTTTAATAAATCTATCATGGGTAAAATTGAGTTTGAAGTTACAATAATGGGTTTGTATAGGAAGGGAGCAGGGCAGCTAAAATGAATATCAAATATCTAAATACTGAATAAAGCAACTTCAAAACTGTCTGGGGTGTAGACGAAAAAAATTACCAAATGGTTTTTTTTATGTGAAATATCCCCTTAAGTGTTCACTGTTCAGAGCCGTCTGTCACACCTCTGTACACTGCTCATCTCTGGCATGCGTACAGATAAGAGGGTGAGGACTCCGTATGCGGAGGCTCAAAGTGGCCTATAATGATGCTATGAGGTTGTTCCACATTCCTAGATGGCAGTGCCAGTCAAATATTTGTGACTGCTGGACGGTGTACCCAACTGTGATGCACTGTTAAGACAGTTGATGTATAATTTTGTGTGTCAGAGAACACAGTCATAGAGGCTCTAACCAGCCTCATGAAAAGCAGTTACAGATAGATACACATCCAGACTTAGAGAGCATTGGCGAAACAGCCTCTATACTTTTTGATATTAAACTTACCTGCCTGAATCCTGTGGAGTTGGCACTGGACAGCCACCTTATGACATGTACTGGTGTGAGGTACTGTAATGTTGATCTGACTTGATCTATTATATATATTGTATATATATTTATATACCGCTGTCTTTTTATATTTTGTGCCGTTTTCTTTTATATGGACCTGCGGGTCTGAAATAAAGTTTATTAATAATAGTTACATTTGGAGTAACATCATAGATGATTGGCCACAGATGACTGACATCACAGACTGGCTACATGAAGCCAAAATGGAGCCATGCTGTTCCTATGTGGATCTCAAGATCCACATGGGAGGTTATTTTCCAATATAAAAGTATTTTGACTTCCAATCAACTATTACACGGCTACATTTTTTTAAATATGCTTTATTGTCAGTGCTGTAAAGTAACTATGTAGTAAGTACAGGCGTGAGGGTACACTTTTGAGTTATTTGTAGTTTATTTGAGTATTTCTAATTTCCAATACTTTTAATTCTACTCCAGTACATCTCAGAGGCAAATATTGTACTTTACTCCACTACATTTATTTGAACATTTTAGTTACTAGTTACTTTGTAGATTTGGATTATTATTACAAAATATACATTAACCATTTTAGCCATATACATTTTGGCCATTTGAAAATCTACATGAGTGATGTGTCGCATCACAACGCATTGTGAGCTTGTAGATTTTCAAAGGATTTGTATACATTTGAAAACTTCAGAAATGGGACATTCTGCATAATGACTACTTTTACTTTCGGTACTTTAAGTACGGTACATGTTGATGCCAATACCTTTACTCGAGTATATTTTTATTTGTATATTATAATTCCAAACATTTACTTGTAACAGAGAATTTCCACATTGCAGATAGCCGATGTCAGCAATAATGTGCTGACATCATCACATTTGTGATGACGGTTGTTAATGGTATGGTCACTCGAGTGACTCCTTCGGAGCAATGCTCTGTCGGATGATAGTATGCCTCCCTGGTCACTCAACATTTCTAACATAAAACTTTGGTGTACTGAACAGGCCTGGGTTCACATTCGGGCAAGTGGACTATATAAGTAGGAACCTTCTGCCAAAAACAGTCTATTGTGTGTTAAGAGAAAGGAAGGTGTGGTGGCATATTCAAAACACTCTTAAGTACACACAGCGTTGTCACAGCTTGGACGTCAGAATAGCTTTTAGGTGACCTTTCTACACATTCAGCAGGTGTGGCTATGCTCACAGCGACACGCCTCTTGCTGATTGTCTTAAACACTTTCAACCTGACATCCCTATTTTGGTCATGTCACCATTAAATTGTTCACATGAAATCAAAATTGAAATCACACCATGTATTCAATGTTTGTTTGTGTTTACACAGACCCCCAAGGTGGACATATGAGGGGCTAGTGCCCCTCAAAAAACAGTGCGGTGATGCATTGTTGTGAGTTTGTAGATTGGCAATATTCAGGAGAGGGGTTTTTTTCCAATATGAAACAGGCTACATTTGACAATGCTGATGTTTTAGTTGAAATGGGTTCTTGCTCTGTCCATGGAGAGGTCAAATAAAACTATAGGCCTATGTGAAAGGATTTGCACATTTAGGCTACTGTGTGCTGGCTGTTTTCTCAGTTTCATGATAATGTTGAGCTGTGCCTTATGTTATTATGATGTTATTTAATCTGGATTGTTGTGTTGGGGTATTCTCCAGGGCACCCTGATGAAGTCCAGTTATGGTCGAAACATGTTGGCAGTTGCCTTTTAATTAAATAAAGGCTATTCCTCCTGTTATCTTTGAGTGCCAGGATCGTCTCTCTTTATCCTATATGAGAGGATGAACGAGTTGGCATCTACCTGCCTCAGTGTGTTCACTCATATGGCCAGCTGTGACCTTAGGCTTCTCCAGAGGAAAGAGAATCAGTTTCAACTTCACACAGATGATGACACTCAGGCACGCACACGCACACGCACACACATTCATAACTCTATGAGTGGACTAGCAGGACTACAACTCCCAGAGGCTTCGCTTCCTCGTTCAGTACAGCCAATCGGCTAGGTTCTGGTCTAATGGTCGCTATCTAGGGCACGGGGCCAGCGCGTCTAGCCAGCTCAAAGTGCCACGACTTCACAGACCCACGGCTTCTCAACTGGACAGAAGGAAAGCGCAGGAAAAGAGCAAGTTTGTAGCTAGATAAAGAGGTAGTTGTACATAACGGAGATTTCATCCGCAAGCCACCAGCTTTACCTCTGCCCACCCTCATCATCCCCTCTGAAGCGAGCGTATAGCCCATCTCCATCATCGCAGAGAGGTAAGTAAAGGAATCTTGGAAATTATTTTTTATTCAGTTAGCTAACGGATAACGGCAGCTAGCTCGGTTAAGCTAGCTGCTGCTAATTGTAGTTTATCCAAGCTATCATCTACTACAAGGTAACAACTGAATGACAGTTCAAATGCTTTGTGGTGTGGTATGTATTTATTATTTGAACAGCAGTGATACGTGTCACCGGGCAGTCAAGTCAGTGATGGTGACAACTTTTCTAGTGAGCTGGTCTTCTGACTTCAACCACCCGGCATCACATGGAAGTTCAAGATCTGTATGGCATTTATATTTTCTATGAAACGAATTTCAAACATCACGTCACATTATATAATTAAAGCGTTTCAATATATTACAGTTGTAGTCAATTTAGTAAAATTAAGTTACTCAACTTCCAGTGTTCGTGTTTGAGTAATACTGCAGTCTGTCTGTGTAGAAGAAATCACGGAACCATAGTGCTAATTATTTTCTCAATGAATGAGCAGATTCACTCATAGAATGTTTGCAGCTCAAATACTTACTTTTTTAAGTATAATTATATGAACCATTCTGAGTGAAGTTGCGTGAATCTTTACTCAATGGAGCCAAATCATGAAATGGAACCTTATTGTACACACCGAGTTACAAACATAGTACATGTTTATACTATATATTTACAGTTAGCTTAGTGCTGGCATACCGAATGAAACCCGAATGATACAAACCCACAATTAATGGTGTTAGTATTACCGGTACTTGTGTATTGTGTATACCTGTCAAAATGCCTGCTGTGAATGAGGCCATTGGTTTGGTGTTCCCACCTGACCTCAGCCGCTTTCTCGCCCTAAAGAGTCAAGACACACGTTCTGGATTGTCTGTCTGGGATTTTTTTTGTGGCCACAAACGTCATGCATCGTAAAATAGCAACAACTCTGACTAATGAATGGAAAGGGTGTTTTTTTTATTTGAACTGATTCGTATTGTTTGCCAATTAAGCTGTTCTAGGATGCACAGGGTCATTTTGGTTCTTCCCATAAAAGGACCACTTCACTACTTTTCAACCTATCTTCATATAATAGGTCCTCACTAATAATCATTCTTTTCTACTCAGTCTGTGTCTCATATACTGTGGGCAGTTCAGAAACCGTTCTCCAGTGACATCATCGATGGGGAATACGAGCTAATAGAAACTGCAGGCTTTCTAGTCCTCAAAAGTTGCAATGCGAAAATGGAATCCATCGTTCTCACGATAATGAAAATCTAAACATTTTTGTAAAAAAATCTTGTTAAAAAAAATCCACCTAATGATGATGTCACTGGAGGACGGTTTCTAAACTGCCCACAGCCCTCCTATGAGACACAGACTGAGTAGGGAAAAATCGTGCCATTTTATCATGATTGTTAGTGAGGACCTATTATATGAAGATAGGTTGAAAAGTGGTGAAGTGGTCCTTTAAAAGTAAATAATCATGGTTGCGGCTCTAAAATGAGAGAAAGACAAAAGATAAATAGAAACAAGACATACTAAAAAGCTTTAACTTTATCTTTCATAAAATGGCAATCCTCATCAGAGCCACTTCTAATTCACAAGTGTCTGGTACTGAACCACATAGTCACGGTGAGTTTTTCCAAGGTAAGAACAAAAGATAACAAAAGTGTTAAAATAATGCTTGCCTTGAAAATCTGCTGGGATTGGGAAAGCGAGTTTAGTTTGGGCCTTTTTAATGAATGGTTGGCATACTGTTAGCAGTTTAGAAACAAGGTTAATAAGGACGGTTAAGGAGGCTTTGTTTAACACACTGATATTGTTCCATACATGTTTTGAGCTCTCATGCCTTGTATACGAGAAATCTGACTGGTCTGTGGTCTTTCTTCTGACAGGATAGTCCAGACAGAATGATGGATATCTACGACCCCCAGACCCTTGGGATTATGGTGTTCGGTGGATTTATGGTGATCTCTGCCATTGGCATTGTACTGGTATCCACTTTCTCCATGAAGGAAACCTCCTACGAGGATGCCCTCGCCAAGCAACGACGGGACCTGGGCAAGATGCAGCCCCTTCGTGCAGAGAAGAAGAAGAAGGACAAGGTATCTGAGAAGAAGAACAAAGGAAAGAAGAAAGACGACAAGCCAAATGGAAAGATCCCAGAAGCCCTGGCAGCAGAGCCGGTCGTAGATGTAGCTCTGGTCCCTGAACCCGTCTCTGCCTCTGAACCAATTCCAGCCCCAGCGGCAGCCCCTGATGCCCAGCTCAAGGCTACTGCTGCTGCCCCAAGCCCGACTGTTGCTCAGGTCTCACCTGTTCCCTCATCTAAAGACAAGAAGAAGAAGAAGATTGCCAAGGTGGAGCCAGCCTCTATCCAATCAGCCCCAGCTCCAGCCCCAGCCAAGTCTGCCCCGGCCCCAGCCAAGTCTGCCCCTGCCCCAGCCGTGTCTGCCCCTGCCCCAGCCGTGTCTGCCCCTGCACCTGTGCCAGTCAAATCTGCTCCAGTCCAGGCCAAGTCTTCAGCCCCAACTCCCAAGGCCAAGTCCTCCCCAGCTCCTTCCAAGTCTGCGTCCAAGCCTGCACCCGTGCTGGAGGCCGCCACCAAGGAGGTCCCAGTCTTGGCTGTGCCGCCGGTAGGCTCTCAGCAGACTGCGCCTACTGCTGCTGTGGCTGCACCCAAAACTGCTGAGCCAAAGAAGAAGGCTTCCAAGAAGAAATCTGAGACTGGTAAGTGATAAGAGGTAGAAGAGATGAACTGATCTGCTTCAGAGATGGCGGTAGACCAAATATAGGCGTCGATGGATTAACAAGGGGTGGGGTAAGCAGATTTGAAGCAAGGTTGTTGTGACCATAGTCGAGGCAAAGTACATGAATTAGGAGAACCCCCTCCACACACACACAACCACAGAGGTGTGTAGGAACAACACCGCTATTCCAAAGGTTCACTGGATGTAGCTCCCAGATTTAATTGTGTGTAATGCTTAATCGTGTGTGTAATGCTGAAAATAGCAGATCTACCCGCTCTACATAGAGTTCACAAGCTCACGATGTGTGAGCTTGTGAACTCTATGTAGAACTGTATACACACACACACCATATCTGTGTGTGCACTGGCAACAAAGTATAGATCTGGCTGTTTTGGTCAACTTGCCAGGTTCAATCGTGACTCAGTACTGACTGGCTAAATATATTTAAGTTGCTGTTTGGAATAAATTATGTTATGCCTAAGTATATTTCTTTCTCATATAAAGGTTTAGACATGCAGTGTACAGAAATTCCAGTTGCCTTTATTCAGCAGGACAAATTGCCATGTGGCTTGATTCCAGATAAGTGACAGGATGTTAATTAGCCTATTCTTTTGAATGGATGGAAATGGTTGTCTGGGCAGGAAGTGCATGATAGTATAGTTCTCAAATGTCTGGTGTTTAGAACACACACACACACACACACACACACACACACACACACACACACACACACACACACACACACACACACACTTTTAAAGACGCACACAATCTCCTGATGAACCTCTAGTGTGTGCATCATCCCATCAAATGCAAAGTTGTGCCAGTGAACAGAGGTGGGCAATGTCTGGCACTCCACTCTGGACTGGAGGGCATAGCGCACTGGCCTGTCTAAACACCACTGCCCTGTTTTGTTAACTGACAAAGCCTCTCAGTGCCCCAACAATGGAGGGGTCTCTCCTCTGCCAGAGGGCTGTCTCTGCCTGGTGCCACAGTGCCCCATCACTTCGCCAGCCGTAGCCTGCTCAAAGGCAGAGTGAGAGCTCGCAACCCAGCCATTGCCCGAGGCACTGTTGTGGTGGCAGTCTGGTGAGGCACTCAAAAAATGCTTGGCTTTTACCCTTCAGCGTAGCCATGAAATGAATCAACATTGAAACTGCCTGGACCTTGAGAGTTTATTATGACTGTGTTTTGTTGGTATGTCTTCCCATACCATTCTTTACCGCTTTCGTTTCTAAATGTTTCTCTGGAACTGAACACTATGGTGTCCGTCTCTCTCCCTCTCTCTCTGTCTCAGTGGTGGACTCTGTGGATGGCCCGCTTTATCTGCCTTACAAGGCCCTGGTTTCTACCATCAGCAGCATGGCGTTCAGCGAGGGAGAGGCTCAGAAGCTCATCGAGATCCTGTCCGAGAAGACCGGCATCGTTCAGGATACCTGGCATACGGTACTGTATGGGAGACTGGACCGGAGGGAGAGGATGTGTCTGTTATACTTGGTACACTAGCACAACTGTCTAGGCACATGGCTGAATGAAGGCAAGACTTGGAGGGTGATCAACTTTCCTGTGTGTGTGTGTGTGTGTGCGCGCGTGACCGTGTGTGTCTGTGTGTGCGCGTGTATAGGCCACTCAGAAGGGAGACCCAGTGGCCATCTTGAAGAAGCAGCTGGATGAAAGGGAGAAACAGCTGGCGGCTGAACAGGAGGATGCGGCTGCTGCCAAGAATCGTCAGAGAGAGCTAACCAAGGTTGGACACGTCTCTGGGTGGGCAGAAGACTTGTCCAACACAAGTTCACCACCTATTTAATTTACAATAAGTACCGTTGTTTTATTAATACAGTGTAAATGCATGGCACACCAGTAGTGTTGCCCATAAGTAAGCTGCTAGAGTTAAGCATGTAAGCCCTATTTTCAAAAATCTTAAACTATTTAAAAAGTAGCTGTACGTATGTATGTTCAATTGCGATCTGCTATTTTCTAGCATGTTTTCCTGTGCCCAAAATAGAGATGCCAGGGTTAACGTGGCAACAGCTTTTTATTTTTGCTTCATGCATCAAAGTGTACATTGATTTCATAAAAACTCAAGGTGGGGAATGTTATTCAAAACAGCATGTGTAGTTTTCTCTCACAGAGCAGAGTTGGTTTTGCTCACCCTACAACTCTGCAGCAAATATGTGCTGATGATAGGCCATTAGGCCAACCCTGCCCAGCGTCTGCCTGCTGCCAAGGCAAACGGATTGGCATTTGTTTGCTTCCAGCAAAGGGAAACTAAGCGAGGCAAACTTCCTAAATGTGCATCCGATAGTCACACATTATGATTAATATTTTCAGAATCCGTCTGGTAGATGTGTTAATGGCCTTCAGTCGAACTGTGACTGTCTTGTGGTGTTAATTTTGTCAACTAAAACTGACGAAAAATGTCCGTCTGTTTCATTGATGACAACTAAAACGAAATAAAACTAAATATATTGACAATTTCGTCAACAAATAAAAACTAGACTAAAATGTTAGGGAGGGACTAGTGGAGAACTAAGACAATTCCATTTTATTTTTGTGTTGCACTCTGAAAATAGCAGATCTACAAGCTCACAACGTGTCGCAGCACAGCTATTTTCAGCATGCATACAAGAGTAAAAGCAGGCATTACATCACCCGCAAAAAAGAAAAAAAGTAGATTTAGTCGACTAAAACTAACATTTCAGATGACTAAAATACAACAACTAAATTTTATTCAAAAGAATAAAATTTTATAAATTTAACACTGACTGACGGTCTTGCCTCTTGTCACTTAGGAGCTGGCTACCGAGAAGTCCAAGGTGGCCAGTGTGGAGACCAGACTGAGCTCCCAGCTGAGCAAGCGAGAACAAGAGATGATTGCTGTGCAGGCTCGCATGCAGGCCAGTTACCAGGACCATGTGGCCCAGACCCAGAAGCTCAGTGCTAAGGTCAGCTTTCATGAACAATAATTTTTAACCCATTTCGACCTGAGGACACGTAAGTGTCACTGTATATATTTTAAGTTAACCACTTTAACCATTATTGTAAACTTTAGCTGTTGAAAAATAGCAGATCTACAAGCTCGCTGAGTGCCGCACTATGAGCTTGTAGATCTGCCTCTTTTTTCCCTTTTTTTGTGTGAAAACGTGTGCAAATCTTTGCATATATATATATCTTTCACAACAAACATTTTTAACTCAAATATTTGCTTCTGGGGGGTACCTGGAACAACATATTTGGGTGAGTGGGTTGGCGGCCAAATACATAATCTTTTTGGGGTCCTTCAGAAAACTGTCATGATTTACTGTCATTGTATAATTCAGATCATATAATTTGATAGATTACATTTCGAACTACAAACCAACTTCCACATTTTTCTTACATTTCACTGTTACTTCACCAGGCAGGGAATGAAGGTGTGTCATCTGTTTCATGACATAATGCACGTACTAGCAGCATGAGCTATTATTGGTTACCATTTGAGGATATATCCTGGACAAATCCAGTTCTAGACAACAGAGCTTACAGCTGCGTCATTGCCAAACAGATTTTTAAGCAGGGCTCAATGAGTCTTGAGTACTCAATAGTTACATTTCATATGGCCGCTGGATGTTTTCTGCATTTCCAATGCAGCCATTAATGGCACATAGTTACACTTACAGCATGTCATTTACCAGCAAGTTAACTCTCTCGCATCATTGTTCCTGGGTCAGATCCTTAGCCTGCAGGACCAACTGGAGAAAGGCCCCAATGCCCAGCTGACCCGTGTCCAGCAGGAGAACTCCATCCTCCGTGACGCCCTCAACCAAGCTACCAGTCAGGCTGAGAGCAAGTGAGTGTTTCCAGCCCCGGGGGAAGGGCATGATGGGAGGACGTTTGCATTCGTGTGGGAAGAGGGAAATGACAGTAACTGAGAGCCAATGGTTTGCAGATCTATAATGGCCTACATTTTACTTCTAAACACTGAGATTTGGTTAGGTTACTTTTGGGTTGCTGTAGCCTACAGTGTATAATTAGAATTTTAAAGTTGTAAGTCTGTGGAGCGTGATTTTCTGAGAAACTGGGGACCGGCATTAACCACTTTAAGCCATATTTCATACTATGGCGCCACATGAATGAATTAATGAAAGAGTAGCCAATCGACAATTCTGCTCTGCAAGTTGTGAGCTTGGCCATTTTTGCCATTTGGAAATTTTGAAAACTGGAAACTAAAATAGCCTGTGTTTGAGCAAGGCACGTGTCCTGACTCTGTCACCATTCCATCCCCCCCCCTCTCTGGCCTATGCAGACAAAACGCAGAGCTGGCCAAGCTACGTCAGGACTGTACCAAGCTGACCAAGGAGCTTTCCGAGAAGACGGACAGCCTGCAGACTGAAGAGAACGCCAGGAGACGTTTGGAGGCCAATGTCGCCGCCACAGAGAAACTGCAGGTAAGACTAGCTCTGTGTGGCAGAGTATACAGTTACACCATTACCACTGACCGAACATTGATGCTGTCTTACTGCAACATCCTGCTTAATTATTTCTGTGCTGCTAGCCGTTAGCATAAATCCCAGTTCCCAGTGCCACCATCAGCATCCACTTTAAGAGAAGGAGTTTGCCCGCACCACAACACACACACTTTGCTATTATTAGCGCAAGTGCACACTGTTTACCTGTCGTCAGAAACGTTTAAATGTTGGGAGCGATGCGGTACAAAGTCACAAATGACATCCGAACTTTGGATGGCAGAAGATCCACCAAGGACAGCTCTCCAAAATTCCGACTGATGGAGGTTTGAAAATCCTGCTTTGAATTGAGGTAAACTGAGAAAAGTTGTAACGTCCCATCAGTCCCATAGCAACCGGACCAATGTTAAAAGCTGCCGTGGGGCTCAACCATTATATACACGGAGTATACGTTGGGGTCCGTATTTATACGCAAACAGACCTGGTGCAAAAAGAATGAAAGCTTAACTGCCCAACACGGCGCTAAAACATTACTTACAACAGGGATTGAATATTTCACAAGGAAAGTAATTTTGGGAGGGAGCCAGTAAAGGGGTGACTGCAACTGCATCAAGCATGGTATGCATGTTCCTGTTCACTGTCTGACTGCATTACAATGACTTCTCGACAAAATTAAATACCCCTTCGATAATAAAGATCAGTAAATCAGACAGAGCATCTCCCTACTGGCAGTGATTCTCAACCTTTTGAATGTCAACGACCCCCAGTTTGATAAAAAGAAATCTCTGGTACCCCAATCTACACTGTAAAGTCCTCAGTGTTTATTTAATTCAGAGTGTTCAAATGGACCCGTAAAGGTCCATTTGGTGGAATTTTGAATCCCTGGTGGCCCCTGGACACAACATTGAGAAACTGTGCTCGAGCCCAAGCCTGATGTCACAACGCTTACATAATGCAGTTCTAAGGAAACCTAATCACAACCGTTTGTTTCCCCTACAGTACAGTACAGTACAGTACGTGCAAAGTGACATTTAAGAATGTAAAGGAAGTTTATTTTCTAAAGTCCTAGAGTTGGGGAAATGCTTTACAGTATTAATCTAACATCAGGGGTTAAAAATTCCACCAAATGGACCTTTACGGGTCCATTTGGGGACCCCGACAAACTGGGGGTCGTTGACATTCAAAATTTGTTTTCTAAAGTCCTAGAGTTGGGGAAATGCTTTACAGTATTAATTTAACATCAGTTGGTCAAAGTTGATAGCCTTTTAAACTGATCTTAAATTATTATGCTGCATGGCATGCAGTAAATAGTATGGCTGGTAGCCTGCTACTTGGCATCACATAATTTTCCTGTGAACTAGCCCTCCACCCACAGTTGCTGCATGAGTCATAAGTGTGCAAGCTTACTGTAATTGCTTTGTCGTATCCCTCATTTGGTTCCTGCTGTGCCATGTGGCCAGTCAAGATAAACAGTGCTGGTAAAGTGTATTTTATTTTGAAAACAAAATGTGTACAGGGCTGCAGTAGGTCAGACTTTCAATGGGATATTATTTACCTGCTCTAAATCAACCAACAGAGCAGCACTTAAAATCAAATATCCTCTTGCTGCTCACTACTGCCCTCCACTGTACATTCTATTGTACTAGGAACTTGAGGAGGAGCATTCCCTTTTAATGCAAATAAGTTAGTCTATGTAGACTACCACCAGACCATAACAAGTCTGAGAAGCCTTTTTTTAAGCTTTTACAAAATATTGCAGGCAAGCAACACTACTGTCTGTAATACAGTTCTCCCTGTTATGGAGACTTAAGTTGCCAGCCAGCGCGGAGACGGTATAGTTCCAGTGTTAATAATCACAGCGTTGTTTAATAACAAACAAACATAAAACGATCAGCTTCGCCTATGTGTATAAATACATCTGTGTAAATGTGAGAGTTCAACAAAATTAATTAATTGATCGTGTTCTATTGTGGTAAAAAAAAACTGTTTGCTGCCGACTGCCGTCTTCGCTCAGGCGTCCAAACAATTCCCCTTGTCCATCTCATCACCTCATTCCTTACTCGAGGGGTTCCACACTGCTGTGAGAACTATTACATAGCCCAAGCAACGGGTGTCAAAAACAATACATAAAATAAAAATAATAAACATTTGCTTCAACACTCCCATTAAGTGTTAACGACACACTGTGGCCAGCGTCTTTCTAGTATGTTGAATACAGCTTTGATAGAATTCCCCATTCTTGTCGGAACAGCTAGTATATCTGCAAGCCTAGGCCTTGTCCACCTGTCCCTCTACTACCCCCCCCCCCCCCCCCCCACCCCCCCCCCCCTCTCCCTTAATGCCATGCTGTGTGAAGGTTCAGGTTGATGGTGTTGTAATCACACAGCCCGTGGGCTTTGCTGGAATGCAGCCACACAATAATGGGGCTGTGGGGGAAATGCTTTTCATCGCCAGCTGGAATGCGTGCGTGCCCAAGCATCACTCCACTACTACAGCCATCTATAAGTGTCTGTTAAATAGAGCCTGACCGAATGGGTCTACCAAAGTTTTGACGGAGATCTTTGTACAAAAGATCTATTTGAAAAACGTTGATGTGATTTAAAATGTAAATTTCTATTCGATAAATAGGAATGAGGATTTTGCTGTGCACTATATAGCAGAATGCATGTTCAGTCAGACTCAGTGGGGAGCAAGTGAGTCAGTGCTTCGTGACAGTCAAGTGTTGGGGGTTGTCTAATCATTTACCAGCTTCCCTTTCCAACAGTTACAGGTGTATCAACATATTGTGCAATGGCATAGGTCGATAGCCGGTATACGAACATGATGTGGCCAAGGCTCTTTAATGGTAATTCAAGTTTGTTGGGTTGTGATAGTTCTTTGACCTCAGAGGACTCACCTGGAACCTCATAGGGGAGTCCAATGTGCATTTTCAGCATTTCCGAAAACTCAGAACCAAACAATTTACGTACTGTAAACAATGTTTTATGTTCTTTTTATTAAATTTTTATAACTTAGCCCCAAACTGTGACATGCTGTGTGCAGGAAAACCGCTTTCTCAATTCCTCCAAGTATGCACATGCCAAAGTACTGAGACTCTCACATGACCCCTCCAGTGATGTACTATACTTCACCTTTTAGCTCTTTTTGACTGCAAGAAAAGACAGAAAGATTGTGATTCACATGATCTCCAGACAGATCAACATCCCTACAAGAGGTGAACAATCAAACGGTCTCTGCTGCCCTCTGCTGTTTGACTAATGCATATTGTTGTTCCATCAGGCCAGCCATGCAGAAAGTGAGAAGGCTTTGCAGAGGAGACATGAGGAGGTGTGTGAGGAGCTCAGGACTGCGCAGACTCTCAACGGCAGCCTGCAGGCCAGTGTGGAGAACGCCCAGCAGGACAGCAGTACCTACTCTGGTCAGGCAGTCCACTTAAAATCTTTAAAGTGATTATTTATGCTTGATGCAGGCAAACCAACTTTCTCAAAATAACAGTGATGCATTTTGGTTGTGTCATTGTGTTTATGCTATTGAATAACGTGTATAATGTGGTTGTACATGTTAAAACCCTGGAGGGTTTTGAGTTCCAACAAAGAGAAAACGGTGCTGCCTAAAACAAAAGTACATAAGCGTTAGGAATGAATCCACCCACTCCCAGTAGGAAAACAAGTTAATTTAATCAAACCTAGATTTTTATTTATTTATTTTGAAATCACTTCTGGGAGCATACCGGTATGTCAATGATACAGTCTCCTTCCTACACTACTTTACATGGTGACACTTTAATCAGTATTTTCATTTTTAAAAAGTATTTTCTTTTTACTGAGTGGCACAATAAATGTCTAGGTATTGGTAACCAATGATAAAGAGAGCAAGATAACTTGCACTTACCATAGTTTTGCGCCTCATTTTAACATGAATGTATCGTCTACTCTAAATTCATTTAGCAAGCAACACATGTATTATGAGAATGTGCCGTTCCATATCAAATGGAGTTGAATTATACTCTCCTTAGTAGATTGTTTGCAGCTAATGAGCGGTGGTGAGCGTGTTGTAGAATACACAAAGTATTGGTAGTATGATTTGGACTCTGGAGTATTTGGAGTATTTATTGACTGATTTGTGCGTCTGCAGAGCTCCAGGTGCGTTTGGGGAGCATTGAAGCTGAGCTGGGTGAGCGCACTGCGCAGGCAGATGCCCTCAATGTCCAGCTAGAGCAGACACGGCTGGAGAAGAGCCAACTGGAACAGCAGGTGGCCTCCATCAACTCATTGCTAGAGGCCAGTCAGAGTAAAACAACAGAGTCCAGCCAGGTAAGAGTCTGTGCAGAAGTTGTCCAACTCAACTGACTTTGCCAAAGACATTTGAACAAAGGAAGTTACAGACTTGGTGATTTTTGTCAGCTGTGTGTAAACATATCCGTGTGACCGAGTTGATATTTTGCTTTCAGAAAGCAAAAGTAAAAAATAAATAAATAAATGGTTCTATGTCACACCGTACCCACACATCACTCATGCATTGTGGTGGCACTACTACACGTGTCAGACTACACGATTAACATTTCATACACTGCCAGAACTTTGTTGGAGCCTAGGACTATATGGAGACAGCCACCCTTAACCCTGCCACATTGACCATTTCTTTCATATTCTTCATATTTCTGGGGCCTTTTTCTGCCTTCATTGATAGATTAACAGTAGGGTGACAGGAAGGTGTGGGGGGGGGGGGGGGGGGGGGGGTGACACGAAGCAAAGGTAATTGGGATCGGGATTTGAACCCACAGCACACAGTCAGGCTGGATTACCAGCCTAGGTGCCCAGACAGCTACGCCAGCCGCCCAGGCCACAGTTTACACTTCTAAGAACGTCTTTATGACTTTTGAATTGACAGGTGGACACCACAGAAGTACAGCAGCTGAAGATCAGGTATGTCAGTTGTTGTGAGCCTACTGCAATTTAATGTTAAAGGACAACTCCAGACTAACATATAGGCACATTTTACTACTGAAAAATAGACCCCATGGCAAGTCCTTTGGGGTCAATATACAGTAGTTTTCCTTTTTAAGATCCAGAGTTTTTGCACTTAATGAAATTCCTTCTTCTCTCAGCCTCCAAGAGAAGGATGATCAGTTGGCCTCACTCCACGAGGAACTGAAGCAGCTACAGTTGAAGCCGGAGGTTACGGTAAATACTGTCACCACAAAGATAACGTTTTACACTGTAAAATCCTTAATGTCAATTTAGCCATTTGTAATGGTAATGTAACCAAATGGACACTGTAGCAGCATCTTGATATTGGTTGAATAATGCAGTAGTGTCAATTCAGGAAAAGCTAAGGTCATCTCCATAGTAATGAGATCAACACGCACCCCATAGTCTATCCCGATTGGCTAAGATTGCCTTCCAAACTTTGCAGGATTGGTCCATTTTGAACAAAATGCCTCAAATCATCTTTTTTGACATTTCCAACATTCATCAAGAATACACAGCAAGCTATTTAACGTCACTCCCAGACCTTTGCAATGCATTTCCAATTCAACAGCACAACAATAGCCACAGTGGTACATGTGCAGCAGCCGAACCTCCCGCAATCGCGGCAAACCAGCGCACTGTTGTGCACACAACACAAGCCACAACAACAATATTGTCCCCAATGTAGCACTGTCTTAACAACCACCAAATACAAAGAAGGTACCTGGAATTGTATTTCTCACCGCTTCTGATGGCTGTCCTGTGATGCGTGGCTGTGAGCTGTCACTCAAAACATTTCCACCGTACGGAGGTCAATGTGGCAACAAAGTCCAAATGTTGCTATGTCCATTTCTATCCTTTTCCAATGTTTCGATTCGAATTCAAAACGCCACAATCAAATCGGCTTCCTTTTCATTTGACCAAGTAAGCAAAACAACTCTCTGCCAGACAGTGCCTCTTTCTTTGCCTCTGATCCTTGCTAATAATAATGCATTGCACCTGTGCTGACCCACTGAACCTGGGAATATTCCATTTGTCATGATTACGGGAAATACAAGTGTTGTGGAGTGATTCCTTGTGAAAGCGATAATTTTGTAAATTTTTGCTTTTGTAGTTATTTTACTGTAATTTAACAGAATAATCAACGCATGATTATGGATTTATTTTTTAAAATAAATGTTTTTTTTCTTACCCAATTCTGTGAATATGCATAATAAATTGTTAATGGCCTATTCAAGTATACCTTTTTTTTCCTTAAATGTTTTTTTGCTGCTTTTTCCGAGACACTGACAAGAAATGGGTAGAGAGATGGGGAGGGGTGACATGCAGTAAGGGCCATCGGGATCAGGAATCGAACCCACGGCACACTGCCAGACTGGATTACCATTTACCAGCCAAGGTGCCTGGACCGCTGATCCACGGCCCAGGCCTATTCAAGTATACTTTAGCCCTGCTAGCTAATCACCATAATTTTTTGTCCTAGCAGGAGAACACTGCTGTTGAGACTGAGCAGACAACCAACAGGTACTTTGTTGTTGACTAACCACATGCTTTGGTTCTGATTATTTCTTTACTGTTGCAACTTACGGTTTCTCATTAGTTACACTTTTCTTTTTTTAAATGATATAATGTTTATACAAATATTTCCTTTTCATTTTAGTGAAGATGCCAGCCTTGTGGCATCACTTCAAGAAGAACTTAAAAATATTCAAGAAGAAATGGAGAAACTTAAAAACACACCTGTAAGTTTTGCCATCGCTGTGCTGTTTCTCTTTCTTTATTCACCAAAAGCACCTTCAGTCCTAATTAAAAATGTTCCTCTGTTTCTGCTAGCAAACGGACAACTCTGCAGAGCTGGAACTACTGCAAAACAGGTAAATAATGTGAAGTACCGGTATCTGAAATCAACCAAACGTTAAATCTCACAACAATGAATCTTAATTACTTGAATGTGACATTTAACTGTTCTGTCATTTTGGCCATGTGACCAGTCTAAGTGAGAGAGATGTCCTGGTGACATCACTACAAGAGGAGCTGAGAGAAGCCAGGGAAAACTCAAAGGCCCTGGACAGCGTAAGCCTTTTATCTGTTAGTGTTTGCTGGAGTGACAGTGGTATTTACAGCTTTGTTCTTCATAATCGCTGTCCTGACCCCATCTCTCTTGATCCCACAGCTGGCAACATTTCAAACTGAAACCAAAGAAACTCTGCAAACACTCTTCCCACAGATACCTATAGAAACAGAGCAGGTAGGAAACCTTGCTCAGATTTTAGAAAAGTATAAAATATGTACATAAAAAATCATGCATGTCATTAATTGCATTAATCATGCATGTCATTTAATCATGCACTTTTCCTTGTTGAAGCCCAACTGGTTGCAAGTCTTTGCACAGAGAGCACATGAAGATTCCTCTCACAGTCAGCAGAGTCAGGAGTCTCAGACAAGTGCTGAGCTACCGGTAAGCCATGATGACGTTGTTGATGGACCTTGTGGTTTGAATATCGCAGTGAAGCAGAAGTAATGATGTACTGTTCTTTCCCAGGAGTTGATGGAGAAGCTGAAAGAGGCTCAGGAGAGTCACGGCACACTGCAAGCTGAGTGTGATCAGTACAGGACAGTCCTGGCTGAAACAGTACGTTACTTAGGCCTAATTTACAGTCTGTCGCACAACTGTGTCGCTTGTTGACGAGAACTGACCTGGTCTGCAAGCAACACTGTTGTGAGATGAAGTATATATTGAGCTTCACTTCAAACTTTCAGACAATTGTGACATGTATACACACGCATACACTCTGACTCTACACAGTATATACATAGATCTGCATTCCTTGTCCTCAGGAAGGTATGCTTAAAGACCTGCAGAAGAGTGTGGAGGAAGAAGAGCTGGTATGGAAGTCTAAACTGGCTGACTCTGAGGACCAAGTGAGTGTGGTGAGTACTAGCGCTATGTATCTCTATCCCAAGTGGAGTCGACTGTAACCACGGTGTTTTGACCTAACTATTATTCACTAATACACCTCCGCCAGGCTCAGGAGAAGGTGCTTACCTTGGAGAGGGAAGTTCAGATTGTGAAGACTGAAAGCCAAAGTATGGAACAGGTAGGAATTTTAAAACCTGTGCCGGCAAGCTTTTCTTCAGGCAATCTTCTTTGTTAACTACTATGTCATGAATCCTAGTGTCCCCATTCTAGGGTGAACATTCTGTGGAAATAGTCGATCTACAAGCTCACAAGACGACATATTGTGAGCTTGTAGATCAGCTACTTTTGCCAAAGAGATTTGGGTGTAATGGGGAAAAATGGATTGCCCCCCCTGGGAACTTGTTCAACTAAATATAGTGTTAGAGTTTAAGTAGTCTCTCGAGACATTTGTTTTGCAGATGGGTTCCCAGATTGCTGTTTACGTGTGTGGGGGTGGGTGGGTGTTTAATTGTGTGTGGGTTAATGGATCTTCTGTTTTCTGGCGTCTCCTGTAGTTGAAGGAACAGCTGATTCTTCTTGAGGCCCAGCTGGAGAAGCAGGCAGAGTCTACCCCTTCAGAGAGTCAGGAGAGCTCTGAGGAGATGACACAGGTAAATGGAGAGTTCCTTGGCCTGTATATGTGGTTTGTATTATTTTCATTCTATATTCTGTTGTTGTGCACACAGACTCAAATGAAGTTGTCTGCTGTGTTTCTAGCTGAAGCTCATTCTGTCGGAGTGTAAAGTCCAGCTAGAATCAGCCCAGAAGGAGGCTCAGGCGCACAAGGATGAACTGGCACAGGTATTATTGATCATTTACATCATTCAGTGTCTACAGTGTAAAAATAATAATTTAATTAAATTAAATTGTTATACTATACCTTTATACATACTTGATACTGTATGTAAGAGGAATATATAAGTTAAACGGTGATGTGTAAAACAAAGCCAGTAGATTACTGAAGGATGATGTCTAAATCACACACCCTGGGTCATAAAGACATTTTTAAAACCTATTACTTTCTTAAATCACTTGCCTGGACATTTTATTTTTGGAACACTTATTTTTAAGAGATTTGTTTTTGTTATTTTTATGGGTGGTGTTGGGGCTTCGAACCTACCGTGGCGCATCCGTCTTTTAATTGTCGGGCATCTACACTAACGCGACTATCCCTTGTTCGGGAGATGTTATAATTTTGAAAGGAAACGTTGCTTTATCTTATCACCCCGGGGGCGTGAGTTTGACATCAGCACTCAGGTCCTCCATTCGTGATTGACTGGGGTTATGTATCCTGTGACGAGCACAAGCTTCCCGT
Source organism: Protomyctophum parallelum (assembly GCF_964188405.1). Classification (NCBI taxonomy): domain Eukaryota; kingdom Metazoa; phylum Chordata; class Actinopteri; order Myctophiformes; family Myctophidae; genus Protomyctophum; species Protomyctophum parallelum. The sequence goes on along the minus strand of NC_139704.1, from coordinate 15,935,416 downwards.
TTCAGGTCAGAGATCAGCTGAGCGAGGTTTCGAAGCGTGCTCATCAAGAGCAGAACGGCCCAACTGAGATTCAACCCAGTCAGGTTAAGGTGCAACAGGTCATAGTCGAGCACCCTTCACATCATGTTGGGAGGGTATTGGACAGCGGACAGCCACTTAACCCAGCCCTCACACTCAAAAGATCTCTCCTGTCAATTTAGCCTGATTTATACTTTGTCGTATGCCATACCAAAAATAGTCAATCTACAAACTGACAACCTGTCGGATCACGATGCGTTGGGAGCTTGTAGATCTTTTCTTTTTTTTGGTACGTGGTGCATCGTACAATGGGAGTATAAATCTGCCCTTATTGTATAAAAGTCTAAGCTGAGCTAGGTCCTGCAGTAATTTTTACACCAAGCAAAGATTGGTCCAGTCTTTGAGATCTGTAGCTACAGCTACACCAACAGTTGTAGGCGTCAACTACAACTATAGGCCCATCCAGACCTAGCTAAAAAGTCTGTCCTTGTTCCAGGAACTTGCCACAAGGATGTGGGCAATGAGTAATAATAAAAGCCACTTACGGAGAATGTATGCAGTATTTCCAGTCTGTCCAGTACCTCCCTTATCTAGCAGCTGTTTATGTTATGCACCGTTTGTGTTGACCAAGTGCTCTTTGCTTCACTTAATCCTAACCACTGCCGTTTCTTTACCCTTTGTGTAGCACAGTGGTTCTCAACCAGTGGTTTGGGGACCACCAGTGGTCCTTGAGGGGGTTCCAGGTGGTCCCCAGCTAAATGATGGAGAGTTTAGTAACCAAATGGACCCTTATAGATCTTTAACTCTTGAGTGAAACCAAAAAAACTCTTGAATGAGAATTGGGCTTTGATATGAAAAGGGTTGAAAACCACTGGTTTAGCATGCTCATTTTATCCTGCTAACTTTTCATTGATTTCTTTTTAACAATTCTTAACGGCAACTAATAGTTTTTTGATTATAATTTTTGTGCGTGCTGCAGGTTGAAATGAAAACTAACATGGCACACAGGTTGAAGATGTGTGTGTGTGTGTGTGTGTGTGTGTGTGTGTGTGTGTGTGTGTGTGTGTGTGTGTGGCAGGCAGAGACTGGCAAATGTTTGCCTGTGAGTGTCTTAATGCGGTCTGTGTGTGTCACCAGGTTCACTGTGAGTTGAGTCAATTGACAGAGAAATTGCAAGGGGAGGAGGTTCTGAGACTGCAACTCTCCGAAGAGTATGAACAGGTAAAGGAAGAGTACTGATTTTCTACATTTTACTTTCGTGTGCTTGATGAAGACTACTGCGAATTTTACAGTTGTCTACATTTGATAACATTGAAGAGATCTTCCATTGCAATGCAACAGTAAGTCTTCTCCCGACAGACAGAGGTAATAGTTAACACCTGGATTACGGTATCTGGCGTGGGAAACCAAACATCTACCACTCAAGAGAGAATCATATTTGGTCTATGCGCTGCAGGCAGGTTTACTTGTCAACCAGGGATTAAGTGTCATACATACACCAGGGTCTAGTGTAGGGACTATACTATCTCCAAACACTGAAGATAATTCTAGTTATATTCCATTCAAATACTAGGGGACGAAGGTCCGGAGCTGATTGTGCTGTAGTCTGTCAATTGATAGGACTGTCTATCGAAATGGTTTGCACTCATTTACCGTAGCAGCAGTCATGACACAAACAGACGCGTTTCGGCCTTCATCATTTGCCCCGCCTAGGTGGATGTGATATATATAATATATATATATATATATATATATAGCTTTTTTTGCAGTAATTAATCATGTAAATCAGAATTACAATACACAATATAACAAAATATGCCTCAACAATAATACAATATCGAAGTTGTAAACATTAAAGGACCACTTTTCAACCTATCTTCACATAATGTGTCCTCACTAATAATCATGTTAAAATGCCACCATTTTTTTCTACTCAGTCTGTCTCTCATAGGAAGGCTGTGGGTAGTTCAGAAACCCGTCCACCAGTGACATCATCGTTAGGCAGATTTTTTACAAGAATTTTTCGATTTTGGCTTTCATTTTCGCATTGCAACTTTTCAGGACTAGAAAGCCTGCAGTTTCTATTAGCTTGGATTCCCCATCGATGATGTCACTGGTGGACGGGTTTCTGAAAAAATGTGTGCCATTTTATAATGATTATTAGTGAGGACCTATTATATGAAGCTGGGTTGAAAAGTGGTGAAGTGGTCCTTTAAGTAAGGAAATACAAAAAAGAAAATAACTTCTCAAATTACAAACCCTCAAGAGGTACAGTCAAGTAGCAATTTACCATCTGTATGCCTAAAAACCGAACTACATAGAAACCAACTGAATTCCCATATTCGATACCTTGTCCTTTGATCAGATCTGTCTCCTTTTGCATCTCAGTTTTAGTCATTTGTAAACGGGCACCGTGCGCATGTGTAGTAGGTTAGGGCTGTGCGCCTTTTACATGCATTTACAATGCATGGATAGAATACTATAATTTGAAATGTTGCGGCATAGGCAGACCTGTGTCACACACACATTTGAATATTCACATGACGAGCCACAGTAGACCAGTGAACTGATTTTGAGCAGTGATCGCCTATTTCAACATCCATTGCACTGTTCACATTCCAGGCCCAGACTGCGGTGTCAGAACTTCAGGCCCAGCTGGACCTCCTGAAGGCTGCTGGAGACGCCCCACAGGCAGATACAGAGGACATCGCCCAGCTAAAGGTGCTGTAACAAAACCTACAACCAACTAGGTCTTGATGTCCCAATCACAAGAGTATTCACCCCATTTGTTTTGCAATGTCCTTTGGCCATCTCATTATAAGGACAAATGTTGCCAAAAAATAACTGACTTTACACTAGGGATGTCCCGATCACGTTTTCTTGCTCCTGATCCGATCATTTGATTTTAAGACATGCCGATATATATATAGATATATTATATTTATATATTATATTTTATGCTACACTTATGCCATGTGAGAAATGTATGTCACGCTAGTTATATGAAAGCAGGGAATCATAGCAAGAATAATGATCTATTGGTTAATTAGATTGAGTGAATCTCGCAACTACAGCTTATGGAACTTAAGTTATACTCTTGTAGGGAAAACACCATTTGAATGGCTTTGGCTATCAGAGATAGATAGTAGGCCTAGTGTTTGCCACTGCTGGAACTAGTGCCCCAGAAGGGCAAACATCAAGCATAAACATGACAGTTTTCACAAAATATCATTGTGTATACATCTTTCTTTGAGATTTACATTAGACACAATCCTTTTTAGACGCACTAAGTCTCCGATTTATTTCTCCCGATCATTTGAAAATGACTGGGTGATTTCCGATCACCCGATCCGAACAGGACATCCCTACGAGACACCATCATGTTTGTTGATACGACCAAGCGTAAAATGGGGAGTAATGTTTTCCATCACTCACAAATACAGGAACGTCTGGAGAAGGAGAAGAAGCTGTCTAAAGACCTTGGCCAAGCAGCCACCAAGCTGCAGCAGCTCCTTAAATCTACCCAGGAGCAGCTTACCAAAGAGAGAGACGCTGTACGGACACTACAGGAGCACCAGCAGGACAAGGTGACAGGACCAGCAGTGTAGTGCAGTGGTTCCCAAAGTGGGGTACTTGAGGGAGTTCCAGGGGGTACCTAGTTTGAAACCAAATGGACCCGTTCAATTTGTACCGGTCCATTTGGTTCCATTTGTACACTCTCTGAGTTAAATTAACAGTGGTTTTACAATATACATTTGGGTACCAGAGATAGAAATGCCATTAAATCGGGGGTCCGTAGCATAATGCGTGTCAAACTGGGGGTCCATGAAATTAATGTTTTGGAATCACTGCTAGAGCTGTAAAAATCCTCCCTTATAGGGGTCACTGGCATATGTTTTCAAATGGGGGGTCCGTGGCCTAATAAATGTTGATTTGGGGGTCCTTGACAGAGTTTGGGAACCACTGGTGGTGTGGATACAGGCACATTTTCAATTTAGTTTTGGTCTGCATTAGTGTTTTACTCTTCTTCTGTGTTTGTTTGTTTTTTACAGGGAGAGTATGTGGAATTGAAGGAAGGAACCTCGGTCTAATATGGAGGCCAACTTACCAAGGCCACTACAGAAATCTGCCAAATATGCCTTACAATTACCATAGTTCATCCATTCCAAAACCATTTTTTTCCTTCCTGTTTCTTGTACTGTAGTTGATTGCAACGGTTGCAAAATTAAGAATCACATCTTTTGATATAATGAACATTTAAGTGTAAGATGAGAAATCCTGCTGCAAATGGTATTTAAACCCACATTCCATTATGTATTCTCAGAAGAGATGGATTCCCCTGCCTTATATTCCAAATATTTTCCCATAGTTCAGTGTTAAAAGGGAAACTGATTGTACGTCAAACGTACATAAACGTGCAATTAATTTGTATGTCTTTTTGTATGTGATTGAATGATGGGAACATTTTATGGTACAGCGATGCAATATATTTAGGGCCTAGCTGGCTGCTGACAAAACTATATGAAATTTAATTTGTATGAATAAACTAATGTAGCAATACAGTATATGAAGTTGATAAAAGAAAATTGCACTATGTACTTTATTAAAAATGAAATATAATTGGTTAACAAAGAATACACTGGTCTTTATACCATTATTATTTATACCATTACAAGCACTGGTTGTGTTCTTTTCATCCTCTTGAGCCCCATTGCCCCCGCCGGCTGTCCACCTCTGAACAGTGCTCAGCGGGTCAATGGAGACCCAATTGGTCTCCGGTTCCAACTCCAATGTTGCGGATTTACCCCCCTGGGGTTTAAGAGGTTCCACTCACTCAGGCAAAAGGCCAACTGAATAAGTAATTTCTCCAGTGTTTGTAGTCTTAGGGCTCCATCTTGTGCCACCCTTATCCCTAAACTTATTTGCCATTTTTTACTATTTTGAAATAAATCATTTTAAAATAGTTCAACTAGCCGATCTACATCTACATGTTGTGAGCTTGTATATTTGAACAATTTTAAACATGCATTTTAAAACTTTTTATATTTAATCATATTGTCTATCCCTCAAACTTATTTCTAATGGTTTGAGCCTCAATCACCACTGATAACCAGTCCTTGTCCTTTCTGGACTTTGAAAGCAGTTTTAGCTGCAATACCACAATGTCCTGAGGTGGTGGGGGTGCTGATATGCAGATTATTTAATACTAGATAAAACCAGCAATGGCGTTAATTGTAAACAAAGTGGAAATGCAAATTTGGAACTGAAGACTGGAGGAGGAATTATACAAAGTAGGGTGACATTGACATTGATGACATCACGATGACAAAATCAGTTGCGCTGTTCCTGAGAGCAATCCATTAAAGCACCCATATGATATGAAAGCCTGATTGTTCAAAATTGGTTATTTTGTGGGGATAGAAAACACATGGGCGCACCAAAAACACAAAATGGAAAAAGTTGAATTTTATGTTAGGTCCTTTAAACTATTTTGTACATAAATGTCACTGACATTTTACTTACCTCAAATACATTTTCAACTTCCTCAAACTGAAAAACTGAATTGTTTTTGTCTCGCTTAAAGGGGCATTCCACAAATTTTCAACATACATTAGAGCTGTTGTTGAAAAAGAATTAAATTAAAAGTCCCCCCATTCTGTGTTTCCTAGAACTGGAGGTCTGAAAGAAATCACATCACATGGTGAATCACATCTTGAAGGTATAATAATGAGTGGCATTCCCCGTTAATTGTAGTCTATCAAATTCATAAAAATATAACTAGTCAAATCAAATGTGAATTGGCCTATGTAAGCCAAATAGTTCGGCCCAACCACCTTGTAAGGTTATATATTGTCGATAAATCAAAATGTAATAATGTAGATAGTACAATTTCAGCAAATACAAATTCTGAAGTCAAATCAATAGACAGGGAAGAGAGCATTTGGTTTTCATTCCAACCCAAACCATTGAGTTTCAGCCCAAAATGTTAGTTGGCTTGTTATACCTTGCAAGTACTCCAGGCTACATTTGGTAAAATGTAACATGGGGTGCTATAGTCCACACCATAGGCTGAAAGTTTTTACTCTTAAGATCCAGACACCCAGAGCCAAATAATAAGCAGAACCAAAACATAAGAGTTCATGCACATGCAGTATTTTTAAAACCATCATAACTGAATGTTTACATGAGCACAGCTGCCCCGGGCGGCAGGCCTCCTTTGACAGGTTGGAACTGCCGCGCCCCTCATTTGACATGTTTCAAGTAAGCTCCCTCTCGTCAAATTGATCACAACTTCACTTTTAGCAGTCACTATAGTAAAATGAAAAATAATGCACACGTCTACCATTACTGGTTACAATTGGCCGATTTATTTAACAGAACACTGGAGGCAGCAGAATGATTAGATACATTTGTGTAACTTAACAGCAGTGTGAACTTGCCTCTGTTCTCTTTGTTAGTCAAGTGGTGCCCATTAAAGCTGTATTAAAGTAAGTTACATCATGTAAAATTAAATTGTCATATCAAACTAAACAATGTTTCCACTAACTCAATTGAGAAATGTAACAGTCTGATCTGATAAACAAAAAACAATGCAATTGTTATTTAAGTCACTATGTGTAGTAAACAATATGCTTAAGAAACTTAAGCAACTTAAAAACAAATGCTAAATGTCAAACATGCATTTTTCTGAAACCTGAAACTAGCAAAAGATAATTACTATAAACTATGGGTTTTACAAATTAATATACACCTGCACAAAACTTTTCAGAAACAAAAGCAGTGTCACTAACAGTTAAGTTGGTTTACATGTGGACTTTGCCTCAAGTATTATCCATGGCTGTATCCAGTGATGAGTCATGAGCCCATGCTTAGTCCTACAATCTCTTAAAAACTTTGTCAAATCCACCCCTGGATGAAAAATGAATCCATCCAATAACCTTAAATCTATATGCATGTAAGGATAAAGTTGTGATTATCAGTCAGGCCTATTAGTTGGTATGGAAGGATTCTAGCAATCTTTTCCTTCCAGCTGCTTTACAACTGATCTCCCTCCCAATTTGTCCACAAAGAACGCTGGATCCTTGAGGTCAGCAACGTCAGTCAACTCCCATGTATGTTTGATACCTGAGGAGCAAGTAAAAGAAAAGTTACTTTGCGACACCTGTGATCTGGGACATTTGTCCCCCAAAAGCATAAATCAAGGATCTTTAACCCATTCTGGACAGGAACCCCTTTTGATGTTTTAAGCATTTTATAATTTAGCTATTGGAAAATAGCAAGCAAACTCGTAGCGTGGGACCGAGTGCCGCGCTACGAGCTTGTAGGTTTGCTATTTTTGAAAAATCGCAAATCTTTGAATATATCCCTTTCAGAGCGAACGTTTTTAACTCAAATCTTTGCTTCTGGGAGAGCACCTGGAACATTTTCAGATGGGGGTCGGTGGCTAATTAAATATAATTTTTCACAACACATTCATGCTCTACTCCGGATTAGAACCAAGGTCTCCCAAATTTCTACCACTCATTCAAGAACACATCCCCGTTTAGTTAAGAGATATTATAAGCTTCAGGCAGTAGGGAGACTACCTACAAACTACAACCACTCTGTAGATGTACTAGTTATATTGCATCAACATACTCCACCAGTTTTCCACACACTGGATCGGAAGTCAGAACCCATTTGTAGGTTACAGACATTTGTGGGTATAAATATCCTACATTTTTATTATTTCAAAAGTACATTTAAAAAAAAATTACATTTCATGAATTGTTAAATTCTAATGATTTTCCAAAAGAATTTCATGAGAAAAATCCATAAATTAGAAAATTAATGTTTAAGACGTACTGTAGTGATCTGAATAGCCAATACAAAAGCCCATCTACAACAAGTTGTGAGCTTGTAGTTGCCATTTGTTTGGGTCATGAGCTAAAAAGTTTAGGAATCACTGCTCTACCGATATACATTTTATTGGGGCAACCCGATAGGCAAGTGGTTAGGCACGTAGTACCACATAGGCTCTAATGCCTGACAGCCAGTTCCTGGTTAAATTCCTGGACTGCCGGACCAGTCGCTGCATTTCACTCGCCTATTCTGCGTTTCCCGTCTCTTTCCTCTAAATATCCAACTATTAAATGCTCAAAAAGCCCCCAAAAGTAACCACTTTAAATAATGTTTTATGCATTAAAATAAGTTCCAGATCACAGCCTTAAAGGGCTCAGGAGGTAGTGTGGCCACTGCCTCCTCCTGGTTTCTTTTCAAAGAGTCCTGATGAGCAGGTTGATGCATTGAATGGTTGCCTCTGTTGCCTGTGTCTACAGTTAATACAACATTTTGTTGTCCTCACCATTATACTGGAGAATAAGGTAATTTGTTTGTTGTACGTGTGTGTGCACACACCAGGGTCTTCTAATTTGGTTAAACACATTCTCCAAGGTTTTTTGGTCTATGGCTTAAAACATTTTTAAATTCCCATAAATAGCCAAAATCAGTCTAAGGGAATAAAATAAAAACACCAGCTCACAGATACGTTGAGGTCTAAATCCTAATTTATACTCTTTTGCACTGCGGTGTATAAATCAGACTTTCAAATTACTTCAACAAACTTATCAAGGAAAAAAAAACTTTCATATAGCCCTTACCGAGAAACTTCTTCTTTATCGCGTCCTTTGAGCTAGCATACTTCATCTTCTCTTTGACCGTTGAACAATCCGGTGCCCTGATATAAAAAATAAGATGAGAAACAAAACACATTGTCCAGTTTTTTTAGTTGATGTTGTTCAACATATGATTAAAATCTCCATTAACCGTGGCATATGCCTACCCGTTTTAGGCATACCTTTTTCAAAGTTTCAAGATATTTCCAAAAAAACTGGGTCTACATGAGCACAATGCGTTGTGATGCATTCTAAACTTGTAGGATCGGCCATTTTTTAATAGCCAAAGTATAAAATATGGCTCAGTTGGTTAATATTAGTGCACAAAATATCTAAAGTCAGTTGTATACTTAAACTGTGGCTACCTACCACATGATGAAGATCATGTCATTTTTTGGACTGACGGTGGTGTGGTAGTGACAGTCGTAGAGAGCATAGCGACATTTGTTGTCGGGCACCTTGCTCATGATATACTTGAAGACATTGCTTTCGCCCTGGATGTCTCTCACGTGTATTTTACTGTCGGGCTCTGGGATGATGAAGTTGCCTTCGATGACAAAGAGGCAGAACTTGATTTGATCCAGTGGGTCCTCATCTTTAAGAGTTAACCTCATCTTGTTATACAGGGTGTTGACTTCTTCAACAACCTCGATTCCAGATGCCTGTTTCAGAACAACACAGATGTTATATAATAATATTCAAGAAAAGACTTGGCCCAAGGGTGACAATACCAGTATATATTACAATATAGTACAAAACCATATATGGCGTCACCACCATATAATAATCAGTAGTAGTGGTCAGTGGAGTTTTAAGGTGCACAGGAAAAATTCCATGACAACCCAGCTACTAGTATGAGATTCTGGTTTTGTAGGAGAGATTTACCCAACCGAATTGAACTGATCAATCCAAAAACAAGTGCATAGCAAATGCATAGATGTACCTACTACCTAGCATAGTACTTTGATAGACACACTCCCCTTTCATCTATGCCTTGTTAATCCCAATACAAAGTAGCCTAGGAATAGATGACAATGTCACACAGATAAACAATACAGCGTGCTCAACATTCATGGCCCTGCGTATGTCCCCAAAATACCAATTTTGTATTTGCATCGCAATTTGAAAAAAGTTACATTTAAATAATGACAATAAAATAAAACTATTAGCCGAGATTAGACACAACAAACACGAGAGAAAGTGTTTGTTGCACAAATTGCATTCTATGAGTGCAGTTTGAATGCTGAAGGCCTGGCCTCTGCCACATTCCAGGTAGTGAGGAACAAGTTAGCACACGTCCGCCCTGAGGCATTCTTTAAGGACAGGTTTGAAGTCAGACGAAAGATCTCTCCATTTCAGAGACAAACCAACCACACCTTGAACAAGAAACCGTTTCTCCATTCATTTAAAAAAATATTAAAGTTTATTTTAAAGCACACACACCCCAAATAAATGCGTGTGTAGACCTACTACCCAACAATTGCAACAGGACGTGCACACACGTTTCGTTAAAAAAACGATTGTAGACAGTGGGGACTGGGGAGTGCAACTGTTGGTCGAGTTACTTACAGCGCGTGTGAAACACGCCAAAACTACAATCGACGACCAAAATTAAGAATGCCACTTGAAAAACACTTGTAGGCTATTCGTCTTATAATTAATATATATATATGAATTAAAAAGCCACTCACCATTTTTGACTGCTGATGATGGGTGTTAGGAACCAAGTCTAGGGGGTGAAGTGAAGAGAGGAGCTTGTTAACAGCAGCTGTGATCTGGCAGAGTAGAAGTCAAGGCGAACAGGCGAGGTGGGTTTTAACGTTTCATTTATACTTCCACGTGCGGCGGTGTCGCGCGGCGAAAATAGTCGATCTACAAGCTCAGGGCGCGTCGCCTCCGCGACGTGCCGAGCTTGTAGGTCGTCTTTTTTTTCGCCGCAAATCATGGCTCGGGGTGGGAGGGGAGGCGTCATACACAGAGCAGAGCACCTCTGTCGTGAACGTAAAACCTGTCTCTTTCTTCTTTCTTCTCCCCTCAGGTGAGATCTGAAGAAGAATGTTCGCGTTTACATTTATTTGCACAGACACACACTTCCTTCTATCTGTGTTGCTGCGTTTTAAACAACATTTAAGGGGGGGATTGTTTGTCAATATTGCGTCGTATTGGTGCCGGTGAGCTAAAAAAAGTAAAGACTTTTCATTCTCTAGATTAAAATACCACAGGTGAGTCGACAAGGAGCCAATAAGGGGAGGGATGTGCAAATGACACCCTTATATGGAGAACAACCCTGTCCAAATGTTAAGCATTTAGGGCGAGATGCGTTTCAACAGCCTTATATGGCAAAAGGGTGGAAAAGTTGACTGACAAGAATCAGGCTAGACACACTCACGCACGCATACACACACACACACACACACACGCGCGTTTTGCAGGGATTTTAGATTTAAATACAACTGGGTCTATCGTTTAAAAAAAAAAAAGGCATAAATATATATTTGGTATCAAAGCATATACCAGTGTATGTGTATATATATATAGCCTACACACACACACACACACACACACTGTATATATATATATATTGCATTTTCTTACCAATACAGTGCAAAGTTGCATTAAGAAAAAAATATATATATCCATAGTGCATCAGATGTCTACAACAAACACACATTTGTTGTAACTTGTGATTGAATATAGATGTTAGGCCTACTGCCATAACAAAATAGAATTCTGAGATAAAATGGATTAATTTAGATTTATTTTCATTGACAGACTGGTTTCTTTCGTTAGATGGCTCATTTAAAACAGAATTTCAGTGAATTCACGAATGGGAATGAGTAGAGTATAGGAGTAACCTGGGCCCCAGTAGTGCTGTTCAGGTGTCTCAGTAATTTCAGAGAGATAGGTGTGGTGCTCTGTGGAACCTCGACAGGATTAAATTCATTACACATCGTCTTCTAAAAAAATCCAGCCTTCATGGCCAATTAAATTTTTTAGATTTTCTTCAGTGAATAATGATTATGGACCAGAGGAGAGACTGTAATTTGTGTTTTATTTTCCTCAAGCTGAGAAAGTATACAATAGCAAAGAGATGTAATACACTACTTTCAAAAACAGATCATTTTCTTTGCACAGGTAATTGTACAAGATGTTTAATGTTCAAGAAGTTAAAATATTGCCAAACAAAAGTTGCTTGTGTGTAAACTTGTAGTTCGAACTGCTCAACGGCAACAGGGACCCATTCTTCAGCTGGAAACCTATAGCAGTGACACACTTAGCCACTATGTAGAGAACACAAGAACACCAAGTTAGTACAGTCTTCATCTATCAATGCGCACGTTTTTGTAATTTAATCTATCCTTTATTTAAACAGTTGGTTCCACGTAACAAATCTAAGAGGCCAGCATCAAGATTATGTTAATATTGCAGACAAGTGACATGATACAATCATACAACTAGTGATGCACCGAATATTCGGCTGCAGAAAATATTGGGCAGAAAATGGCTAAAAATGCATTTTCGGCCTATTCGGTTTCGGCCCAAATAGGCAGAAAATATATCACCGAATAGTGTTTGCAATTAATGCATTCAAAAGAGCTGAATAAATGTTTTATGGATCCATAATAGTGATTATTATTTAAGTTAACATAACATTTGTAGAATCAAACTCAGGTTAATGGGTTAAGTGAGGATACTAAAACAGCGATATTCAGTTACACTTCATACCAATGATACTGTGCGGGTGTAGGTATGTTAAGTGATAACCACTTTCAACATGGCATTATAGGCAAAAGCTTTCTAAATCTTTCACATTTTCCAAACATCTACAAGCTTGTAGGTCAACATTTTTTTCTATTTGTTGTACAACAAAGTATATAGTGCTTAAGTGGCATTCTGGACTAGACCTGTATGGCTGGAAACATTGTGGTTGCAAGGACTGCATTTCTGACCTTTCAGATACAGGACTGTGTCACAGTCATTACCAAGTGATTGAGAGATTATTTATTCTGTACTTACTCTGTATAAACATACTATTTTAACTAGTGATGCACCGAATATTCGGCCGCAGAAAATATATAAATATATAAAAAGATATCACCGAATAGTGTATGCAATTAATGCATTCAAAAGGGCTGAATAAATGTTTTATGGACCCATAATAGTTATTATTAATTAAGTTAAGTTTGGCCATAACCATTTATTTTGCCATAAATCAGGTAGCTTTAAGGTACGGCCATGACAGCAATGGTAGGAAAAAGATGTATAATATTAATCATATTCGGATATTCGGTTTTCGGCCAACTGTTTCCTATATTCGGTATTCGGTTTCGGCCAAGAATTTCCCTTTCGGTGCATCCCTACATACAACCATGTCTAACAGAAACAATGATCAGAAAACATGGTTGAAAAGAGGTTAAAATGTTAAACCTACCTGAAACATGTTAAACTCCACCTCACCAGACTCATTCTCGTCCAGGGACTTGAAGGTTCCTATTGTAAATGAGAACAAGAATCAGTATCAGCTATAACTTCATGAGTGTGTATTACTGTAGTGGTGGTATCTGGACAGCGCAGCAGTTGTTCCTACACTAGCAGTGCACCGTTACACCCGGTCCTCCGCCTCCCCGTCTCTAATTCCATTACAATTGCAATATCTATCTCTATTTTCTCAAAGATAGAAATATACTGTGAAGCTAATATTAGAGCCTATACCCCCCCCCCCCCCCCCCCCAGGCTACATGCACCTAATTTCATTAAAATAGAGGGTATGCAAATGCATAATGTGAATGGCAGATCGAGTGGCAAAGTGAGTGACAAAGTCAATTTAATGTTGTTTAAAGCCATCTAATGCAATCAAATAGGACTTTTCTGTTTGGACGTATGGGCTGTCAAGGCCAGAAAGTTGTTTTTTGCCACACAGTAGGCATTCCTGCATAACTTCCGGGTATGATGATGATGTCACACGCAGACCCTCTATATCTAAAAAGACAGATATAAATGTACTGTGTAGCTAATATTAGAGGCTATACCCCCCCCCACACACAATAGGCAACAGCATGCACAAATGCGCTCTGTGCATTAATTACAAAATGGTGATATCAGATTTTTCGAAGTGCGAGCGTCGTTATTTTCATTCTAAGAATTCAATTCATATTCTTCTCTGTTGCCTGTGCATGTTCATTGACATGTGCGGAAGTCTGCAGTGTGTGTGTGTGTGTGTGTGTGTTTGTTGACTGGGCAGAAGAGCACGTAGACGGAGGGCCCGGGAGGTGTGCTGCCCGGGCTAGTGTAGGAACGACTGCTTTGCATCTGGACATGAGGATGAACCGTACTGAAGAGAGACTCCAGGCGGACCAGGCAGCACACAAAGTTGTCAAAATCAATGGTGAGATTTGGTTCGCTATAGCGGGCAACAATAACCTGGTGCAGGGCGTTGTTGAGAGAAAAACCTTTAAAAGAAGACAAAGAACAGAGTGAATGCTTCAAATATGTGGCTGACACAGGGTAGGAATGCCTACTGGCGTGATTGAAACATTGACATTACATTGTAGAAACTGAAGTACCTAAAAAGAAATGTTGTGATAATTTTGAAATATTGGTTTAGAAGCATGTGTTTGCCCTTACTGAACAGAGGTTTCTGTGAAGAAATGGCAAACACACCCACAATTCATATCTCACCAGCCTCCTCCACAGCCAGGTGCATCTCAGTGGAACTCATACAGCCAGAGTTGTCTGCATCTTTCTCCCTGTAGAGAGCCTGGTGGACATCAGGAAACATTAACGTAAACCCTACAGCCACACAATGGACACTTTTATCAGCTACTCTGAAACTAGAAAAAAACATTCATAGAGCTTCATTCATCCATCCCTGACTCAATGATATACGCTGGATATCAGTGAAATATCTGTGACCAGATATACCTTCTCAATAACCAAAACAGCATACAGTACCCACTCTCACCATCCCCCCTATATGCTAACATTGAAACTAGGTTTCTACATATCTGCATCTCCCATTAGACCTTTTGCTTGGGAAAGTGTCAAGTGATTGCTGGAGTGTTGAGAGCAAAAAAATACAAAGTAGTATGTACACACCAGGAATTTTTCAATCTTAGTCCACAGGATCTTAAATTCCACTAGTCCCAGTTTGCCAGTTCCATCTTTCTATGAAGAGAATCAAGGAGGAAACATGAAATGATGTGTATCACAGACAACTGTGAGGGCTGATTTATACTTAATAACCATACAACGTTGCATCGCAACACGTTTTGAGTTTGTAGATATGCTAAGAGTACGACAATAGAAGGCAGAGGCAGGTCAAAGGATACATCCAGAAGGTTGACCATGTTGCGGCATGTAGCCAGACAGAACCCATCGGTTTTGATGTCACTCCCTGAAAAAGATAATCATACAGAAACTGGACATGATTTTCATGCTATGAAAACATATGTTTCTTGGATTGGAATAATAAGTTTCCTTACGCTTGGTCACCACACGGTTCAGAATTCTTTGCAGCTCAAATGCAGAAATCTCAGAGTCCTAAGAGCACAAATAACATCATTTCCAGTCTTCTTTCAACAGTACATGATCAAATGTATATTTTGAAACCCAGTTTAACAATATTTATTAAAATCGTAACATACTTACATGTCCAGCAAGTTTCTCAAACAGATCCTTAAACCTCTCACCAATATCATCCTCATCCACTTCAATCTGAAAGTGGAAAGAGTTCAGAATTTTCATGATCCAATACATTACAACATTAATCAATTTAAAGAAAAGGAAAAAAAAATTGCTGTGTAAATCTTGTGCCTAAGGTTTTACCTCTTCCACATGGAACTCTACTTCGTCATCCAACTCTCTGAAAAAGATAGTGGTCACAATATGATGAGTATACAATAACTTGTTTTAATAAAACCATATACTGTAAAAGTGTAAAAGTCTCCTAGTGTGGCACCATAACGGCACAGTCAGATCTTGAGATTTAATCCAGTACAAGCCCTGACCCGTTTGCCAAATGCACTCTCCACCCCTTCTCCCCCATCCCTTTCTACGGTGTTACATAATGACACAAAAATGCAAGTCTTCACAGTAGGCACACCGTCAAACCATAGTTCAATCTGTGACAAAACGGAACATACTGGAAATCGGCCTGTTTCTCAGAGAACACCCGCACATAGAAGTCTCCATTCTTGTTGGGCTCAAAGGTGGAGGGGAGGATGAGGTATTCCCCAGGCGGGAGACAAAAACGGCTGGACACTTCTCGCAGGTTGGTGAAGGTCTCGGAGCGAGCTTTCGACGCGTTGCGCAAGAAGAAGTTTTTTTTCAGGTGGATTTGCCTCTTGCCAGAATCCTGGAAGATAATACACAGTATACTCACATGGGGGCACCCTAATCCTTATTTCAAGACATGCACTGTTTGTGATTACCCAGGCAGGGTATTGACACCATTGCATATTATCAGTGGTGGAAAAGGTACTCAAATGTTTTACTTAAGTAAAAGTATCAATACTGCAATATAGAAATACTCAAAGTCCAGTACAGTATTGGCATCAAAATGTACTTAAAGTACCAAAAGTAAAAGTACTCTTTATGCAGAATGTCTCATTTCAAGTTTTCAAATATAGGCTATAAAAATCATTTGAAAATAGAAGATCTACAAGCTCACAATGTGAGTTTGTAGATGTTCAGATGGCCGAAATGTATATAGGGCTGAAGTGGTTGCTGTATCTTTTGTAATAATAATACAAATCTACAAAGTAACCATTAACTAGTTTTCAAATAAATGCAGTGGAGTAAAAGTACAAGTACTTGAAGTTCTTAAGTACAGTACTTATGAGGTATTGAACATGGTGGACCCTATTGTAAACAAGTGTAATGCTTTATGGTGTCGTCCACAGTTAACAGTTTTGTATTGAGTTGTGCTTGGAATGTACTGTAATTCTCCAATCTGTTAATAAATCAATCAAATTTCAATCAATCAATTAAGTAAATGTACTTACTTTCCACCAATGCATATTATCATGATAATATGAAATCTTTGAATCCTTACTCATACTTCACAAGAAATTATTGGGAGAGAAATCTTCACATTCAATGAAGTTATTCTGGGCCAATCTGTTTGTATACATACCTCCTCAGGCACCTAGAGGAAGCAAAAATGAAAATCAGTGAAAAAGTGAAAGGTGGCATTTCATAATCCTCACCAACTCTATAGACTTTGCAATACAGTTGCATAAAATAGAACTGGCTTCACCATAGTGGTTTTCTAGCATTTAAGTAGCATTTTAAAAACACAATAATATAACCATAATCAATATTTCTACCTCGTAGATGGCAAATCCAACAGTCTCCATGTCCTTCCCCATCTTCCTCATGCGGCGCCTGTTCTTCTGCATCAGGCCCACCAGGAATGTGCATCCTTCCTCCTCACCATCATCAGCATCATCATCCACCTCCTCCAGCTTTATTACAAACTGGGGGTTCATCCAGAAAGTATCTGGGGATGAGAGACTGGGTCAATGTGCTGCACATACATCCGAAAAATGGATCGGTTAAAATACTCATTTAATACTCAATAAGTCAGAAAATTGTTATATGAACAGATTTTGGTTGGTTCCAATGACAAAACACGTAGCATAAATCTGATTTGTTGATACGATAGCTATGGTAAATGGCAGATAAAAGACAAAAACATGATATACTGTGATTATTTTACAGCCAGTCTGACGCACAGTTGTGCATGCTGCTTTATGCACAATGCAAGGATATGGCTTGGATATATTGGACATATATGGATATGGTGGCCTTTCATGAGCTATTGATCCTTATTTTGATCCTTATTTTGGGCATGTCATTATAGAACAATAATAATAATAAAATAAAATAAAATCTTCAAGCTAAAGCTGCAATCAGAACAATTCATGCTCTACCCAGAATTTGAACCCTTGTCTCTAAATCTATACTAGTGATTTAATTCTTGCTCAGGGGAGATAGTGGTTCAACTCGACCACATGATGGAAACTTCTCAATAAACACTACAGTTATGTTAGGCATATTGTATTAACATACTCTACCATACAGATTGGTCAATATGTATTTACTCAAAGTTATGAATTGCAGCGGGAACTCCTTTTGGTGTTTTAAACATTATGTTCTAATTTAGCTATCGAAAAATAGCAGATCTACAAGCTCATAGCGCACCACCGAGTGGCACGCTACGAGCGGCACGCTAAGAGCTTGTAGGTCTGCTATTTTTGAAAAATCGTGAAAATATTTATTTCAGAAAACTGGAGGATTTAGAATTTAGTTTTTAATTTTGAGGTCAGGCCTAAATGGGGTAAGGAGAAGAGATTGTGGTGTTATTAGGTACTTGGATAGTTCCTGCAACCCCCAGCTGTCGAGCCCCTTCTCCATCCCTCATCAAACTCTGACAACGCCCACTTCTTGTGTTCGTCATCTGTGAGCACATCTGGGGTGAGGTTACAGATCTCCAATCGAGAATAGTGGCGCAGAAAGTCTGAAAACGATATCCTGTGGAGAGGAGGAGGAAGAAAACTTGAGTAATTTAAAAGGGACTAGTCCTTACCCGTTCTGAATATATGAACAGCAAATGATGTTCAGTGTGGGTAATGTGTTGTAATAGATCACATTACTGATAGGGGGGAACGGGGAATTGTTTACAGATGGTCTTGGGAAGTTAGGTTGGGCACAAAAGTAGGCTAATTAGTAGGCTACTGTAGTTTCTTTTGCAAGAAAATGCTGCAGTACAATCATAAGTATACCATTGATAGCTTGGTATTGTGGCTGCTTTGGAGAGGTTATCCTTTAAGATGAATAATCAGTTGGATAAATATGATTTGAAGTGGAACGTGTTCCTCAGTCATGTTGCAGGTCCTTTGGTGTGATCCATGGTCAGGCAATGCCCTTTTGCTTGTTTATTGTATTAATATACATAGTCCTTACCCGTTGTATGGACTATTGCCCCCCATAAATATATTTAATTGCTCTTCATTTTAACTTGTATAATATATTTGTGTCTTTTGTGTGTGAATAAAAACAGCACTATAACATGAAAATATTTGTATAAATGCATGGTAGGGAAATGTTTTCATGGCAAGGACTGTAAAATGTACACTTATTAGCCCACAGACCCCATTTGAAAAGTATGAAAGACCCCAGTTTGACATGCAGCACAGAAAGTATGGGCTGTCGCACAGGTACAGTATTCCCAAATGTACAGTGTGGGTAATGTGATGTAATAGATCATATTATTGATATATGTATTTTGAGGAAGAATTGCTTTAATATAGACTTGTTCACTGGAAATGGAAAAACAGTACATCATAGTCATACATAGAACTGAAAGTCTCAAACAGTCATTGTCATAGTTAGTAGTGTAGTAATTGCATTTATGGGGAGATGAGTTGTTCAGTACCCCCTTGTGGCCGCGGGGGGTACTGCGCCCTGGGTGTGGTTGGATTATTGCTAACGCAGTGATTGCGAATGCAATCAGCACTAACTATGAGACCCTGCAGATCATGTCTCCGTGTGTGTGTGTGTCTGTGTGTGTGTGTGTGTGTGTGTGTGTGTGTGTGTGTGTGTCTGTCTGTCCCGCTGTGACACCACCCGCCCGCCACCAGAGGGCGCAGCTGTAGCACACACACACACACACCAGAGGGTGCAGCTGTAGCGCACACACACACACCAGAGGGCGCAGCTGTAGCGCACACACACACACCAGAGGGCGCAGCTGTAGCACACACACACACACCAGAGGGCGCAGCTGTAGCGCACGCACACACACACACACAGCGTTCGCTTCCCGCGTTTGCGCGTCTTACTTGTTATTTCATATAAATGGGTGTTGTAAAAACAATATCTGTACAGTAAATATGATAGCCGGATTGTGGGAGCGTGCAGATTTCTTTTGGCATGGAGAGATGTGTGCTAATAGTGTGGCTCGGTCGGAGATAGACCACGGACAAATAAACAGGTTTTTATTCACTAATAAATTCATTATTAATGTTATTGAAGAAAAAATAATTATGGTCCATGCCTGTGTGAAAAGTGGGAGCGATTGGTGCTGGCAGTGAGGAGATACGGCGTTGTTTCTGACATTCATTCATTCATTCATTCATTCAGACAGACATTCGGTTAATTATAGTATGATGAATGAACTTATAGTCAATAATATTGACTATAAGTTCATTCATCATACTATAATTAACCGAATGGCATATTATGCCAATCTGCTGTACAAGTTGCAGATCAACTAGTTTCACTACTAATACTACACAGGGCTTAAGGCCAATTTCAGATTCAGATTTTTGAGCGGCGCTAGCGCCTCCTATATTCAGCTATAGTGTAGATTCTTGTCCCAACAAAAACATTAAATGCCATTGACAATGAATGGAGAATTTACGTCATGTGTCTGAGCATTTGTGTTAACGCAAAGATTAAATTTAGCAAAGATTAAATTCCCATTGAAAATATCATCATACATCATGAAGTGTATGATAAGAGCGCCCCTCACTTCACACAGGTGTGATTTTTATTAAAGGGATAGCCCCTTGAGATGCAGCATCTCATTTCCAAGGGGGACACATAAAAACATAAACAAACTAGAAATGCACTCTGTCGAGGTGCCAACTTGCGCGTTACACACAAGTAGGCCATACATGGCCTACTTGTGCGCAAGCAGAGCGCCCAAGTACTGCCAACCTTTACAAACTTACGATCAGCCCCTCTATAAAAAATCCCCTCTACCTTGAAGCGTACCTTAGTTACGTCACCTTCAACAGCCAATAAGGGACCACCATTCTTACAGACATACAAACATATATACTGTGGAGTCTCGCCACGGTACAATAAATACATTACCTTTTACCCACCCAACATTGAAACATATCTTAATTACGTCACCATCAACAGCCAAGTATAACCACGCATACCACTTTTGATCCAGCCGACCACAGTACTTGCGCGCTCTGCTTGTGCAAGTAAACACATAGAAAGTAGAAACATACAATACACAGATACAAATACAGATGCCTATGATGCCTTGGCTTACAGTATGTGCAATGCATGTGTGCGTGCCTATATGTCCTGGATCATCTGGCTGCAGACAGCAAGGGGTCACGTGACAGAGCAAGCCTCAGTGTCAGGGGAGGTGTGGGAGAGAGAGCAAATGTGTGCAATATGGGTGTGTCTCACCTGAACTGGATTAGGCACACCAGCATGCAAAATGCAAAAGAGCTGTGGAACCACCATGTTGAGATATGTACTGTATTCCTCTGCTGCACATAGTTAACCCTTCACTCTCTCCTATACCTACCTTGAGGTCCCACCTCTTCACCTTACTTTGCCACACTCGTATTGCTCAGTATAACTTTGTTCTGGGCAAAACGTGTCAGCTCAAGTGCCTAAAATATGAGTACAATGTGGCTGCTCTACTGGCAAGCTGTCAATACCCATTGGTTTCAAAGAGGAGTTGCAATTCTAAGACAGTAAAATATGAATACGTCAAAAGTATAGGCAAGGTGATGAGATAGAGGTATTTGTAAGGTTTACCAGAACTCTCCATCTTCGGAATGGTTGGTCAGCCTAGCACGGTCGTCATCACTCACGTACCGCCACTCAGAGGAACTATACAAAATATACAATACATTCACAGTTGAAATAAGTGAGTACACAGGTTGTTGTATAAAGAGGACACACGTACAAATGGAATGTCATCCATCTGTAACACCCTAGACACAAGTATAAGCTCTGAAAACACATTTTCCACAACAACATTGCAATGACTCCACACTGGGTGTGTATGTTGTTCTTGTGGTTAATGATGGTGACTAACTGAATTCCATAGGTCTTACTAGGTTGGGCTCCATTATGTGAAGTAGGTAACCAAAGGCACATTCACAACTGCACAATTGTACTGTAGTTCATCTGGCCAAACACACTGGTTGAAAAGTCCATATATAATGGTGAAACAAATCTTATGTGTGGCATAAGGTGCACAGCATGACTCGGTTACAATTACAAATCAGACAGGAGATGAACATGTCTCAACAAGAGAGATACATAGCAAATCAAATGTATCTCTATAGTGAACATGTTAACAATGCCATTCTTATGTCGTGGCTCTACAGAAGGCTAGGAGAGTTAGTCAGTGTGTTGTTATTATTATCCCCCCCCCCCCCCCCCGATGTTTGATAATTGTGGAGCCCCTCCTATGTCCAGCTTTGTGCATGTGCATGTAGCCTAGTGTGCGTGTAAACACAAACTTTGTCCACCATTGATAATGAATGGCCAGTTTTGAGTGTTTGTGTAAACATGTGTTACATTAAAAGCTGGACATAGGATGTAATTGGCCAGAATGAGATGATGTATGATGATAAGAGCACCCCACCCCTCACGTCACACGGGTGTGATTTTTTAATGAAATATTTTACGTTTTATAATTAATGTGAATGTCAATGGGGCTCTTGATTGAGCTGAAAGTTGAAACCTTGGTCAAATGTGGACTCATACATTATAGATGACTGACTGAATCACAGGCTGGCCACAGTTCTAGAGATCCACATTGGAGCCACGCCGTTCCCATATAGATCCAGAGATCTATGGGGGTTTTTGGGGGGGTCAACCAAGGCCAGAGAGAGGAGAGACATGCGAGACAAGACCAGGACCGGGGTTCAAACTCAGGTCCTTGTGGCCCACAAGGAGCACATGCACACTAACATGGTCACCAGGCACACGAGGCCGTCATTACTTACTTGTCACTCCAGGGTCCAGTCCATTCCACCTGTCCCCAGGGGTTCCTCACCCTGACGAGCTGTACCATGTCTCCTCTGTAGTCCACCTGGACAACAATGTCAGTGTCAAATCATTCTTAATCGAAAACAACAGAGTACACACATACTGTACCACACCTCATACCACGTCGCTCAGTATGTCAGATGAAATGAATGAGAATAATCTGTCTTGTGTCTCTGAATACCTTCTGAATGTTATCTCCTATCATGTGAGAGGCTAGAGTTATTAGCCTAACCTAAAAGAATGGTCCATGTATCTATCTATAGAACTACTATCACGGACGAGACACCATTTCCCTCACCTGGTCGGCTCCAGTCAATGAGTAGGCATGACCTTTCACCAGTTTTCTGGACGTGATGGCTTCCGAGTCTGCTGAGCTGGTGATCTGGAAGGGGGTGAGCCATTCCAAACAAGATTCAAGTATGAAGTAAAGGCATGAGGTAAATAACAAACTGAATCATAGAGAAAACAATATGTCTATGCTTGAAATAATCAAATCAAACAAACATCAATTGAGCATCCCAGAAGAGAGCCTCTCTCAAGGGCTTTTCGGATTATTTTGAAAAGGGGAGGTCCTGACTTCTTAAGGTCATGGCTCTCAGCGATGCCCCCAGTGAAGTCCTCAAAGCCCTCAGTGGTGGAACCTCCAGAGAGGGCCTCATAACATCCATTCACTCTAAAAGATGGGGGGGGAAGTTAAGAAAAGACCTAACTGACTGACAAACCTTTAGAGAAGATTGCTCTTTTTGAGGAGAACCTATGCGTGGTATCGAGAAGTGGTGGTGTGTGAATGTGTATGTATGTAGTATGTGTAAAATGATATTTATGTTTTGGCATTATGGCACTGTTTTTATGTCAAATAATGTTATGTTATTATGAGAATAATAACAATGAAAATGAATAAACAACATCATGTGATTTATTCATACTTAGCATAGGCCTTCTCCAGAAGGGCACTCCAGAACTCAGAACCCTCCTCTGAGTGAACAAAAAGCAGCTTCCCATCTTTGGTGGGCAATCGGTCATCAATCACCACATCCGTCCAGTCACCAAACTGCCAGAGCTGAAGAGTGAAGACCACAACATGACACACCATAGAATCAATCCTCGACAATGACTCTTTTCATGTGCCATAATCTTTTGCTGTTGGAGTACTGGAAGGGTAGGTTTTGGGACTGGAGGCACGGCGTGTAGGTATTACATAACATAACGGCCTCATACAGTATTATTTTATTATGTCAGAGACAGTACCTGAAAGTGAAAGATGCCGGCATAGCCCTCATCAAAGCTTTGGCCATGGGGAACAACCCGGGCCAACACCTGCTTGTTCAGAGTCAAGGACGCAATGGCTGCCAGAAGCCAGCAGTCACCTGTACACAGGAGTTGACTGTACGATGAAATACTGTCCAACAAGCACAACAAAGATTGTAAATTGTCAATTGCTAACATCAAACTAATTATAGGTCAAATATGGGACCATGATGGAAATAAGTGTTTACTTTGACAAATCATGCCTCAGTTAGGCGATGTCATTCTTTTGTTCTCTTAGAATTACCTCCATACCGGTAAAACAACAGAATGCAACCTCTCCCACACATGCATGCATGAGACTGGGTGTAGACTGAATATACCAAGTATGGAATTTGCAAATGGTGACATATGTAGACTACATCCTGTAAGCGAGTGTACTGCAAGAGGACTGCAATAGGTGTGCCCTTTTGTAAAATACTGGTCTTAAAACCTAATAATAAAACCAAATAATTTCAATGCAATTTAGTTTGTTTTTTACTAGAGATGTCCCGATACTGTATTGGTATCGGAAAAGTATCGGTATCGGCCCTTATTTGTCATATCGGTATCGGCGAATATGCCAGACTAACCCTTAGAGTATATAATGAATAGAGACGGCACCCGGAGGAAACCCTGAGGCGAAATGGACATGGTGGCCGAATTTGGTATTGCAGCGTGGGCCAAACTCATGAACGCGCTGGTCCGTTGACTATCATTGCGCACGTTCATGACGACACGTGAACGCTGTTTCAGTGCAATGATAGTCAACGGCCAGCACGTTCATGAGTTTGGCCCAATCAATCCCACAATGCACTCTGTTCCTAGACGGAAGGAGGAGTGAAATCACCTCATGCGCTTTTGAGAAACTTAATGCAAGTGGATGGGAGGAGAAATCCGGTACCGTCTCTATTCATATATACTCTAAGGTCTAACCACCGATCTGACACAGGGGTAAGGGGTAGCCGCAATTTGCAACTCTAGATTTTTTTACAATGGGCTGAATCTAGAGTTGCAACAGCCTCCATCCACTTCCTATTCATCTTTTTTGGTTTGTGATCTGCTTGTCTTAAATGACGTTAAACTCACCAACATTGCAGCTGCAGTCCAAGCTTGAATTATCCTCTTTCAATCTGCCGAGCTTGTTCTTCATAAAAATCCCCCGTAGACATGTTATGAGCTACTTTCTGTCCAAAATATTCCACAAGTATTATTCCGAGCCGCCATTTTGTATTTTTTCAACGTGCCGTAAAACAAGACCTGAGGGGGAGCGCTTGTTTAATAGAAGTCTGTGCATGACGGGGCGTCGCGCTGCGTCGGCCTCTTCTTTGGGTGTCTTACCTGCGCATTTTTATGAAAAACAAGCTCGGCAGATTGAAAGAGGATAATTCAAGCTTGGACTGCAGCTGCAATGTTGGTGAGTTTAACGTCATTTAAGACAAGCAGATCACAAACCAAAAAAGATGAATAGGAAGTGGATGGAGGCTGTTGCAACTCTAGATTCAGCCCATTGTAAAAATGAGTTGCAAATTGCGGCTAGGGTAACGCCAGGGCTCCACTGGGCGCGTCGCGTCTCCGTCGCGTCCTGCTCGTGTCATGACAACGTCAACGTCACGCTAGAGGTGCTCCACCGCGGGCCTTTGAAAACTGCGCATCAGCAACATTTTTTTGTACATTACTGGACGCGTGCGTGCGTCAAAAAACGAACCGGGGCAATTTTTGAGTCACTGAACGCAGCACAACGCAACGCAACGCTGGCAGTGGAGCCACCCTCCATTGATTAAAAGGGAACATTCCCGACGTTGACGGAGACGCGACGCAGACGCGACGCAGACGCGCCCAGTGGAGCCCTGGCGTAAGGGGTTGACACTATGGCAGGTAAATAAAATGTTGGGGCATGTTGGGCGTTTGCTTTCGAGTTGCCCAAACTGCAAGTGCACATTTGAGTGAGGAGTCTACTATAAACACAACACGAGATATATGGCTAGATAGCTATAAACACTAACACGAGATCACAACACTGGTATCGGTATCGGCTAACAGAAATTGTGGTATCGGGAACGGATCGGGACATCCCTAGGTTTTACTTTGTTTCACTGGGCACTTCCTTCAAAGTTAAGCTACAGAAAGACTGTAGGCATTCGGGTAGCCAGGGATTCTAACCAAAAGACAGACAGACAGACAGACAGAGAGAGAGAGACTTACCAAGTGCTCCTTGGCATATATCAGTCCTGGATGCATCTTCAATTATGAATTTTGGATTGGAGGTCAGTTCCTGGTCAAAAACAGACAAACAGGCAGAATATTGTGTTTTTCTTTATTAAAACTCTTCCCAGTGAAGAGTTCTGATGATGAAACCTTCTTGTTGTCGTTTTGCTGCCATTTGCAGCAGGCCAATAGGCCAATTTGTACACTACTGGATATTTTAGTTAGCCTACTAACAGTAGCCATGTGAAACAGCTAGGTGTTTCAGTGTTCAGTTAATTTCGATGATTTTTCATGGTTGACTAGCTAAAGTAACACTAACACTCCAAGACAAGTAGGCTGTAACAATAGGACAAAAATACAATATCAAAATATCCACAACTATCATAACAGGAAGCGGCACTGTCCATTTCGTAATTATCATAACATTATCAGTATCAAATAGTTACGCCACACCCAGCACCTGCACCATTTCATTTTGTCGAATGGAGACGACAGGCTTTAATCCTCAACAACAAATAGCCAAACAACAACAGTTTTGACTCCCTGGGGAAAGGGGGAAACCTCTAGCGTATTTAGGCCTAGTGCATTATGTGAAGTGTCACGAATCATGATGTGCGTTGATTTAGCCATCCAAATCTGCATCCATGATCCACCCACCGTTGGTCTCTTCCAGGTGATTCCGCGAGTTTTAGCGGACCCTGGCCCCAGTTCATCGTACCCCAGGGAGCCGACCTGTGCTTCGAAGGTATCATCCGTAAACAGCTGTCCACACTCCAAACAGTTTCTCCTCAGTGCCTCGAAGTCCTGGTTGAGATACTTCACTGCCTGCGCGTTGGTACCGACTCCCTGCGCTTTCAGTCGGTTATGTTGCAGTTTGGACGCCATCCCTGCCATGCTTGTCATTCAATGGTGTAAAGTAAACCTGTTAAACTGCGTTGGCAGTGTACTACTGTCTAGCCTCGGTCCCAGGCTTACTTATCTGCGAAAAGACTACTGTCAGGCTTTTGAATAGACGAGGTGTGCTTGTGGTGTCGATCCTCCTGGCGCACAGGTTGTTGCGAGGTGACACTCAGTGACAGTCTCCACCCTCTTTTACGCACAGGTTGATCTAACTCCCTGATCTAAACCAGGCTATAATTTCCACCTCATCAAAGGAAGGTTGGATGACTTTACATAAAGTCATCCAAATGTCAGACAACTTTACCGAGAGGGGCTAGTCTGGTCAGATGCAGTCAGGGCATGACAGTTGTAACTTGTCTATGATCAGTGATGTACTGTTTATTTACAAGGTGCAGTTGTGTAGGCTTATTTTTGATGTAATTGCCTTTTCTGATTAAATAAAGATGCTAACACAATGCTGAATGCTGTATAGGTTCGTTTGTTACATGATCAAAAATGAATTAATTTCAATGAATGGCAGATTGGCAGAGGTTTCAGTTAATCTTTATTTGGTTTAGTATAGCACACAATGCAGTAGCCTATAGTCAATCTCACTTGAAGAAGAAAAACATGGACCAAGCATTTAATAGAATTGTGCAAATCAACTTTTCTCAGAAGGTTATAGGCCTGGATAAGTAGACTGACGTCCTTTTAGTTGAGCTCTTTCTTTCTTGGGACTTAGTTGATTGCCAGGCACAGCCACTGTAAAGGAGAACAAATCCATATTTAGTCTGAGAGAACTTGTCCAACAACAGCTCTAGGAGCTGGATAGACTCGATTGACTTGCAAGATTATTAATTTGTTTTATACACACCTGTGACATATCTAGTTCAATCTTCCCTGCATGACTTTCGTCCAGAGTTTGGAACATTTCTGTATGAGTAAAGTAAAACATATCACTCACATTTAGATCAACCAAGATAAGTTTATACTAGATGTAGCCTATGTGTGTTTGTTTTTGGTTGCACTTACTGAAGAGCATTTCAAGTTGGATGAGGCATCCAACAAAGCTGTCAAAATCAATGGCATAACGGGAGTCTGCATATCGATCAACAATCCCTTGTAGCACAGCACTATTGACTTGGAAACCTTATGGGAGGAAAACCCAACACAGTGATTCTCAACATATTTACTTTCAAAGACCGCGTCCACCAGTTTTTATATGCTTTAGGCCACAACCCCACTTTTTATATGATTTATTTGTTCATTTAATCTCTGGGACCCCAGTCACTTTAACATCCTCAGTAAGCTATTCATTTGACTCTGAGAAATGGAACTATGGATCTTCAAGGGTTCTTAACTTCTTTTGGTTCCATAATGGAACTTAAAATGTACCCTTAATGGGTCATTTTGTTCCATTTGTACACTATCTTTGTTACAGAACTGTAAAAGTCCATTTGGTTCATTAATATCAATAATTTACCAAAGAAACCTCTGGAACCACAGGGAGACCCAATGTTGCAATACAGTCTATTAGCACAAGGCAGGTTTCAGAGACATGGTATTAATTCCATTCATAGCGGTCAAAAGGGTGATGTATGAAGTAAATATGTAGGCTTTATGATAGACGGCCTCTCCCATGCTTGTTTGTGTTCAGAGAAATTGAATATGATCATTTGTGTACAACGGCAGCAGCTAGGCAGAAGTCCCCAAACTGGCTTATCCGGTCTGTATGCCTACTACTGTATACTGTATGTCCACCCACAAGAAAAACAGAGTCATAGCCTACCTAGCTACTGCACATTCATGTCTTCTACATACATGCTGCTGTATGGCTTGATGTTTGGTTTCCATAATTTCTGTTACTTTGTTTCTATTTTTAGACCATAATACACTTGCCCAGACAGATTCCTGTACACAGTGGTTAAAATCTCTAACCATGTCAGGAGAGAAAAAAATAACCCATGCCTCATGGATCATAATTCTGTTTTATCTCCTGGTAAAACAGTGGTATTTATCATTGAGGCAATATAATTATTACCCTACCCACAGAGTATGCCTGCCTGCCTGCCTGCCTGCCTGCCTGCCTGCCTGCCTGTCTGTTTGCATGTTGTTGTTTTTTGTAAGATAACTTGTGAGTGAATGGGGAGATGTTCATGACATTTGGAGGGAGTGATCACACAGCTGCTTTGCGGTAAAACAAATGGTGAAGGTCACAGTCACGGTTAAGGTCAAAATAGAGAATGGATGGGTAGATTTTCATGAAACCTCTAGCTGTTCTGAAGATATGATTACAATTTGGGTCAACAATGGCAAGGGTAAAGCAAGTTCACAATCGATAGAGACATACAGCAAGAGATGTTTGCACCTGTAGGTGCATTTGTTTTATTTATTTGTATTAAGCAATAGCCATTGCAAATTTAATAAAAAAATATTAATTCCTGAATTTCTTAGAATTGTTTTGTTGAAAATTGCCTACAATGACATGCGAAAAATAGGGACACTACACCAGGGAAAATGTAGTTGAATGACTGATATAACATCATTAGTGATATTGATATGTTTACCTGCTTTTGTCAGTGCACCTCTCATTTCATGGGAACTCATGGTTCCAGATTTGTCGGAGTCATGACCCTTAAAGATTTCCTGCAAATGAAAAATACCCAGGTGTATATGTATCATAGACAAGTGACAAAGGTGCATGAAACTAAACTATTTTCATCAGAAATTACATAAAATAGAACATAGCCTACCAGGTATTTTTGGATTTTCATCCAAAGCTTGTGGAATTCTATCAGTCCCAGTTTAGCACTGCCATCAGTCTTGAGCATGTTAAGTTAAATAAAATTAACTTTTTCTACGTCTGTTTAATAGGTGTTTTGATGCTGTGTATTATACATATTGTTTGTCATAATATATCTAAAGGCTAAAAAAATGAAATTCATAAGTTAAAAGTCCCACCCTTTAAAACTCTGGATAAATTCTGTATGTCTACATCGATTTACTGTTCCATGACTATTCTCAAATATTATTAGAACTAAGCACATTTGGTTGCAAGTCTTGCTAAATGATGATATGGTTTAGTCTAAAAAGAGGATACATCCAGCAGGTTCACAATGTGACGACCTGTCTCCAGGCTGAAGCCATCCGTTTGGATATCAGTCCCTGGGAGGGGGACACAGTTGTGGGGACAGTGTCATGCTCATTCCCCAGTTGATGAATAGTAAAGGCTATGGCATACATTAGGAACATTGACTCCACTTACTTACTCTTAGAGACAATTTGATTCAAAACTTGAACCAGTTCAAAGACAGATACTTCTGAATCCTGCATGGGAAAATGTGTTATTATTGTACAACGTTCAAGGTGAATTATGTTTTATTAAATTTCTTTCTTTCCTCTGCAAAACTTACCTGGCCAGCGACCTCCTTGAAGAGGCCCTTGAATAGTGGATTAACATCACTCTCAGATATTTCTGCCTGGATTTCAAATGTAATGTAACAAGTTTGAGGCATGAGTCATGGGACATTTCATATTCACCAAAATACTAGATTTAATGTTGTTAATACAACATTGGATCCATACATTCTGGTCGAGTTACACCCCATCACGTTTATTTGAGAAAATGGGAAACAAAGGCTTAAACATTAACAAGACAGACCTAAGATCTAAAAGTGTACAGTTAATATATAACGGTACAGTATATAAAGGAATATTATTATTATTATTATTATTTTATTTATTTTCCTACCTCCTCCTCCTCTATTTTAGCATCGACGTCGTCCTCCATTGGACTAAAAAGGAAAATGGACTGTTTAGGATCATTATGTTGGAAATGTTTCCATGTGACATTGCAGTTACAGGAACCCTGGGTGTATGGAATATTAGATTTGATCTAGGAAGGAACTGAAGCTGATTATGACACTTGCCCTTCGTCTAAATGCCTCTAAAGTGGGCTAAGCATTAGTTTTGCAAGCAGAGTTCTGCTGTACAGTGTGAGATCACCTTTGTTTCTCCCAGACCAATATACACAGACCAGACTGTGAAGGTTTTTGGCCACTAGATGGCTGTATTCACTAGATAGTAAGTATGTTTCATCATCATCTTGCAGCCTACTGTAATCGAGAAACAGCTCTTACCTGGTGGCAGCCTGCTTTTCTGTGAATACCCTGAGAACGAAGGTGCCTTTCCTATGAGGCTTGAAGGTTGAAGGGATAATGACATATTCTCCCGGGGGAAGTTTGTGGCGGTCACACACCTCACGCATGTTGACAAAGGTGCTCATAGCCACGAATCTCCGCCTCAGCAGGACATCTGGGCCCAGGTGGACATTGCTGCGACCTTTGTACTGAAGAGTAAAATAAGTGAGCAACGACATGCAGGATGGAAGGAAAGATCTTAATAAAAATTGTCTAAATGCACCAAATTGCATTCATAATAAATCCTAAGTTCAACAACATGAAGTAATGGTGGTTGTTTTGCATTTAGAATTTGAATGGATAAGCAAATTCAGCAGTGCTGCCATGCAAAACAGGCGATAGGCTACAAACCTCTTCTGGAACCTATACAGGAAAGAAAGACAGAAACATATATTAGGGATTTTTATTCATAATTTGAAAACATAAGGTGCAATTGGATCTTGTTAAATGTTCTTGTTAAACAATGCTGTAGTGTAAAAACCTCATAGATGGTAAAGCCAATGGTTTCAAGGTCACGGCCAAGCTTCTTGTTCCGCCGGCTGTCTTTCTGCATCAGACCCACCAGAATCGTACAGCCATCCTCCCCGTCCAGAGGGTCATCATCCACATCCTGCAGACGCACCACAAACTGTGGGTTCGAGGCGAACGTGACTGGAACACAAGGAAGATAAACCCTCAATATAATAGACCATAACTGAAGCTGCCAGGCTGGACTTGACCATTATAAGCCATAGAATAGACACAGCAAAAATCATCTTTTACTTTATCCACATGAAGTGTCCCTATATTATGGGAATGTCATAATAGGTGAAACTTTCAGTGAAAATAGGTCAACTTTCAGTGAAATTATATGTGAGCTTGTAGATCCGTTATTTGACATACAACCAAATATATAGGGTTCCACCACATACAACCTTCACCCCTTGGGGCAAACATTCAGCAAAAATAGCCGATTAGAACACAATATTTGAGCTTGTATTCGACAAAGAGATTTGCTACAGGGCCTATTAGATCCATGAGGGACACTGGTCTATTGCTACACATTAACTGCGTAAACATTGATAATGTACAGTAGCCGTGTGGCGACAAAGTAAAGAATAGCCTAATGACTTCGGTACCTACCTTGGTGATTGAGGCAACCTCCAGCAGTAGAGCCAACCCTCCACGTTCCATCAAACTCATAGTTGTTCCAGTGTCCCACCTCATCACTCATCAGTGCATCTGGGGTCAAGTTACAGATCTCAACTTTAGAGAACTGCTTGAGGAAGTCTTGATATGACATCCTTAGGAGAGGGGCGAGAAACAAGGTCGTTTAACAATTCGGATTATCTCGCCATAACTGACAGAGAACGTTGTGTTGCACCTCGAGTGTCACAATGGCCTTGGATTTACCAAAACTCTCCATCCTCAGCGACGTGATTCAGCTTGGGTTTCTCATCGTCAGAGACATCGTTCCATTCGCTGGACCTAATTGTGATGAACAGCAACACAACAACAATTGTGATGCTTCAGTTGGGAACTCAACAAAACAGCTAGCTGCTGTTGATCTATGAATTTAGTTGATTATGACATTAACTGACCCATCACTCCATGGCCCGTTCCACTCCACCTGACCCCAAGGGTTCCTGATGCGGACCAACTGAATTGGGTTGCCATAGACATGAACCTGGGAGAGAGTACAGCAATGTGCAATGTGCAATGTGTTTTGTATTGCAAAATCAGAAGATTCATAGGGTGCACCTTTATATATATTGCACAATACCCTGTCTCATGCAGTACTGTTTACCTCTTGTGCACCGGTGACGGAGTACGCATGTCCTTTGACAAGTTTACGAGATGTAACAGCCTCTGTCTCATAGGAACTGGTAATCTGAGAAAGAAAAGTGATGCAACAGAAAATGTAAACATATAGCTGAAATTGCAGTAGCCTGTGTCCTGCTGTGCTCTCAGAGAAGGAAAACAATGTAGATCTGATCCCAAAGGGAAACTGGAGCACACAATTGATTTATACTTTTTATGAGGTGTATTAGACTACTGTGTGCTTCAGTTAAAAAATAGTCGACAAACAATTAAGGTGGAAAAACGGCACTCCAAAATAAACGTGCAAGACAGTACTCAGTTTATAATTTTTAATCTGATGCATTTCTGCACAATTAAGGCCTTCATCAGAGCTAGTTGAAATTGTATTATTTTGAACTATGTTTTGTTATCTGAGCACCCACGGCCAAGGAAGGCACACAGAAGTGTACTTCAGTTTCCTTTTTGTGATCCAGATCAAAATTGGAAACCTATTTGATGATTTAAGAACCAAATGAACAATCAGTATCAAACAATTACAACAACTAGAAAACCTAAACCTACATCTATGGAGCAGCCCAGGAGGGAGCCCTGGCCCAGCGCCCTCTTGATGATTTTGAAGAGGTTTGCTGGAGCCTTGGACAACAGGTACGTTTCAGCTATCCCCCCTGTGAAGTCCTCAAAACCCTCGATGGTGGAGCCACCTATGAGAGCCTCGTAGCTTCCAATCAACCTGTTAGCCAGACCAACAGACAGTAGAAGAATCAGAAATATTCTCTTTTTTTTTTTTTTTTTTTTTTAATGCAGTGGATGAATTTGATAAACATTTCATAAAGAGTAAAAAGATTCATACTTTGCATAGGCCTTCTCCAGAAGGGCACTCCAGAACTCTGAGCCCTCAGCAGATTGAACAAACAACAGTTTCCCATCTCTGGAGGGCAATCGGTCATCAACCACCACATCCACCCAGTCACCATATTGCCAGAACTGAGGATAGATATTGTTTGAGGTGAACTATGTGATAATTTCCTGGATGTTGTAAATGGTAAATGGTATATGTACTATAAAAACATAGCATTTTGCTTTAGTGGTTAGATTAGTACAGAATTTGTTCAACCTGGAAGTGAAATATCCCAGCATAGCCATCAGTGAAGCTCTGTCCTGGAGGAACCACACGAGCTAGGATCTGCTGGTCTAGAGTCAGTGAGGCTATAGCAGCCAGAAGCCAGCAGTCACCTGCGAGGTACATGATTGCAAGTCAAATAAAAACATTGTGAAACTTTTAGTTTGCACAGTACTTCACAATATAACCAGTAAAGTACTAGCAAAGAGCCCCATTGTTACAAATAAAATGTTGTAGGATACACCGACTTTTTCTTTTTACTTTGAATCTTCCTTCTTTTTGTAATGACACAAAACATTAAACTAAGCAAAAGTCTAATAAGTTAATAAGTAAGTAAGCTAGCTAAAAGATTTCACTCAGCATTCCAAAGTAAGTAAGTATACTGGTAAGTAATTATTCCTAATTGCAGGGATACTGTTACTAGCATGTCTTTTCTTCAGTTTTCCCACATTAATTCACTGACATCTGGAATTTTGATTCACATATTTGTTTTAACAGTCTTGTAGAATGGTACAACAACAACAACAACAGTTATTTTTAAGCCAGAAAAAACAAGAATAACTGCAGGTGCTCACATTGAGATAAAAATATGACTATAGTAAAAGAAAATGTAAAGGTGTTCATACGGATCAAATGGGATCAAGACATAGAAAAAACAACAGACAATCCGGGCACTCAGGAGTAAAAAGAGGATAGTCTTTATTTAATTAAAAGGCATTTGCCAACATGTTTCGACCATGAGAGGTTTTCATTAGGGCGAAGTTATTTTCCCCATGCCAACTGAACAAAATATTTCCTCCCCCACTTCAGCAGTAGGCTACTACCTTGCAGTACTACTTATTTATTTTTTACTTACCCAGTGCACCTTGGCAAATATCTGTTCTGGTGGCCCCACCATCAATGAACTTTGGGTTGGAACACAATTCCTACAAAGTACAGAAAAGAGAAGAAACATAAACTAAATCTACTTTATTCCTGGATCTTACAAACTCATAAAATAATTAATGATACCGTTAAAGTATCACTGTCTTTTGAGTGGCTTGGCTCTCATTGCGTATACTTACCGATGGTCTTTTCCAAACTACACCCCTCGTCTTGGAAGAATATGGTCCAAGCTCATTGTAACCCAGGGATCTGCTACTAGCTGGGAAGCGATCATCCTCAAACGGCCGTCCCGTCTCCAGGCATCGCTGGCGCAGAGTCTGGAAGTCCTGTTGGGCGAACTTTAACGCCTGCTTATTGGTTCCGATGCCTTGGGCCCTCTTCTTCTGATGAGCCAGCCGCCCTGCGGTGGATGTCATCTTCTGACCCTAAGAGCCACTGAAATGTAATTTGTTTAATGTATGTAGTTATTGGACTACAGAGTTCCCTGTTTGTGAACTGAGTTCTGCTCCTTGCTCACTGATGGTTGAACAGCAAGCCTGTCTTCTTCAGTCCTTTGTTTGTCTCCAGTGATTCTCGTGCTCCCTTTTCAACCAGCTCAGGTGACAGGAGAGGGGGATGGGTGTGTAGACAGGGTGGGGTGTCTGGTGGACAGGTGAAGCAAACTGTAACCCTAAGCAAATCTACCATTGATGACCCTGACCACAGCAGGATTACAAACAAGACCACGCCTAAAAGCAAAAGACCTTAGGCTCCTGTTTCACTGAGTGTGTGCGTGCGTGCGCGCGTG
Source organism: Protomyctophum parallelum (assembly GCF_964188405.1). Taxonomy (NCBI): domain Eukaryota; kingdom Metazoa; phylum Chordata; class Actinopteri; order Myctophiformes; family Myctophidae; genus Protomyctophum; species Protomyctophum parallelum. The sequence goes on along the minus strand of NC_139704.1, from coordinate 15,899,764 downwards.
TGTGTGTGTGTGTGTGTGTGTGTGTGTGTGTGTGTGTGTGTGCGTGTGCTGTATGGACTCACAGTAGGTCAGTGTGAACACATAATAGTGATTTAGAATAGAGGTTTCACTAGTATCACTAGAGTATAGGTTTAGAAGGATATTCCTAAGAGTTAAGGGAGGGGATCATGTAGCAACTGTTTGCAGACTTAAGCAATACGGTTAATCAATATTGAAAAAACAACACTTGTTCCCTGCAGGCTATGCGCTTCAGAGCCTTCTAGATGAACAGACACATACAGTAGTCCTCCCTATGAGTGATGTTGGTGTTGTGTAAAAACAAGTAGGCAAGAGCCCACGGCCACATTCATTGTGAATGTCAAACATATAAGCTCAAATAACTAGTCAGGTGTGTCTCCTACATACTGTTATAGCTGTAAAGCGGTCTCATATTAGTTCTTGCTTTATGAAACGATATCAGAAGAAAATACACCCAACACTACACAGAAGGAAACATGCATATCACTTGCTTTGTGGCTTTTGTATTGCAGGGAATCAAATCCTCAAAACATCAATTTCCATGCAAAATTGACCCAGATTGTGATATTGACCTCTGATCTTTTCAACCCAAATATTCATCATCTCTTCAAAGCAGCCTTCAGTCCCAACATCCATTCTTGAGTTATTTTGCCAGTAGACAAACTGATAGACAAACAGAATAGGGTGAATAACACCCATCTAAATGTATTACTAGAAGGCAATGATACAGATTGGCCAGCCGGCATAGAGCGTCGCAGTCCCGCCCCCTTTCATGGCGACTGGCCCAGGAAATAATTCCCCATTCATTTTTCTCATAGACATTTCAAAAAGTATTTATTTAAAGACCTTTAACCCGATTCTAAAAACGCTTCTAAATCCTGCACTTCAAATATTTATATAGCAGCATGACATTTTTTGAATACTGTACAGAACCCCAAAACAACAACACCAAAAGGGGTTCCCGCCCAGACAGCCGCAGACAAAGCCAACTCGGATCGTGACAAATCATGACAACAAACACAATATTTTGGGCCAAACAAATAATAAAAAAGAAGAAAACAACAAAAAAGTGTTTTTTCTTCTTTTTAATTATGTGTTCGGCCCAAAATATTGTGTTTGTTGCCATGATTTGTCACGATCCGAGTTGGCTTGGTTCGAGGCTTACAGATCTTTAAATAAATACTTCTTGAAATGTTTATGGGGAACATGCATGGGGAATTATTTCCTGGTCCAGTCGTTGTCATGAAAGGGGGCAGGACTGTGACGCTCTATAAAAGGTAAGTAAGTCACTGTACCGCACTGTTGTGACGAAAAGAGAGTTGAGCCAGAAGGCAAAGCTCTCTGTTTACCGAGCGATACTACTCTCACCTATGGTCATGAAGTGTGGGTCATGACCGAAAGAATAAGGTCGCGAATACAAGTGGCCGAAATTAGTTGTGGCTGGCATCTCCCTCAGAGATAGGGTGAGAAGTCACACGAGAGAGACTCGGAGTAGAACCGCTGCTCCTTCGCCTGGAAAGGAGCCAGCTTAGGTGGTTCGGGCATCTGGTTAGGATGCCTCTCGGGCGTCTCCCTAGGGAGGTCCTCGGTGCACGTCCCACTGGGGGGAGACCCCGGGGCAGACCAAGGCACAGTTGGAGGAAACACATCGACTCACTGGCCTTGGAACGTCTCGGAATCCCCCAGGAGGAAGTCACTAATGTTGCTCTGGAGAGGCACTCTGGTGGAGCTGTTGCCCCCATGACCCGACTACGGATAAGCGGTTGAAGATGGATGGATGGATGGAAGTAGTAAGCAGTAAGTAAAGTAAGTAATAATACAGATAGTGGGAGCAAAGCTAAAATAGCTTCCACTACAGTGTAATACAAAATACTGTAATAACTCATTTAATGAAACTGTTTTAGATTTTGTTTGTTTTTAACCTTGCTCAGTGCAGCACTTTGGAACTGTCCGGGATCTGGACAGGGCCCCTCACCAGGGTCCATATATGGAGCTGACATCACAACACTCACAACATCACAACAATATTTGGGCGATCAGGGCATGCCTGACACAGAACTCCATGTACGTGTGTATGTCTGTAATCCACGTAACTCGAAAACCGTTCGCCCCACCGACCACAAAAGGCCTCTGCCCAGGCTCTGGACAGGGCCCCTGCCCAGGCTCCAAGTGGCCTGTTCTGACATCACAACACTCCATATTTGATCCAGATACAGACATCTCCATATATGGGCATAAAAGGGACACAGACAGATGGGTGGAACGGGTACTCTGACACGGGTACAACTGGTATTGCATAGCCGGTTGGGGGCATGGATCTCCAACTTCCATTGTTACCGTCTCTGGTGCTCTACAGCCGGGCACCGGTCTAGTTATCATAATGGACTTTGATGCTTCTGAATAACTTTATTGACAGTGTGAACTGACGACAACCATGGTATTTGGACTATCTTTGTAAGCTCTATTCTCAGCACAATGCTTCAGAGGTGGTCTCAACTAATAGTAGAGAGGAAGGCTGGGTCATGAAACTGTGAATAGCATGTGTTTACTGCCTTGTTTATGACCATGACACAAATGTGGCTGACTCTTTAGTGAAAGACATACTTGAGACATCTGTCAGCATTTGCTCATGCAATTTTGGACTGATTTCCACTTGTTGCACAACCTTTGTATTATTACTTTCTATTATATTAGTAATGGTAAGAATTTCTAATACTTACTGACAGTTCCAAACAAATTCACAGCTTTATAATTGATAGAGGCAGATGGTCCCGTGGGCCTGGAACTACACCCCCCACCTCTCCCCAGCACACAAATGCATGCGAGTGCTATAGGCAGAACCAGCCTACACCTACATTAAATGTCGGCTACAGTCAGCACAACTGCCTGTCTATTTGTTTATTTATAGGAAACCAAACACATTTCAGTAAATAGCACATTTTACAGACTTTACAAAACACCCATACTTTGGAATGGGAATAAATGGGGAGAACGAATTACGGTTTTGCTTCACAAAATCACACAAATTCAATCATCTTTCTATAAGTTTACACGGGGCCGGTCTGCTCAGTGGTTTGCGATCCATAGAGACCTTTTCTCAATTAGTGACCACATTTCTACATTTAAATTTTAAATGTAGAAACCTTTTTTATTTGTAGCCTATGCCCTATATGTGACCAATAGCTATTCTATTTGAAATGTTTTATTTATCTGCAGGGATGCAGGCATGACCTACATTTTACCCCATTGAAATGGTGAAGAACATCTGCACAGCTTTTGTATTTCCATGAATGAGACACAGTATTTTAGGTTGTATCAGCCAAAGGCACAACACTGTGATTGCCATTGGCAAGTTGTTAAAAACAAACAGCAAAACTAATCAATCAAAACACACACTTACTTACTGACATATAAAGGACCTTACCTTGTACATGTGCAAAGGGGACATGCAGGGACCGGGTCTTCAACAACCAGTCAGTGTAAGAGCTAGGCCCTAGCTGCTAGGGTGCTTATCAGGCCTTACGCTTACGGTATAGTGCCCTGACATGTGCCATCAACAACCAGTTGTTCTAATCTAGATGGTGAAGAAAGGGAACTTTTGAATCTTTTGAAAAATAAGGAACTGAAATCTCAGCCATACTTTATGTGTACTATACATGAAACAGGTGATGTCATGTCATCAGTATTTTAAGTATGCATTTGTCCTATCATCAACAACTGCAGTGAAGAAAAGGAACTTGAAGTCTTGAAAAATCATCATTTGACCAGCAAATAGTGAACCGAGAAAAGAAAGAAGGAAGTACAGTACAGTACATGAAACGGGTTGCTGTCACCAGTACTTTAAAAGTCCCATAAATATATTTTCATATGTCTCTATACAGTGTACTTTTTCAGGAGTCAAAAGTACAATATTGTCATTGAAAATAACTGGAGTGAAAGTCCAGTCCAGTCAAGTATTGAAAAATCTGTAGGCTACCATTTATCATTTCTGATTGGGTGGGAAGCATTTTTAGAGAAATTTAGACCTAACTGAACACTGTTTGCCTCAGCCTCAGTGCTGCACCGACAAGGTGCTGATGGAAAATGGGTTACTGTTGGTCAAAGAAGGAGACAATTTACAATTACAATTTCACATTTTACAATTTACAATTTAGGCATTTAGCAGACGCTCTTAATCCAGAGCGACTTACATTAAGCAAGAACAAAAAAGCATGGGAATACATCACATAAAAACATTTATCAAGAAACATGCGTAAGCTAAGAAAGTAACAGTGGAATATCTATATAATGAAGCTATACATATAAACTATACATCTATACTACTATGCTATACATATGTACTATGACGTGCTATGACTACATACAATCCAATTATAGTGCTGTCTACATAACATGCTATAAGTCTGTATCAAATGCTATCTAAGTCTACAGAAATGCTATCTAAGGGGGGTGGGGTAAGTGCTATGGGCCATGATGGAGTCTGAAAAGGTGGGTTTTCAGACTACGGCGGAAGATTGGGAGTGATGCTGCAGTTCTGACTGCAAGTGGGAAGTGCATTCCACAGTTTTGGAGCCAGAAGGGAGAAGAGTTTGGGACGTGTGGAGTGCTGTCCCGGCGTTTTTAGTGAGGGTACTTCCAGCTTCCCTGCGTTGGCTGATCTGAGTGCGCGGGAGGGTTTGTAGGGTTCGATCATACTTGCAAGATATGGGGGAGCCATACCTTTGGTTGCTTTGAATGCCAGCATCAGAGTTTTGTATTCTGTGCGGGCAGCGACCGGGAGCCAGTGGAGGGAGCGGAGCAGGGGGGAGACATGTGAGAAGCTGTGGCATTTTGGATCAGCTGGAGAGGTTTTCTATGCATTTTGGTGGTTTTCGGGGATATGACCCAGCTATTTTCTTTGCCCACACCGCCTTTTCTGAGAGACAGTATGTAATGTATTATGATGAATCTTTGATGATGCACAGACAGAGCCCTCTCCTGGTTAGTATTTTAACAGCAATCAAAACACAGTGTTATCATGGCATATTCCCATGTGAATTACAATGTTTTGTTGGGATATCATAAGAGCCATCTCATAATTTATAACTTATAGAACTAATTTGCCCTTATTTGCCTTTATAAAAGCCAATTAGAAACTGCTTGTGAGTTTGTGGCTTGATATTTGGCAAATAAATATGCTTTCTTTGTTAAATGTGGGCCTTTGAGAATGCAGCAGTGATTAAGCGTTAATACAAATAAATGTAACTTGACATGATCAGACAACGTGCAAATCATTATTTAAACCCTACATGGTTGACGGGAGCACGTCAGGGCTTTATACTACATTTCACTCGCTGAGAACAGCCGATTTCTGCGAAAGCTCCTCACACAATATGGTTGCTGGGGTGTAGTCATCACAGTGTTATCATTTACACATTTTACAATATATTAAGTGTAGGAGCTCAAGCAGCTGGGCTTATTGGCTGTTATTGAGTGTTGTGTAATGAGTAATTAGCAGACTAGAAACCATTTATATGTTTTCCAACAGGCTTGAAAGTATGAAACTCAATAACAGCAAGCTAATGTATAATAAATCCTTCGCTTATCTTGTCTGGACATACAATTTGACCTAATTCCTTCTGGCCATTTTGCTTCAAGTGGGCAATTTTGAAGGGAACCTGGTGAAAAGACTTGACTGCCACAGGATGTGAGCAGTACTGTTGCATCCATCATGACATCTATAAAAGGACTGGCGAGGACTGATCTGCTTGCACAAAGCATATACAGTAAGAGATGCAATCATGCACCAACAATGCCTCTGGCTGAGTGAGGTCAATGTGTCAGAGTCTCGGGAACCCAGGCATTTGAGGCAGTGACACAGGGTCACCAGTCACATCTACGTGACACGTGAGCTATTCTATATTTCCATTTTAGGTTTATTTATTTATTTAATCAATAGTTTATTTAATCGATTAGTTCTATTAACTTATCAAAATTTCAAAATTAGCAAAAAGTGGAAATGAATACTTCGTCGTCCATTGATTTGAAATGTTGGATGTGCTACACCTTTTGGGGATTCTTTTCAATTATTTTGATACCGGGCGGTAGCCTATGTATACTGCACTCCACTGAGAAAACCCACTGTTGCAAACCCATTGATGCACTGCACAACCTCTTTTTCTTATTCTATTAACTGTTGCATCCCTATGAAACCCCTGCAATCGAGCTGGTGTTCAAGGGGAAAAGGGCAAGGCAGTAGGCAGTGGGCACACCCTCAGAATTGCATCCAGCTGCAACCTTTAAAGCTAAGCTCTCTCCTTTACTTCACCATCAAATATTTGATTGAACAAACTCAGAAATACTTTCTGTTGAGTGTGTACAGTGTTACAGTATGTACATTATGTACAAGTATTTAGGTATTTCAGCATTTTCATTCTCCTCAGCTTTACAGCCTGTAACCCTGAGGAATCTGCCAGCTCGAATTTAAATGGTCCGTCTGGCGACACCAAGTTAGCTTTACAGAAGCTTTGCAGACAAGTAAGAACGACATGACGACTATTTCTCCCTCTGAGGAATGTTACAATTTGTGTTATTGCGACGGTAGGTTGCAGTTTACTATGAAAACCTTCACGAGGCGTCTCGTGACTGTCCATCACGCCTCGTGACATGCTCCATATACGTATGGCCAATACAGAATTCATTCCATATGTTTATCTGACCTCATCAATCCCTTAGATCTCCATATAGGCTATATGGCTGTAAGGCTGTATGGAGCTTTGATTGATTGATTGAAGAATGTATTAACAGATTGGAGAATTACAGTACATTTCAAGCACAACTCAATACAAAACTGTTAACTGTGGACGACACCATAAAGCATTACACTTGTTTACAATAGGGTCCACAATGTTCTCTCTAGGTCGTCCTCAGACGAGCCCTCCATCGTTGCTTCCAGTCCTCCCGGTTCTCCATACATCTGGCCAGCTCGTTGGTGTTTTGCGCTCCTGCGTCGTTCTTGAGTACATCCACATATGTTAATGTGGATGTCCTCGTGACCGGTGCCCGTGTGTCTTTGGCAGTGTCCTGCTAGTCTCATTCTCCTGGCTGATATTTTCTGGCTCACCCTTGGCATTCCATCATAGTGTGTTGAGTGCTGCACGCAGCATTCTGGTGTAGCACCCATCAAGAGACTTCTGCAGGGTTGGCTTCAGGCTCCAGCATTCACTGCCGTATAGGAGAACAGACTCTACCATTGCGTAGAAGAAGCTGAGTTTAGTTCCATACACTGGCCATGCCATTTAGGGCCCTCCATGCAAGTGCCTTCCTCACTTTCAGGTCTTGTTCGGTTGAGTTGACCCATGAGCCCAGGTACTTGAAGTCCTTGACTTCCTTCAAAGCAGTGCCTTCTGTTGTTGTCAGAGGTGGATGCTCTGATGGGATGTTATAGGTGATAACTTCAGTTTTCTTGGCATTCAGCCAGAGGCCAACCTTGGCACACTCTGATTCCAATCTGGTCAGGAGCTCCTGAGCTTGTTCCACGTGGTCAGAGAGCAAGCTGATGTCGTCCACATAGTCCAGGTCTGTCAGGACTACTGTTGGGTGTCATCTCGACCTCCTTGGTGTTATGGTGAGGCCAAGATCCTGCTCTCGTCCTTAACGCATAGTCCAGGATTATGAAGAAGAGGAAGGGGGCTAGGGTGTCCCCTTGCAGTACCCCAGCCAAGATGTTAAACTCCTCACTGTTCAATGAATCATAACATTTAGAGACGTACAAATAAACACTTCTATATAGCCATAAACAGGAAATCATCATAGAGGAGGTATAAAAGGAAAGAAAACATATACAGTGAGGGGAAAAGGGTGGGACATTATTATGTTGATCTGACCTCATCAAACCCTGTACACCCAAGACACGGAATGGATCATCACCTATAGATCTGCATATATGGAGCCGGCCAGCAACTTTACATCTGAACTCACGGACAACAGATTAATAGTTTAACTCCTGCTTCTTAACTGTGCCGTCTTAAGAAGCTCTGTTGTTTCAGCGTGACCTCGCTTCTCGCCCTCAGGGTGTCTTATTGGTAATGATTAAAAATGTAGGTAACAGTGTTTTAATAATATTGCAGTGTCCCAGGGTGCACATTGGAGAGGGTAGGGATTTCCCAGAACGTTTCATGGCACACGTTGCACACATTATTGCAATTTAATTTACATATAGGCTCTATGGGCATGTTAAGTTTGTGACGTGACGGTCACCATCCATCGACCACTCAACATGTTTGTGACACATTTGTGACACCCACCATCGTCCACAACAAGGCAATTTTAATATAGGATAGGATAGAATATATAGGATACCATTTATGTTGTGTTATCATGAGGAGGGCTATACCATTATGAGAGTGTGTGTGTGTGTGTGTGTGTGTGTGTGTGTGTGTGTGTGTGTGTGTGTGTGTGTGTGTGTGTGTGTGTGTGTGTGTGTGAATGGGAGGATCTGCATGGGGTTCAATACTAATACTAATAATTTTATGGGAGGAACTGCATGGGGTAACATTGATCTGGCTCCAGTGCATCAGATATAACGGTAATTTTCCCTTTCCAGTAAACAGCTTACAGTGGAATGCAAGGCCTGCTATTGGCCCAACCCCCTTTGGGCTGGGCTAGCTGGCTTTCCCGCAGTGTACACTCTCGTCCACTGCACCACTGTCTGTAGCCACTATACTGCACACTGATTTATGACATTATTACACTCCAACTCGTCAGAGAGAGCCGGAAGTTCCCTTCAGATTGGTGAGTGTTGTCATTATTTATTTTGTCATCTAAAGAGTATAGAATAATAGGCCGTGAAGGTATAATACTGTAGTTAACGGTGCGCTTTTCGAAGCAGCCTGTCATTCATTTACACCTCCCCCTAGCTTACGTTTTCTGCATACGTAACGCTACCAGGCTGAACACTTTCAACTGATGTCATGTCATATATACTGACAAGTTACAAAATACTAACTTATGAATGATACATGTATTGTGATATATGTGTGCCGGTTTGTCTCTATTGTATTGTATGTATTGTATTGTATTATAAATCTCTGAATTCCATTCCACTGCTGGGATAAGTAGTGCCGCAAGTTCGCAAATAAAAGGACCGTCCTTTAGACTTAGGAATAGAACAGGTGCTATAAAGTAGCTATTTGAGCCCACGCCTCTTTGTATCAAACATGGTGCCTTTGATGATAGCTGCAGAGAAATGTTACAGGCAGACATAGATACCATCAAACAATACTAGCTCGAGTCTCTGCGCCCATAGCGTTAGAAGGAATACACAGTGGAACCAAGCTTTTCTGTTACCACTGTGCTATTTCTTTGCAAACTGTTAATAAAGTATTCAATCAATCGAAAAACTCCTTCCAACGCTATGGGCCAGAGAGCTAACAACATACCAACAGCGTGGGTCAGTCCCTCGGACTCCCTCCCTCTTGTTTTCACTTTATTGGGGAAACGGGACACCACCATGCAGTAGGCCTTGCAGTATTGTACTGTCGGGGAAGCTAGTTGTGTTGTCACTGGCGTTTTGTTGAGGTTGTAATACTGTGGATGACTTCACTATAGGACTGCGTGGATCAGCTTTTCTATGAACACGAAATAAAGAGGCACCGTTTCGTCACCAGCCGCTTGCTCGCTCTTCCACACAGCCTATGTGGCCCCAGACAGACAGGGGGGGGGGGGGGGGCATTCATGTAAATACAAGAATAAAAAACACTGGGCTCGGGGACCAACGTCCTTGGCTATAGAATTTGCAGGCCTATGTACAGTATTTTTGATGAATTGAACATGGTGGACCCTCTTGTAAACAAGTGTAATGCTTAATTGGGTCGTCCACTCACAGTTAACAGTCTTTGTATTGAGTTTGTGCTTGAAATGTACTGTAATTCTGCAAACTGTTAATAAATATTTCAATCAATCAATCACACACACACACACACACACACACACACTCACACTCACACTCACACTCACACTCACACTCACACTCACACACACACACACACACACACGGCACCACAGTGGACAGAGCTTACATGTTTTATTCAATCATTCACTCACTCACTCATTCATTAATTCACTCATTCATTCATTTTCAGTCACAGAGTCAGTCCATCTCTCACTGTGTCCTCCCTGCAGAATGCTTCCTATAGAAACTTGCTAATTAAAATTCCTTTCATGTGCGGTGGACCATGTTGCTTGCTGTAAACTTAACCAGACTGTGGTAGTTCACTTCTCAGAGGTATTTCACTGTTAAACATTACACCGACTTAACAGCCAGACTGCTGTCCAGTTGTAAAACGACATTTAACTTCTTCTTCTTTTTCTTCTTGCAAAACTAAATACATGGTCAATTATCTGGTGAACTGACTAAAAGTTCCTAATGAGAGTTCTTCTCTCTCAGCAAAAAGCAAGTGCACCCTGCCAGCAGCAGCACTCAGAGAGGAGAGAGGGACTGTTAGGGGAAACTCTAAACTCCCCCAGTGTCTGCTTTCTTTCTTCTCACAACACCAAAGCTTGTTTGAACAGTTTCTGTACACTGTAAAGAAATTGTGGTCCTGTAGTGTAGAGCAGTGCATGGTTCCCAAACCTTTCAGCCCGTGACCCAAATAAAAAAACAGAAATGAGATATTCGCCCCGGGAAGTGAGAACCATGGCTATTTTCACTACTTCTTAAATATTTGTTCTAATTTCTATTTCTCTTTAATTTCTTCATGACATTACTGACATTACCGGTTGGGACCCACAAATGGGTCCCGACCCACTGTTTGGGAACCAGTGCTGTAGAGGCTATAAGACATAATGATAAATATATGTTCACAGCACTTCTGAAGTATGGTATTTTAAGAAAGTCCTATATCAATGCCAACTATGTTTTTCTTATTCCCTCAGCTTGCTCATAGACACAAGGTATCATGTTTGAGTTATAAATCTATGGTGGTGTGCTTACTCTGGCTCATATACTGCTGAATCACCTGCTGTCTATAATCTGTATTTATACACATAACAGTTCTGTTGGGCTTTTATATTTGCCTGCATAAATTTTTAGCATGCTTACTGTAAATACAATTTTAGTCTCCCCTCCCCATTACAACACAAAAATAAATAAGACGCTACAACGGTTGATAGCTTCAAGTATAGTATAGTCAAGAACAGTAGTACATGTGTTAATGCTTCATCGGTTTGCTATTAATTTATATAACTTGCCTTTGGTTTAACATGGCAAAGTGGAAGATTTGTGTTTGGATAATTTGTGCTAAATGCAGGTTGCTGATCTCCTCTGCCATGAATAAGTGCAAACTCCTCACTGATGTGTCAGTCAGACCAGATTAGTAGAAGCCAGATCCAGTCCATGATGATGATCAGCAGGGGCAAAAGATAAAAATAATTTGGAATGGATTTCTGAAGACATAATAACATAGAAATCACCCTGTAGTGAACCCAGCATGACACCAACTCAACATGACGGCCGTGCTTCTGGACTTTAGACTAGCGTAGTAGCGTGTGCTGCTGTTTAGCATGTTGCTATTTATAGTTGTTGGTACCATCCACACCCACCCTGCCTTGTATTTTTATCTTGCACCAGTATGAATCCAGCGGGAGGGATCTCTGCAAGCATATACGCCAACAGGCTACGAGCGGAGGGCATGGGATCCAATGAGAGGGCGCTGCCCTTCTCCAACCAGGACTACGAGGCACTGAAGCAGGAATGTCTGGAGTCTGGGTGCCTGTTTGAAGACCCCTGCTTCCCGGCAGAGGCTCCATCCCTGGGCTTCAAGGAATTGGCCCCCAACTCCTCCAAAACCAGGGACGTGGAATGGATGAGGCCCACGGTAAAGAGTTAACCACTTAAACCCTCTATACTTGGTGAATTGGACTTCAGAATCAGACACACCATCACTATCACATCACAGGTTTACAGGTGTAAAACAGTCGGTGAAATTAGTTTTTTGTGCGCAAGCTCCATCATTTTGATTGTTTCCAGGGGGGCAAGGGAAGGACTCTTAGGCCCAAACCACACCAGCTGCAACTCCTTGCAACTGCCATTGGGAATAATGGTGGCAAGTAGTTGCATGTTGCAAGGAGTTGCCTGGCGACCCTCTTTTGTGGTTAGGGCTGAAGTCTACACCAAATCTCTTCACCAAAAATAAACGATCTACAAGCTCACTGCGTGATGCGTTGCGAGTTTGTAGATCCGCTCTTTTTAGCTAATGTTCCCCCCCCAGAATATGGATGCTGGGGTTCAAGTGATTTTCAGTTCACTGATCAATTTAACAAAAGGAGAGCCGGTGGCACCCTCCCCCGTAGGATTTCTGCTTTAATAATCTGTCTGGGATTAATCTCTCTATCATTGATGCATACTACTCACTGAACAATTTATAAATTACGTTTTCATCTTAACAGATTTGTCTGTGGAATTCATATTTCTATCCAAATGAGACATGATTATTTTGTGTGCACACATGTATGAAGTTGCCCTTCAAGAAACACAACCCATCAAAACTTGTGTGTACACAGTAAAATGAAGTGATAAATGAAACAATTGAACCCATTTGGACTATACTTTACTACTACTGGCACTTTACTTGGACTCTTAAGGGTCCACTTTACTTGGACTACTAAAATGTACAGGACAGATGCATAGGATGCAACATCTGAGTAGGCATGACTTACTTACTCCTCTTCGTCCCCAATGGGACATAAGGCTTCAATGAGCACTCTCCATTGCATCCGATCCCTGGCAGCATGTTGCGCCTCTCCCCAGGACATGAACCCTAGTCAATTCAATTCAATTCAATTCAATTTTATTATAGTGTCAAATCACAACGAGTTGTCTCAAGACACTTTACAACCAACAAAGATCCACCCAGAGCAAGCAATATTGCGAATTTGCGACAATGGTAACGAAAAACTCCCCTTTAGGAGAGGAGAAACGTCAGGCAGAACCCGACTTTGGGGTGGGCGGCCATCTGCCTCGACCGTGTCGAACCCTAGTCAATCAACAACTGAGTGAGTGGTCAAATAAAACCACCCAGATTTGGCCTAATTGCTACAAAGTAACTAGGATTAGCGGGCAGACATCAAATGTAGCATCTGTCTAAATAGAATATTGTTCTCAGCATCCATGGACATGTAATCATCATTAATCTATCTAATCTAACACATTGCACATTCATCTGTAATAGCACAGCTAGCATCAATCTAAATAGGCAACAACTACTGATACAAATAAGTAGTGCTGCTGGGGGTAGGTGGTGTTTTGACACTCAGGGTTAAATCAATCAACACTGAGGTATTTGCTGGGTGCGACGTGCTTTTCACATCAACAGACTTGTTGATGTCAAAGGCACTCAGTTTACTTCAGGCCAGTTGTCTTTAGTCTGCATATAAACATGCCAGGCAGTCACATGCATACCTATAGAGCTGGGACCATGTCTGGGGCTGAACAGGACAAGTAGGGACAGGAACGTCTTAGTCTCCAGACCACTGCAGCTGTTGGTCCGTGCCTAGCCATGGTTCATGACTCTCGTATTCATACGAGAGTCATGAAGAAACTTCACCCTGTTTTTTGCGCTCGCTGCATTTACAAGATTTCCGTATATATACACATTCAGATTTCAAATATAAAGTACTCACAATTTGTCCCACGGGTGTTAGTTAGTTGCAGCTCCAGCGATTAGAATTTCTGCATCCCGCGTTGTTTAATAAAAAGCATTTTTATCCGAGGTGTTATTTTGCCATTGGCTTTCAACTACGCGCCCCTATCGGTCGGGAGGAGGGTGGCACTCGGTGTGTTCGATATAGGTACGCTGACCGCCCTGCCAATACAGACTAATAGGCGAGTGCGCTCCCGGTGTGCAACTGTGGATTTCCCAAACGAACCCCGTTTGAAAAAAGTAGCTGGGGAGCTCGGACAAAAATGCTTTTTATTAAACAACGCGGGACGCAGCAATTCTAATCGCTGGTGCTGCTACTAACTAACACCCGTGGGACACTTTGTGAGTTACCCAGGGGGCAAAGGGGGTTGACCTGCATTTGCCATGACCTCAAAGGTTGTCCACCAGAAATAGTATCTATGACCCCGTAGGATCACAACCTATATGGACAACCCGGTCAATTTTTAGCTGGAAGTCCAATATGGCCGCCGCAATATTGGCCCCTATTAGTTATAATGGGGGGTGAATAGGGCAACATTTTAAACCAAAACCAAAATCCACGAAACTTCTCAGGTTGATCAATGATATAAATATGAACATTCTTTGTATTGAAAGTTTCCATGAATTTAAATATGGCCGCCACAATACTATTTCTGGTGGACAACCTTTGAGGTCATGGCAAATGCAGGTTTCCTAAAAAAAAGGGTGGTTTGCCCCCTGGGTAAGTACTTTATATTTGAAATCTGAATGTTTATATATACGGAAATCTTGTAAATGCAGCGAGCGCAAAAAACAGGGCAAAGTTTCTGCATGACTGTCATGATAATCATCATGGCAGTCATGTTCCAGGGCTAGTCTGTGCCATTCTCTGACCACTCGTCCACTCCCTATCATATTTGATTACTTCACTTGATTTCGTTTCAATAACACATTGTCAATATACAGCACAGTATACTGTAGAATGTAGATGGAGAACAGCGTTTGGTGTGTTTGTTATTATTAGTTGAGCCGCTGCAAAGCAGTGAGTGCAAAACTATTGTAAATGAGGCTGTCTATTTCAGTGTGTGTGTGTGTGTGTGTCACTGTCTGCAATTTTGACCACCAGATGGTGCTGCAAACACAGCTCGAATATAGTATGCACACACATTTCTAGGCTGCCTTGTTTGATTATTAGCTATTCATTTCGCCATTGCTGTTGAGCCCTTTGGAGGTGTCGCGGGCCTGTCATCAAAACACCTATGAAGGAGGGTGCCCAGTTCTGTCTAAGGGATTGTACTATCTAGTGAAGTGAAGTCCTATAAGATCAAATGTTCATTTACAGTTGAATGGTGGATGCTGCTAGGTAGTTGGTTATTATGTAGGTCATTCCTAAAACATAGGGAATTATTATAATACTGTGTAAATTAAATTAGAATTACGTATAATTGTGAAAATGAGAATTCAAGTATGCTAAATGTAATCAGTATACTTTCATTTGTGTGTAGGAGCTGACAGATGACCCTCAGTTCATCCTGGGCGGGGCTACCAGAACAGACATCTGTCAGGGAGCACTAGGTGAGTTCTGATAGGCTAAATCAGTTGGAAAAGGTTAACACACTGGAAGTGCTCTGGTCGATCGATGGAGAGATAATGTAAAAGCTTGCTGAAAACGACAGAATTGGAAAAACATCTGGTTTGAAATGAAGGCAGTGAATGCTGATTCTTTGAGATGCTTTCCCCACTCATCTTAGTGCTATAATTGAATCATGGTGAACCGAAAACTAGATTATGTAGAGTGACATAGGAAATGATTGCCCCCTCTTTGTTTGGAAAATGGATCCTTCTGGATACAGTGACTGATACTTACGCTTACCATTGTTAACACAAAAAAACTGTGTTAACAACCTGCTACATTCTTTATCTCCTTGTCATAATGATGATCTGATCATCTTTCTCTCTCTCTTTCTGATTCCTTTGCGGATTGACAGGTGACTGTTGGCTGCTTGCAGCCATTGCTTCCCTCACCCTGAATGAGAGGCTTCTTCATCGAGTCGTCCCACACGGCCAGTCCTTCCAAGAGGATTACGCTGGAATCTTCCACTTCCAAGTACTTAATATAACAGTCTCCTGGCAATGAAACGAGCAGGAAGCTAATACTTATGTATTTGAATAATGTTTGAATATTATAATTTGATTATTATTTTGTGTTGCAGTTCTGGCAGTTTGGAGAGTGGGTTGACGTTGTGATTGACGACAGATTGCCGGTCAAAGACGGAGAGCTCATGTTTGTTCACTCTGCTGAGGGCAATGAATTCTGGAGTGCTCTGCTGGAGAAGGCATATTCCAAGTATGTATTTAAAGGCTCCACCCAACTGTTGAATTATTCAGTGCTAGTCCTTCTTCCTCCAGCTATAAAACGGAAAGCCACCCTCCCAGCAGACACATTCACAAGCACTCTGACTGATGCCTTTAAAAATGAACTACGGTATGTGTGTATTATGTGGTTGCAGGCTGAATGGCTCCTATGAGGCTCTGTCAGGAGGCAGCACCACTGAAGGGTTTGAGGACTTCACCGGGGGAGTGTCAGAGATGTATGAGCTCCGCAAAGCGCCCAAAGACCTGTACAAGATCATTAGCAAAGCCCTGGAGAGAGGCTCGCTGCTGGGCTGTTCGATCGATGTAAGTGCTGGGCCTACGGGCAAACCACCACGGCCCCATCAATACAACAATGCTCTTCAGTTTTTGAAATGCTGAGCATTACCGAAAGCATTTCCAATTAATTTGTCTCACAAATAGGGCTGGGCAATATATCAATATTATATCGATATCGTCCAGATATGAGACAAGATATTGCCGAGTATTTTGGATATTTGTTGATACTACTGTGAGTTATGGATGCACTAAACAATGTTTCATTGTATGTCTCATACAGTGACAAATAAAGATATTATCTTATCATATTGCTCAGCCCTACTCTCAGGCCCCTTTTCCACTGGTTGGTTCCCAATGGGAACCGGTTCAGTTCTTTTTGGTTTTTAGTCCATGAGCCAGAGCTCCAAAATTGAAATGTTAATTATGAATTGAGTGGGCAAAACCATACCTATATTAGATTGTTATCACCATGAAACTTCCCCAATTGAGTACTTACACGAAGACAATGATTTATTGTATTACAAATTTTACATTTTTTAATATGCAAATGAGGCATTATGTAGGAAAATATGCAAAATAATCGAAAATATGAAAAAGCTACTACTGTGGAAGGGTTATCATGTATTTATTTACCTGTATTGATCCTATAAACAATTTAATATAGTGTATAGTTCGTCCACAAATGTTGGACCTCTGGCTCATGGACTAAAAACCAAAAAGAACTGAACCGGTTCCCACTGGGAACCAACCGGTGGAAAAGGGGTCTCAGATCATTCTTATTGAAATGCACTGACCATGTTTTCACGTAAATACAGATCACCAGTGCCTTTGATATGGAGGCAGTGACATTCAAGAAGCTTGTGAAGGGCCACGCTTACTCACTTACTGCTGTCAAGCAGGTCTGTGTTTTCTTGTTGATCTATCCACATTAGTTTATGTACAGTAGACAGTATGTTATCTGTGAGGCCATGCCCCTCAACTCCACTGTGCTATGTAGGTAGAATTCCGTGGTCACACAGAAAGGCTGATCAGAGTGCGTAACCCCTGGGGACAGGTGGAGTGGACTGGTGCCTGGAGTGACAAGTGAGCCTGGAGATCCAAACATTGCCTACAGCAAAATCACTTACTAGATCCATTTGATAGTCTATTGATTGATTTTATAACCACTCAAACTGCTCTTATCTGTCTCGTTGTTCAGCTCCCCTGAATGGGATGAGATTGACCCATCGGAACGGGAAGATCTGCATCTTCAAATGGAAGACGGGGAGTTTTGGTAAGATCTCTAAAACTTCCTAAAATGTTCCATCCATGTTATATTCCGCTGTTGTCATAAAATAGGATATGTACTCTTGTTAATCCAGGATGTCCTTCAATGAGTTCTTGAGGCAGTTTTCCCGTCTGGAGATCTGTAACCTGACTCCAGATGTTCTGGATCAGGACAGTGTGAAGCACTGGAACACTATCAAGTTCTACGGCACGTGGAGGAGAGGCAGCACTGCTGGGGGATGCAGGAATAATCCCAGTGAGTCCCAAGAACATTTTAACAAGTTAACAAAATGCTCAAATATAACAACTAAATAGCCTAGATCTTTTTTTTCTTTTTTGATAAATATCAATAAATAATTGTCTCCACCAGGCCGAAGGCATGGGGGGAGAGTATGTTTTGCACTCCGTCCGTCCGTCCGTCCGTCCGTGTGTGTGTGTGTGTGTGTGTCCGTCCGTCCGTCTGTCCGTGTGTCCGTGAGCAGCTAATCTCGGCCACCGTTAACCCGGTCGATGCCAAATTTTGCACACACACTCCCTGGATGCCAACGATGAACCTCTGCCCCAAGATTTCCAGAACGGCCTGTTATAGCGCCACCAGGAGGCCGCTTTGTGCAAAACAAGTTTTTGCACAGTACACCTACAGATTTTGTCCAAACATCGCAAATTGGTACACAGTCTCTCTAGAGCCATTCAACGAAACGGGTCTTTCAGATTTCTCAGACTCCATCCTGATTGGTTAAGATTGGCTTCCAAAGTTCACAGGAGTGCTCAGTTTCAAACAAAATGCTGCAAATCATGAACACATTGCGTGATTTCCGTGAAATTGTGCACGCACATTCCCACTAGGCTGAGGAAGAAATGCCACATGAACAATTTCAACTCAGCCTCAAGGTGGCGCTATTACTGGCCGAAATGTGTTTTACCTCTAATTTACTTTTGTTGCCCTTTCATCCAACCACCAGATGAAGGCAAGCTGCAATGTCCTACATTCCTATCCTGGTGGAGACCTGTGCCCAGAAGGGCATTTTATGCTCATTGTTGTTCTTCGCATGGGCACTATAGGCCTATTTATTTTTTATATATTATCATTGTCATAAAATCTGGGAGATTGTCAAAATAGCTTCCATCATATGAATATAGTCAATTACAGGCATAAATTTAGTATATTGTTGTTCACTGATTGTTACTGCAAGCAACACATGGTCAAACTCAAATGGGTCATCTGCACTCTGCACAGACACGTTTTGGATCAACCCCCAGTATAAGATCACTCTGCTGGAGGAGGATGATGACCCAGAAGATGATGAGGTAGCATGCAGTTTCCTGGTGGCTCTTATGCAGAAGGACAGGCGGAGATATCGGCGCCATGGCCAGGATATGCACACCATTGGCTTTGCCATCTATGATGTGAGAGCAGGGCAGGAAAAAAAACATTTCTAAATTCATATTGTTCATTCTTCACCACTACTGAAATATAACCTCTGCTCATGCAAGTAATGTTTTTTTCCCGTCCTTTTTTATCTTTTTGTGCAGATCCCAGACGAAGTATGGCTTAACACCAAATACCACCACTACAGAGACTGCACAACAGCATTATGATTAATATACTGAGAGAATTTTTGTTGTTTTCTATTGCCACTGATGTGTAAGAGTTTCCAACACCAGTTTTGTCATGTAATCCCTCAGTACAAGGGCTGCCAGAGTGTCCACCTCAAGAAGGATTTCTTTCTGACACACTCATCCTGTGCTCGCTCTGATACCTTCATCAACCTGCGAGAGGTGAGCACGCGTCTCCGTCTGCCCCCGGGGGAGTATCTCATCGTCCCATCCACTTTCGAGGCCAGTCAAGAGGCCGACTTTGTCCTCAGAGTCTTCACTGAGAAGCAGTCCGAAACACAGTATGTGGCCATTATTGTCATTAGCTGGATCAGTGGATATGCATGTTCGTACCTTTGGCTTATATCAATACGTGTTTTTCCTTTGCAGAGAAATGGATGATGAAATCGGTGCTGACTTGGAAGATGAGGTAGTCTTCTGGAAGTTCTTGAGCCAGACGTGATGATAATGACATTGTAACTTAGTCATTTAGCCATATATAATTTACTTAATTGTACGATGATAGCTAATCTACAAGCTCCAAGCTTGCAGATCCACTATTCTCACTATTTTAAAACCTTTTCTTGCCATGCGCAAAATAGGAATGCTAGGGTTTAAGTGGTTAAATGATCAGCATCGTACCCCAATGCATCACATCTCCATTGCTTGTTTTCCCACAGGAAGAAATATCTGAGGATGATATCGATGACTCTTTTAAGTCCATGTTTGCTCAGTTAGCTGGTGAGGTAAGTTTCCAGCCACAGGAAATCATACTTAACCCATATAGGACTGAGGCAGATTATAAAATCCTTCCAAATGTTTTCTGAAAAACAATTATGCTGCTACTGTATATAGCGACAAGAACCCCAAAATGGGTTCCTGTCTTGAAGGGTAAAACACCAAAGATCTATACAACTCTTTTCCAACGTTTTTAAACATTTGTATATTTTCTCATGTTCTTTTCAGGATATGGAGATATCGGTGTATGAGCTCAGGACCATTCTGAACAGAGTGGTGACTCGACGTGAGTGAGATATATTTGTTTATAATTCGGAAAGTTAACACATCAGTATTACTTTCCATTCACTGTTAATGTATTTACTGACAGCACATGTTCTGTCATTGTGTAAAACAATGTACCATAGCCTGAATTGGTTCAACTGTCAGATAAATTATTTTTGTCATTTCAGACAAAGATCTGAAGACTGATGGATTCAGTTTGGAGTCCTGTAGGACTATGGTCAATCTCATGGATGTATCCTCTTGTCAGTCATGAATAATATAAAGGGAGAAATATCAGTATAGTATCATAGTAAGTTAGTGACAATCTCTAAGAGTAATTTCACACCTTGACTCAGTTATTCCCAGAAAGACGGCAGTGCACGTTTAGGCCTGGTGGAGTTTCAGCTCCTCTGGAATAGGATCCGAAAGTGGCTGGTAAGAGTTTGTTTGGATATTAGTGAACATTGTACAGTTTTACTTGTACATCTGGAGTTTATTTTAATTTCTTTCCATCTCTGTCTCTTTTTGCAGGGTGTTTTTAGACAGTTTGACCTCGACAAATCAGGGGCCATGAGCTCGTATGAAATGCGTCTTGCTGTGGAGGCAGCAGGTACAATATTTGAGAGAATATCTATGCACGCAAATTACATACACACAAACAAGCCATTGTAACTTCCGATCTCTTTCTATGAAGGTTTTAAACTGAACAACAGACTGAACCAGCTTCTGGTGGCACGGTATGCTGAGAATGAAGTCATTGACTTTGACAACTTCATTTGCTGCTTGGTCAAACTTGAAGCCATGTTCAGTGAGTACTCTTCCTCTACAGTATAAGTGATGTCCATGTATTCATAAATAAACAAAATGGTGATATTCCCCTGATCATAAATCACAAACGGCAGACGTTTGCATACTGTACTATACTGTATGAAGACATACTTTTACATATTCATTTCATTTTACTTTCAACAGGATCTTTCCAGCAGCTAGATAAAGGAGAAGGCATGGCTGAAATGAACATCACAGAAGTGAGTTCTGTATCAAAATTACATTATTTGATATGCGGTTCAACCATCTATTGTTGCTAGAGAAGGAATAGCTTGTCAGGTGTGTTCACCTCACCACTAGAAAATGTGAAACTATAATATGATCAGTTATGTTGTTTTGCGCAGGAAAATGGTCACATGGTCCACCAAAGCTGGAACATTAAAAAAACCTGTGTTATTTACAGCCTGTCAGCATGTTGTTCATCCATTTTACCAATTCCTGTGATTTTCCCCAACATTCTAGTGGCTATACATTACCATGTGTGGTTGAAGAGGTCCTTTTTACCAGAGATGTACAGAAAATCTAGAGCGTCTGCGTGTGCCATGGAGCCGGAGCCCTGAACACCTTCAGCCTTAGTGTCCTGTTGATTACCGATCCTTTACACACACACCTCAATAAATGTATACAACGGTAAGAGCTGTGTAATATAGAATACGACCAAGCTAATTACCTCTCCCCCAAATCTTGGGTTTGCTATGCAAAAGATGTAAAAAAGCAGAGTTGCTATGCTGCAATCATCTTCACTATGATGCACCCACACACACCTGTCAACTCTTGATGTAAACGGCATGGGTCAACGCATGATAGATAACTGCTTATGTACATACTGTAGTATCAGAACTTTGTATTGCCCCACATGCTCGTAAACAAATGGGAGAAAGAAATAGACGGTTTATTCATTCTTTGACATGTAGATTAATTTGTTACTGCAGTGGTTCGGATTATACCTAATTTGTTATGTAGCATTTTTACTTTGCAAGTTTTTTTTTAACACCAATATTTCAATGTTCAACCAGTAGGTGGCAGTGCAGATGTTGTAGAAAATCTCTGATTTGCCTCAAATATACTGTAGAAGTGAAGTTTTCCCCTGAATTGAACTTGAAGTCAAGAACATTACCTGAAATTAGTAGATTTGTAATGTTACAATTGTTCAATTCAGGGATACGGTTAGTGAAGTTTAATTTGTAATTCAAGTAGTGAGCTTCAGTTTAGACCACCAGTGTTATTAACAGGTGTGAATGTGAAATATGTAAGCCTTGCTCCTTAATCATAGCACCATGTGATTGTCAAGACACTGGGGAATGCCATTACTGTGTGTATGGTGTTTTTGAATGTATGTTGTGCCTTCAATAAATGTTATCCCTAAAGCGTTTATTGGTATGTTGCATTCAATTTCTTGCTGTCCATAGTGCAAGAAAAATCACACTCATGAAGTGAGGGGCACTCTTATCATACATCACATTCCGGCCAATCACTTTTGGCATCACATTCTGTGCTTAGTAGGGATGTTCCGATGAGAGAATTTGGCCGATATCGATATAATTTATTGCCAATATGGCCTATGTCGATTATGATTTAATTCTGTATTAAACAAATATTTGGGCCATTCTGAAAAAGGCAGAATTTGAAAAAAAGCAATGCCTCTTTATTCCAAAACTAGGGATGCAGTTATTGAAATGTTGGCTCATATCCCAACAAACAGCTTGAATATAGTATATATTTTTTTATGTTCCAACTATTGACTCTTTCGAAAGCTTCCCCAGAAAACACCGATATAATTTGCAGCCTTCATCACAAAAGGCTTTTAATTTATTTTTCAAAATATAATTAAATATCTGCTATATCGATAGTATACAGATTTCCAATTAATTGGTTTAAGGCCAATATCGGCCGATACCGATGTGTTTGCCGATTAATCTCCCATCACTAGTGCTCAGCAAATCAAATCAAATGGGGTACACAAACACACAAAGCAAACATGAGGATGACTGCTTTTTTCGGTTATTTGTGGTAGAACTCATGACTTGCACTCACTGTAAACTTTTATATTTATTGTAAGCATCAATGATGCATTGCATCCTAAAGAGTGAAATGGGACAGTCATCTTACCCACATAATGGAATAATTATTCATTCCTCCCCAAAATACACTGTTTTGTGCACTGCAAGCACATGAAGTGGGAAGCAATTTTACATATTGAGGACAGTGACCAAAGCCAAAGATTATGAACAGTTGAACACAGTACCACTTTATAGAGAACAAATGTAATTGGTTGAAAAATGTACAGTCCAATAAAAAATAAAAACTCAAAAGATGCAGTAGAACTTATTTTATTAGACTAAGAACTGACAGCGTTCTACAAGCTGGTGTGCCACAGGAAACTGAAGACGACCACCGGGACTTTCTTCAAGGGGAGTCTCTTTTTTGCAGAGCCTGGGTTTCGATGGGTGCTGATGGGACGCTTGTTTTACAGCACCAGCTACTACCGTACTAGAGGGCCTCACAAAAACTATGCCTGAACCTAACCCTAGAAAACCTATGCCTGGCCTGGGCCGTGGCTCAGCGGTCCAGGCACCTTGGCCGGTAGTCCGAGTCTGGCAGTGTGCTGGAGGTTCGACTCCCGATCCCGACTGCATGTCACTCCCCGATTTCTCTGCCCCATTTCCTGTCTGTCCCTCTATAATAAAAAAACCCACCTATGCCTAAACCCAACGTTAACCTGTAAAACAAGCTCCCCCTCAGCGACCATCGACAAAAAAAAAGTCTCCCCTGCTTCAAGACCTTACCGTCACCATCAACGCCAAGCTCTTCAGCTGGATAATAAAGCAGTCCATGACACTGTCACTATACAAATGTATTAGCAATGGCAAGCAGTTTGGAGTAGTCTCCTTCCATTTTACGCAGATGTGTAGGTAGGGGGACTTTAATTCTTGTTCCTGTAGGGTTGCCATTGTCCTCTATTAGGACAACATTGTTCGAATCAAAACGTGGAGTCATGCGGTCTCCAGGCATCTTGTGTCCAACAATAAGTGCCTTCTTCTTCTGTCCTCTGATGGCGAGCAAAACTTTGTCACCGACTTTCCCCACCCCATTTTTGGTGTAGACATGGATGACTCTTGGTGCACGATGATATGAATGGCTTCCAAGCGTGCTGTTATCCACAACTCGTACTCTTGTCATCTTCTGTATGGCTGCTGCAACTGCGGACACACTGCAGGACAAAACTTATATTAGCCAATAGCTACTGGCAATCAAACACACAATACGAAACTTATATTATCGCTTCCCCTGCTGACAATCTACTATGCAAATACTGGTAACTAAATACACAATATGGAGTCCAGAAATCAAGATGTTACAATCAGACTTAGTTCTCGTAGATCCGCCTTTTTTGTCAGAAGTGACAGTGAGTAATTTTTAAGCACAGATGTGAATCTGACATCGGCTCCACAAATGTAAACTCATTATCTACAACTGTAGAATAATGTAGCATACTACATACATAGATATGTAATAAAGATATGTAATACATACATAGATACTTGAGGAGAAAAGATCAGTGGTGTGACAATGCTGTAAATTAGTTTGTAAAGAGCAAAACAATCTTGCCAAACACATCAATTTGATACACTATATTTTCGCTGCCCAGGTATGTATTTAGTTAGCCCCTTTCGGGACCCTACGTAAAACTTTTTTGATATTTTGTTGAGTTTTACGTTGGGTCCCTGCTCGCTACTGTACTTTCGTATGGAAATTCCTATATGCGGATATGGAGATTCTCTCTAAAATAGGCCCCGCGGCATGTGACGCCATTATTTTCCTTGAGTTATTCTGAATTCGGTAACTTTAAGTAGCTATACATCCCGGTGCGAATATCTCCTGTGGCGCGGAAGCCGTTAAGTATTTTTAATCTTTGTTTGACCGATTTGGTCGCTTTATTTCTTCTTGTTTGTTTACCGTTTATTGTACCGCCTCCCGGTGTGCGGTTGGCTTGTGAGGCTACGTCCCTGCCTCTGATCTGCTGTGTCATAGCTATAGCGCCACTAGCTAGCCAGATAGGCGGTACAATGAGGTGTCAATAAACAAGAAGAATCCAAGCTTCCAAATCGGGCAAACATATATTAAAAATACTTAACGGCTTCCGCGCCACAGGAGATATTCGCAAAGGTATGTATGTGTACTTATACTTTACATATTCAGAAAGCCTCATACTGAAGAATATCGTCAAAGTGCGCGGGGAGGCGTTTTAACATGTAAACATGAGCCAGTAAATGTTTTAATCAGGTGGCATGGACGACGCGGAACAGGACCCAATGCACTGGGTCGAACAAATGTCAGAAACTTCAGTAGCATTTGGGTTCTGCTTGGAGGGCTAGTATTTAGTGTGCTTGAGCTGTTCAAAATTAAAAAGATTTAATTAAATACTAAAAAGACCAAGAAAGACCCTGTCACTACCATGGAGGTAAATGCAAGCTCCTTAACTGACCTGAAAACTCTCTGGTGTGTTGTTGGGCTGAGCCCAATGAAGGATCTTGACAGATGGTGGATAAGAGACATGACCGAAGCAGACACCAACCTAATTAGAACACAACAAACGGAGGATTAAACCAGACACCAACCTAGTTAGAGAAGTACATAAATAGACAGTTTAGCTCGTTATGTAGCCATGTCTGGTCTTCAGCAAAGCAAGCAATGCACACTAACACTAGCCACTGTGTCCAAGGTTGGCTAACGCTATGCTAATCAGTGAAATGTCAGGTTGGTTCATTGCGTTAAATATATATATATCACCACGCACGTGTGACGTGTCGTATCAATAAATCCTCTACTGTAGACGTTTTAAAAGGAGATAAACTGAGATCATGGATTGATTACCTTCCACTTCTCTCACACACACACACACACACACACACACACACACACACACACACGCTGCAACATGAATGTCAAAACGTTTTGCGTCACGAAAACGCGACGCAGGGGAAGCAATTTGGCCTTTATGTGACTACTAGCGATGGTAAAGAACAGATGAAACAATCATCCCACAGGCAAATAATAAATAATAATCAAAAAATCTACAAGTTAGATGTAAAACATGTCTTAATCGGTCCTGGTACAAAATAACTTTGTACGAACAATCAAACTCTGGTTTGACGTCATTAAAACGTGCCAGAAAGTGACGCGAGTCCATCAGCAGATCGTGAGCGAACAATATCCGATCTATAAACTCACAAGGCGTCGCGCTATTTCTGGTGCGCGAAATCGGCGTGTATATCCGGTTATAGAATCATAAAATATGGACACAAAGCAAAGCTCGCAGCGGCTGAGAGACCCGTGGTGGTATTTATAGACACGTTCTCTATTACCGTCCTAGATCTATGTGTGACTAATTCAATGATTCATGTTGACACCAAAGTTTTATGTTAGAAATGTTGACCCATAGGTCCCCAGGGCAGCGTCTAGTGAGCTAATCTAGTGAGCTAATTTAAGACTTCTGGTGGACGATCTCTTCAAAATAAGAGTACCCTCTAGAGTATTGAAAAAAAGTTTAATTTGCACATTAAAACTACAAATTAAGCATTTAAATGATGCTATATGATGCTATAAGACACACATTATGTTTCTGTGTAAGAATAAGTAATTAAATCCTTATAATAATAATAATAAAGTTATCTAAATGGATAAATGCTATTCACTGGAGTGCATGGACTTTATAAAGTGGACACTGGACAAAAGACGGCTCCGCAAGGCAACTATCTGGACATACCCACGCGTTCGGGGAGATGTCCTATACCACACCCCACTCTCCGCTAAGCGGGAGAGGTGTAAAATTCACAGTAGCAGACCTTCTACTGGGGTCAAGGCTGACAAAAAGTACCGTTTCCGGACCCAGAATGGACACTGGACAAAAGACGGCTCCGCGAGGCAACTATCTGGACATACCCACGCGTTCGGGGAGATGTCCTGTACCACACCCCACTCTCCGCTAAGCGGGAGATGTGTAAAATTCACAGCAGCAGACCTTCTACTGTGGTCAACGCTGAAAAAAGTACCGTTTCCGGACCCAGAATGGACACTGGACAAAGAGGCCTCCGCGAGGCAACTATCTGGACATACCCACACGTTCGGGGAGATGTCCTCTACCACACCACACTCTCCGCTAAGCGGGAGAGGTGTAAAATTCACAGCAGCAGACCTTCTACTGGGGTCAATGCTGACAAAAAGTACCGTTTCCGGACCCAGAATGGACACTGGACAAAGAGGCCTCCGCGAGGCAACTATCTGGACATACCCACACGTTCGGGGAGATGTCCTCTACCACACCACACTCTCCGCTAAGCGGGAGAGGTGTAGAATTCACAGCAGCAGACCTTCTACTGGGGTCAAGGCTGACAAAAAGTACCGTTTCCGGACCCAGAATGGACACTGGACAAAAGACGGCTCCGCGAGGCAACTATCTGGACATACCCACGCGTTCGGGGAGATGTCCTGTACCACACCCCACTCTCCGCTAAGCGGGAGAGGTGTAAAATTCACAGCAGCAGACCTTCTACTGGGGTCAATGCTGACAAAAAGTACCGTTTCCGGACCCAGAATGGACACTGGACAAAGAGGCCTCCGCGAGGCAACTATCTGGACATACCCACACGTTCGGGGAGATGTCCTCTACCACACCACACTCTCCGCTAAGCGGGAGAGGTGTAAAATTCACAGCAGCAGACCTTCTACTGGGGTCAAGGCTGACAAAAAGTACCGTTTCCGGACCCAGAATGGACACTGGACAAAAGACGGCTCCGCGAGGCAACTATCTGGACATACCCACGCGTTCGGGGAGATGTCCTGTACCACACCCCACTCTCCGCTAAGCGGGAGAGGTGTAAAATTCACAGCAGCAGACCTACTGTGGTCAACGCTGAAAAAAGTACCGTTTCCGGACCCAGAATGGACACTGGACAAAGAGGCCTCCGCGAGGCAACTATCTGGACATACCCACGCGTTCGGGGAGATGTCCTCTACCACACCACACTCTCCGCTAAGCGGGAGAGGTGTAAAATTCACAGCAGCAGACCTTCTACTGGGGTCAATGCTGACAAAAAGTACCGTTTCCGGACCCAGAATGGACACTGGACAAAGAGGCCTCCGCGAGGCAACTATCTGGACATACCCACGTGTTCGGGGAGATGTCCTCTACCACACCCCACTCTCCGCTAAGAGAGAGAGGTGTAAAATTCACAGCAGCAGACCTTCTACTGGGGTCAACGCTCAAAAAAGTGCTGTGCCTTGGGGCATTGACATGAAATCACTTTCTCTACGCAAGCTAAGTCAGGTCAAGGAGTTACCTCTAGCTTTGGAATGGGTGTCACTTGTGTGCGTTGATTGCATCTGTCTGTGCATTTATGCATTTGTTTGTCCTGACGAAACTTGATTATTTCTCGACTGTTTATTTTCTCGTATGACACGACATAGAAACTACTTGTGACTACTGTCTTTGTGTGCTGTCGAGCGGATGTTCTTTGCATCAGCTCAAAGGTATAGCCTGCTGTGTCATTCGATTCATTTGTCCAGATATGCCATTTATGATCTTTAAGGATGTACAATGACGCATATGGTAGCCTGTCGAAAAATACACACATACTGGTCAAAGCATACTCATTTTGGTGGTACAGACAGGATAAATTGAACGTTTTTGGAATTTTTGTGCCAGCTCTTAACAGGAGAAGTAAGGTCTGTGGGCTGTTAATTACTTCATATGTTGATAAGCTCTTTTCCTGCTGACATGTTTCACATTGTTCAGATTGAGCAGGTAATATTTGTGCAATAGTGTCTAAGATGCCTTTTTGTGACACGTCAAGTGGCTGCACTATGAATTGTGACATGTTCTTTGTAGATGGTAAGGCCTTGTCACCACATTGAGTACAACTATACAGACTAAGACTTTTCAGGCAAAGCAGGTCATCTCCAAGGAAAGGAGACCGAAGTGTGTATTCTACAAATCTATTTAATATGGTGCATACTTCTGTCCTAGAACATTTCTGAGACACTAATGACACTGATGTGTTGGCTAGATTGAATTTCTCAAGTTTCCGTCTAAATGTTGAGTCCTGCGCTGCTGCTTCTTCAAGCCGTGTGTGAAATTTTTTGATAGCAGATGTCTGTTGTAGAAATGTTAGAATTGGTAATGGTATAGCTTCACACATATTGTCATTTAGACTTTCATTGCATAAAACCACATCATCATCATCTTCTTCCAAATTGTCCTCCGTTATTGTTCTGTTAATTGCTTTCAACTGTCCAGGCACAGAATGTACAGATGTCTGTATGTTTTGCTTGAACAACTGTGTGGACACCACACATACTCAACCAAACTACTAGTTTGTGTATAAAATCTAATGGGTCATTGTGCATTCCTAAGGCCAAGTAAGATGCTATTCACTAGTTGTTGAGTGACACCACAGATTGTTTTGCAATCAAATGTGTGACCTGGATTTTGAAAAAACGCTTGAATGAGAGCTGCTAAATTCCCCGGCATAGATGACAACTGAACCATCGAAGTAGGTGTCAATGGTTTCAATTTATCTTGTACTACTTGTAGATGCAGTATACCCACGCGTTCGGGGAGATGTCCTGTACCACACCCCACTCTCCGCTAAGTGGGAGAGGTGTAAAATTCACGGCAGCAGACCTTCTACTGAGGTCAACGCTCAAAAAAGTGCTGTGCCTTGGGGCATTGACAATTATTTAATTAACGAATTAAATAACCTTATTTTATTCTGAAGGCAACCGGATGTCTTAAATTAGCTAGCTCTCAGACAGGAAGTTCTAAATTAGCTCATAAGACGGAGCCAAATATCTGTCTGAGAGTGGAGCCTGCCTGGCAAATGACATGGGGGGTCCTTTTTGTGGGCTTGGCCGAAAGTGGGCGTTACCAAAAGGTGGGCGTGGCCATGGCCGCCAGAAGTCTGTCAGATTTTGACAGCTTCAAATTAGTGTTAAACATAATATAACCCAATTGACTCCAGTCCTCTCTGTTTAATATATCTATAATGAAACTATATAAACTATGCATATACCATGAAGTGCTATGACTACTAGCTCTGGTCCATAGCTCTAATGCGTTTCATTTAGAGCTATGTTACTCTAAACTTCCCCGCTCGCATGAATGCAGACCAGCCTCTACTCTTTGGCGTAAATAAAAAGAACGTTTTTGCTACACATAAAAACAAAGGCGAGTTGTGTCATTAGAAAGCCTACTTTGGTAATTGGTTCTAGTTCTAGTGAACAGAAATAATAAATAAATAGACTTGGTAACCTAACTGTAGGGAGTGCAAACACATTAAAGAACCTGGGGGTTATCATCTATGAAAAGGCAACACAATGAGCAGAAAATAAAAATGAACCATGTAAATACAACAAATTGAGCAGAGCACTGCAGGGAGTTGAACCCCATTCCGGTAAACCAGAAGTACCACAACCAGTGCCTTGGTTTTTGTTTTGTTTTACGAGGTCCATTCGTTGAAATGTAAATTTTGCATTGCAACGGTAAAGTAATTTCACAATTGACATTGTAGGCAATAATTAATAACGGTATGGCACCAGGCCAAAGCCATGGGGATAGAGTATGTTTTGCACTCTGAGTGAGTGTGTGTGTGTGTGTGTGTCCGTCAGTTTGTTAACAGCTAATCTCCAGCACCATTAACCCGGTCGATGCCAAATTTTGCACACACACTCCCTGGATGCCAACGATGAACCTCTGTCCCAAATTTTCCAGAACGGCCTGTATAGCACCACACATTTTTGTATGCCCTCCGAGACTATGGACTATAGCCTTTCGCTTTTCCGCGATTTAACCTTTTTTCAAATCGTGAACAATGATGAAGAATCGCGCACTATAGCATGCCACTTAATGACCTTGGGGTCATCAAGGTCATTGATATTGATCAATAACCTTGAGCAGTATAAATGACCTTCAATAAGACTAGTAAATGACCTTGACCAGTATAAATGACCTTGACAAGTACAAATGACCTTGACCAGTATAAATGACCGTGACCAGTATATGACTGACCAGTATAAATTACCTTCATGAGACTAGTAAATGACCTTGACCAGTATAAATGACCTTTAGAAGACTAGTAAATGATCTTCACCAGTATAAATGACCTTTAGAAGACTAGTAAATGATCTTCACCAGTATAAATGACCTTGACCAGTATGCGGTCCGTGACCATGGACTATAGCCTTTTGCTTTTCCTTGATTTTCACCTTTAAAAAATCCTCAACAATGATGAAGAATCGCACACTATAGCGTGCCGCTCAATGACCTGAGACCATGGACCAATGAATGAAATACAACACATTGAGCAGGGCACTGCAGGGAGTTGAACCCCGTTCCGGTAAACCAGAAGTCCGACACCAGTGCCTTAGTTTTTGTGTTGTTGTTCATTTAAAGGTCCAGGTGTGCATACGCATGTGCCCCTGTGTGTGTAGGTGCATGTGTGCATGTGTGTGCACGCTTCAATGACCACTGTTGGACCCAATGGCGATCAAGGACCTCAGGGAGCCACCCATAATTCACAACGGTCACAGCGAACTCTGTTGCATCACAACTGGTGGCCAACAGTCGTAACCAACACCGCCACGACCCACAGGAGAATACCATCGCACAGTGGTATCAGACCAACCACAATCAGCCAGCCCTCAAACCAAACCCTTCGACCTAGAAGAACTCAAAACTGCAATGGGAAAGTTGAAACCCGGAAAAGCAGCAGGGATTGATGACATACTGGCAGAAATTATACAGCACCTGGAACCTAACGCAAAGACCTGGCTCGTGGGGATGCTGAACACATGCATGGCACAGAAAACCATCCCTTCTGTCTGGAGAAAAGCCAAAGTGGTTGCAATCCCCAAACCTGGCAAAGACCCATCATCCTCAAAGAGCTACCGACCCATTTCCCTCCTCTGCATCACCTACAAGAGAGGCTGCTACTCCAACGCCTCATACCACTCATAGACACCAAGCTGACTAAAGACCAAGCTGGTTTCCGTCCCGTCCTGTGCTGGACAGAGCTCAACCTCACCCAACACATTGAGGATGGGTTTGAGGGAAAACAAATAACTGGAGCAGCAACTGGAGGGCGAAGCAAGCACGCAGGCAGCTTGTGCCTGCCTGCGTGCCTGCCTTCCTCATGTGGAAGCTGCATAGTTGAGTTTGTGTGTGTGTTTCTTTTTCTGTCTTTCTTTCTTAGGACGAAGATCAAGGTAGACGCCGTTGGAAGGCTCAACACAAGCCGATGCCCCTAGAGATCCATCCCAAAGCTTCCCTCAGGGAGTCCAGCAAGCCAGCTAGCCAGCAAGCCCGCCCAGTCAGCCAACGCAGCCAGCCAGCTCCGCCAGTCAGCCAGTGTAGAAAGTCAGGCTGCCAAGCCAGCGCACATCAGCCCTTGCAGTCAACCATTGTAGCCATACCAGCCTTGCTCAGTCAGCTCAGCCAGGCCTCTCTCGAGGCCTGGCTCTCTGTCTGCCTGGCCCGGTCTGCCCCGCCCTGCCTTGCAGCAACAGAACCAGCCTTGCTGGCAAGCCAGCCAGCTCAGAATACGAGCTCAGCAAGCCAGCGCAGCTGGCAAGCACGCAGTTAGTCTAAACCAGTTTCAGACTGGCAGGCCAAGGCAGACAGACAGGAAGACCGAGGCGCCTAGGCAGGCAGACAGGCCAGGAAGGCAACAAAGTGCAGGCAGGGGGACTGTCCGGCCTAAGGCTGCGCTGCAAGGGTTGGAGCCTGGCCAGCTCCTGCTGGTCTAGACTGAGTGGCTGTGGCTGCACAGTAAGGCTGCGGTAACCTAGTCTGGGCTTGCTGCTGCACTGGCTTGCTCAGCTCGCATTCTGAGCTGGCTGGCTTTCCAGAAAGGCTGGTTCTGTTGCTGCAAGGCAGGGCAGGGCAGACCGGGCCAGGCAGACAGAGAGCCAGGCCTCAAGAGAGGCCTGGCTGAGCTGACTGAGCAAGGCTGGTATGGCTGCAATGGCTGACTGCAAGGGCTGATATGCTCTGGCTTGGCAGCCTGACTTTCTACACTGGCTGACTGGCGGAGCTGACTGGCTGCGTTGGCTGACTGGGCAGGCTTGCTGGCTAGCTGGCTTGCTGTGCTCCCTGAGGGAAGCTTTGGGATGGATCTCTAGGGGCATCGGCTAGTGTTGAGCCTTCCTATGGCGTCTACCTTGATCTCCGTCCTAAGAAAGAAAGACAGAAAAAGAAAGACACACAAACCCAACTATGCAGCTTCCACCTGAGGAACCGAGACGCGAGAAAAGAACTGAGCGTCACTTGGGATGGTCACAAACTCTCCAACCATACCCACCCCATGTATCTTGGAGTTACACTGGACAGGACACTCTTCTTCAAAAAAACACCTGGAGAACACAAAAGCCACGGTCAACACCCACAATAACATCCTGTAAAAACTAGTGAACTCCCAAGTGGGGCGCAGACCCACAAACAATCCGTGCAACTGCCATGGCCCTGTCTTTCTCTACAGCAGAGTATTCCTGCTCAAGCTGGAGCCGATCACGTCACACCAAATTGGTCGACACAGCCCTAAATGACACCTGTCGCATCATCACGGGATGGGTCAAGAAAACACCTGTCCCGTCCGTGCCTTTATGCGCTAGCCGGCACCTCCCCCCGCACATCAGACGACTGTGTAACGCTCAAGATGAATGGAAAACACAGGAGATAGACAGTGAAGTCTGGAATGAAATGATAGAGAACACCTCACACACACAGTTTCCTTTCGTGGCTGTTTACATTCGAGGGTCGCCGGTCCTCTCAAACGGAACAGTTTAACGTCATGCCCAGGACGAAAAGATATAGAGAACACCATAATGACAAATGACAAATAACAGCAGGAAGGCATGGGCCACAATCCACCGTCTTGGCAAAGACCACACCACCCATAATTCACAACGGTCACAGCAAATTCTGTTGCATCACAACTAGTGTAGGTATTGGATGGAGCCCGCACACCACAGGTATAAGAAAGACGTGATGCAGAGGAGGGAAATGGGTCGGTAGCTCTTCGGGGATAATGGGTCTTTGCCAGGTTTAGGGATTGCAACCACTTTGGCCTTTTTCCAGACAGAAGGGGTGGTTTTCTGTGCTGTGCATGTGTTCAGCATCCCCACAAGCCAGGGCCTTGAGTTAGGTCCCAGGTGCTGTATCATTTCTGCCAGTAGGTCATCAATCCCTGCTGCTTTTCCGGGTTTCAACTTTCCCATTGCAGTTTCAAGTTCTTCTAGGTCGAAGGGTTTGGTTTGAGTGATGGCTGATTATGGTTGGTCTGATACCACTGTGCGATGGTATTCTATGTGGGTCGGTGGCGGTGTTGGTTACAACTGTTGGCCACCAGTTGTGACCAAGACCGCCACCAACCCACAGGAGAATACCATGCACAGTGGTATCAGACCAACCACAATCAGCCAGCCTTCAAACCAAACCCTTCGACCTAGAAGAACGTGAAACTGCAATGGGAAAGTTGAAACCCGGAAAAGCAGCAGGGATTGATGACCTACTAGCAGAAATGATACAGCACCTGGGACCTAACGGAAAGACCTGGCTTGTGGGGATGCTGAACACATGCATAGCACAGAAAACCATCCCTTCTGTCTGGAAAAAGGCCAAAGTGGTTGCAATCCCTAAACCTGGCAAAGACCCATTATCCCCAAAGAGCTACCGACCCATTTCCCTCCTCTGCATCACCTACAAGCCTATCCCGTCACACCAAATTGGTCGACACAGCCCTAAATGACACCTGTGGCATCATCATAGGATGCATCAAGACAACACCTGACCCTGTCCCAACACCTGTTTACATTCGAGGGTCGCCGGTCCTCTCGAACGGAACAGTTTAACGTCATGCCCAGGACGAAAAGATATAGAGAACACCAACATGACAAATAACAGCAGGAAGGCATGGGCCACAATCCACCGTCTTGGCAAAGACCACACCACCCATAATTCACAACGGTCACAGCAAACTCTATTGCATCACAACTGGTGTAGTTATTGGATGGAGCCCGCACACCACCAAAAAAAAGAAAAACAACATACTATAGTATGCCCTCCGTGACCATGGACTTTAGCCTTTCGCTTTTCTGCAATTTAACCTTTTTTCAAATCCTCAACAATGATGAAGAATCGCGCACTATAGCGTGCCACTTAATGACCTTGACCAATATCAATGACCTTGAGCAGTATAAATTACCTTCAATAAGACTAGTAAATGACCTTGACCAGTATAAATGACCTTGACAAGTACAAATGACCTTGACCAGTATAAATGACCTTCACCAGTAGAAATGACCGTGACCAGTATATGACTGTGACCAGTATAAATTACCTTCATGAGACTAGTAATTGACCTTGACCAGTATAAATGACCTTTAGAAGACTAGTAAATGATCTTCACCAGTATAAATGACCTTTAGAAGACTAGTAAATGATCTTCACCAGTATAAATGACCTTGACCAGTATGCGGTCCGTGACCATGGACTATAGCCTTTTGCTTTTCCTTGATTTTCACCTTTAAAAAATCCTCAACAATGATGAAGAATCGCACACTATAGCGCGCCGCTCAATGACCTGAGACCATGGACCAATGAATGAAATACAACACATTGAGCAGGGCACTGCAGGGAGTTGAACCCCGTTCCGGTAAACCAGAAGTCCGACACCAGTGCCTTAGTTTTTGTGTTGTTGTTCATTTAAAGGTCCAGGTGTGCATACGCATGTGCCCCTGTGTGTGTAGGTGCATGTGTGCATGTGTGTGCACGCTTCAATGACCACTGTTGGACCCAATGGCGATCAAGGACCTCAGGGAGCCACCCATAATTCACAACGGTCACAGCGAACTCTGTTGCATCACAACTGGTGGCCAACAGTCGTAACCAACACCGCCACGACCCACAGGAGAATACCATCGCACAGTGGTATCAGACCAACCACAATCAGCCAGCCCTCAAACCAAACCCTTCGACCTAGAAGAACTCAAAACTGCAATGGGAAAGTTGAAACCCGGAAAAGCAGCAGGGATTGATGACATACTGGCAGAAATTATACAGCACCTGGAACCTAACGCAAAGACCTGGCTCGTGGGGATGCTGAACACATGCATGGCACAGAAAACCATCCCTTCTGTCTGGAGAAAAGCCAAAGTGGTTGCAATCCCCAAACCTGGCAAAGACCCATCATCCTCAAAGAGCTACCGACCCATTTCCCTCCTCTGCATCACCTACAAGAGAGGCTGCTACTCCAACGCCTCATACCACTCATAGACACCAAGCTGACTAAAGACCAAGCTGGTTTCCGTCCCGTCCTGTGCTGGACAGAGCTCAACCTCACCCAACACATTGAGGATGGGTTTGAGGGAAAACAAATAACTGGAGCAGCAACTGGAGGGCGAAGCAAGCACGCAGGCAGCTTGTGCCTGCCTGCGTGCCTGCCTGCCTTCCTCATGTGGAAGCTGCATAGTTGAGTTTGTGTGTGTGTTTCTTTTTCTGTCTTTCTTTCTTAGGACGAAGATCAAGGTAGACGCCGTTGGAAGGCTCAACACAAGCCGATGCCCCTAGAGATCCATCCCAAAGCTTCCCTCAGGGAGTCCAGCAAGCCAGCTAGCCAGCAAGCCCGCCCAGTCAGCCAACGCAGCCAGCCAGCTCCGCCAGTCAGCCAGTGTAGAAAGTCAGGCTGCCAAGCCAGCGCACATCAGCCCTTGCAGTCAACCATTGTAGCCATACCAGCCTTGCTCAGTCAGCTCAGCCAGGCCTCTCTCGAGGCCTGGCTCTCTGTCTGCCTGGCCCGGTCTGCCCCGCCCTGCCTTGCAGCAACAGAACCAGCCTTGCTGGCAAGCCAGCCAGCTCAGAATACGAGCTCAGCAAGCCAGCGCAGCTGGCAAGCACGCAGTTAGTCTAAACCAGTTTCAGACTGGCAGGCCAAGGCAGACAGACAGGAAGACCGAGGCGCCTAGGCAGGCAGACAGGCCAGGAAGGCAACAAAGTGCAGGCAGGGGGACTGTCCGGCCTAAGGCTGCGCTGCAAGGGTTGGAGCCTGGCCAGCTCCTGCTGGTCTAGACTGAGTGGCTGTGGCTGCACAGTAAGGCTGCGGTAACCTAGTCTGGGCTTGCTGCTGCACTGGCTTGCTCAGCTCGCATTCTGAGCTGGCTGGCTTTCCAGAAAGGCTGGTTCTGTTGCTGCAAGGCAGGGCAGGGCAGACCGGGCCAGGCAGACAGAGAGCCAGGCCTCAAGAGAGGCCTGGCTGAGCTGACTGAGCAAGGCTGGTATGGCTGCAATGGCTGACTGCAAGGGCTGATATGCTCTGGCTTGGCAGCCTGACTTTCTACACTGGCTGACTGGCGGAGCTGACTGGCTGCGTTGGCTGACTGGGCAGGCTTGCTGGCTAGCTGGCTTGCTGTGCTCCCTGAGGGAAGCTTTGGGATGGATCTCTAGGGGCATCGGCTAGTGTTGAGCCTTCCTATGGCGTCTACCTTGATCTCCGTCCTAAGAAAGAAAGACAGAAAAAGAAAGACACACAAACCCAACTATGCAGCTTCCACCTGAGGAACCGAGACGCGAGAAAAGAACTGAGCGTCACTTGGGATGGTCACAAACTCTCCAACCATACCCACCCCATGTATCTTGGAGTTACACTGGACAGGACACTCTTCTTCAAAAAAACACCTGGAGAACACAAAAGCCACGGTCAACACCCACAATAACATCCTGTGAAAACTAGTGAACTCCCAAGTGGGGCGCAGACCCACAAACAATCCGTGCAACTGCCATGGCCCTGTCTTTCTCTACAGCAGAGTATTCCTGCTCAAGCTGGAGCCGATCACGTCACACCAAATTGGTCGACACAGCCCTAAATGACACCTGTCGCATCATCACGGGATGGGTCAAGAAAACACCTGTCCCGTCCGTGCCTTTATGCGCTAGCCGGCACCTCCCCCCGCACATCAGACGACTGTGTAACGCTCAAGATGAATGGAAAACACAGGAGATAGACAGTGAAGTCTGGAATGAAATGATAGAGAACACCTCACACACACAGTTTCCTTTCGTGGCTGTTTACATTCGAGGGTCGCCGGTCCTCTCAAACGGAACAGTTTAACGTCATGCCCAGGACGAAAAGATATAGAGAACACCATAATGACAAATGACAAATAACAGCAGGAAGGCATGGGCCACAATCCACCGTCTTGGCAAAGACCACACCACCCATAATTCACAACGGTCACAGCAAATTCTGTTGCATCACAACTAGTGTAGGTATTGGATGGAGCCCGCACACCACAGGTATAAGAAAGACGTGATGCAGAGGAGGGAAATGGGTCGGTAGCTCTTCGGGGATAATGGGTCTTTGCCAGGTTTAGGGATTGCAACCACTTTGGCCTTTTTCCAGACAGAAGGGGTGGTTTTCTGTGCTGTGCATGTGTTCAGCATCCCCACAAGCCAGGGCCTTGAGTTAGGTCCCAGGTGCTGTATCATTTCTGCCAGTA
Organism: Protomyctophum parallelum; assembly: GCF_964188405.1. Lineage (NCBI taxonomy): Eukaryota > Metazoa > Chordata > Actinopteri > Myctophiformes > Myctophidae > Protomyctophum > Protomyctophum parallelum. The sequence goes on along the minus strand of NC_139704.1, from coordinate 15,861,197 downwards.
GGTCATCAATCCCTGCTGCTTTTCCGGGTTTCAACTTTCCCATTGCAGTTTCAAGTTCTTCTAGGTCGAAGGGTTTGGTTTGAGTGATGGCTGATTATGGTTGGTCTGATACCACTGTGCGATGGTATTCTATGTGGGTCGGTGGCGGTGTTGGTTACAACTGTTGGCCACCAGTTGTGACCAAGACCGCCACCAACCCACAGGAGAATACCATGCACAGTGGTATCAGACCAACCACAATCAGCCAGCCTTCAAACCAAACCCTTCGACCTAGAAGAACGTGAAACTGCAATGGGAAAGTTGAAACCCGGAAAAGCAGCAGGGATTGATGACCTACTAGCAGAAATGATACAGCACCTGGGACCTAACGGAAAGACCTGGCTTGTGGGGATGCTGAACACATGCATAGCACAGAAAACCATCCCTTCTGTCTGGAAAAAGGCCAAAGTGGTTGCAATCCCTAAACCTGGCAAAGACCCATTATCCCCAAAGAGCTACCGACCCATTTCCCTCCTCTGCATCACCTACAAGCCTATCCCGTCATACCAAATTGGTCGACACAGCCCTAAATGACACCTGTGGCATCATCATAGGATGCATCAAGACAACACCTGACCCTGTCCCAACACCTGTTTACATTCGAGGGTCGCCGGTCCTCTCGAACGGAACAGTTTAACGTCATGCCCAGGACGAAAAGATATAGAGAACACCAACATGACAAATAACAGCAGGAAGGCATGGGCCACAATCCACCGTCTTGGCAAAGACCACACCACCCATAATTCACAACGGTCACAGCAAACTCTATTGCATCACAACTGGTGTAGTTATTGGATGGAGCCCGCACACCACCAAAAAAAAGAAAAACAACATACTATAGTATGCCCTCCGTGACCATGGACTTTAGCCTTTCGCTTTTCTGCAATTTAACCTTTTTTCAAATCCTCAACAATGATGAAGAATCGCGCACTATAGCGTGCCACTTAATGACCTTGACCAATATCAATGACCTTGAGCAGTATAAATTACCTTCAATAAGACTAGTAAATGACCTTGACCAGTATAAATGACCTTGACAAGTACAAATGACCTTGACCAGTATAAATGACCTTCACCAGTAGAAATGACCGTGACCAGTATATGACTGTGACCAGTATAAATTACCTTCATGAGACTAGTAATTGACCTTGACCAGTATAAATGACCTTTAGAAGACTAGTAAATGATCTTCACCAGTATAAATGACCTTTAGAAGACTAGTAAATGATCTTCACCAGTATAAATGACCTTGACCAGTATGCGGTCCGTGACCATGGACTATAGCCTTTTGCTTTTCCTTGATTTTCACCTTTAAAAAATCCTCAACAATGATGAAGAATCGCACACTATAGCGCGCCGCTCAATGACCTGAGACCATGGACCAATGAATGAAATACAACACATTGAGCAGGGCACTGCAGGGAGTTGAACCCCGTTCCGGTAAACCAGAAGTCCGACACCAGTGCCTTAGTTTTTGTGTTGTTGTTCATTTAAAGGTCCAGGTGTGCATACGCATGTGCCCCTGTGTGTGTAGGTGCATGTGTGCATGCGTGTGCACGCTTCAATGACCACTGTTGGACCCAATGGCGATCAAGGACCTCAGGGAGCCACCCATAATTCACAACGGTCACAGCGAACTCTGTTGCATCACAACTGGTGGCCAACAGTCGTAACCAACACCGCCACGACCCACAGGAGAATACCATCGCACAGTGGTATCAGACCAACCACAATCAGCCAGCCCTCAAACCAAACCCTTCGACCTAGAAGAACTCAAAACTGCAATGGGAAAGTTGAAACCCGGAAAAGCAGCAGGGATTGATGACATACTGGCAGAAATTATACAGCACCTGGAACCTAACGCAAAGACCTGGCTCGTGGGGATGCTGAACACATGCATGGCACAGAAAACCATCCCTTCTGTCTGGAGAAAAGCCAAAGTGGTTGCAATCCCCAAACCTGGCAAAGACCCATCATCCTCAAAGAGCTACCGACCCATTTCCCTCCTCTGCATCACCTACAAGAGAGGCTGCTACTCCAACGCCTCATACCACTCATAGACACCAAGCTGACTAAAGACCAAGCTGGTTTCCGTCCCGTCCTGTGCTGGACAGAGCTCAACCTCACCCAACACATTGAGGATGGGTTTGAGGGAAAACAAATAACTGGAGCAGCAACTGGAGGGCGAAGCAAGCACGCAGGCAGCTTGTGCCTGCCTGCGTGCCTGCCTGCCTTCCTCATGTGGAAGCTGCATAGTTGAGTTTGTGTGTGTGTTTCTTTTTCTGTCTTTCTTTCTTAGGACGAAGATCAAGGTAGACGCCGTTGGAAGGCTCAACACAAGCCGATGCCCCTAGAGATCCATCCCAAAGCTTCCCTCAGGGAGTCCAGCAAGCCAGCTAGCCAGCAAGCCCGCCCAGTCAGCCAACGCAGCCAGCCAGCTCCGCCAGTCAGCCAGTGTAGAAAGTCAGGCTGCCAAGCCAGCGCACATCAGCCCTTGCAGTCAACCATTGTAGCCATACCAGCCTTGCTCAGTCAGCTCAGCCAGGCCTCTCTCGAGGCCTGGCTCTCTGTCTGCCTGGCCCGGTCTGCCCCGCCCTGCCTTGCAGCAACAGAACCAGCCTTGCTGGCAAGCCAGCCAGCTCAGAATACGAGCTCAGCAAGCCAGCGCAGCTGGCAAGCACGCAGTTAGTCTAAACCAGTTTCAGACTGGCAGGCCAAGGCAGACAGACAGGAAGACCGAGGCGCCTAGGCAGGCAGACAGGCCAGGAAGGCAACAAAGTGCAGGCAGGGGGACTGTCCGGCCTAAGGCTGCGCTGCAAGGGTTGGAGCCTGGCCAGCTCCTGCTGGTCTAGACTGAGTGGCTGTGGCTGCACAGTAAGGCTGCGGTAACCTAGTCTGGGCTTGCTGCTGCACTGGCTTGCTCAGCTCGCATTCTGAGCTGGCTGGCTTTCCAGAAAGGCTGGTTCTGTTGCTGCAAGGCAGGGCAGGGCAGACCGGGCCAGGCAGACAGAGAGCCAGGCCTCAAGAGAGGCCTGGCTGAGCTGACTGAGCAAGGCTGGTATGGCTGCAATGGCTGACTGCAAGGGCTGATATGCTCTGGCTTGGCAGCCTGACTTTCTACACTGGCTGACTGGCGGAGCTGACTGGCTGCGTTGGCTGACTGGGCAGGCTTGCTGGCTAGCTGGCTTGCTGTGCTCCCTGAGGGAAGCTTTGGGATGGATCTCTAGGGGCATCGGCTAGTGTTGAGCCTTCCTATGGCGTCTACCTTGATCTCCGTCCTAAGAAAGAAAGACAGAAAAAGAAAGACACACAAACCCAACTATGCAGCTTCCACCTGAGGAACCGAGACGCGAGAAAAGAACTGAGCGTCACTTGGGATGGTCACAAACTCTCCAACCATACCCACCCCATGTATCTTGGAGTTACACTGGACAGGACACTCTTCTTCAAAAAAACACCTGGAGAACACAAAAGCCACGGTCAACACCCACAATAACATCCTGTGAAAACTAGTGAACTCCCAAGTGGGGCGCAGACCCACAAACAATCCGTGCAACTGCCATGGCCCTGTCTTTCTCTACAGCAGAGTATGCCTGCTCAAGCTGGAGCCGATCACGTCACACCAAATTGGTCGACACAGCCCTAAATGACACCTGTCGCATCATCACGGGATGGGTCAAGACAACACCTGTCCCGTCCGTGCCTTTATGCGCTAGCCGGCACCTCCCCCCGCACATCAGACGACTGTGTAACGCTCAAGATGAATGGAAAACACAGGAGATAGACAGTGAAGTCTGGAATGAAATGATAGAGAACACCTCACACACACAGTTTCCTTTCGTGGCCGTTTACATTCGAGGGTCGCCGGTCCTCTCGAACGGAACAGTTTAACGTCATGCCCAGGACGAAAAGATATAGAGAACACCATAATGACAAATAACAGCAGGAAGGCATGGGCCACAATCCACCGTCTTGGCAAAGACCACACCACCCATAATTCACAACGGTCACAGCAAACTCTGTTGCATCACAACTGGTGTAGGTATTGGATGGAGCCCGCACACCACAGGTATAAGAAAGACGTGATGCAGAGGAGGGAAATGGGTCGGTAGCTCTTCGGGGATAATGGGTCTTTGCCAGGTTTAGGGATTGCAACTACTCCAGCCTTTTTCCAAACAGAAGGGATGGTTTTCTGTGCTATGCATGTGTTCAGCATCCCCACAAGCCAGGTCCTTGCGATAGGTCCCAGGTGCTGTATAATTTCTGCAAGTATGCCATCAATCCCTGCTGCTTTTCCGGGTTTCAACTTTCCCATTGCAGTTTCACGTTCTTCTAAGTCGAAGGGTTTGGTTTGAGGGCTGGCTGATTGTGGTTGGTCTGATACCACTGTGCGATGGTATTCTATGTGGGTCGGTGGCGGTGTTGGTTACAACTGTTGGCCACCAGTTGTGACCAAGACCGCCACCGACCCACAGGAGAATACCATCGCACAGTGGTATCAGACCAACCACAATCAGCCAGTCCTCAAACCAAACCCTTCGACCTAGAAGAACTTGAAACTGCAATGGGAAAGTTGAAACCCGGAAAAGCAGCAGGGATTGATGACCTACTGGCAGAAATGTTACAGCACCTGGGACCCAACGCAAAGACCTGGCTTGTGGGGATGCTGAACACATGCATAGCACAGAAAACCATCCCTTCTGTCTGGGAAAAGGCCAAAGTGGTTGCAATCCCTAAACCTGGCAAAGACCCATTATCCACAAAGAGCTACCGACCCATTTCCCTCTGCATCACCTACAAGGCTATATGAGAAGCTGCTACTCCAACGCCTTGTTGCCACTCATAGATACCAAGCTGACTAAAGACCAAGCTGGTTTCCGTCCCAGCCGCTCCTGTGCTGGACAGAGCTCAACCTCACCCAACACATTGAGGATGGGTTTGAGGGGAAACAAATAACTGGAGCAGCATTCAGAGATCTCTCTGCTGCCTACGACACTGTCCAACACCGCACAATGGTCAGGAAAAGCCTCCTCAACAACAGGCGCTTCTATGTCCAGTTAAATGACCAGAGGAGTAAATGGAAAGCCCAAAAGAACGGCCTCCAACAAGGTAGCGTGCTCGCCCCCCTCCTTTTCAATATCTACACAAACGACCAGCCACTACCCAATGCCTAATGCCAGCGTTTCATCTACGCCGACAACCTCTGCATTACGACCCAACAAGCAGACTTCCAGAAGATTGAGTCTGTCCTTGAAAGTGCCCTCCAAGAAATGTCAAGCTACTACAATACAACCACCTGAAACCCAACCTATAGAGAACACCTCACACACACATAATTTCCTTTCGTGGCCGTTTACATTCGAGGGTCGCTGGTCCTCTCGAATGCAACAGTTTAACGTCATGCCCAGGACGAAAAGATATAGAGAACACCAACATGTCAAATAACAGCAGGAAGGCATGGGCCACAATCCACCGTCTTGGCAAAAACCACACCACCCATAATTCACAACGGTCACAGCAAACTCTGTTGCATCACAACTGGTGTAGGTATTGGATGGAGCCCGCACACCACAGGTATAAGAAAGACGTTCTTTGTTGAAATACTGACAGCGTTTCGATCCATTTGATCTTCATCAGGTCATGTGTACACAAAACATACACTTTTATACTAAGGGAGTGCCCCCATTAAACAATCAAAATACCACATTTTGGTGCCCCTCCCATCACTGCAGGTGTGACACGTCAACCCTGAGTGAGTAGGTGGGGACCCAGACATATTGATGTAAATATAGTCTGTTCAGAAATTGTAGTGCCTCTCATAGAGCTTGTAGGTGATGCAGAGGAGGGAAATGGGTCGGTAGCTCTTCGGGGATAATGGGTCTTTGCCAGGTTTAGGGATTGCAACTACTCCAGCCTTTTTCCAAACAGAAGGGATGGTTTTCTGTGCTATGCATGTGTTCAGCATCCCCACAAGCCAGGTCCTTGCGATAGGTCCCAGGTGCTGTATCATTTCTGCCAGTATGCCATCAATCCCTGCTGCTTTTCCGGGTTTCAACTTTCCCATTGCAGTTTCACGTTCTTCTAAGTCGAAGGGTTTGGTTTGAGGGCTGGCTGATTGTGGTTGGTCTGATACCACTGTGCGATGGTATTCTATGTGGGTCGGTGGCGGTGTTGGTTACAACTGTTGGCCACCAGTTGTGACCAAGACCGCCACCGACCCACAGGAGAATACCATCGCACAGTGGTATCAGACCAACCACAATCAGCCAGCCCTAAAACCAAACCCTTCGACCTAGAAGAACTTGAAACTGCAATGGGAAAGTTGAAACCCGGAAAAGCAGCAGGGATTGATGACCTACTGGCAGAAATGTTACAGCACCTGGGACCCAACGCAAAGACCTGGCTTGTGGGGATGCTGAACACATGCATAGCACAGAAAACCATCCCTTCTGTCTGGGAAAAGGCCAACGTGGTTGCAATCCCTAAACCTGGCATAGACCCATTATCCACAAAGAGCTACCGACCCATTTCCCTCTGCATCACCTACAAGGCTATATGAGAAGCTGCTACTCCAACGCCTTGTTGCCACTCATAGATACCAAGCTGACTAAAGACCAAGCTGGTTTCCGTCCCAGCCGCTCCTGTGCTGGACAGAGCTCAACCTCACCCAACACATTGAGGATGGGTTTGAGGGGAAACAAATAACTGGAGCAGCATTCAGAGATCTCTCTGCTGCCTACGACACTGTCCAACACCGCACAATGGTCAGGAAAAGCCTCCTCAACAACAGGCGCTTCTATGTTCAGTTAAATGACCAGAGGAGTAAATGGAAAGCCGAAAAGAACGGCCTCCCACAAGGTAGCGCGCTCGCCCCCCTCCTTTTCAATATCTAAACAAACGACCAGCCACTTGAAACCCAACCCATCAAAAACCCAACTATGCAGCTTCCACCTGAGGAACCGAGACGCAAAAAAAGAACTGAGCATCACAAACTCTCAAACCATACCCACCCCATGTAACTTGGAGTTACACTGGACAGTTTAACGTCATGCCCAGGACGAAAAGTTATAGAGAACACCAACATGACAAACCCTACACTTAAACCCTCTATATTTAATAAAAAACAATTCTGGACAGGAATCCTGTATTGCAGGGGTGCCCAAAAGGTACATCGTGATCTACCAGTAATCACAAAGGCTGTGCAGGTAGACCATATGGCATGCCCCTGTATATAATCTATCACTTGAATTAAGGTGACTTGACACCAGCTCAAATGTTGCACACAAACATCAGTAGCAAAAGTACAAAGTTATTGTGACAGTAATAATTGCTATAGTGTGTGTTCAGTAACAGGAATATTCCTGTCTCTCCAGCTCTTTAATAAATAGAAAAGGGTTTAATCAGGAGTTGTAGTAGCCACAGGATAATCTAAGCGGTGGATATTGCTCTTTTCTTCATGTCTTTATGTATGTAAATTGTCTTGTTGTTTGTGTTATGTCAAATGCGTGTATATGTGTTCTGCATATACTTGGCTGCTGTGTTGCAAGTTACTGAACACACACTATAGCAATGATTACTGTCACACTATAGAGCTATTTAACACTGTTACTGAACACACACTATAGCAATGATTACTGTCACAATATAGAGCTATTTAACACTGTTACTGAACACACACTATAGCAATGATTACTGTCACACTATAGAGCTATTTAACACTGTTACTGAACACACACTATAGCAATGATTACTGTCACAATACAGAGCAATTTAATTTAGGTAACCAAATTGACCCCAATAGTAGATCTTTACACTCTCAATAGTTCAATTGTTGTTAAGCATCTGCTTAATTTCCAAAAAAAAACTACACAATTAGAGAATGTAGAAGATTGCTACTTTTGATCCTTTGATTATATAATGCTGATTGTAGCATAGTGGTTAGTGACTGAGCTTTGTTAACATGAGTGCCCGGGATCGTTTCCCACCAATTTCAAAGAATGTTTGTTGCTTCGTGCCAATTTTCACAGAATGTTTGTCCTTTTACCTACCAAACAATACTATTTTCACCTCTAGTCGATTATTTATTCAGCGTTTGAGCCACGGACCACCATTTGAGGCCATCTAGTCTCTCAGACCCATTTGAGCCACTGACCACCATTGTGAGAGTCTATTAATGTGAAATGGTGGTCCGTGGCTCAAACATGTTATCACTTTTGAAGTTACTTGTTGTGTTTAGATATGTAAATACTACTCTTTAAAGCCGTGTTTCGGTAGTCGAGTGGGTACTGTCGACGGTTAGTAAACATTGAGGCCGGGCATAGTTGTTTATAAACCTTCGACACTAACCATTCGGCTACTGAAACACTGTTTTACAGTTTCGTACAAACATCATATATAAACATCATAACAAGTAACTTCAAGTGATAGACGTTTGAACACACAAACAACAACAGCGTTAAGTATTAAATAACATTTAATCACTTACTTGCTCCGAAGACGGACCCGCGATGGTGACGTGGCACGTTCCAAACAAACACTGACCAAACCTACCTCCACGCGTCTCTTCCGTATTTGAGGCATAGAGTTGATTTGAGGGCGGCGGCACTTCCTTCCGGTGTGAGGCCACGCCCGCGAGATTTAACCGCGAATCTATTGTAGTCCTCTTACGTTACATCCGGGTCCCTTGGTCCCATCCGCTTCTAATGCAAAATAGCTACATAATTATGAACGCGTGAATCTTTTTTTATTTTTACAAGAACGTTATTTGTCAGAAAGGAAGCCATTGAGGGTTAAAATGGGTCTTAATGCTTCCAACTCATATAACTGTCACCAACAACACTTTTAATGATATTACATGAAGCAGACAGCCCTGTGATGAAACCTTTAGCATTACACTGTGGTTAATAGGTTTTTATTCACAATGGAATGTTATTGTACTCTTAATATATCATGGTGTAGCACAGCACATTAGATTCATATTTCAATCGATCTGGGATGTTAAAATTGTGCAAAACTCTGTTCAATGAATGGCCTCTTCTGCTACATTAAACATTACTAAACATTAAACGTTACTTATACCTGTTATTGAGACTCCTATAGAGCATGTTGACATGGATAGCTTGGTTAGTAGTATCTCTGTTAGTTAATGCAGTTTGATTGATTAAATTAATAGCCTATTTTATTAGACAAAAATGTAGAACAGTAGTGTCATAGAGTGGAAAATGCCATTTGGTTTAATGTCACAGAATGCAGTGCCACGTAGAGCAGCATGATAAATGGTTAACTTTATAGTGTGTTCAAAAATGGCAGATCTGCAAGTTCAGTGTCTTGAATGAGATGTGCTGTGAGTTTGCATATCTGCTATTGTCCAGCATAGGACCGTTGCACAGTGAAGTATAAACAAGGCTTTAGGATTTATAAGTCGTTTTTAGAATATAATAGAATATTCACTCCAGTGAATAGCATTTATCCATTTAGATAACTTTTTGATGTTATTTAATTACTTATTTTTACACAGAAACATAATGTGTGTCTTTACAATAACTGTAATGTAATAATAATACTAATAATGTAATGTAATAATTATTAATTAAATAACCTTATTTTATTCTGAAGGCAACCGGATGTCTTAAATTAGCTAGCTCTCAGACAGGAAGTTCTAAATTAGCTCAAAAGACGGAGCCGGTCCCCAGCATGTAGAAACTGCCGGATGCTGTTGAGCAATGTGACCATACCATTAACAACCTATAGAACAACCTATATACACATACAACACATACAACCTATAGTTAAATTTAGAATTGATTTTAAGATTTTATTATTTGTTTTTAAAACCCTAAACGGTTTGGCCCCCCTGTATCTATCGGTATTCGGTACTCATGGACCCTTACACCCCAGCCAGGGCCCTGAGGTCAGCTGACCAGCGGCTCCTGACTGTTACAGGTCCAGAGGTGACCATGCCTTTTCAGTGGCCGGCCCCAAACTCTGGAACTGTCTGCCCCTACATATCAAGTCTGCCCGCTCCTTAGAGGCCTTTAAGTCTTTACTTAAACCCCATCTCTTCTCCCTGGCTTTCAATGTTTGACCTAATTAACCTGTGTACTATTTGTGTTGCTTGGATTTTGTTTTACTATGCTACTTGTGTTATTGTATGTTTGCCTCATGATCATGTACAGCACTTTGGTTGACCTTCTGGTCTTTGTAAATGTGCTCTAGAAATAAAGTTTTATTTGATTTGATAGAAGGCAAAAAATTCCAAATTTCATCATGCTTTATGTAGCATGTGACATGTCAAACTAGGGGGTTTTCATGATGCTTAATCCATTCCAAGCATTAGTTTTGCACAAAAAAACACTCATTGGGCTATAAACAGCTATAGCTACTTCCGGTAGCTACTCTTTGTAGAGGGTTGTAGAAATTGGAAGTGATAAGATTTGTCTGTTTTCCAGGCTAGTAGTGTACATAGTCTATAGGCCTATGCAAAGTAAATTATACATGGGCTTTTTTTTTTACATTTATTATAATTTATTTACAATTTCCAAGTCCCCCCTATTTTTGATGGGTATATAATATGTGCCCCTCCTATAAACAGCTAGCCTATAGTGTAGAACTGCAGATTCTGTCTGAACACAAACATTAAATGTGTCTGCATGAGCAAATCGGCATATGTATGTCAGTGGAAACCCTTGGCCAATAAGGGACCACCATTCTTGATGATGATGTATACAATGAGAGCGCCCTTCACTTCACACGGGTGTGATATTTTGGTTTTATTTAGGGAAGGTCAAGTGCAGTTCGATTGGGGACTATGATGGAAACTAGCATTCTTGCTAAATCCGGTGTATTTACCATAGACTGTAAAAAATATGGACAAAGCGTTCGCCGGGTCTAACATGGACGTAAAATGAAGCCTGTTATTCCTGCACTGTAAGTCGCCATCTTTCTAGATCCGTTTGGTACCAGCTGGCCATTGGCTGGCTCCGTTTTGGACCAGCTGGCCATTGGCTGCCCAGACAACGAGGCGGGACTTCCCCCTTCTTCTCTGTTGGTTTTTATTTTGACTCGAGTGGGAGGGGAATCCCGATCATAGACTGTAACGGTAGCCACGCCCCTCAGAACATACACGATGTTTTTTTTTCTTTATGGTCATTTTTTTAATTAATGGGACCATAATTTTCCAAAAAGAATATTATGACATTAGAAATGAGACTTTAAACTAGTGACTGGAAGAAGAAAGTATTCATGACCATGTTTATTAAGGTAATACAGTCTAGGTGAAGTTGGGCCAAAATACATGGGCCTCTATGGAGCTATGGGGCTTTTTGGGTCCAGTCCAGCGCCACAACAGGCTATTATATGAACTACCGATTTCAAATGAGGCTTCACGAAATATCTGGCTGACTGCCCCCCTGGTATTTACACGGCATTGATTGTGTTGTGCTCATTAATATGCGCTCTCTCCCTAATAAACATATAAATAAACATGCAGTCAGTCTGCTTCTTGCAGTGAGGATTTTCACCGGGAGGGCTTAATGCTTGTGGAGGGTATTCATTTGAGATTAGAGTGAGGACGAAACCGATCATGCTATTCATCTGAGATCACCTCCCCAGTTCACCTACGGAAACAAATTAAGCGAACAAGGTGCCCTGGCCCTGTAGCTGTAGAACAGGAGACTAGTGCAGCAACAGATATCGATCTCCCCAGTCCTCACCTGGCTTCCCTCCTGACCAAGGCCAAAAAGTACATCAGCATATGTAAACGTGAATATGATCTTGGTATGGTATAACATTATTTTCTTCAGTAGCTGCCACATTACTTTATGTAAACAACTTCACAGTAAAGAAAGCTGGGTCCCAACGTCCATAAGAGCTTTATACAGATGCACCACCGCACCAAGAGCAGGTACGTGCTCTTGGTGCGTCTGTAGAAAAAAAAAAAACACACACACACACACACACACACACACACACACACACACACACACACACACACACACAGAGAGACAAACCTCCTTCCTCTTCTGTCCTTTCCTTGCACGGTTCCTACCTAAAATAGAAGATCCTGTGAGGGATCCGCAAGGTTCCCAGACCAGTTTGAATCTCCCGGGCTCCCCAGAGTCAGTGTCGAAGTGCGCAGGTTGGTGCCTTGCATGGTTAACTCCGCCATCTGTGTATGAATGTAAATGTAAAGCGCTTTGGATAAATGCATCATTGCATTTACCATTTACTTTCTCAGACACAAGGCACCGACCTGTGCACTTCGACACTGACTCTGGCAGAGCCCGGGAGATTCAAACTGGTCTGGGAACCTTGCGGTTCCCATCCGGCCGCTCTAGCGGCCACTCTATCCACTCTACCCCTGAGTCATTGTCGCCCCGTAGTAAAGGCGCTGTTGTGCCTTCTTCACCACCCGCTCTGTCTGCACATCCCAGGTGAGGTCCTCAGTGAAATTTTAACTCTCTGATCCTCTTCAGTTCAGGGCCCCCCGACCTGGATGGAAGAATGCTCTCTAGGAGGCCTCCTTCTCAGCTGTCTGAGTTGATACGGGGGTTATTACCTATATCATTTGACACTAGTTGTCTTCTTTGTCTATATTATGTGTATAATCCATGACAAGCCCTCTGTCATGTGCACACCAAGGTAGGCCTGACTTGACACCACTCAGTCAGTACATAAGCTTTGATTCCATTGCACAAGGGTGTTGCTTGCCAAAAAGGCAACGTGTTGGCTTGTAGTCGTAGATCAGTTATTTTCACCAAGCGTCATACAACTATATGCACCTCTAAACTGGTTTGCCATTTTGTTAACCATCTATATTCTACACCTAACGCCTCTCCAACTTTACATCCCTGGTCACTATAAAAGGCCTACCTAGAAGAGGTGACCACCGAAAACTACAACATGAAATCATGCCGCGGTGGCCACCACTCACACAGTCCAGTTTTTGGTGAAGAGATGACCACCGAAACAGTGGTTAGTAAAAACAGAGAGATGTGTTGTGTGAGCGGTGACCACCGTCCACCGCGGTGTGACGTCATGTTGCAGTTTTCGGTGGACACCTCTTCACCGAAAACTGGACTATGAATAGGCCCAATAGGCCCAATTTACTAACCACCGTATTGGTGGTCACCTCTTCACCGAAAACTGGACTATGAATAATAGGCGGCTAGGCCTTAAGTCTCCTCCAGAGTCCTCCTAACCTCCAACATTCTCCACACTCCAGTCCAGTTGGTGGCATTATTGCACCAATAAACTGGTTTTCCAACTGCTGACAAATGCAGAAGAGAACGAAAGGCCTCCCACCTCTCGTGTAATCTCGCGTTGGTCAGGCAGCTAGGTTACCTCAGAGCCATAGAGTAAGACCAGAGTTACGACAACTCCGTTCACTTCATGGGGCCAGTCCAAGGCGGCTCTTCTACACAGACTTCTATTGGCCGAATAGTGACACCGGAAGCTTACAGAATGCACTGGAGTCTATGGGGCTCGCGCGAGTACATGAACCACGTGACCGGGCTGTTTTCTGACCCCCTCAATGTCGCAACTCTGTCTATACAATACTCGGGTTACCGTCTCTGGTCGGTCTGGTTAGTGGTAGTTGTTCAACCGGCTCTCTCTATCACTCAGTAACGTATCGCGGTGACAAGTAACAAGTCCTCCTCCTGGCTGACCTCCTCCCTCCTCGTCACCGTCTTCATCCGTACACTGTACAGTGTACAGAGTACAGTACAGACAGAGACAGTTGTTTACCTCCCCGGTCAGTTGGTTAACATTGGGAATTCTAGCCGCCGGGCCCGACGGACACGGTTGTGTGTGTGTGGATTGGAACAATAAGCTTTATGTAAATCACTGAGGAAGAAGCGGCTAACGGGCGTTAGCCAGCTAGCTTCCACCTGTTCTTAGCTTCAACGGCACCGCCACCGCGGAGGAGCTTATTAACGTTAATAACGGACTGTTGGCTAATATCGGCTAACGCTGAACACGACCACACAACGAGGTAAGATTATAGATTCACAATTACATCCCCCGTCTGTTTGTTTCTTATAGGATGTGGTGTGTGGTTTTCGTGGTTGTGGTGGTTGGTTGTGTTGTTCTCACTGTCTCACACAACCTTCCGATTGCATCTGCGGCAGGCTTTGTTACGTCCATTAATCACCACTGTATTCAGAGATTAGTAAAGCTCATTATATATACACGATGTTGTCTATCACAATGACTCGTTCGTAGATGTTAGATGTCCCTGTGCTTTTTGTGTAACCGTGTATAGTTGTTGTCAAAACGCGACGTTCGTGAACCAGGGACATTCATGCTTATTTATGCATGTCACACACTCCCCGGCGACAGAGCAGAGGCTCTAAAAGGCGACATGGAACTGGCTGTGTGATTTACATAAAGGGAAAATACTCAATAATAATAATAGTTAAGATAACGTTATTGAGATTGTACAAATGAAACTACCGCAGTGTTTCGGTGTAGCGGTTCCGTCAGATTGTACAAATGGACCCTCGGGTCCATTTGGTACCATTTTGTACACTCAGTTACACATCTGCACGGGTGCATTTGGTTCCATTTTTACACCCTGAGTAAAATCCGCACTGGATTTTTACTGTGTAATTAGATCTAGTGTTAGATTGGCTGGCTATTGTGGCTATGGTAAAATGTTGGATATAGAGTTGATTAGTATGATATGATTAGTAAATCCTGTGTTACTTGGTGCTGACTGAGTGACCATTGCTGTTGAGAAACCTTCGTAGTTCCACAGGTCAGGTCTAATCTCTCTGCTGTCTTTAGTCAAATGTGCTTCATCATTGAGGGGGCAATGGTGACGGTGACCCCGTGCAGCCACAATCTGGGACTGGTAGATGTGACTGCTAATAATCTGGCCCTTTGGCTTTGATGGTGTAGTCTAGTCATGGTCAATGGCCAAAAAGGAATAAACATGAGGCGACCTGTTCATTTTGTATTTATGAGCTGCACTGGGGTTGGATGACTACGCTATGAAATATTAAACACTGATGGAACGCTTTGCAGTGACAATTATCAGTTTGACATCTTGCCCTGGATTAGTGTTTTATTTGAATGCAGTCATTATGACATACACAACATCACCAGCTTTCTTTGCAAGTTTATGTTTAGTTAAATAAATATGCTTGTATTGACCATGCATAGTTAACACTCAGTGTGCAGCTCATCTTGTGATGTTGCCCTAACTAATTATACTTTATTTTGGCATCAAGTAACAACTGTACCTATTTATGATCTTGACTTTGACATTTACCAGCCTAAATAAAAAATAACAATTTCCTTTGCAGTAAAAAGGAAAGCACCCCAGATAGGGGGTGGATCAGCCACCTCAATCTTCTTGACATTGAATTCCGTTGCACTGTTGCAGTGACAAGATTGCCAGGGGCTCTCTGTCACAAAATGTGTGTCATAGTTTTAAGTGAATACACTGAGAGAGGTGTGCTCTGTGGTGTATTTACATCCGTTTGTCCTTGCTGAGCTGAAATGAGGCAAGGTTTGCTCCAGGTAATCACCCAAATCCTGAAGCAGTTTCCTGTTATCATCATATAGTACTACATTACTTTGCTTGTGTCCCCTTTCGATATGTGATATTTTGACAGACATACATTTATCACATAGATCTGATTCTTGGCACCAGTGATGACATATTTTAGTATCTTTCCAATGGAAATGAACATTTTGTCTGTGTTGTCCTAATGTCATGGTTACAACACCAGTGCTAGAGTGCTTTCACATTATCAGAATCCTGTGCTAATCAAAGCTCAGGTGTTCAGTAATATTTGCATTGTCAATCATTTACAGACTAATACCCACAAGGCCAACAACATAAGTTCTAGCTAATCTGCCAAGTCATTTGTCTCTTTGCTTATGTAAAGAATTCTCACCATTGTAGGGCAGGCTGGTCAGCTCCTATCAGCTTTGGAATGTTGTCTGACAGAAGACATGCAGGCTAAGTAGTAACTAAGTACTGAAATTGCATAGGCCTACTAAAATTGGATATTTATTTTATTATTAAATACCAACTAAATTCCATCTGGGTGTTTATATTATAATTTCCACTTGTTGTAAACATTTTAGATCATTCTGTGGGAAACCTAGACCAGCATAGAGCTTTTCTAACTTTGCTAATGGGGTGTACACTTGACGCCGTAGTTTGAGATTAGGCTACTTCTTCCCAGAAATAGATCAAGGTTTATAACTCTCACAATAGCCAATATATCAAAGTTATTGTCTCCACCAGGCCGAAGGCATGTGGGGAGAGTATGTTTTGCACTCCGTCCGTCCGTGTGTCCGTCCGTGTGTCCGTGAACAGCTAATCTCGCCCACCGTTAACCCGGTCGATGCCATATTTTGCACACACACTCCCTGGATGCCAACCATGAACCTCTGCCCCAAACTTTCCAGAACGGCCTGTTATAGCGCCACCAGGAGGCCGCTTTGTGCAAAACAAGTTTTTCGATGCCATATTTTGCACACACACTCCCTGGATGCCAACCATGAACCTCTGCCCCAAACTTTCCAGAACGGCCTGTTATAGCGCCACCAGGAGGCCGCTTTGTGCAAAACAAGTTTTTGCACAGTACACCTACAGATTTTGTCCAAACATCACGCAAATTGGTACACAGTCTCTCTAGAGCCATTCAACGAAACGGGTCTTTCAGATTTATCAGACTCCATCCTGATTGGTTAAGATTGGCTTCCAAAGTTCACAGGAGTGCTCAGTTTCAAACAAAATGCTGCAAATCATGAACACATCGCGTGATTTCCGTGAAATTGTGCACCCACATTCCCACTAGGCCGAGGACGAAATGCCACATGAACAATTTCAACTCAGCCTCAAGGTGGCGCTATAACTGGCCAAAAAGTGTTTTTACCTCTAACTGCACGGATCTGTGGATAACCTGGTGGAGACCTGTGCCCGGAAGGGCACTTTTTCTAGTTATAAATGTTATCATTATTATTATCATTATTTATTTGTAATTGAATGAATAGCCCACAGTTCATACAGAGGTATGTAGTTATCAGCCTGTAAGCAAGGGTGAATGAGAATGAGTGTTAACTGGATCTTGAACAGACATGTTCAGTTAACTAGGCCTAATATCGATTTGTGTATGTGTGTGTGTCGCATAAGAATGCTTTGTCTTGTAACTCACAAGTGCTTGCTCAGGTAACTTGATGTACATGTAAACATGAACTGTTTGTTCTGTTGTATTGCTTCTTTGTTTAGACCTGTAATGGGGGCTTTCTATGATTTTGTATAGCCTAGATTCAAGATCATAGCTTGAACATGCCCACACTTATTTCTTCTTCCACTGGGCTTGAGTTTGATCCATCTTAACTTAATGTGCAGAAATTGTAATTTGTCTCACATAGGCAAGTATAGGTATCTCATCAGTTTGCAGGTTATTAGTCAGAGTAACCGGGTCTGGAGTCTGGACCCATAGTTAGTTACCCTGATGATACTGCCATGATAGGAATGCCAACCGTGGTCTTTCTGTATTTTGGAGAGAATTGCTCATAAAGTTGATTGAAGGTTCTGGTGACCAAAATGGTCGACTTCTGAAGTGCAGAGGGAATCTTGAAGAAAGTGGCCGCACACGCCAATAGCCAGAGTGCCAATACTTTATTAGGACACGGCAGGTAAAACAAATTAATCCGACTTCTGAAGTGAACACAAGTCTAGACAGGGGACTCAAGTGCCCCCCCCCCCCCCCCCCAGAATCACATCCTTGAAGATTGTACATTCATGCAAATTTTGGCTTTTGCATCCCAGTTGAGAAAGTGTTCGACTAAAATGTCCTGGGCACAAAGTAGATTTAGCCTAAAAAGCTAGTCTCAGATGTTACATTTGGTTGCATTTTATGGCATTTTATTACAGTAGATCCCAGGCTGAATCTCACTTTTTTTATTGCCTCTCACTCACAGCTGCTTTATTATTATTTGTTTAATAGTTGTATCAACATGTTTGAACCACAGTTAAGTCCACTTTAATAGCAAAACCTGTTCTCAATTTAATTTACCAAGTGATTTTCTCCCCCATTGCCTTCATCCCTGTTATGTTTGTTTGTATTTTGAGAATTTGCGGCAGACTGTCGGTACCATAGCAACCAGCCTGAGGTGACACAGTATTTCCCTGCTGCTTGGTCATGATTCAGAAAATCAGAACTAAATATGGTCTGTTTTTACTTCGTACACCTGCCCTTCCCTTTGAAATATGGTAACCTATGATACTGTACTTCACTACAGTCAAGAAACATAGGATCAAATATAAATATATAATCGTATCACAACACTTTGTGACAAAAGTGTTAAAAGTTAAAAGTGTTTTTCAGAGGCACAAATGAACATGCATATAGGAAAAACAACAATAACTAGTGATCTCAAGAGTGAGCTGTTTAATCCTTAGTGGAGTGTTTATCTGTGTTTTAACTAGTATGCATATCATATTATTACCAACAGTGTGTGCATGTAAAGTCAAAATGAGAGAGTAGCTAGAACAAGCACAGCTTGTATAGTACCTCATATTTCTTAGTTGGATATATGTTTTATGCCAGCATAGCCTGTTTTACTCTGCCCATGAATTTGCATCGCATTGATGCAGGTCTACTCTGCCTATGGCTAGTCTAGGCACAGTACAGTATATACATTTCAACGTATTCTTTTCTAAGCTGCAAGTCCTCCCAAAGAAGTCTGTGTTGTTGATTTTCCAGTGGTTTGACACCCATGGCTGCATGCCGAGGACATGCAGCGGTTTCATTTTTATGTGAGACACAGGGGGTACGTTGTCTCTTTGCATGGGTTGAGGCTGGTCCATTTGCACCCTCTGGCCTCTATCAGTCTATTGTTCAGCGGCAGCAGCCTCCTTCTCCAGTGATGTCACAACATTCCTGGCCGGAGCAGAGACCATAAATGAGTTAGTGTTAAAGGCAGATGAGCAGCATCGTGAATACTGGTAATAGTGGGTCGAAGGGTACGGTATATAGAAGTGAAACTGTGCATTTGGCAGCACGCCTGGCCTTGACAAGTTGCAACCTATGCCCTAATTGTGCAGTGTGATGTCACGTACCAAAAATAGCAAATATATAAGTCAAGATCACAACATGCTGTGACGGGTTGTGAGCTTGTAGACCTTCTTTGCTTTTGGTGCGCTACAGGCTACATGGCACACAACCATTCAATTTCTGATATGCCTTGAGCCCCTTGCACAGCCTACATGTAAGTCTGACCATCTCCTTACAATTCAGTATGCTACAATTATGGCTACACCTTTCATATTGAAGAAAATAATTGCTGCCTTTTTGTTTGTTGGACAGTAATGTTCGTGAACTGGTTGTTCCGCATGCTGTCTTAAAGTTAGCTCTGGTCCATAGCTCTAATGCGTTTCATTTAGAGCTATGTTACTCTCAACTTCCGCCGCTCGCATGAATGCAGACCAGCCTCTACTCTTTGGCGTAAATAAAAAGAACATTTTACTACTCACCAAAACAAAGGCGAGTTGTGTCATTAGAAAGCCTACTTTCCTTAGTGGACGCACTCTGAGCCCCCCACCACACGTATAAACTGTACTTTTTGGCCAAAAGGGGATTTTGTTTCCACCGGAAAAAAATATTTTTAGTTACTCGGCTGTGACCTCTACTGATATTGCCCAGAGAACTGCCTCATAGAGAATATCTTTTCCTCTGGCCAAAAAGTACCGTTTATACGTGTGGTGGGGGGCTCAGAGTGCGTCCACTAAGGAAAGTAGGCTTTCTAATGACACAACCCGCCTTTGTTTTGGTGAGTAGCAAAAACGTTCTTTTTATTTACGCCAAAGAGGACAGGCTGGTCTGATTTTGATTTGAGTTTTAAAACTGAAAGTCCCATAGCCTTACTGCGCAGGGCAGAATCGTAGAAGCAGTAGAAGGCTATGGGTATGGGCCAGAGCTATCTTAAAGTGTGAATTCAATTTGACCCGATAAGCCGATAATACCGATATTGTATCGTTCTAGTTAAGATGATGTATTTATTGTATATGCTGGAGGGCTCTGATGTTTTGCAATCAGAAGTAATGTTCTACTTCTAGGGAATGTTGTGCCCTTCGCCATGCATTACTCACCACATTGACAGAGCTTGTTGTTTGGATGCTTTAGTTTGAGTAAGTAAATATGTTAGGCCACCTAAATAATTTCCACTTTAATTTAGTGTAGCCTTCATTATCTTATATCTATTAATCAAAACAACAACTGCTTACAAAGTCAAAGTATGTGTGCTTAAATTATATTTAGGCAAAACTCAACTCAAAAAGTATAGACAAAGGATGCTTCAACAATTTTCAGTTGATACCTTTTCGTTTGCAACAAACTATATTTACCACGGAAGGAGTCGGCCTGAAGTGCCCGGATTCATATGAGCTCATTGTGATAAGTTGATCAGCTGAAATGTCATTACTCTTTGACCTGATGTTTGAACATCTGAGTACCCTGCCGCATCACTGGTATCTATTTTAGTTGAAAACAAAATATTTGTGCTTGACATCCAGATGTCTAGATTTAGGCATTATTTTTACATTTACATACTAGCTTTTATTTTATACTATTATGTTTTAATACATATAGTTCTTATTTAGTATATTTACTTTTTAGTCCATCCCTCCACCACTTTCAACACAAGCAAGGTATCTTGAGAACTGCTGTCTGGATTTCCATGGAATTGGCTTTACATTGTCATGCTCCCGGAGGGTGAACCCTTTGCCTTTTAGTACCACCCTTAGTCCAAAAAAAGAAAGGAAAAAAAAGGCTGCAATGGCTGAGGGGACAAAAATCCTGCTAAAACAAACCTTTTCCCACTTCAAGGATAGATGGCATGAGTTTGAAGTAGCGATACAGGGAATGATCAGTGGCATTTGTTATTGTAAGTGCCAAGCGTGGGATGGCCTTATTGTTCATATGAGAATGTGTGGGTGTGGGAAGTCTGATAATCCTAGAAGCAATACGGGTAATACTGAAAAGTTTGTTTATGTTAGCCATGGACAATATAGTAACAAGAGGAACAATACAACAGAACAGGTTGAATAATGCTTTTGTACAGTAACAAGATGAGGGGCAACAGATAATAGTGGTGGATGTTTCTTGCAATCTCACGATGGATATGATCACGATACAGAGGCCAAGATATGATATATCGATATATATATTGATTATACGTCTATTCAAAATAATGACCATGTTGCACAAATACAATAAAACACTTTCAGGCCCACAGAGGGGGCAAGGGGGGCTTTGATAACGTTAAACAGAGATACGTTGGTCAACACTGCGTCACCCAGATAATTCATGCCGTTTATTGCCGTATCGATACAGCAGCCTCTCGATCGATTCACCTATCATCCGTATTTTTGATCGATATATTGCCATATTGATTAATTGAATGCACCACTAACAGATAATGATCTTAATTTACGGAGCAGCATAGCTTCAAGGGGTTATAGTGGGTCTTTTATACCAGTCTTGTGTTTTTATCTGTTTTATCTGTTTGCTTTGATTGCTTTTTAAAGTGTGTAATCTTTTGTTAGCATTGTAAAATCTTGCTGTTTGGTTTGTTGTTGTTGTTGTTGTTATTATTATTAAATTACATACATTCCCCCTTTTCAGATACTCAATATGCTTCACTGAGTGATGTACCAAGTGTTGATTTTCATGATGGGCATTTGGGCGACACAAGCGTGCCCCCATGGGAACTGCGCCACAGACGTTACCAACAACACCAAGGACTATTGCTACTCTGCCCGCATCCGCAGCACTGTGCTCCAGGGTTTGCCTTTTGGAGGAGTGCCCACTGTCCTTGCCCTGGACTTCATGTGTTTCTTGGTGAGTCTCTTTACCCACCACCCTCTAGTCTATACTCCATTGACCGAGTCCCACCCACAGGGATCTACAGGTATATTAAGCCCCTTTCTTTTTTCATCCTACATCAGGGGACTTAAGCTGGGGGCCACTGTTTGTGTTGGGATGGGGTATGGGCTAAGATTAGTGCTTTTGTATCACTTGATAATATGCATACCATTTGTATACGTCCCACTGTTTCTCAACCAATGGTCTTAAAGCCATTAAAGACTACTAATACTTCCTAATAATTATGACTCAACCAGACTATCCAGTGCACTTCCCCCTCTTGATAGTCTTAACTCCCTTTTTCTGTTGAATTTCTTGACCTCCAACTTGTCAAATGACTACATGGACGATCATAGGCCACCAGATCATTCAGTTCACGGTTTCTAAACTAGTGGAAAGAAAATAATAATAATCCTGCATTACTAAATGGTCAGGGACCACATGCAATAATACCTGTCCTACATGAAATGTCACCGAAAATAGCCAATTTGTGACCTTTTGTTTAGCCCATTTAGGACTGAGACTGCTATATACTGTAGATAGCAACAATAACCCCAAAAGGGGTTCCCGTCCTAAATGGGTTATAGTTATTCCGATACCGAAATGCTGGTATGGATGTGTAGGCCAGTCTATGCCGTAACTTATTGTTCTAAGAATTAATTTTATTATGCATTTGTATAGGATCGGTACTCTGTATCAACCTATACGCAAGTTGCAGTTGTTGGAATCGGTATTAGACAAAATGGTATGGGGACATCACTCTAGTATTTTTAATCAAATGTTCACCACAGAATGGGGACGTTGGATTCAAGACAAGCGGTTAATTTATTAAATCCTATGTGCTTAATTGATCGAAGTCCCCCAGGAGAGCTCACTCCTTTTTTCCCTCAATGCCAGATATCTTGTTGGCTGAAAATATCTGATTTAGTGTTAAAAACAAGGCATTCTGCTACTCTGGTATAGCTGAATGTTAAAGGTGGTGGTTTAAAAGTTAAAGCACAGAATGTATTGTCAGGTGTGTCACCAATTTCATCCATTCAAGAGCTTCAAATTTTGAGTAGTAATCATACTATAATTCTAACAATGTCTGTGTGTGTGTCTGTGTGTCACTGTGACTGCCGTAGCTCCTTACTGCCTGCACCAATCACTCCCACAGGCATTGACCATATGAATATGGAGGGCGTAACGAAGCCCTTTTTTCAATTTGACACATTAATGATTATTAATGAATTTATTAGTCAATTACAAACGCACCCGGGCGCAGTACCCCCCATGGCCACAAGGGGGGGGGGGGGGGGGGGGGGGCAAATATCTCACAACGGGTAAGGGCTAGTAGAATTAACAAATAAAAAGTTGCGCAATAACATAGTGTTATGGAGTTTTATATTAACTGAAGATTGTGCAAGTGCATTGACGGTGAGGAAAGTAGCTATCATCCTTCACATAATACTTATGTGTTGTGTAAAATGTCGAGTCATTTGAGCTTGCGTGTGCTGGGAGACATGAGAATGAAGCTGTCTCGAACTCCATGACCATCATCTTGGATTAGTGTAGCTGGTTGTCGGCTCATTTATTTATTTCGTAACTTCCAATTTCACTTGTTTATCCAGTATCCTTTATGAGGTCTGTCTCGTGATTGGATGAACCTGGCTGAAAATGTATTTTCTGTTTACTTAACAGCTGGAAACGGGGAGACCCCTGCCCTGTTTCTTAACAAGCACGCTATAGCTATAGCATTGATTATAGATGCTATTTAATACTTTCTTTAATTAAATTACCGTACCTTTTTTAAAAGACGACTGAATGATCCATGATGAGACTAACTTCACGTATCTAATTGGAGAAAAGTGGAAATGTTTTTATACCAGTCATACTAGCTAATGGTAAGAGCTGGAGGTGGACATAACCTAGTCATACTAAAGCCTATTGTCTTTAGTGTTTTCCTGATGATGAGCACATTTCTGTCAACATACTATATACACTGTATCTGCACACAATGTTCAGTACCATCACAGATGTCAGCTCTAGTCTGTGCGTGATGGTATGAAGAGGTGTTTTGACATGTGCTTATTCTATCCCATTCTAGGCCCTTCTGTTTTTGTTCAGCTTCTTGCGAAAATGTGCTTGGGACTATGGACGTCTTGCATTGGTCACAGATGCCGACAGGTAAAAACCTTGCATTCCATTAAGTCCTATACATTTAGTATTAGCATTATGCGTTGAGTAGAAGTTATCTGCGGTTATCTAATATCAGTTGACAGTTATCTACTACCGTATAACATCACAGCAAGGAGTTC
This sequence comes from Protomyctophum parallelum, assembly GCF_964188405.1. Classification (NCBI taxonomy): domain Eukaryota; kingdom Metazoa; phylum Chordata; class Actinopteri; order Myctophiformes; family Myctophidae; genus Protomyctophum; species Protomyctophum parallelum. The sequence goes on along the minus strand of NC_139704.1, from coordinate 15,836,971 downwards.
CTTTGCACCCAGATAAGACTCCAGTGTTTCCTCAGCCAAGAATTGTGCACTATCCGAAACATCCTTGTTTGGTGGCTGGGCTTCATCCATACTTGACTTGACATAGTGAGGTCAGAGAGGTTTCTCCTGGGCAGGCTCTGAGAATGATTTGCCCAAAATGTAGTAGTGTAAAATTATACCTGTAAGGCTGTGAGACGAGCTGTGAGCTTTGATTTTCGCAGAATGTTCATCCGTCTTCGCATAATGTTTGTCTACTATGACGGGGCCCGGTGCCAGAATACTAATAGGGATGCTATGGTTCATGGTTAAGCATGCTAATTGTTCAGAATATTATATAGACAGAATAGCAGACAGATGTGTGTGTTGGATTGTGTTACCACAGACAGGATGGGCTGTGTCAGCAATTTCCCTTACGCTCCCAACAATATCACATGCTTTGTGAACCAATAATTAATTGCATTACTTTCTCTATACTCTATAGTGTCTTTTCTTTGGCCAAGCTAAGCTACCGTATCCAAAACACACGGATTGTAGTTCAAATGCTATTATAAGATGAAAAAACACCAGATTTATATAGAAGTTGTAGCCCAGGGACTACAGAGGAGAATTGGCTTGTGGCTAAATCTGGTACAAAGCATCTTTTCTCTTTGACTTGAACTTGAGATGACTGCATCTTGTGCACGGTCCCTGACACAAATGAACGAAATGAAAATGAATAATGGCCAGTTTGGCCACAGAGAAATGGAGATCAGATGCTACTTCAGGCCTCACTAACTCAGAATATACTACGGGACCCCATGCTCCATCACCTACATCTCCTTGTCTGTGGTTGCAGCTTCACTATTTGTGCAGCTGGATTCGAGAGTATAAAGCAGTGCATTCGGGTGGTGTGGTGGTGGGGGGGGGGGGGAGGGGGACGGACAGACAGAAATTGAGGGCTAAGGCCGCATGACACTATTAAAAAGTGCTGACTTGTCTGTCTTTTAAAGGACCTGTAATTCTTGGATGGCTGACTGTGGCATTGCTAAATCTAGCTACTCGCATGCCATGTTATGTTTGACTACCTTATAATGTGTAATTGTCAACTTCCATGAGAGGGGGAGAGGTGGTGGAGTTAACTGTTTTAGCCAATGGAGTCCAATGGAGTTGAGAGGTTTTGTCCAAAGCGATTTTTACCTCTTTTCATTGGTTCAATATTTTCGAAATTAAGTAAAGGGTGTTCAAGCACTGATCAAGTTTTGATATGTTAGAGTAGACTAGAGTGGTAACTTCTCAGTCATTTCATTGATATGTTTTCAACCTTATCTAAACTTAAAAGAGTTTGTGCAACATTTTCCAAAAATAGCTGATCTACAAACTCACAATGCATCATGACACACTGAGCTTATAGATCAGCTATTTTTGAATGGCCAAATGATAAAATGAGGTTAAATGGATTTGATGCTATAATTTAACAAATTTAGCTGGGGAGCTTCACTTTGAGAACCAGTGCACTATATATACTGTAGGATATAATTCAACAGTCACTGCTTTGAAATACACTTGCATAACCTTTATGACGTATTTTCAAACGAACCCTTACCCAAATGCTATTTCTCTATACTGACATGCTTACTAGGGATGTCTCAGCCACAAGCAAGTATCTGTTCCTCTTAACCCAACTGTCTTAATTCTGTTTTTCCCTTTAAACCAGAAGAGTGGATCAGCGCTACAGCCGCCTGGATGATCGGGAATAGTATGTTCTTTCCCCATGTCGTACCCTCACTGCCTTTTCTCTCCCCTTCCCTGCTACTTTTCAAATAATCTAACTCTTCCTCCATTCTTCCGCCCAGGCCGCTGTGGGTTTTAACTTGTTTCTCACTCTTGGTGCAGTGTTTGTTTTTCATCATTTTCTCGTCCTCCCGGGCGTTTTCTCAATGCCAGGCCCCCTAATTGTCCTCTCACTCCTTATCGTCCCTGTTCTACTTCTGCCATTGAGTGCCCCAGTCTCTGTCACACTGTCCTAATCAGATCTGTGTGTGCTAAATGCTAATCTGTGTGTTGACCTCTTTTGTCAAGCGCGGGCTGCTTCTGTGTGAGTGCACCTCGCCAGCCGCAAAGGCAGGATGCTTACAGGGAGAGGTAACACTTACATGGACCTGTAGCTGTGTGTAGACGAGCCCTGACAGGGCACAGCTGTATATCTGGCCTCATAGACATGTGATAAACAATCTCTAGCTCTCAGAGGAATGTGGTGGAGGAGGAAGGCCCGATGTTGAAATACAGCCGTAGGCTCTCTCTCTCTACTCAATCCATCTGAGATCACATAGCACTGTAGAGCTCAGAGTGACGTTATCATTTTATATGCATGAAATCCAGCAGAACAGGCCCCACTCAATGAGATCTAATACTGCAATTCTCCATCTGACACAACCTCTAGGGGAGTGCAATAAAACAAATTCTTGAATGTGAGACGAAACCGCTTTAAACGGAAACTTTGCCGATAGCGTGAATTTGCAGACCAACGTGAATCCCAACGTTCTGGGAGAATGATTGAGAAACGGAACACTTAGGGAAGCGTTGTGTCTGATATTCACATGTCTTCCTCACAATAGAAAAATATGATTCATGTTAGACACAGGCAAAGTTCCCATCTAAGCTGAATTTAGTAAATTAGTCACCTGTGCACATCCTGAGGCTCTGCTGGACAGACGTGGGTAACAGCCTTTTGGGATTCTCTTTTCATGGTCACTGAGTTCCTGTTGTGTTCCTCTGTGAATGTCCTTTTCCTCTAGAACTCACCCTGTCTTTGCTTCCTAACTATCTTTCACACTTTGTGCTCTGATGGAGACAGTGTGTGTGTGTGTGTGTGTGTGTGTGTGTGCCTAGTAACACCCCTGCTGTCACTGCATAGAAGGGGACTGCGGAGGTTCAGGTTTGTTCAGGTTCCTGTGGTTGGCTGGCTTAACAATTCCCCAAACCCTGTGACAACCACAGGATGAAGAGGGATGAATCTCCTCAGTCCATTTCGGGGCCTTGTGGTGTGTCTGTTGTCTGTTCATGTTTTCCACTCTTCCCATTAAATGTCGGTAATCCCAGTGCACTCTCACATCAAAACTAACTTCCCTTCACAGTCTGCGCCACTGCGCTGTTGGGTAACACGCATGTTTTGCTATTGTTTTGTGCAGCGAAAGCATAGCCAACAACCTGGCTTCAGATAAACCTGAACGCTACGAGCGCCTCACCTCAGTCTCCAGCTCGGTGGACATAGACCAGAGAGATGAAGTAAGTAGACCATTGTTTCTACTGTATTTATTAACCAGTGTAGAGAGAGTCAGGGATTGACATGCAGCAAAGGTCTGCTGGGCCTGGGAAGCAAACCGGTGACTTGCGGTCAGTCATCAGAGCCTATGTGGTGCCGCATCCCCCGGCTATCAGCCCCCCCCCCCCAACCCTAAAAACTTTGTTGACCCGTGTCTTCCACTAGGCCCCCTCCCATGTCCCTCTACACCAAATATCTTAGTCAAAACAGCTGATCTACAAGCTCACAACATGTTGTAAGGTTGTAGATTGGCTATTTTCAGCAAATGTTCACCCCCAGAATAAGGACACTAGGGTTCATGTGGTTAAACATAGGACACGGTGTCCCTCCCATCTGCATAACTCCTGTTATGATGTTTTTGCTCTTATCTCATTGTCTTAACCCATTTAGACCTGAGGACGATTGTAACAAAAAAAAATACAGTTTTCTGAAAAACCTATGTTTCTGTTAGTGGTGCTCAACCTTTTTCATTTCAAGGACCCCCAGAATTATCTGTATTTGAAAATATGTTGTTCCAGGGACACCCCCAGAAGGAAATATTTGAGTTAAAAACGTTCTGAAAGAAGAATACCGGTATATATTCAAAGATTTGCGCCACATTCTCACGATTTTTCTTTTTTAGCAAATCTACAAGCTCATAGAGTGGCACTCGGTGCCGCGCTATGAGCTTGTAGATCTGCTATTTTTCAATAGCTAAAGCATAACATAATGCTTAAAACACCAAAAGGGGCTCCCACCCTAAATGGGTTTCTAATGATCACTTTAGTATTCTTCTTGTGTGCTGTTCTTATTACTGTTTGTATTTTTTGTACTGATGAAATTATGAAATGTTCTATATAGCACCTTGGTACCTTATATAGCACCTTGGTACTTTATATAGCACCTTGGTACTTTATATAGCACCTTGGTACTTTATATAGCACCTTGGTACTTTATATAGCACCTTGGTACTTTATATAGCACCTTGGTACTTTATATAGCACCTTGGTACTTTATATAGCACCTTGGTACTTTATATAGCACCTTGGTACTTTATATAGCACCTTGGTACTTTATATAGCACCTTGGTACTTTATATAGCACCTTGGTACTTTATATAGCACCTTGGTATTTATTTTAAAATAAACGTCTCTTTCTTTCAGGGCTTCTGCTCCTGGCTAACTGCCATCTTCCGCATCAAGTGAGTAAACCTGTTATCATGGATTGGATTTTAGTCTACTTTGGGGGATGTTCATAGCAGGGTTTTTTTTTCTTCTTTTTTTTTTGTTAGTTTATTTTTATTTCGGTCATCATCATCATACTATAATCATCATCATCATCATACTATAATTCTAACAATGTCTGTGTGTGTGTGTGTGTGTGTGAGTGTGTGTGTGTGTGTGTGTGTGTGTGTGTCAGAAACACTGCATTATCTCCTCATTGCCTGCACCAATCGCTCCCACTTTTCACACAGGCATTGACCATATGAATATGGAGGGCGTAACGGATTTCGATTTGACACATTAATGATTAATAATGAATTTATTAGTGAATAAAAAATGCGACCAGGGCGCAGTACTCCTCGCGGGGCAAATATCTCACAACGGTTAAGGACTAGTTTGTTAAAAACAATACAGTTGATAGGCATACAGTAGCCTACAACTTAGTCAACAAGGTGACTATTTGGCCGAAAAGGTTAGGGCTGAAGCCGAAGCTTATATTGAAAATTGAATTGAAAATTTTAAATTGAATAAAATACACAGTTTATGAATATACAAAGAAAATTTGCTTCAAATATTACATTATAGAGCTAAACCAAACCGGGAAAAAAACAAAACGGAGAAGAAAAAGATAATCTAAATAAAAAAAGGAAAACACATTTGCTACATTCAACAGATGTAAATAGTTTGTATGACTCATAGCAATTCTACTATTCATTTATAATGATGGTAGTACCACAGGGTCACACCATATAGTTTTGATTCAATTTGATTGTTGATTGATTGATTATTACGCAGAACGCAGATAGACATATTATAGTACTTAATCTAATCAGTCTACTGTATATGCATAGTACTTCATCTAATCAGGATGTCGCAATTAAGTCACATGACTTACTTCCACTGCAGTCTTGCAGACGTTGCCATTAGAATAGGGTATAGGTATAGCATTATGCGCTGCTCATACTGTAGCACAATGCAAATACAAACCAACATATACTGTAGTCCACAGATTAAACATACTAACTATAAAATACTTTGTTGTTCTCCCTGCTGTGTTTTCACTAACCTTTGAAGAGCCACTGCGCCGACCGCCGAGTTGCTTGTCATGAAAATCCATTTTAAAATGGTGTAATAGCTTGTTGTTGTGCTCACAACAACAGAGAGAAGGAACGTGCGATGCACAGCCCCGCCGCCATTGTAATGCATTGGACTCAATTTCTCACAACCCTTTGCACGCCAGAGGGACAGACCTTTTTGCTTTCTTTTTTTATTCCTGACAAAAATAGCACAATTAAATATACTGGCATTATGAATGAATAAAGAAAACAAAACAGGATATATGTAATAGGTATATACATAGAAGACACGCTTGCGAGTGCTATTTAACTGCAATTGGGATACATCATTTAAAATAAATAAAGATGGAGAAGGTGTAATGTTAACTCGTAAAAGTAATGAAAGTTTAGCAGCAACCATACAACCATATACAACCAAACATTTGGACATTCCCAAACCATATGGAAGAAGGTACCTATACTGTTTGAAGCGCAAAAAGTGCAGTTGGCATTATTTAAATCCTCATAGGGGGTCAAATATCTTCGGTGAACAAACTTTAAATGAATGTGTTGATCAGGGTTCCTAGAAGGCAACATAATTTTAGACCACACTGGGCTGCATTGATCACGCCTCCATGTCTTTAGTTTACTCAAGTTAGGGAATAAGACCTGGTACTTAAAACACGCAAAATACAGCCCAAAGTGTCCAATCACGATCCAAATTTGGTATGTCATTCATTCATATAGTATCAACAGGTAAGGTCCCATAATTAGATTCTAATAAAAAAGCATACAGTGTGGAACCAAAACCTCTTGATCTTTTTTAAAAACAGTTAAACTTTTGGATACTTGTCTTCACCCGAAAAAGATTACTACTTTTTTATTGTCGTCATCTCTGATGACCGATTTCCGCCGTTCATCAAATGATTGGCCTAGGAATGCAACAAAAACAAAACATCTCCATGAATTCAAGGCTTCATGGGGTGAGTAATTGATACAAAGTTTATAATTTGGTTGATTTTCCTGTCTACTTCCTTTTTGGTTAGTAATTTCGACCAGGTTTGTTTTTAGAGCAATGACAAAGCTTCTAGGAACATCTTTGAATGCAGATTGTGGCCCCTAGATGTGTCACAGAGATTACATTATTTGGGAGCGTTTTACTCATCGCTGGCTGTCTGAATACAAACAAAAAAGGTCATTAACATTTTGACATGTTATGCTTATAGCTACTTTAAGGCCCAAGGAGGTTTTGTTGACACATGTGAGAATATGCCATTTATTAACACTCCGATTGCCCAGGGTTATTGAATCCATTAAATCATAGCGCCCAATCGATTTATAGCAACGGAGCACTTTTACCGATGGACCGAAAGTTATACCGGATGTGGCTGGAGCAGCTAAATGTAGCCAAAACACTCTAAAGGCGATCGACAACAACGGGAGGCATAATTAAATCTAACACAACTAGCGACTGGACAGCGGGGGGATCTTTTCTTAGAATTGGACGGGATGATTTAGATCGCGAGTTATTAACGTTTTAAGATTTTCGTTGTCGTCGGCTAAACGGGGGGATCATTTTCGATGACGTCCCACTGTTGTGCAACATCGAGGATTGCGCAACAGGCGCTCCCAGGCTGTGGAGCGATGCGATCGGTTTTCATATCAATAAACTTCGTCTTTTGGATAAAACTTCGTCCTGGTCGCTGGGTGTTACTAATAGAAAGGACGGTGAACTTCGTCCTGGGCGATTGGGGTGTTAAGGATATACGAGTGTATCCATGTTATGGCACGGTATGTGCACATGAGCTATGATTGTTTTGCAGCTATCTGAGGTTGCTGGTTGATTTTGCTCCGTAGGGACGATGAGATCAGGGAGAAGTGCGGCGAGGACGCGGTCCACTACCTGTCCTTTCAGCGCCACATCATTGGCCTGTTGGTAGTCGTGGGCGTGCTGTCTGTTGGTATCGTCTTGCCTGTCAACTTCTCTGGGAACCTACTTGGTGAGTGCCACACGGGGACATTAACCCATTTAGACCTGAGGACGATTCTACAAAAATGTCTTCTAAATCCTGACAGGTTTTTGAAAAACTGTATGTTTCTATATCAGTCGTTCTCAAACTATTTCATGTCAAGGAGCCCCAGAATTATCTGTATTTGGCCACGGACCCCAATCTCAAAATGCGTTGTTCCAGGGACACCCCCAGAAGCAAAGATTTGAGTTTAAAACGTTTCGCTCTGAAAGATTATATTCAAAGATTTGCGACACATTTTCACGATTTTTCAAAAATAGCAGATCTACAAGCTCGTAGCCCGGCACTCGGTGCCGCGCTATGAGCGTCCCGCCAAGAATGGGTTAACACCACATGCCAATCAGCCGCTGGTAAATTGCAGGCTACGGCAGCCACTTAACCCCCTAAAGACACCTCTGATAAAACAAAACTCCTAACACAATTCTGTCCCGGCCAGTGGGGATCTTAAGAGTCTTCTTTTTGTAAATGTAACTGACGTGTTAACGTACCATTTGTATTACGTTATTCAGACGAATCATATGATGTACTTGCCCTTAAGTGAAAGATTTCATAGTCTAAATCAGATTTACAAATTTCAACAAACCACTATTAATTAGTATTTATAGTCTCATCAGTATCATGCTGGTCCAGTGCACACCCAATACTACATTTTAAGGTATTTTGCTCTTATGTGGATCACATGAGTCCACTCTGCCCTTTTATAAAGGCATTCATTTCATTTTCTCCACCTAATGGGCAGCCACCTCCTGCACTGTTGCTAAACTGCTAAGTTAGAATGTTCCTAGCTATACAGTGTGCAATGTCACAAGGTCGACCTCGCCATTTAGTTTTTTTTTAATCTTTCCCACAGAAAACAATGCCTACAGTTTTGGGCGAACAACTATAGCTAATCTAGATGCCAAGTGAGTAAACTCGCCATTACTTGCTTTCACAACATTCCTAAATGATATTGAATCCATGGGTCTGACAGTAATTATTTCCCTTTGTCCTTCTTTCCCAGTAATACGCTGCTGTGGCTGCACACAACCTTTGCATTCCTTTACCTGCTATTGACAGTGTACAGTATGAGACGGCACACTTCCAAAATGCACTACAGAGAGGATGATCTGGTAAGTGGTGTGATATTAATGAATGGATTCCTAGCGCATACGCTCACATATCCTTGCTTTGCACACTGCACCCCTCATTCCATTTGAAAAACATATCCTTTTTCAAATCAGTGCTGTGCCGAGATTAAAATAGGGTGCATTTTGCATCCCAAAATGCAGTTTATAGTTAAGGGACGCAATAAAACAACGACCTCTGCACCCACGGGATGCAATACTGTACTGTTTTATTCTAGTTTATTTTGCTAGCTTTAGTTATAATAATCATTTCTTCTTCTGTTTTCTACATGAATATAACCACATATAACCATATAAAATGAAATGGGAGTTAAATGCTGCAATTTGTAAAAATGGCAAAATATGACTCCTAACGTTGTTGAAGTGGGACTCATAAAATGTCCCTGGGACTCATCTAAAAGACCATCCCTGCATCCCGGGACTCATTACATTGAAAACCTATTTACATCACTGGCGGTGTCAAACTGTCAATGCACTACAATAAAAATAAAAGAATAGGAAGATTTATTCAGTGTTATAGGAAGATTTCAAACTATCATACTGAAGCAAAGAATATGATCGAACAATAACAATACAAATAGAAGTTAGAACTGCACTCTGTCGCCCTGTTTGTCCCTGTTTAAGTATGGACTTGATGTCATATGAAAAAGGACTATACAGAGACATTGGAGTTGGAGCCACATGGAGGGGAGATGAGGGAGGGAAGAGGGGTGGAGAAAAAATCTTGGGAATTGCTCGTGTGTCATATGTGAAAATGCTATCTGTAATGTACTGCTCTTTCCAAATAAAACAAATATTATTAAAAAGAAGAACTGCACTCTTGCTAGTTGCACACAAGCAGAGTGCTCAAGTACTTTCTACCGCTACAAACTGTCAAATCTCAGTAATGACTACTTGTGCCTGATATGTCAGTGGTGCCAGATTACATACATGTATACATACTGTAGGAGCATTACCTTTAATCCTCCCAACACTAAAACATATCGTCATTACGTCACCATCAAAAACCAATTACACTCTGGCATTAGGTCCTTTAATCCACATCTTTATTACGTCATCATTGAGAGCTAGTTATACATATACTATGTATATGTATATGTAATTTGTAAGTTGATTAGCGGTATACTGTGGTTACTTTACGCCGTATGCACCGTCCCAGCCGTCCCGCCAATTTTGATGCGTATGAACCGTCCCAGCAAATGACGTAATGACTAATTGTGCCTGATACAGCAGTGGTGCCAGATTACATACATGTATACATAGGAGCATTACCTTTAATCCTCCCGACACTAAAACATATCGTCATTACGTCACCACCATCGAAAACCATTGGTTTTATACATAGTGTATGTATAATAACTAGCTCTCAATGATTACGTAATAAAGATGTGGATTAAAGGACCCAATGCCAGAGTGTAATTGGTTTCGATGGTGGTGACGTAATGACGATATGTTTTAGTGTTGGGAGGATTAAAGCTAATGCAGCTCCTATGTATACATGTATGTAATCTGGCACCACTGCCGTATCAGGCACAATTAGTCATTACGTCATTTCCTGGACGGTGCATACGCATCAAAATTGGCGGGACGGCTGGGACGGTGCATACGAGTCCCAGGCGAAACTAGTACTTGCGTGCTCTGCTTGCGCAAGTAAATAGAGTAAAAATGTATTAAAAGCGGTGCAATCCACCTTTGTCTGCCTGAATGTTCACAACTTTGTTCCCATCTTCAGGTGAAACGCACTTTATTCGTCAATGGAATCTCCAAATATGCAGAGGAGAAGGACATAAAGCAACACTTTGAGTAAGCGCTGTTTCAGCATCTCTGCTTTACCGTGGCTTTTGTTTCACATACGTTTTATAACTGTCAAACGTACTGGCACTCACTTCACAATTACGTTGCACATTAGCAAGTAACACAGCTTTTCCTTGGTTTATGGTTCACATGCATTAAACTGTCAAACGCACTGGTGCTCCACTTCATAATTAAGTTGCAGATTAGCAGTACTAAGCTCTGTGAGAGCCACGGCTGCTCTTGTGTAAAGCTGCTGTCCTGACCTGAGCCTTGTGCCTGGGACAAGACAACAGCGGCTCTATATGTTGTAATTGTCCCTAATAGAAGCCAGATGAGCAGGATCATGGGAGTCATGTGTTTGGATGGGAGGGGCCCGTGGCTCACTTCCTGCTCAGCCAAATAGTATTATGCCAAATCTTATCTCCGCTCTAGGATTCTCCTAAAAATATCTACTGTATCAAAATATGCCCATTGAAAGAATAGTAAATATAGAAGCTTGATGTGGAAGATTTGTTGTTGTGTGTGACTCTTGCATTTATTGCACTCTATATTGTAGATTTGAAGATTGGATATTTATCATTAGTGTCATTAGGATTGTGGAGACAAGATCTAATCTTTCACTCTTTCTCCCGTAGGCAGGCGTATGAAAACTGCACAGTGCTAGAGGCTCGTATCTGTTATAACGTGCAACGGCTGATGTATCTCAACTCTGAAAGGTAACAACATTGTGCCAAATAACCTTGTAGTCTTCTGATCATTGCTTGAAATCTCAAAGTATTCAATTGTCCCCAGCCAGGTCCTGGGGTGGGTTTGGATGTAGGTGGTTACTTATGTATGTATGTATGTCTGTCTGCTGCATGCAGGAAGAAATCTGAGCGCAGCAAGAAGTTCTACACTGACCTGAAGGCCAAGGAACATATTGAAACCCTGGTCAACACAAACCCCTGTGGCCATCTCTGCTGCTGTGTTGTCAAAGGCTACTGCGAGAAGGTACTGTACGGATGATGCCTTCTTCTACTACTGAATCCATTACGTACCACTTTGATATCGATCTATATCCACTAAAGCAGTTGTTCCCAAACTTTTTCATGTCAAGGACCCCCAAATTGACACTAATTATCCCACGGACCCCCATTTGAAAAGATATGCCAGAGACCCCCCTGTAAGAGAAGATTTTTACGATTTTTGACACGCATATTAGTCTACGTACCCCAATTTAATGCCTTTTCTATCTCTGGGACCCCAATTTATATTGTAAAATTAATGTTAATTTAACTCTGAGAGCGTACAAATGGACCCCTGGGGGTGCTTGTGTTCTACTATTATGGCAGAGTGTGTCTGTGACAGACATGCACATAGGGAAACTATTTCACACAGGCAATAACCCTGGAAATGCTGGGTAATGACATTTGGACACACTGTTCAGCACAATAATTCAAGCATTGCTGGGCAAGCTAATAGAAAGTGTTGTTTTTTTCTGCTTGTCGTATAGGCAGTAGGTGCCTCCAGACCAAGCAAACTTGTTCAGACTAGTCAAAGTGCTATGTGGAGTTTTTCCACATAGCACATCCTACCTAAATTCTGACTTAAGTTCTCTGAAAAACTAAAATGACAAAAATGTTATGTTGCTATTTATTGTATATACTACAATACATAGCAACAAGAACCCCAGGGGTTCCCGTCTTGAAGGGTAAGAACTCCAAAAGGGGTTCCTGTCTTGAAGGGTAAGAAAAAGAACCCGTCCTAAATGGGTTTTAAGCGTGACTATCCAAAATGTTTCTCTTTGGAGTACTTGCTAGAGTCTGTCATCCTCTCTTACAGACCTCAATGACCAAATTGTTTGGATTTGTGTGTCCAGCTGACTTGTAGTCACATCATTCTGACGTCTGCATAGACTCCATATTTGGCCATGCCTGAGAAAGAACTCCATATATGGGCATACAAGGGACGCAGACATAATAACTGGGTGGGGAATTCATTTGACACTTGCGTTCCACACCATCACATTGATGTGCGACCTCACCCCTTTATTAGCTAATTGAACACATCTGATCACCCCCCCCCAACAGGCAATGTTCCAGTTAATTTAATTCAGTGGTAAATGTTTGAAGAAGTTAAAGTTATTGGGGGTGCTATGGCTCCCCCAGCGCTGCCTGCCTCTGAATCAGGGTTATCATTGTTGTTCACACAGGAAGAGGCTGTGATGTACTACACCAAGCTGGAGTCAAAGTTGAAGGATGAGTACAGGAAAGAACGAGAAAAGGTCAACAGTAAACCCTTGGGAATGGCCTTTGTCACCTTCCAAAATGAATCCATGACTGCCATGTGAGTGTTTTAGTGAGGGAGTGGGTATTTGTTTGTGTCTGTGTGATCAAGCAATGTTCTTTTTCAAACTAATTGTTTCTTGACCCGTTGTAATTGTTGTTCTGTATGTCTTTGCCCGGATTTTTCCCTCAAGTATCCTGAAGGACTTCAATGCTTGCAAATGTCAGGGCTGTTATTGTCGTCGGGAGCCAAAGTCCTCTCCGTTCAGTGGCAGCCTCTTCGCACACAATTGGACTGTCAGCTATGCCCCCGATCCACTGAATGTCTACTGGTAAGAAGACATTCATATACAGTATTCATCACATGTTCACACATATGTGTCCTCAAACTGCTAAACTGTACAATCCAGCAAAAATAAATGTACTTTGTCATATCAATGCAATGAGAGAACGAGGGCAGGTTAATGTACAGTGTATTGTGAATATCCCCACAAGAGCCTTCAAACAGCGGTTGATGGCTTTGCTTTTGGATGTTTGTGTTTCCCATCTGCCTGAGAATCGGACTGCAGATCGATTCGATTTCAGCCCACGTTTGAAGAGCAATGCTCTCCCTCGAAGAGGAACCCCCTTTGTAACCACTGTGGACAGCTGTGTCCATAACCATGGGTCACCCATTGCTCGGTGTCGGGCTAACCACACATCCTATGTGACCCTTCTTCCCACAGGGAGCATCTGTCGGTCGGAGGGGTCTCCTGGTGGCTGCGCTGCTTCATCATCAACGTTGTCCTCTTCCTCCTGCTGTTCTTCCTCACCACCCCGGCCATCATCATCTCCACCATGGACAAGTTCAATGTCACGAAGCCTGTGGAGTACTTAAATGTAAGTGCTTCCTTTGCCTTTTACCTTCACTGTTGACGTTATGGGGGGGAGGGGGGATTCATTCGGTTCATGCTTTGATGCTTCGTCTGTACTGCAAATACATTGAGTTGTTGAGACCAGAGACCAGAGATTTTAACAATGTGCATGTGCTCAACTAATTTATTTTAAATTGGTAAAAAACAAAAATAGTTTTTTTAGAGGTTTTTTTTAATAGCATTTCCACAGTAGAATGATGCAAGCATTGCAAGTAATGTGGCTCTGTTTGTTTGGAGGAGATACTGTAGTTTTTTACTCACCTGCCTACTTGGAGTAGACAGGTGACTGGTGAGTGATGTAAAAAGAGACATATTAAGGATACTGACGACACTGTTGGGAAACATGTTTATTTAGGGTATGCGCGTGACATAATCAGAGCCGGATTTACCTTGCTAAGGGCCCCCGGGCTGGAGCAAATTTGAGGGCCCCCCTGCGACTTTGGGCTATTTTGTTTTCATTTTGGGGTACCCAGGCCCAGGGCTCGACGCTTAGCATTTTTCCAAGTAGCACGTGTGCTACTAAGTTGAAATATCTAGTAGCAAACAAATTATTTTAGGAGCACGATGAAAAGTTATCAAATAATGTGTTTTTGAGGGGCGCTAGCCCGTCCTATATACAGCTTTAGTCCCCACATGTCTCAATATTTGCCACTGACAATGAACGGTGAAATTAGGTCAAAATTCCGCTAAATATGACAATATGACAGCATCATTAACATTAAACGACATTGACATTGAAAGGACAATAAACGTCATATGTAAACGAGCAAATCAGCTAACCAATCACAGGCATTCTGATTGGCCAGTATGAGATGATTCATGATGTATAATGATAAGAGTGCCCCTCACTTCACACAGGTGTGATTTTTCTTTAATAAAGTGATATGAGGTAGGGGCGGGCAATATGGCAAAATATATCACAATATCTCTTCAGAAATTATCACAATATTGATATTCATCTGGATATATTATCCATATTTGTTTTTATATAATCTATATAATCAATTTGTTTTTATTAGTTTTGTATGCAGAATTGCAGATAGATAATCAATTCATTTTATGAATGGATGGACAGACAGACAGACTATCTGTTTTTATCTTGCTGTTCTATCATGTGAGTGTGACATTTAGTGCAGAAGCTACTCGATGGTGAATTAGTATTGTAACATTCTCCTTGGCTTTGACTGCTTCAGTTCAGACAGAACATTGGACGGACATAATAAGGCTACACCTCGGCGAGGTGGTGGGGGGATCTTTGCCTTTTTTCCGTTGCTCGTTATGCAGGCCACTGACTAGCTCTGGTCCATAGCTCTAGTCTAATGCGTTGCATTTAGAGCTATGGATCTGAGCTAGAGCTAGCCACTGACTAATATATCCAGCCATGTCAGTCATTCGTATTGTGCTGCGCACACGCTTTTGTAAGCGAGGTGCTAAGCAAGGGTTGTTTTGGTATATCAATCAATCCGTCCACTCCATGTGCGTGCGCACGTGCACTCTTTGCATGCACTGCTGCACGCTGTTTCACCCACGTTTGGTTAAAAGTTATATCAAGTGATGTTTTAACATTACAAACTTTCTAAATAACTTTAGTATTCAACGTGTCGGGGTCCTAGCAACTCCTTCTGTCTTCTGTGCTACCATGCTATCCTGCTACGTTCGCTCCGCTGCTGACAGGGAAGAGAACTGAGCAGCAACACAGTGAGGGGCGGGGCGGTGGGAGCAAAGGGGACAGATCTTCAAATGAACGCCACATTGAGCCTCGACACGTTGTTAGCTTGTAGCTCTGCTCTTTTTGGCGAACGACACCGCCGTTCAGAAATATAAATTTAGGTATAGAACCGTGACTATAGAATGTGCACTTGCTGTAGAGCCTTGTCTTTATCACGATTGAATGGTCAAATCCTGTAGTCGCACCTGTGCTACAAATTGAATTTTACAACTCGCACGGTGATATTTTTAGTAATAAATAATTTTATAATAAAGAAATATATATTATATATATTTTTATTTTTTTCCGGGGCCCCCCTAGTCGGCCCCCGGCCTCCAGCCCACCCTAGGCCAACGGTAAGTCCGGCTCTGGACATAATCATACCCGGAAGTTATGCAGGAACACCTACTGAGTGACAAAAAACTACTTTCTGCCCTTTCTGCTTTCTGTACATCCAGACCTATATGAAGTCCTATATGATTTGCCACTCGATTTTCCACTCACTTCATGTATGCGCATAAAGGGCGAGGTCACGCGCACGCATCCGTCTGGGTGACGGCAGACTGCTGGGCAAGCGCTGGCGCTTTGGCGTGGGGGGTCAGATCAACATATGGAATGAATTCTGTACTGGCCATATATGGAGCATGTCTTGAGTGTACAGGGTTTGATGAGGTCAGTGCAGGAGCCAATATGGCCATTACTGTTTGGATCTACCATTCAGGGACGATAACATCACTATGCCCAACAATCGCAACATCGTTGTTCAGCGTCTGCAGAATTTAAAGAGGAAATTCAAAAGAGACTTGAAATATCAGCAAGACTATACAGCTTTTTTAGGTGATGTTATTGAAAAGGGATACGCTGAGATTGTACCGCCACATCAATTGAAGTGTGATGATGGTAAGACATGGTACCTCCCACATCATGGAGTGCACCCCCCCAGACCTGACTAACGCACTGCTTGGAGTTCTCTTAACCCATTTTGACCTGAGATCAGATTTAAAAAAAATCTTCTACATCCTGACAGTTTTCTGAAAAAGCTATGTTTCTATGTCAGTCGTTCTTCGATTTTTCGTCACTTTAGTATTGGCTCCATAGGAATTTTTTGAATGTTTTGTTTTTTGTAATTGTTTATCACAATTAAGGGGCCGGTGTGTAGGAGCCAATGTGGGTGTTTTGATTTATTTATGATTAGTATTACTTATATGGTGGTGGTGTTGTTGCACCGCCAGGCCACTAGAGGGCAATTGAATCATTGGTGGTGGGCTGGGCACATCACCTACCCATTGGCCCTTTACTGTGAGCTGGTGTGTTTTATTTTATTTTTTTATAGTAAAGTCACTTCTTTATGTCTCTGTCCTCCAGAATCCAATTATCACCCAGTTCTTCCCTACCCTCCTCCTGTGGGCCTTCTCTGCCCTGCTCCCCACCATCGTATACTACTCTTCGTTCTTTGAGGCCCACTGGACACGGTAGGTCCCTCAACAACAGTTGGCGTTGCACTCGTTTGTTCACACAATACAAAATATTCTCCGTTATGCTCTGTGTTTTCACCTAACCACTTTCAACCCTTTCTACTTCGTTGACTGGGATCATCCCACGGGACTCTACACTTGGTCCTCTTCTTTTTCGCCCTCTACATTGCTGTACATATCTTTACTGAAAATAGGCATCGCAAATTCGCAACGCTATGTGTTGTAATTTGTAATATGGTAGATCTGCTATTTTTGCGGAATGTTCACCCCAGAATATGTGGTTAAGATTTGTGTGCAAGTGTATAAGGAATATAAAGGAATATATATATATTTCTTTTCTGTTTTCCAGGTCAGGGGAGAACAGGACAACCATGCACAAATGCTACACTTTCTTAATCTTCATGGTCCTTTTGCTGCCCTCCCTGGGACTCAGCAGGTACTGCATGTCTCTGCTTACAGCTGTGTTAATAATACAACAGTCTACATACAGTAAGAGCATCTGTCGGCTTGGTTTTGCGTTGGCATAAAGCTAAGTTATAGTTAGTTTCCCGACCTCCGTGTTGTTTGACAAAAGCCTGGTGCATTTAGTTAATTTCAATTAAATGTTTTTTTCCCTCCTTTACAGTCTGGATGTGTTCTTCCGTTGGCTTTTTGACAAAAGTTTCCTGGCAGACGCTGCAGTGAGATTTGAGTAAGTAGCAGCCAACCATATAAACCAGAGCACCGTACAGAACACTATACACCGCTGCATATCGGCTTGCTTCAGCAATTATTTTGAATACATTAGTCATGTGAATGTGATAACAATAGTATCTATTGTCCTCAAGGTGCCTCTGTGACAACTGTCCAGGAATCAATAAAATATGAAAACTTGTGATTAATTATATACGTCATGTTGTCTCATAACAATATGAGGTCTTTGTCATTTGATGTTTCATTCTCGTTGAGTACCACATTACTGCATCAGATGTGACAGACCTTTGCTGTGATGGCTCCGTCTATACCAGTGGTTCTCTCAACCTTTTTTCACCAAGTACCACCTCAGAACATATTTGGCTCTCTGGGTACCACCATTATGACATTATGGAGCAATAGTGCTGTAGGTCCGTCTGACTCCGAGACATTCTCCACGTCAGTTTCTACGTGCAGCTGCTGCTGGTCTAAATATTCTCCTTGTCTTCCACACTTTTATAGTTCCATTTTTAAGCCACGATTGCACCATTTTAACTACGCAGCTGTTTAATTGGTATGTTGCGTTGCCACCGTTTAGTTTGTTGTGATCTGTGAAGTCTTGAAGGCATCGTCTGCAGTGCTCGTACTGCATTCCGCCCCCACCCTTTTCATTTTCAGGAAGATTTCTGGTACTACCAGAAGGGTTTCTCGTACCGGAGAAGGTACCACAGGTTGAGAATCACTGGTCAGTCAATATACAGTATTATCACATGGGATGTGGGCAGCATTTTTTCCCAGGGGGCCATACTGACTTGGATAAAGCGAGTGAAGGCCCACACATTGGACTTTTTTTTTTTACAGCTGTACTTTATTACTTGCATTATCAAACATATCTTTATTATGTGTTAAATGGACTCAATGCAAACACTGTCACATTAAGAATTAATGTGACAGGTGCAGGTATGTACTCAAATGGTACATAATTAATTTTAGTTTTTCTTTTAGGTATTTCAGGGCCAGATTGAGACGGTCAAAGGGCCGCATGTTGCCCATGTGTGCTTTATGTGCTAACATTATGCTTGATGATCTTTTTTTATTTATACGTTTATTTGACAGGGACAATACAAAAAACAATGTATCAAGTTGTAAAAACATGAAACCGTTGCAATGTATATGGGTTTGTAGCCAAGGCTAATTTGCAACCCCAGTCCCTGGTTAGGCCTTTCTAAAATTCTATACCTCCACCTAAAACAATCCTTTACAACATACCTATACTAAAACAATCCTTTACATACAGATACTATATGTAATACTGTGATACTGTACTCTGGGGGCCAGAGTTCAGGTTCTTTTCAGTGACATTGTCATTCTCCTCTCTTTGCTGTAGATGTGTGTTCCTTCCCGACAACGGAGCATTCTTTGTGAATTATGTCATTGCTTCAGCCTTCATCGGTAATGCCATGGACCTGCTGAGGATCCCCGGTCTGCTCATGTATATGATTCGCCTTACGTTGGCCCGCTCTGCTGCTGAGCGCAGGAATGTCAAGAGGGTTAGTGCATTGTCCTGTCCTCTTCTTGCCAAGTTGAAATGAGTGCATAACGTGTCTTGGAATAGGATTCCTGCACTGGGAATATCTTTTTTTTAAAGGACAATGTTACTGTACATTACATGACCAACCAGATAACAAGACAATCCTTGGTTGTAAAATGTGAATTATTCAGAGGACATGTTTTGAAGGTGCTACACTGAAGATCAAGGGCAGATATTATAATATACATACTGTATATTGAAACTAATAAACTATATATATATATATACTAGAGTTTCGCGGCCGCTTTGCGGCCGCTCATCCCAGAGTTACCTTGCCACGCACTATGGGAAGAAGGAAATTGCGGGAGTTGACTCCACATGTAGTAACGGATGGGTTATTAGTTATTATTATGTGTCCTTATTAGTGTAGTGTAGTCAACACTTTATGGCTCATACACACTGCCCGGTATTTGCTCCGATTAATGCTGTCGGGGAGCATTTTTGGCGCTGACCGACAAAACGGCTGATCTGACGTTAAGCGGTGCCCAAAAGGTAGATCAGGATCTACCAGTATAGATCACAAAGGCTTTGCAGGTAGACCACATGACATGGCCCTATTGAGATGACCTGAGATGACTTGATTGATTGACATCAAAAAGGGCCTGTCAGCTCAAACACACAATGCAATACTTGCGTACAATCATCAGTAGCAAAGTCAAATACCAAAAATAAAAACCAATGGGATGATAGTTTTATTTTGCTGGTCGTTTTGAAAGTAGCTCTGAAGTAAAAAAAAGTGTGGGCAGCCCTGGTATAGATGATTATATATATATTCATTCCGTGGGTAAATCCCTGGCTGTAGGCTACCCACATATTGGTAGCATATTACCAATATTGGCGTTACGCATTTCAGTTGAATAATGTTGTGTGCGCACGTGCGCGTGCGGAGAAAGACAGTTTTTTAATGAAACTCAAGATAACGTCCTGTCTCGCTGGCGCCGTGTATAGGCTGCACGGCTATTCGCGCGCGCACGTGTGTGTGTGTGTGTGTGTGTGTTTGCGCAATGAAAAGTACTCGGCAGGCGAAATGGCGAATTCGAACGGTGTAATTGTAATAGTTTGGAACAAACCAAGTTCTGTGGAAGAACAATGTTGACGTAACTAAGAGATTCGCTGAGTAAGCGATATTTTATATACAGTGATTTAGAAGGAATAAGCAAAATCGTGAGGCGAAGATTCCTCTCCTTCCTTGTTTTATTCTCCTGCGGACAGGACTGTCAGGGAGACTATCAGAGCAGCACAGGGGAGTGGCTTAAAAGACGGGGTAGTAGTTGCCAGGTTGGCGAATTGTAAGCGAGTCGTAGTGTGTGTTGAATGGCATTTGTGGGCTTGTGAATGAATTTTCTCACATGTAATTTGTGCTCACTTGCATAGACCTGGCGAATTTAGCGTGGTGAAAGGGCAACAGTGTTCCGGGGGTGTGGGTGCTTCGGGCGATAATGTTTGTAGTAAACAAATGCATTGGCGGCGTGAGTGTGGAAGGGAGGCATTTTTGGTGGCAGTGCCAGTGGCAGTGTTTGGCGGGTGGTGTCGAAGGTAAGTGTGTGACGTCACTGCCGTGTGAGTGTGTGTGGGTGTAGTGTGTAACATGGTGTTGTGGGTGTTGCAATAGCGACGTAGCTGTTGAGGCTTTGGGTTTCTTGCCATGTGTTGGGTACAACTTCTCCAATATAGAATATATATATATATATATACACTATATATAATGTGTCTCTGTCTGCCTCTCTCTCTCTTTCTCTCCTATATATATGTCAAATAAATGTTTAATGACAGCACGAGCAAGAGCATGCCATGACCTATAATATGTTATGTTTATGTATTCATTGGTGTGGTTTTTGATTTTATAGTTATGTTTCGGTGTGGGTTTGGTGGTGTTTTTAATTAAATTTAAGGTTAATCACTGTTAATCCATTTGTTTGGTCAGGTGTGGTTTAATTAATTTAGTTCAGGTTAAGCACTGTTAGTTCAGGTATTAAGTTGTGGCTCTAACATTTTCATCTTGGTGGACATTAAGTTCACATGCTTATTTATTTGCAATTTAGTGATCGTAAGTCACCACCTTTTTTTTGGTGACAAGATTTACACATACAATAACAGTAGCAACCAAGACATGTGAAATCATGCTGCTTCCAGTCCAATATCATCTCATAACCCATCAATTTGTCTCCGCAGCACCAAGCCTTTGAGTTCCAGTTTGGGGCAGCCTATGCCTGGATGATGTGTGTCTTTACCGTAGTTATGACCTACAGCATTACCTGTCCGATCATCGTTCCTTTTGGTGAGTGAACATCTGCGACAATGTGTCGCTTCGAACCACTTATGTCCTATTTTATACTTTGTCATACAACGGTGTCACACAAACGTTTTGAGAATAACTTATCTACAAGTGGTGGAATGCGTTGTGAGCTATTTCTTTTTCTTTTTTTTTTGTGACAAAAAAAAGAAAATAAATATAAAATGTCATCACAGTCATGGCCAAAATAGGGGCACCAGTTTGAAAGTGGTTAAAAGGGCCTAATGTGAGAAGATGAAGTCATGGGAGGGTTTCTGTTCCCTCTATGCTGAAGCGTACCAACAGGTGTAATATAGCCTAATATAGCATTCCTTTTCGGGTTTATGATCCGGTCGGGAGCGGATGATATTGTTACGCCATGTTGTGGTCATTGTTTTGTAGTCATCAGGCCAGAACCCTCTAAACCAGGACATCCTTTCCCTCAAACCGGAAGAATAATACCTTCCCAATAAAAGTGTGACTCGCACTACACCACATCAAGGCTTTTATTGGGAAGGTACTATTCTTCCAGTTTGAGGGACAGGATGTTCTGGTTTGGAGGTTCCGGCCTGATGACTACAAAACAATGACTATGTACATGACGTAACAATATCATCCGCTCCCGACCGGAGTAACGTAAGGTGGAAAGCCTGTGGTGACGCGATGTTAGGTGTAATAGGATTAGGTCCTCGGAGTGACAATGCTGCACCCTTTCTCCCCTGCCCAGGACTGATGTACATGCTGCTGAAGCACCTCGCCGACAGGTACAACATGTACTATGCCTACCTGCCTTCCAAACTGGACAAAAAGATCCATTCTGGCGCTGTCAACCAAGTGGTGGCAGCTCCCATTCTCTGTCTCTTCTGGCTGCTTTTCTTCTCCACCGTTCGCACGGGTAAGAAAAGGGCTCCATCTACTGGCCACTCAATGTCCTAACGCATATCCCGTCTGTCTCTGATGAGGTTACAATTAAACTTTGTTAGATGCTATGTGTTGCAAAACACCAAAGACTGTAATGATAATATAACATTAATCAAATTAAAAATAAATCTTGTTATTTTTCTATAAAACCTTCAATAATTAGTCAGTTTTCATTGTGAATCTGTGATAAATAGGAACTTAAAAGTACACTATGTTGGTTCCATTGATCTAACCTGGAAAAAAATGATTTGATTCACCATTAAAATACACATGCTCTGAAAATGCATGCGGCCCACCAACCAATCTGACCATTTAACACGCCAACCGAAAGGCCAGCTGTGTTAAGTGGCCACGAATGCTTTCGAGGTTTTCAAGTGGGCCCCCTGATCCATAAAACGTTGGGAGCAGGTGAAGTTAGAAATGGTGACAAAATGTTAACTGATTAACATGATGGCTAGGAAAATAGGGCCTAGGTTGAAAACCAGACATATCCTTTAAATGTTTCAAAGTGCAGTCGTCCAATACGTTTCCCTCTATCTTCTTCCCAAAGGGTTTTCGGCTGCAACGTCCATGTTCACATTGATCGTTTTGATCATCACGATCATCATCTGCCTCTCCCACGTCTGCTTTGGGCATTTCAAATATCTCAGCGCTCACAACTACAAGGTAACATTGTCATCATCGAAACGTACCATCTTAATGTCCCTGACCCCACAATGATCTGATGTTCACACGCTCATGTCAACTATCTCTTTGTCTGTACCAGATTGACAGTCAGGAGACCGATGGCCAGTTGAATGGGCAGCCACCACGTGCCTCCCCCACAGTCAAGCAAGCAGTAAGTATCATACATCGCTCTCGTTCATGTCATTCCCACCTTTATTTGTTTTTGTTGGATTGGTGAAGTTGTTGGCCAGTTAGAATGGGGTTTACAAATGGTGCAGACTTTTCCTGCTTTACATGTATGATTTATTTATTTTGCTCATTGTACAGTACCTTGTAACTATTTATTGAAAGCTGCTTTATAAATAAAGTGTACTTACTTTTTCCTCTCTCCTTCTCTTTACAGCAGATGTACATTGCTCAAGTACTACAGGACATTCCACATTCAGACGAGGTTGGCTCAGGCAGCAGCGAGGACGACGGCCAGGGTTCCTCACAGGGGTCCTCGCAGGACGAGGAAATAATTAACGTTGGGAATGGCCTGAATGAAGACTTTCAGTCTGGCGAGGACAGCCTCATTGCGAATGAAGTGCGGCACTGACACTGCCTGGAACAGACAGGGAAAAAAAGACTTGTGGAGCGCACTGAATCTATGTGTATTAAGCTAGGAACCGAACCCACAGTTCATTGGTTTATACTTGGTTGCACATTGTGTCACACGCCGAAAATAGCCGATCTACAAGCTAACAACACGCTGCAGTGCAATGTGTTGTGAGCTTGTATATCTGCTATTTTCACCGCGCAACACCGGCATGCAACTAATTATAATTCAGGCTTAAAGCATCTCAACCTCCATCGAGGGACTCGACACTAACGTAGGCACGCTATCTACAAGGACAGTTTCTAAAGAACTGTTGCTCTCTTGCTTCACTGGAATTCACTACATCACTGGCATCCATATACGTACAACTACAGAAATAATCTACTTTGATGACGCCTGACCCAGCATAGGAACCCCCCTCCATCTCAAAAAAGAAAAAAAGACCCCACTTGCGGCACAGGAATCCATGCGGAAAGACCCTCATGGGCAAACGAAGAAGTTGTTTTTCTTTCCCTTTCTCTTTTTTTGCCCTGTGAAGGGGTTTGTCTGTATTCCCTTGATATTATTGCACTTGAACCAGAAGACCTGCCCCTGTGCCCTGCGCTGGCAAGGTGCTGTGGCAATTGTTTCTGTTCTCCCATAAGCTTGAGGTTTAAATATGGTAATATGGCATGCCATCATCAAGTTCAGAGAGTGTAGGGATTCCCCTATAATCCTTTTCCGGGATCCCCAGTTGTCTGCACTAGATGCTACGGCTGAATAAGCAGCTTTATGGCAGAAGAGAGAGAGACGGTTGCCCTGTGGGAACTCCGAAGCACTGATGATGTCCGAGTGGTTCTTATAACCCTGTGTAAGGCTTCCAAAAATAACTAAAAACACTGCTACTAACACTCCACACGCTTTGGACACTTTGACACTGTACAGCTACAAAACTCTGGATTTGTAAAGTTGCCTTTTTTTTAAACTGTATTTATTTTTAGGCACAGTATTTTAAATGATATTGAGAAAGCTCCAAAAAAAACGCCCCTTGACTGTGGATAATGATGGTTTGGCGGCTTGGTGTTGTGTACCCTTTGATAAGGATTGTTTCAGTCTGGGCCGCTGCTGGACCTGCTAATGGACCGCTGCTCCTGACAGGGAGCCCCAAGGGGTGAAACCCCCAGCAAAGCTCCCAAAACAAGACTATATACCTGCGATTATGCAGGCAACGTGTCCTGATTTTTACCCACTTTCAATCTTGCGTCCCTATTACGAGCATGTTATTTAGGTGAACATTTAAAGAGAAATGCTGATCTACAAGTTCACAATGCATCATGCATGCATTGTGAGTTTGTATATAAACCACTGGGCTAGGGCACTCCGAAATTGCGATCGGGCATGAGACCTAAAATCTGGAATTGGTTGGACTCTAAACAGGTCATGGCGGCCAGAGAACTGAGAGCCTACCAGCCCTCGGTCTGTCCGAGATGGTGAGACAGTATGTTTTTGGACCTGCTTTCTGCTGAGACAGTTTTTCCTGCAATCTGTCACCTTTGTTCTTATAGAGGTTCTCATATACTGTAGGCTTTATCCGGGTGTTTACATCTTGAGGTTTTCATGGCTTGTTGGATGAAGTGTCACCAGTGTGTGAGCAGAATAAAGTTGTTAGGGGACAGACTGGGGCTCTCTGTCAGCTTCTAAAATTAGTGTTAGGTGGATACCGATAGGATTAGGAATGAGCTACTCAACAGCCTGTCACTATGACACAGCTGGTTAAGTTCTATCCAATATTAACAGGACTTCATCATGCCGGCAGCAAATTCAAAATGTTAATTGAGCATTGTTACAGTTACTCACTTGCCTTTACACAGACAATGCTGATTTATTGATTGTTTTAAGTCAAATTGTGTAGTTTTGTTTTTGAAAACATATCAAACATTAGTGCAGGTCACACAAAATGTAGTCTTGGAATTGTACCATCATAATAGTTGTAGAACGATGAAAATGATTTACTCTTGCCCTATGAAAGACAAATGGGCGATGTTTCCTTCAGTTACTATGGACTAATAAGTGTTTTTATTTTCACAAATCTACATTCCATTTCCAGACGACATGGCCAGATTTGTGACGCCTCTGGCAGAGGCAGAGCATTCTTATTTGTCACTTAGTAGTCAAGTCGAGACCAAACAATTCCCCCATGAGCAAGCACTTTGCAATGTCAGCCAGGAAAAACCTACCTTTTTAAAAGGATGAAACCGAGCTGAACCTGGCTCTAGTCTAGGTGGTCAGCCATCTGCCTTGACCAGTTGGGTTTAGAGAGAGAGGGACAGATGCACAGAAACAATAATGACTATAATAACAGTCCACAGCCATAATCCATGGAAACCCTCAATCCACCAGCCTGTGTGAGAACACAGGAGATGGTTGTGTGTGTTTAAACCCTACACATTGTAAAACGTACATTAGATGTTCTTGAGAAATGTGTCAATTTTGGTAATTCCATAGCCATACCAAGTACATTTCTT
Organism: Protomyctophum parallelum; assembly: GCF_964188405.1. Lineage (NCBI taxonomy): Eukaryota > Metazoa > Chordata > Actinopteri > Myctophiformes > Myctophidae > Protomyctophum > Protomyctophum parallelum. The sequence continues at coordinate 15,810,880 of NC_139704.1, read as the reverse complement.
GTAGTCTCAGTAAAGGACCATGCAACAGCCCAGACAAACACTAATGCTAATACCAAGTAACACATGCAATGTAGTGTCTCAACATTTACGAACTGACTCAGGATTTATCAGTGTTCTCTTTTAGCTATTTCTTATGTCATATATATCATATATATGATATAATGAGTGTGTGTGGAGATTTTATTTTATTTTTCAATGTTAACTAAACCGGTATGAGTACGCCCCAATAAACATTAAACATACTGTATGAAATCTTTAAAGCTAGCCACTGTGGGCCAGTTATGAGACCATAATGTGAAAGATGGATTATTTAGCTGCTCAGTGAACTGTTGTGGGGAATCATGCACTACTAATATTTTTTTTTCACTCATATGATTGACAGAGGAGGCCATATCCCTGTGGGTTCAGACATGGTGGTCCTGAACCGTAGCCATAATTTGTCCGTGGGTAGATTTCCCCCTTTTAAGACTGTTATGGTACTATGGTATCTAAACGATGGTTTGACACCATGAATTCTGGAGCTCTTCCAGTCATGACAAGGTGATTTTTCTTTTAATACCTCTTCATTTTTATACCTCCGAGAGACATTGCTAAATGTTTCTTGTTCAAAATAAAAACAAATACGGTCCTATACTCTTGAGGGAGATACTAACAAGATTCATGATTGCTAACAACTGCAGACTTTGTTGCTACCCAAGGCCCTGAATGTTATTTCCCCAGTGTAAAGAATCTTGTGATTGTTTGATTACAATGATTTAAGAACAGGTGCAACATATACTGTAGGCTGCATACTGTACATAAATCACAAGTCACTGACGGTTTTCCACAGTCTGTGGAACTTCATTTGGGTACAGATCCTACAGGCTACTTTTCTATCTGATGGTGGCAATTATTTCCAATAGTTTCTATTATTTCATTGTTACAAATCTGTCATAATACTTTCTTGTGAATACCCACCTTTTTCTGTTATGGGAATTGCCATCATCAAGATTGTGTTTATGTGGGACTGGAGTCAAATGGAGGTTCTTTGCAAGCAGACCAGTTCTCGAACATTGTACAAATTATTCATCAGGGGTAGTTTAATTGCTCTTCGGTGAGGCACATTTTGAATGTCTGTTTTGTTTGCTTCGCATTTTATTGTTGTCTGCCTTAGCTAGATGGTAGGTAGTAGGAGTAACATTGACAGTCAGATCCACAAATGATCATTTAACAGTGTCTGTTTTTCTCATTCCTCCCCAAGGGCTGTCAATACAATGGATTTATCTGTACATTTCCCCCAGGTCTTTGAACAATAAATCTATTTAATCAAGTATGTTGAATGACTAGTCGGGGTGGTTTGTATTAAAAGTAAAACGTTTGTTCCTGCAGTTCTCCAACTTCAACACTAGGTGCTGCTTGGGAGGGATGTGTGTGATTATTGTGATATATTATTATGCAGACGTGCGACGTGGAAAGACAGATGGCAAGCGCGGCGCCTCCTGTACTGTACCGATCCAAACAGTACTGTACAACTTATGAATGGGAGCGACCGGACGAACGCTAAAACGAACCGTACGCCTATACTACCCTGTAAACAAGTGGAACTAAAGTAAACCTTTTGGTCATGGACGGGGGTATAGCTATTACATGCATGTCAGTTGCGATGTTTGTAGGATGTTTTTTATTAGGATTCATCCCACTCTTGTTCAGACTTTCAGAGGTAAGAAACATCATCTATCGTTTTCAATTATATATTAGGCTACGTTGTTATGATTTCCCCATGCGGGGTTTCTATGATCCTGTAGAAAATGACAATGACTTATATAAATGCCTACCGGTATCTGTTGTGCTGCACGCACGTCTCTCTCCTCTTCAAATTGATACAATGTCAGAATATCTCGCTGCAAATAAAGAAAAATAACGTTACTTTTTCGTGACTTGCTTTTGACATGGATGGAGTATTGTGAGTAGTAGACCTATAATATAAATTAGGCCTACATTAAGGAATGGGTTTGTCCATTTGAACTGAACAAGTTGTACGAGTATATCGCACATGATCACTGTAACCTTATCCAACTTTTAGAAGAAAATGAAGTTTGTGACCGTCCTGGGGGCAGGGCTCTTATGTGGGACAGCGTTGGCCATCATCATCCCTGAAGGAGTGGATTTACTGGAAGAGTCACAAAGAGGTGAGGACTGCACCCATCTCCCTTTTCATCATGGGCATACTATGATCCCGGGTCAGACAGACCTGCAATGTGAACATATTGGCATTCATCTCATTATTAAATGCATAAATAAATAAAACTCTTGAACTATTTGGATCATGGGTTTTCAACTGATTGTGAACGAGGGACCACCACCCTGACTCGAATCAACCTGGGGACCACTGTTTTGAGTGGGGATATGGGCTAAGATTAGTGCTTAATTTTGTAACACTTGCTATGCATCCCATGTGTATACAATTACCATTTACAATTTAGGTATTTGGCCTAAATACATCCCACTGTTTCTCAACCAACTAGTCCATGGACTAGTAATAATTTCCTAATAATAATGACTCAACCAGACAATCCGGTGCTCTTCCCCCTCTTGAGATTGTAACTCCCTTTTACTGTTGAATTTCTGACCTCCAACTTCTCAGTAAATTACTACATGGACGGTCACGGTCATCATAGGCCACCAGGTCATTCAGTTCATTGTTTGGGAAAGAACATTTTGAAAAAATCAATCCTACATTATTAAATGCATGGCCAGGGACCACATGCAATACATCCACGGACCACCTGTTGAAATTAAACCCCTGATTTGGATGAAATGTTTATAATGGAATTTGTATAGGCCATTAGGCCTGCAGGTAATTGCAGTTGCATATCTGTGTTCACAACTTCACATGATCACATCAAATTTGATCGAAACACTAGAAGGTATTGTAAGACTAGTAATTCCTTCACACATCTCCCCCCCCCCCCCCCAGTGCGCGTGTGTCACTCACACACACACACACACACACACACACTTGAATTGTTAAACCTGGTAAATCTGAACCTCCACAGTCTCATTCTATGCAGTGACAGCAGGGGCATAGCTAGGTTTATACACACGCACACACACACACACACACACACACACACACACACACACACACACACACACACACACCGTAGATATAGATAATTCAATGTTTGAAATAACTTGTTTATAATGTATTACTATACTATTACCTCATCAGTATTAAAATGTCAGTGAGTCACAAACTATTTTATAAAATAAAAAACAAATAGGCCTACAAAGATTAGCTGATGCTATTTTGTTTTTATTCTTTTTTTGTACGTTTATTTCACCCGGAGTTAGTTGATTGATTGATTTTATTTTGGTGGTAATAAAAAGATCACAGAGCACTTCAGACATACAAGTCAGCCTCACCGAGGATGAAAATACAAGAAAGCCTTTCGGCTTATTTCCATTGTGATCCTCAACAACAAAAAACAAATATGACCAGACAATCACAACAATACAGTCAATAAACAGTCCCATTGAGTTTCAAAATCACATAAAATAAAATAAAATAACCGATTAGCAGTGTTCTGTAACAGGACATGTACTGTACAGATAGTGGTCAAATAGTCCTTTAACATATTTTTAAGGCCTCCATACTGATAAGAGAGTCCAGTTTGAGTCCAATTCCCAACCAGCTAAATGCATGCCACTGTGTGTATACTGTACACAGCATATTGTTTATATTTGAACCTTCTTTAAACAGCTGGATAGTTGACAACTGACTAAATGGAAACAGCCTACCATTAGTGGAATTTAAAATAAATTGAGAAACTCCTATTCTCTTCTCATTCTTCTCATTTTCTGAAGAGAGGTGGCAGGCAGGGCATGTCTCAGTCACTTAACAGTTGTATGACAAATGGTATTTTCGTTTTTGATGTAATTGCTAAGCCAGTCACCATTTTACTGGTGTCAGGAGGATTTGTCAGACACCATTTTCATGGCGTCAGGGTTAATTGCATGTAAGACAGCATTACAGTTGACCCCAACCGAACTACCCAGTACCCACCATGACACAAGCTACCCTACTGGATAGAAACAAGTACAACAAAGCTAACACTTGACAAAGATATCAAAAGTTAGAAAAAAAACTAGACTGATATAAATTAATAGATGTTAAAGGTTACTTAGGACAGTATGAGGATACACTCTTGTTGAAGGTCCAGAGGGCCCGAATGTCAACGCTTGAATAAAATTGATGCTGCTGAACATGAGCAGTGTGCAGGATTTTTGTTCATATTTGTTTCACAAGACAGTATGAGGAAAATGCTGTACCACTTGAACCCTGATGACATATTTCCGGAAAAACATATTTGTGAATCTGTTACTTTCATACCTACCTTTCGTGGCTGCAGCTCCCAGGCTCTGGAAGAGCTTGCCCCTTTATATTCGATCTGCCACATCTATTAATGTTTTTAAGTCTCACCTTAAGACTCATCTTTTCTCCCTGGCTTTCAATCCCTCTTGAGTCCATTTTAGGTTTTGCTTTATCTTAGCTCTTTTTTTATTTGCTTATTTTAACCTTTCATGCTTATATTTTTGTCATCATTTCTGATTGTGTTTCTCGTTTTTCTTGCTTGTCTCTGTTTTGCCGCTGATCTGTACAGCACTTTGGTCAACCTTGGTTGTTTAAATAAAGTTAGATTTTTTATTTGATTAAACAAAAGAAAAACAACAATTGACAATAATTAATATATACTACACTACATCTCAGAGACGAATATTGTACTTTTACTCCACTACAATCATCTGAAAACTTTTGTAGATTTTGATTATAATTACAAAACATAACTGAAAACGTTAACCACTTCAGCCCTATATACATTTCGGCCATTTGAAAATAGCAGATCTACAAATGATTTTCATACATTTGAAAACTTGTGAAATGGAACATTCTGCATAAGGATTATTATGAGTACTTTCTACTTTACTTTAAGTACATTTTGATACCAAGACTTATAATTCCAGACTTTTACTTTTAACAGACAGAGTATTTCTACATTGCAGTAAGTAGTGTGTCAGTTTGTACTTGGATCATCGCAGACCATGCATGTGCATAAAGGTGTCATGGTTCTGTCTCAATTCCGATCAGTGAAATTTGAGATGTTACAATTGTCCTTTGTTACAGTATGCTTTGGTTAGTTGGGGATTGGTTGTCTTGCCTACTGTTCCTCTGTGTACTCTGTGTAAATGGATATCTATCTTGTTGAAAGGAGCTCAGCATACAAAATAACTAAGCCTTACCAAGTACTCTCACCTACTGTACATGCCATGGATATAATTAATGATGTTGCTCAAACAGATGTCTAAAGGCTATACTTATGCTCAGACCGGCAGCCCAAATCAGAAGTTTTTGGCCTATATAGATAGGAATCCGATTGGTTTCATCATGTCTGAACAACAAAAAAACCCGATTGGAACCACATTCCTGGGTTGAAATGCGATTCAGTCTGAAATGGAGAAATGTGTCTCAGTCTCGACACCTGGACATCAAAGTCTGATTTATTCTTTGTCATACAACGGTGTTGCTCTCCGGAAGTAGTGAGCTTATAAATCTGGTCGCCACAAAAATAGAAATGGTGAGTTTTCCTAAAAATCATGATTTGAGATGAACAAATCAGATTTGCCTGCAGTCTGAACAACTTCTAATAAGAGGCCTCACAAGTGAAATGGATATTTGATCTATCTTGTTTGTCCTCCCATGTGCCTAATTGCTTTGTTTGTTGTGAGCTGTTATGAAAATCATTTCTCACTATTCCTCGCAGATTCAAACTGCTCTGTCATGCACAAGAGTCAAAATGACAGTGAGACACAGGCGCCTTCCCTAGAGGGAGGCCTTCCACCACGTTTCTTCATTGGGATGGCCTTAGTGGTTGGTTTCACCTTCATGTTTGTGGTGGATCAGATTGGCACTTACCTTTCCATGCGCGGCAAGTAATTTCCTAGAACTCTCTCTAGATGTGTTTCCTCTACAGAAGACTGTTATTTCATGTTATCGTGTAACCTCTTTGCAGGCACACGGACTACTAGCACCAGTGTAACAGCCACACTGGGGCTAGTGATTCACGCTGCAGGTACTATTCAACATCATCCTGTACGCAATCCTACACTATGATTCACACATACAATAACTATTTGCCTTCATAATTTGTAGACATTAGGTGGGTCCTATTCTGGCACATTATACTTTGTTTGTCCACAGGATCAATTTAAATAATGGTAACTTCCCAACACAGTATTAGGTTTGTTCTGAACTCCCTCATGTGACTCACCATGTGATTGCCTCACTCATAATCCTTTCACATGTTTGAAAAGACTAGTCTCAAGTATGATACGGTATGATCCAATGTGTGACAATAAAACAGAGATACGTGTACAAACATTGCTTAAATCACTAACTTGGTATGTCTTCCCTATATAGCTGATGGTTTTGCTCTTGGGGCAGCTGTGGCCACTAACCAAGTGTCATTACAAGTTATCGTATTCTTTGCTGTGATTCTTCATAAGGTGAGAATGCACAGACAGCTTCACATCGAAGTAGTACAAACATGATGTAATGCATGCATAAATACTATCAGAACATTCCAATTGCCCAGGCTCCTGCAGCTTTTGGCCTGGTGTCATTTTTGATGCATGCAGGCCTGCAGAAGAAGCACATACAAGGGCATTTACTGGCCTTCTCAGCTGCAGCACCTATATTTGCCATCTGCACTTACTTCATATTGATTGCGGTGAGAAATACTTTAAAAATCAATTACTTTTTCCATGTTATTTTATTGTTCAGTTTTTATTAAACCGTTGAGTGGTTGACATTATTTTACGCATGTTTGTGTGCTTTATGTGCAGTCTGGTGGGTCACCACAGAAGCGGGTCACTGCTACAGGCGTGGGGATGCTCTTCTCAGCGGGGACCTTCCTTTATGTGGCCACAGTGCATGTCCTCCCAGAGGTCAGCAACGGGGGACATCAACACTCCCCCCACCTGCCTCAGCAAACTAGACAACCTGGGCCTGGCCAACCAGGGAACCTAGGGTTCATGGAGAGCCTCACTCTTGTCTTGGGAATGGGGCTCCCTGTGATACTTGCCTTAGGCTTGAGCGATGACTGAGAGGCCAACTCAAGTTCAGTAGTTTGAACAGACACATGCACCACATTTAACCACTTAAACCAGGGGAGCACAAACGGTATATCACAAAGGCTGTGCAGGTAGACCGCATGACATGCCATGCCAAAAATAATTATAACTAGACAAAGTGCCAATCGGCACAGGTCTCCACCAGGGCAGGTCAGGTTGTGGCCTCATGGTGGCGCTATAACAGGCTGTTGAGGAAGATTTGGGCCGGAGGTTCGTGTTGGAGGGATGCAGGTACAATGTTTTTCCATGTGTGCATACATAAGTTGTATACAGATCGATGCAGTTATAGCAAAAAACAGGAATTGGCCTGTTATAGCGCCACCGTGAGGCTGATTTTGAGGAAAAAATTGTGGCATGTCGTCCTCGGCCTAGTGAAAATGTGCGTGTATAATTTAACGGAAATTGCACACTGTGTTTGTGATTTGTGGCCTTTTTTCGAAATGGACGAATCGTGTGAGCTTTGGAAGCCAATCTTAGCCAATCAGGATGGAAGATGGGAAATGGTGCCGCTCCGTGTTGATCACATGACTATGGAGATAGTGTATACCGATTTGCGTGAAATTTGGATAAAATCTGAAGGAGTAATAATAGAAAATGTGTTTTACATATGTCGGCCTCCTGGTGGCGCTATAAAGAGCAGATGTGAAAAATTCCAGGCAAAGGTTTTTCCTTGGTCTCTAGGGAGTTGGCATACAAAGTTATCCACAGATCCGTGCAGTTAGAGGTAAAAACACTTTTCGGCCAGTTATAGCGCCACCTTGAGTCTGAGTTGAAATTGTTCATGTGGCATTTCGTCCTCGGCCTAGTGGGAATGTGGGTGCACAATTTCACGGAAATCACGCGATGTGCTCATGATTTGCAGCATTTTGTTTGAAACTGAGCACTCAGTTTCGTTGAATGGCTCTAGAGAGACTGTGTACCAATTTGCGTGATGTTTGGACAAAATCTGTAGGTGTACTGTGCAAAAACTTGTTTTGCACAAAGCGGCCTCCTGGTGGCGCTATAACAGGCCGTTGTGGAAAGTTTGGGGCAGAGGTTCATCGTTGGCATCCAGGGAGTGTAGCTGCTCACGGACGGACGGACGGACGGACGGACGGACACACGGACGGACGGAGTGCAAAACATACTCTCCCCAAATGCCTTCGGCCTGGTGGAGACAATAATACTAATAAAAATCAGACCCGTCTGAAGTGAGTGGTACTGTACTGTACTGTACTGTACTGTACTGTACTGTACTGTACTGTACTGTACTGTACTGTACTGTACTGTACTGTACTGTACTGTACTGTACTGTACTGTACTGCTATTTTCGTGCTCGGACACAGCCAGGGACACAGGCCAGGGACAGACCCAGGAACACAGCCACACACATACCTGTAGCTGTCTATAGGAGTGGTTGCACCACTCAAAAACTAAGGAATGAATTAAGGTGATTTGATTGACGTCTGAAAGGGCCTGTCAGCCCAAACCCACAATGCAATACTTTGTTTTCAAGTATTGTATCACAAACATCAGTAGCATTACAAAGAAACCCCTACCAATTAAAACAAATATCCCCCTTTATTTTCCATTCCAAGTGTGTTAGTCTTATATGTGATGCCATTGCTGCTATTCCAAAGCCCCAACGGGTACATTGTTTAACTCTTTTCACAGCAATTGGATATTTGTCTCCACCAGGCCGAAGGCATGTGGGGAGAGTATGTTTTGCACTCCGTCCGTCCGTGTGTCCGTCCGTCCGTGTGTCCGTGTGTCCGTCCGTCCGTCCGTTAGCAGCTAATCTCGGCCACCGTTAACCCGGTCCATGCCACATTTTGCACACACACTCCCTGGATGCCAACGATGAACCTCTGCCCCAAACTTTCCAGAACGGCCTGTTATAGCGCCACCAGGAGGCCGCTTTGTGCAAAACAAGTTTTTGCACAGTACACCTACAGATTTTGTCCAAACATCACGCAAATTGGTACACAGTCTCTCTAGAGCCATTCAACCAAACCGCTCTTTCAGATTTCTCACACTCCATCCTGATTGGTTAAGATTGGCTTCCAAAGTTCACAGGAGTGCTCAGTTTCAAACAGAATGCTGCAAATCATGAACACATCGCGTGATTTCCGTGAAATTGTGCACCCACATTCCCACTAGGCCAAGGACGAAATGCCACATGAACAATTTCAACTCAGCCTCAAGGTGGCGCTATAACTGGCCAAAAAGTGTTTTTACCTCTAACTGCACGGATCTGTGGATAACTTTGTATGCCAACTCCCTAGAGGCCAAGGAAAAACCTTTGCCTGGAATTTTTCACATCTGCTCTTTATAGCGCCACCAGGAGGCCGACATATGTAAAACACATTTTCTATTATTACTCCTTCAGATTTTATCCAAATTTCTCGCAAATCGGTAAACATGATCTCCATAGTCATGTGATCAAGACAGGTTTGTTTGATTTCTCATATTCCATCCTGATTGGCCACGATTGGCTCCTACAGTTTTCAGGAGTAGCAAATGGCCACAACTCCTCAACGCAGCGTCCGATTGCGATGAAACTGTGCACGCATATTCCCACTAGGCTGAGGAAGAATCCTGGTGGAGACCTGTGCCGATTGGCATTTTATCTAGTTTGTTTTGTGGATAGATCTTGTTGAGCTTGTCATTAAAGTAGCTCTCAAGTCAAAGAAGTTTGGGCACCTCTGACTTAAACCCTTCATTGAACGGGGTCCATCAGGGGTCTATATTGTTTTCGCTCAACACACAAATCTTAAATAGCCTGTTGTGAGTTTAGATTCACCAAATGTTTGCCTATTTAACATGCCCAGAATCAGGATGCTCTGTTTCAAGTGGTTTATGAGCAAGACAAACATTGACAATCCCTTTTCACTCTTGAAGAAGTGTTTTTTAGAAATAGTATGTGAGCTGAATATTAAAGTGTGTGTGTGTGTGTGTGTGTGTGTGTGTGTGTGTGTGAGAGAGAAAGAGTGTTAAAGGGACTACGGTACGATTCCATGATAGTTGTGTCTGTTTTCAGTGCCTTCTGGATATACAACATTCTAATGTATTGTGTACAGTAATGTAAACTGATAGCTAGCTCATTGTTACCAGTTACCACCACACAACAAAAGAGCTTAGTTTTGATGCCAAATTTTATTTCAAGAAGTGTGTGAAGTTCCTCTTCAAACTTACTGGAAACATAACATAACAGAAAACTGTTTTCCTTGAATACAGCACACAAAGCACAATTGAGGGTAGTAATAATGTCAGGTGTATCCTAGTTCATTGTCAGTCAGACACATTTTGTTTAATGTAGTAGTATTTCATGAATAAAATGTCATCTTGTCATGCTTATTGTTTATTGTCACCTTCTTAAAATAACGTCTTTTTTGAGGAAATTTAAGATTTTGCCTAATTTTTTACTCTTCATGACACAAACAATGTTCCTGCATATGGCAGATATGGAGCCAAACTGCCGGTGTTTATTTTACAGTTTGACACGGCCCATGGAGGCAGTGATCTGAGCTTCCAGAGCCATTTGGTCAAAGGTGCGACACTGCGTGTATTGCCTAACTCTCTCTCTCACATGGAAGGAAGCGCGAGCTGCTCTGCGGGCCTCTTCCTGCATCTGCTCTCGCTGTCTCCGTAACATCTCCCTCCTGCACTCCTTCGTGGTGAGGTAGCTCTCTCTGGCCGCTCGCTGTGCCTCCTCCTCCCTTTGCACCCGATCTCTGACTCGCTGGTGGCAGAGTTGCCTGTCCTGGTTGCTCTGGTAAGCTTTCTGAGCTCTGTTCTGGTGCTGGGCGGAGGCAGTCTGGGAGGCCTTCTCTGTGCGATGCTGGCTTAGCTGGACCAAAAGCTGCCTGTGCCTCAGCTGCTGATTACTCTGCAGCTCGGCCCTAACCTGCGCTCTGTGGATCTGCTCCCCTGCCCGGGCCGAGCGCTCCTGGAGCTCAGTCGCCCGGGCCTGTGTGGCCTGGATGTGTTTCTCCCAGCAGCGCTTCAGCCTCTCGTCCAGGGTGTTTCTCATCAGATCCTCCTCCTCCTTCAGCTGCTGCTCTGCCTTCTGTCTTTGAAAGAGGTGTTGCAGCAGCTCCCGGTGGTTCCCCAGCTGCAGCCTCTTCCGCTCTCTTCTATCCTGTGTCATTCTGGTCTTCCTGGCTTTCTCCTCCTTCTCCAGTGCAACTTGCCTCTCCTTCTCCCTCTCCATTTCCTCCACCTGCTCCCTGTCTCTGAGCATCTTCTCCTGGTAACGCTTGCGTAGCTCTGCCTCTCTCCTGGAGGCCTCGGCTCTTTCCCGGCGCTGAGCCTTGAGTTCCTCTGTCAGCCTCCTCCAGCGGTCATCGTGCAGTAGGACCTCCTGCTCGCGTAGTCCTACTAAATCTTTCTCCTGACACTCCATCAGCCTTCTGCGGGCCTCCACGTCCTCATGCCAGCGCCGCATGCTCTGCATTAACTGTTTTCGCCTCCTTTTCTCTGTCTCAGCGCGTTGGACCTCCTCCTGTTTGTTGGCCTCCTGTCTCTCCTGCTCCTCCTGTAGACTTTGCTTCAGATGGTTTTGCTCCTCCTGGTGCTTCATCAGCATCAGAGCTGAAATCTTGCGATCGCTCTCTGATATGGTGACATTCATCTCCTTCTGGATGTCTCTTGTAAGCCTCTCCAGCTGCATTTCTGTGGCTGGAGAGTGCCTGAGCTCTCCCAAGCTAAGGCTGGAGGAGACAGAGCTCTTTTCTGGTCTGTGTCTGTTATCAGATAAGGTGTGCCTGCTAGAGGATTTGCTGTTACAGCCCTGATTCTCATTCCGAACGGGTTCCTTTCTCTCATCTGCAGAACATAAGTATTTTGGTTTATAATTGGCACTCAGACTTGAAACCTCAAGGACTGTTTCTAGAGTTGAAAGTTTCTTGCTGCCCTGCCCTCTGTCCGCAGCCTCCTTGACAATCCGTTCCCTCTCCTCTCGGCACAGTTTCAAGCGCCTTCTGCATTCCTTCTCATAGGATTCATGCATAACTGTCATTGCCTCAAATGGCATGTCATGACGTTCAGTAATGAACTCATTCAACGATTTAATCAAAAGTTCAACAGGCTTGACACCAAGTCTAGCACATGATTCTAGGGATCGAGGGCTCGTTAAAACATACCGACTGTCCTCTGCTTCTGTTGAGTCAAAGTTGTTCAGATCCAGGTGAATAAACGGAGAGAGTGACCTAATTTCCCCCATGAGGACACAATAATAAACCTTTAGCCTACTTTAAAAATGTTGATTTTTTTCTAAGGGCAGGCTTCCCTTCTTGACATCTGATTCGCATAGAAGTGGCTGATTCAATTGTGAAACATGGGTCCAGTTCGTCCACTCGGCTTTCAATATGGGCGAACCGGTGAGGCGTCTTCATGAAGGGATTAACTGCTAATTCCCTTTCTGTCCCACGACGGTTCACTAGACAGCAGATCAGTAGCAAAACGAATTAGGAGAGGGGGATCACCTCCAAACACATTCAAAACACAAATTGTACCACAAAAACAGTTAAGGAAAAAGAAAACTGCCCCCAAATCTATCATTATAATGCAATGGTAGACTATAGAAAATGGTGTATGATAGAAACAATAGTCTTTAATTATAATTGCTACTATTTGACTTTATAATGCAGAAACAAGATCTGAATTCCTGACCAAACATATATGGACATTTTTTGTTTTCCATGTTCTGTGTATTGTCATTTAAATATAAGAATTTGAGTTACAAACAATATTTAAATACAAACCTGTTTTATAGTTGAATACGTCTGACATTATTTTAATGAAAACAGACATGTGCTAATATTTCTTTTAGAGCTGCACCAGTGGGGAAAACAGTAAACAGATGCTTCTTTTTGTAACCATGGTTAAAACAACAGGGCAAGTCAAATAAAGAGGGACAGTCCAGTTCCAATTTCAGACTGTTAGTAGTGTGCCATCTAGTGGAAGTCAGAGACTGCGATCAGAAAAAGTCCAGGCTACCTTCAGCTACCATGGTGGTAGGTACCCACAGCCACAGATTATCCATTGATTGATTGATTGAAAATTGTATTAACAGTATGTATAATTTGGGTACATTTCAAACGAAAGTACAAGTCAATACAAAAAATTACTATTGTGACTGTGAGGATAAAATCCTTAAAGTATTATACTCTAAGATAAAATCCCAACTGTGGAGGGCAGTATTACGCCTCGCGGCGTCTACACTGCCGGAAATACAGAAGAAGAAGAAGAAAGTGAAGAAAAGGAAGAGAAACCGCCATTGTCATTACTTCCGGTGTTGATGCGAGGCGAGCTGCTGCTGCATGAAGGTAAACAATCGACAAACAGCAAAATATTATTATTTCCCCACAGAAACACACCACTCCGTACGACTAACTATAAATAAAGGCTTTAGTCCATCACTTAAAATAGATCATGGCTCCTTCCTGGCAAAACATTTTCTTCGCCATTCTAGTATCTACAGTGCAAAATGTTAAAAAGTTAAAGTTAAAACGGCCATACTCATAGCTACTCACAGATGCCAGTAGAAACACTGATTACGTTCTTTTTTTGTACTATGGATTACTTTTTTTGTACTGTGAGTCAGAAACAAAATCACTGGTGGTAATCTAATCAGATTTAAGAACATATGCTTATCGGTGTCAGTGTGTCACGCGTGCGAACATTATTTTGGTTTTAAGGTTCAGGAAGAAGGAACTGGCACTTCCCCTGCATTGCTTGCCTTGCTCACAGTAAAGTCTTTCAGTCTTAATTTACATTTGTACAATCATAATGTAACGTAGCTTACGATTTAGACTCTTATATGTATTTATCGATTCTGACATGTCAGATTCGATAAATGCATCTACGACTACGAGTGTCTAAATCTTAGGCTAATCTCGTAGAGTAATGATGTCAGAATCTATACATATTAAATACATCTACGAGAGTCTAAATCTTAGGCTAAATTTAACGTTGCAATGATGCAAATTGTAACCATTACGCACAAACGTTCTTGGTTCTCAGCACACTGAGCATTGAAAAATGATTGTCTGACTGGGGGTCTCAACCGTGTTCTCTGCAAACATGGAGGGGCCTTGTAGTCTAGTAGCCAGAATGTGAACACCAATGTTTTATGTTATAAATGTTTAGTATGGGTCCCCAGCAGGTAGAAACTGCCGGATGCTAACTTTCATATGTTGAGCAATTTTCGTAATTGGCATAATCTGTGACCATACCATTAACAACTTGTAGAAGGCAAAATATTCAAAATGTCATCATGCTTTATGTAGCACGTGATGTGTCAAACTAGGGGTTTTTCATGATGCTGAATCCATTCCAAGCATTAGTTTAGCAAAATGATCACTCATTGGGCTAAAAACGGCCATTACCGACCGTCATCACAAATGTGATGATGTCAGCGCAAGTGGGCATGGCCGTTTTTAGCCCAATGAGTGTTTCTACATGCTGGGGGACCCATACTAAACATTTATAACATAAAACGTTGGTGTACTCAACATGTCCAGGTTCACAATGGGGCTCTATGGGCTGGCTACTAGACTATTGAGGCAAACCAGAGAGATGAAATGGTGCCGTTAAGCAGATGGGTTTGTGATCAGACGACCATGTGACTCATAGGCTTCAATCCCCTTCATGCTGGCCTATTTGGTTTTTAAAACCATGCTTGTGGTGTGAACCGTTTAGTGCTAATAAAACCTTCATATAAATACTGAAATGGCTTACCTCTATATGCATGCTTCATTGCGTTCCCTTACAAATATAAGTTTAAAAGTCTCTTATCTCTAAGTCAGCTCAGTTCAACAGACTAAATAATTCCCCCAACTCCACAACAAAACTAGGTGGCAGAAGCTATCTTCCTAGCCTGGCATGGCCAGACTCGTAGCAGAGCTTCACTGACGCTTCCACCCCACATAGGGGCGGAATCTTCAGTGAATACCCGCTATGAGGCTGGCCAAGCCAGGCTACCATCTTCCCCCAAACATATCTCTTGAGGCAGCATGTACTAAACTAGGCAGTGTACCGGTCCCCACAACAGCTATAGGTAGTAAAGATAAATTCAGTAAAAAAAAAATACCTTCACTTTGTACCCTGCTACCTCTAAAATATGTTTCAAATATTGTATGTGTTATTAGTCGGGCTTATTAGTAGGATCACATCTACAGACATGTCGAGACGAGGAGGAGGAAAGCGAGGTAGCGGAGGGGCCACACCTCGGCAGAATGGCAACGCTGGCCACAGTCAAGATGAGGATGTAATGCCTGCTGGTGGGCTGGAGGAGGAGGAGGATGATCCCGCCCTGAGGAGAGAAATCCGTACAAAGTATAGGGAGCTTATAAACTCTGTTCAAGGTGAGTAGCATGAGTGAGGGCAAAGTGGGGTATGCTGTAATTGATATTTAGAATGGTTGTGGTAGCTTTGATAGTTTCTACTTTGCTGCATGTTGATTGATAGTGTCTCTTACAGAGGACAGAGAACAAATGCTGAGTCCTGCCAACAACAAGCTCACTGAAGTTTTGGAAGAGGCAAACAAACTTTTTAAAGATGGTAGGTGCAGAATGCAACAAATCTCAATGTGGGGTGAGAAATGAGAATTAAGGTCCTTGCAGACTGGACACGGTTTTTGGAAAACCGGCGGAAAGACGCTGCTAAAAATCCGAAAACACGCAGCAGTGTGCAGGGACCTTAAGAAGACTGGCATTAATATTGTTAATAAGAAATCTGTAAAACTCTGGCCTCTGTATAACTGTAGTCCCAGAAATCCTGAATTGACAAATTGGCTCAGTTTACAACTACAGTTGTAAACGGAGCCTATTCCCCAAACTATAATATCAATAAATGTATTGTATCCTTTGACACAAATATGCCCCTCGGGAAAACCATCTTTTTCACTATATTTGGTGCTATACCTGCAATGTAATACAGCAAATATCGTTTTTCATTGTCCATTTTCAAGGTCTTAAATGTTAAGTACTGAATTGGTCACCCTTCCACTTTTCCACTTTGGACTAAGTTTGGCTTAACCCATTTTGAGCGGGAACCCCTTTTGGTGTTTTAAACATTATGATAAAATTTAGCTATTGAAAAATGGCAGATCTACAAGCTCATAGCGCGCCACTCGGTCGCGCGCTATGAGGTCAAAATGGGTTAAAACATACGTCTGGTCAATATTGGTGGTTAATGAGTTGTTCCTTGGCAGTTCGTCAGGCTCGAGAAGCAGCTCTGGACACCCAGCTCCTGGTTGTGACCGCAGACCTGTGCAAAGAGAAGGCCAGCCAGCTGTTTGTTGAGGGCAGCGCCTTTGACCCGTCTGCCTTTGCTGAACACCTCGTGAGTCGTCGTAGAGTAGATTTCCAATCCGGTCTCACCCAAACACGGTGAAATGGCACGGATTGGCAATTCTGTACATGCACACCTAGAAACCCCCAAAATCCGTACATATTTACACTGAAATCCTCACCATAGACTGTGTCGGAGGGGTGCCATCTCTACCGAACTTGAGCCACGAGAGAGACCACCGAGTGTGCAATTTGCCGTTGCGAAGTTCGGTAGAGCTGACTCGGCTCTGTCCGAGTTAAACCCAATGGCACAGAATCGTGAATAATGTCAAACTCGAGCTCCATGAAAAAGTGAAAGCCGTGCCTCTGTCGCGGTCAAAACGGTAGTGCATGGATATGTATGGATTTGAGGGTTTTCTAGGCATGTATGTATGGAATTGCCAATCCGTGCTATTTCACCATGTTTGTTTGGGTGAGATTGGGCTGCAATTTCAATGGTTCATTTGAACAATTCACATGGCCATTATTCACACATATAACCGTGTTAGCTGATGTTTCTCTCATTATCATCTATCTGTCTGAAAGCTGAACTTCATGGGGCTTAACAGACTGGAGAATGAGGATGAGGATGAGGAAAATGGAGTGGCAGCCGACGGCTACCTGCCCCAAGATGCCTGGCATAGGGTAGCCAAGAGAGCACAGTGCTGTTTCAAGACAGCTCCAACCTTCCATTACATGTGAGTGGCTGATCACTTCACCTGCCATTTACCTACATTATCTACTGTAGTTGGGTCTGACTGTTTCATACTTTACCTGCAGAGTAATATGGGTTAGTGGATTCCTGAAAAACTCATATTTGTCGGTACATTATAAACTATTTTCTCACATTACTCTTATGCTTTTAGTGTGTAAAGAGTAAAGACAATATCACACAAGATGTGTTCATCTCAAGTGATATCTCAGCCATGCTGATATACAGTACAACCACACTTTAATTATATTGCAACTTATGATTATGGTACAGTCCTACAATGTAGGAAGTGTGTGTTGAAAAAAAAGTTTATTACATCTCTACCGCAGATGGCATCATAGCAATGTTGTGTATTGTGGCTCTATTATGTTTCCATTGTTTTGGTTCTTGTAGGATGGGCTCATTCCTCGCAGAGCCCCCTCCTCCGAAGCAAAGGGTAGAGCGCCAGAGAAAGGCACCCACTAAGGAGACCCAAAGGACCATGCCAGCTCAGGTACATTTCATTCGTTTTTTTTCTGTGTAAATTAACAATATTTTCTTTGCCTAGGAATCTTTCAGAATAAAGGTTCTAGAGTGCCCAGCAGATGAGGCAGATTTTACTTTGAAAAGCCTTCCATTTCCCTGCAAAACTGAAGCGTTAGATGCCTGATTAAGTCAGAAATGGGGACAGAACATTGCCGTTCTGATCAAAACCATGGAGAGCGATGTAGTTTTAGAGAGAATACAGTTTTGTCGGGCTGTAAACAAGGAAGTGAACTAAACCTGTCCGAGAGAGCCGCGTTGCCTAGCAACGGCCCTGTCAAAAAATAGGTTTTAGACCATTAAAAAGACCCTAAAACGTCCCCAGACGTCATGTGCCTCCTACGGGTGTAATTATAAAGATGTGGCGAAACTTCATGGGCACAAGCTGTTAACATTGTGTGGACAACTCGGATCTAAACTTCATGGGCACAAGCTGTTAACATTGTGTGGACAACTCGGATCTAAACTTCATGGGCACAAGCTGTTAACATTGTGTGGACAACTCGGATCTAAACTTCATGGGCACAAGCTGTTAACATTGTGTGTACAAACATTGCATATTTGCTATCTGTTCTGATATGCTAAAACTAGGGATGTCATGATTCTCCAAATCTACAATTGGATTTTTAATTAAATAAAACACTGGCACTGCCATTGTTACTATTGAGCTATTTCTTTTCTTTGCTCCCGATTCCGATCATTAGGAATCACGTGATCGGGGCAACTCTAATCGGAATCGATAAAATCCTAAACAATACCCATCAATAATCGTTAAGTAGTGTGCTATGATGGCCAAGTACCTCTGCGTTGCTCAATGCGTATGCATTACACAGCCCTTTCGATAACTCACTCTTTTTTTCTTTTTTTTTCCATTCGTATGGCTTGACGATTGTACAATCGTCATGGAACATACTCTTGTTTTTCAATCTGACAACCAGTAACCGCCAAAATAAGTAACGAGTTACATATGGAGGTCTTGGGTAAGCTGCTTGCTGCATTATCATGGATCGTTCAGATGGTAGTAATACATTTTTAATCAGAGGTGATGGCAAGTTGAATGGTCTCGTGGGTCTGACAGAATCCCATGCTATGCAGCCATACGCAACATCAACTACGAGCTGTATCTTTGAAATATTCACCCTTTTCCCCTTTGGACAGCATACAGCTGATGCATAATAATTACTACAAGAATCTGCATCCTGGTTATGATGATTTAGAATTTAATTTCAATTTCAGAATATAAATCGTGACACCTGAGCACATTGAGTATGATTGCACGGTTTAGTGCTGCAACATAACTAGGTCTGTCTATAATCTGTCTATAAACGGCATGCTATCTTTTGAAAGTATTTTGAATACAATGCGATATAAAACTGATTTTGTTTCAGCTACATTGTATATCCACTGCTGACTTTCTTTCCTACACTCGCAGTGCATGCTGATCAAAGAAAATGTTCTTGTCATTTTGTTCAGCATGTATTGATAACGACACACACACACACACACACACACACACACACACACACACACACACTCTCTCTCTCTCTCTCTCTCTCTCTCTCTCTCTCTCTCGCTGAACAGTGGATCATTGACATGTAATTGTAATTTATTGAGACTCACTTATGTCCAAAAGATACATTATTCAAGTCTACAAAGTTAATGCATCTTGTCCATTTTCTTGTCTTCAAGTTGAAGCAAATGGAAGAGTCTCACCAAGAGGCTACCGAGAAGGAGGTAGAGAGGATTCTGGGATTCTTGACGACTTACCATGCAGAAGATCGTGAGTTCAAACTCCACAACAGGAATAATAACAAAGTTTCAAACAGACAAATGTCTCATTTAAAATGTTCTGTCAATTGCAGCAACTTCACCCATATCCTACTATGAGTTTGTTGTTGATCCCGCGTCGTTCTCACATACAGTGGAAAACATGTTTCACACATCATTCCTCCTCAGGGTGAGTCATCTGTTTAAATGTTCACATCAGAGTTGGAAGCTTGAGGGGACTGTATATTAATTTGGATTTTTGTTTTGCAGGATGGTATGGCCAGGCTGTACCTGGATGCAAACAAGTTGCCCTGTATTGGTAAGATTGCTGTTTTGTCATATCGGCATTTTTACATTTTTGAGAATTCAAATCTATAGTTATCTAGATGCAGGACAGAATACAGAATGGAATGGAAATGCAAACATCAATGGGTGCATGTGTTTGTGGAATATTGGATGAACAATAATCGTATTGTACAATAATGCATTGCATAGTGACAAAGGCAATATTAATTGATATTCTTTCAATTACTATTCTACAATGATAAGTATTTTTCATATGTTTTTCCCATGGCCAAGTCCCCTTTTGGCATCTTTTCTATGCTTGTCAAGTTTTCAACCCCGCAGTGATAAACAATACTGCAGCATATCAATAATTTAACTATTTCAATGAGTTGTGCGTGCCAGCGTGTGTGGCCAGCAGAGACCAAAAATATTTGTGAATTAATAGATTGAGGTTTTGTGTGTGTGTGTTCATGCGCGCTTTCAGCTCCTGTGACATCAGGGGAGGCTGACAAAGGGGAATCGGCCATCCGCAAACAATGCATCATGTCCATCAGCATGCAGAGCTGGAGGGTGAGCAACTGTGGGCCATTAAGGACTATTTCAAGTGGTGCTTGTACTGCTCTAGAATCACTGCTTGTGTCACTGTGGCATAAACCAAATAGTTCTGAACAATCGCTATCATAATTCAATTCCGTTTTAGTTGAACCTGTCAACACAAGGCAGTGAAGGCACTCCTTCACAAAGCTAGAAAACAAAGAACAATTACTTTAAATTGCGATGATTTTAACTATATGAGAGCTGCTGCTAGAGAATGCATACTTCCTTACTGTGACTTTAACAACATGCCCTTTTTAAGAAAATGTTTGCAAAAGTAATTCAAAATTGCACCTTTTATTGCAATGGTGTGCTCTCAATTCCAATTTTTTCCTGTGGCCCATAACTGTCACACTTGGTATAACATTGTATTTTGAGACAACGCATAGTAATTTTTATTTTATCATTTTTCCTAGGACATAATTGAAGCTTTTGAGATCACGGCGCCCATGATCCCAGCAAATACTCAAAATGTGGAGTGATCTTTAATGTTTTTTTGTTTTGTTATTGCTGCAAAAAAAAATGTATCTGTTATTTGTGATTTTAAGGCATATTGCCCAACTGTAATTTGTTATATTTTGAATAATAAAAGGGGGAAAATAGTCAGTTTTTTTCTTTTTAACTAACTGCTTTTCAAGTGAATGCCCTAATGCATTCTGAGCAGTAGAGCCTTCTGACTTGAGTACATTTACTCAAGTATGTACAATTTCATGGTTTTTATTTCCATTTCTTTATACTTCTACTCCCACTACATATCAGTGGCAAATATTGTACAAATGACTATGCTACAGTTATAGTTACTGAATTTATGAAGTTATTAATAAATCATATCGATGTTTAGAAAATGGCAGATCTACAAGGTCAACACATTGCAACGCAACATAACCAGAGTTTTAAATGGGGCTTCAGTAGTTAATGGTCAATGTACATGAACTGAAGTATTGTACTTAATATTTAATATTGTACATTTTTGAAGTATTTTTACTTTCTTCAGTATTTACATTTACTTCTACCCCACTACAGTATTGTACTTTTACTCCACTTTACAATTATATGGAAACTAGTTACTTTGTACATCGGTGTACAGCAGCTGAACTGCTCTAACCACTTCAGCCGAATACTCCCCACTGTCCCGGCCGTCACCCCGGCGTACACCGGAACTGCTCAGCCTGGTATTCCTAAACATAACCTAAGTGGTTAAACCTAACCTTATTCCCAACCTTAACCTAAGTAAAACGGTGCCTTTTCTACATTGTGGCATTGCTACTTTTTTATTTTCTCATTCCACCACTCGAGTGAGTTGTAAGCTTGTAGATTGGCTATTTTCACTACCTTTTTCTAATATGTGGAATTTCTTTTAATTTTGTATTAATTCATGAAAACTTGCTTTTTGGGAATGTTTTTTGTATGAAACTACAAAATTAAATGAAAGGGACTCATAACAATGTGTATGTGAGCCACAAATGGGTCTCGACCCAGTGTTTGGGACCCAGTACTCGATCACTGAACCGTAACCGACCAATGAGCATGGTTACTACTGGTCCGTATGAATGGGGAAATGTAATGCAGGCTTTGGATAATGCACTTGTCATTTAATGTCACTTCTATTCTGTGAACTTAATTTTCAGAAAGGATACTGCGGCTGCCAATGTGATCCCCTTTTTCAGTCATGCATTTAATTAGTGGCATAATTCCAAAATGATGGTTATCCTGACCCCAATCAAAATCTCTTGTCAAATTCTTTTCACTCAAGTTTCGCATGAGACAGAAATTATGCTTATTCCCATGTCACATACCCAGCATGAATTATGAATATGAACTGCACATTTTCATAGTTTTGATTACTTGAAAGGGACTTACTTTACATTTACCCAAAGTGGCCATGCTAGATTCAAATGAACAATTTTAGTATGAAATAGACTGCTGCTATTAAATCCCAGGTCAATAATGGGTCAAACTCAATGTCATATAATTCATAACCTATTAATGTTGACAAGTACTAAATATGAACGTCCACGAGTGCACTACAGTGCCACCTACTGGTGTAAATTGCACATGCTTCGCTGCAAGTTTGATTGGTACTCACGTGACGTCAATAAAGAGGGCGGTGCTTTTCCTTTGTTTTGCCAATGGGTTCCCAGATTGTTTGATTGGTGACACCCGGGTGACACATGTGGTACATTGGACAGAAGGTTAGCCTATAATCATCTGCTGAGACCGACTGAGACTGTATTGTAAGTAGCCTACTCTAGCATTTGTACGTAACCTAAACCCAAAACATTTCTATGAAAGCAGTAAATATGTAATAGTCTTAACTCTTAAGTGTGCCAATTTGATTCATGGTTACTGTAAAATTGCCAAAGAGTTTTGCTGGCTTATGAGAGAGGAAAATTCGGCATTTAGTTACAAACAACTATCTGCTGTGAAAGTTTTGGTATTGTAGACGCAGCTAGTAAAGCATTAGGTTTACCAATGACAGCCAGCCACTAATAAGTTAGATTTATTTAAATGAGGCTGGAGTGGAGAAGATAATTGTAAACGTTGTACCTGCCTGTTACGTCTCGATATGGCGGCCTCTAAATGGACAATATAACATATCCAGTGAAAGAATGGAGGAATTGATTGAAATATTTATTAACGGTTTGCAGAATTACAGTACAATTCAAGCACAACTCAATACAAAGACTGTTAACTAACTGAGTGGACGACCCAATAAAGCATTACACTTAATTGTTTACAAGAGGGTCCACCTTGTTCAATTCATTAAAAAGTTTCTTTTAACATGTTTCTGAACAAAGCCAGGGAAACAAACTGGTGAGTGCCAAATCAAAATAGCCTACCATAAAACAAAAACTGTCAACTGAAAAATGTAAATAACTTCTAAACCTGCTATACACAAACAAAAATACAGAGGGTGGCACTCACACCTAACCTAATGTTTTAACAGAAAATAACTTGAAAATGTACAGGGTACCCCAGCTCTTACCTAGTTTCCCTGAAAGAAACAATATAGTGAAGGCTGAGACACATAAAGCAGGCCTGAATTTGACACAAAGCCTGTACACAACCAGAGCTGTCTCTGTCTGACATGGTGCAAGGGACAGGGGCTTTTAACCTTTGTTTAACAGGTAAAAAATACATTTAGACTGAAGTCTCTTTTACAAGTGTGAACTGGTCAAGAGAAGAGGCAAAATAAGTGACACAGCTCTGCCAGTAACAATACATACACGACAAAAAAACAGGAAAAACATACAATGCTCATAAATACAGAACCCACTACCAAAGAAGCTCAAAGGGAGAACAGGAACGTAGTAACACAACCAATAAAGACTAATAAATAAAAACTAAGCAACTAAACTAAAAAGCAAGAGAACATTTGCTATACATCAAAGCAGATGCAGTGTTTGGGAAGTGTGCCCATGGCAATCCTTTTAAAGCTCACTTATCACAGCAGCCAGTTTGAGTCTGGTCTGTAGGTCATTCCAAGAACAGGGTCCAAAATAAGCAAGTTTTTTCCCCCAGCCTCAGTACACTAGTACACAGGTGCTTCTGGGAAATTGAGATGATTGGTTGACTGATTATTGGCGGACCAATGAGATAGTGAGGCAACACAAAATGTGGCACTCCTCAACAGCTCAATAGCATTGCACATAATACTCTACCTAGTAATATATTATGTAAAATGTGCTGTCTAGTACAACCTATAGGCAGTACCATTGCTGTATGTCGGTGACAGTAAAGCAACAGTTTATCTACACTGTGACTTGAGTGAAAATGGAACAAGCACATTTTTTGTTTAATTTTTTGTTAAGAAAATGGAAGGCAGTGGTGAAGAAGAGGGCACATCTCAGGATCAGCAGAATGGTGCTGTTGGAGACCAAGAGGGCTTAAGAGATGTGAAGGGAAGGTACAGGGCACTGTTCAACTTAGTTAAAGGTGAGTAAGACAGAGGCCAGTCTATGCTGTAGTAAGTATTTTTTTAGACCTTTTTTTACCACTGACAGTTCTGCTTTCTTGTATGTTTGATCTGTGTTTTCCAGAGAACAGAGATGAAATGATGAATCTGTCCAGCGATGGGCTCAATGAAGTTATGCATGAGGCATCCGGTCTTTATTCCCATGCAGGTAGGTCCAACATCACACAAGTAACTAAACCTTAACTAAACCCCTACATACTTTTTTTGGTCAAATTCTACAAGTACACAACACATAGTGAGCTTGAGGTTCTGCTATATTCACAAACATTTCTGTCAAATGCTATTCTATTTTTGCAGAATGTTAACATGCCCAGAATAGGGTTTCTACTTTCTAGGCTTCATGTGTATACTCTTACTGGCCAATGTCTACAGGTGTGGAGAGAGAGATTGTGGTATCGCTGTATAGTTAATATTCGAGTGGTTTCGGATTAACAATTTCAGGTCATTTATTAAACATAAATTTGAACAGCCCAACTTTCGATTCAAAATAAACGAAGGAATTCAATTCATAGAAGGCTTATTCTGTCATAAATATGTGAAATATGTGTTTGAAAATGTTTGCTCTGCCGCTCTGGTTAAAATTTCGGATCGCCTGCAGTCACCTGTCTCATCACAGTATGACACCCACATTAGTAAACGTCACCCTCTGGGACATCACATCACCATAATCAGATGATCATCATATTAATAATGGCAGCAATAACTAAGAAAAATGGAAAAGCAAAAGGTATTTTATTATTATAATAATAATAATTCCCCAGTCCCCACTCTTTTTCCGTGTTTTTTTGGTTGCACTTCTTCCTCTGGAAGTCCCATCCTAACTAATAGTATCTCCCTTAGATAGGGTGAGAAGTTCAGTCACGCGAGAGACTCGAGTCGCTGCTTCTTTGCCTGGAAAGGAGGCAGCTTAAGTGGTTCGGGCATCTAGTTAGGATGCCTCTCGAGCGTCTCCCTAGGTAGGTCCTCGATGCATGTCCCACTGGGAGGAGACCCCGGGGCAGACCAAGGCACAGATGGAGGGATCACATCGGCTCACTGGCCTTGTAACGCCTCGGGATCCCCCCAGGAGGAAGTTACTAATGTTGCTCTGGAGAGGGAAGTCTGGACTCTGGAGCTCTCTGGTGGAGCTGTTGTCCACACGACCCGACTACGGATAAGCGCCGGCGGTTGAAGATGGATGGATGGAGGCGCTTTTAATACAGCGCTCACTGAGAGCAGTTTTGGCTAATACGTTATGCAGTACATATTAATAAACGTATTGCAGTGTTGCCACATTCAGACAACTAATTATTATTAGTTTGTATTTACTAAATAAATAAATGGTAAATGGCTACGGTATATCTTACAAAAAAAGTCTTCTGTCTTTTACTCATGTGCATATGTCTGGTAATTGGTTTCTTCTTCTTACAGTATGTTCCTTGACAGGAGCTTCTGCTCAAATACAAGCTCTGGATGCCCAGCTACTGGTTGTGATCACAGACCTGTTACAAGAGAAGGCCAGCCAGCTGTTTGTTGAGGGCAATGCTTTTGACATGTCTGTCTTTACTGAGCACCTCGTGAGTGTAATGAGTGATTATGTGAACTGTGAAGTAGATTTCACTAATGTGTACATTTCACATGCCCATTATTCACACACATACCGGTACCCGTGCTGGCTGATGTTTATCTCATGACTGTCTCTTTATCCGACAGCTGAACTTCATGGGATCTAACCGACTGGAGGATGAGGAAAATGGAGTGGCAACTAATGTACCCCAAGATGGCTGGCTTAAAGTAGCCAAGAGAGCCCAGTGTTGTTTCAAGACAGCTCCAACCTTCCATTACATGTGAGTGGCTGATCACTTCACCTGCTATTGTTAGAAAAGCGGAAGCAAATATCCCATTTCAACCTTCTTTATAGCAAATTATATGTTGGGAAATAATGTACTCCAGACTCCCTTTCAATATTTTATTAGGCTAGGATAGGCTCAGAGGCAAAGGCTATGTTTAGCTTGTGTGCCCGTGCCTGTGCCCGTACATAGCTAATCTCGGACACTGCGATTTCTGTTGATTGCGATCAAAGTTGCCATGCATAGAAGACTACCTCATTTTGTCCTGGCACAACCAAAAATCCTGGATTGCTTGTACCATGATGCAACTCCTCATAGCCCATGGCATGCCCATTTCCGCCTGGGCATGGCCAAGAATTTCCATGTCATCTTCAAAACACCTTTTGCTGCTATTCCTAGATCCAAACTCACACCAATCAATACACAATCCCTGGAGTCATGTGATTAACATTACATAACATTTTATTTGAGGATACTCACACAAAGGCACCAGATGTCGTTCCTCCCAGGAGAACACACTTTACCAGAAGTAATAACTTTTTAATTGTTTGTTTTATTTCTTTGTTTTTTTATGTTATTTTAGAGTGGTCCTCTTGAATCTGTAAGAAACATCATAATTCATACTGATATGCATTGATGTTTTCTAATAAAACCTGAACTTAAAATGTGTAATATTATTTAGATTCCATTCTGATTGGCTATGATTGCCTTCCAAAGTGGAGTGGACCATTTTTATAAAAAATGCCAAGAATTACCCCAAATTTCAGTGACACATTGAGTGGCCCTTAAATACAAGAGCCAACAATTCCCCATGCTACAAATGTCAGTGCATGTTATGGAGACTCATTAGAGCGCACCACCAAGAGTGCTTCTTGGAGTTTCTTGAAGTTGAACGGTATGTCGCAGAGACACACGACCGTTGTATCTTCCTCACAGAAGCCAAAGACACATTTTTGTCCTAGTTATTGACTTTTTCAATTGTTCTTATTCCCATTATTCCCACTTATGGTGGGTGTATATACTGTATGTTTCCATTGTTTTGGTTCTGTTAGGATGGGTTCATTCGTCTCAGAGACCCCTCCTCCAAAGCAAAGGGTAGAGCGCCAGAAGAAGGCACCCACTACGGAGGCCCAAAGGACCATGCCAGCACAGGTAGATTCGTTGTTTTTTTCTGTGTCAATTAACATATCGTTTGGTGCAACTCACATCTATGACTATAACATTGCTTATTTGCTTTCTGAATAGCTAACACTATTATCTTTGATAACTGAAAACATTCAGGATATTATGTTCTCAAAATATGGTTAATACATTACAAAGCTGGAAATATTGACAATGCTTATCGTGTGAAAACTATTTAGTGGTACAACATAACTAGGGTTCCAGGTAAACATCAGACCTAGTCTAAACATCTAAACAAAGTATTTTTAATTTAAAAAAAATCCATATTACTGAAAATCAACTACCGGTAATTTAAAGGTTATATAAATTACACACACACTCGCTGAACAGTGGATCATTGACAATAACCCATTATTCAGCTCAGCATGTAATTGTAATTTATTGAGACTCACTTATGTCCAAAAGATACATTACAGTAGATGTTATTCAAGTCTACAAAGTTAATGCATCTTGTCCATTTTCTTCTCTTCAAGTTGAAGCAAATGGAAGAGTCTCACCAAGAGGCTACCGAGAAGGAGGTAGAGAGGATTCTGGGATTCTTGACGACTTACCATGCAGACGATCGTGAGTTCAAACTCCACAACAGGAATAATAACTTTCAAACTTTCAAAGGAATAATAACTTTCAAACAGACAAATGTCTAATTTAAAAATTTCTGTCAATTGCAGCAACTTCACCCATATCGTACTATGAGTTTGTTATTGATCCCACGTCGTTCTCACGTACAGTGGAACACATGTTTCACACATCATTCCTCCTCAGGGTGAGTCATCTGTTTAAATGTTACAGGTACAGGGTTTTAGTTTTCATCTGCTTGGCGGTTTGCTTAATTTTTTCCAGTTACTGTAGCTGCATTGCTCTGAATGAGCAGAGATGGAAGCTTGAGGATGCTTGAGGACATTATTAACCACATAATGGTTGAGTGGTCTCCCTCAGGGCTCTATACTAGTGTAGTTTCTGTTATTGTTTGGAAAACAGATGTTGTGATGCGTTGTGAGCTTGTCGATCATCTATTTTCAGCGAAAGCTTTCCTCACACTGTGGATGCTGGGGTTATGTGGTTAATTCTACATGTTTTTTGCAGGATGGTTTGGCGAAGATGTATCTGGACACAAACAAGTTGCCTTGCATTGGTGAGAAAAACAAAAACACTTGTTGTTTAACTTGTTTTCCCCCTTCTTCAAAATGAACAAGTTGTCAGCATTTGTATAATTCCAAGTGCTAGCAATTAACTAAATTCAATCAGATACATGGACGAACTGATAAGAACCAGAGCGATACAGGGCAAAGGAAAACGCTAGCCCCCCCCCCCCCCCCCCCCCCCACATATATGCAGCACGCACACACACGCTCACACAGCCACCCCTTCACCCTCCTCGTACTATAATTCTCGAACTCCACCTTTCTAAACTACCGGTAAATGTGTTGGAACATAGCCTCGAATTGCACCTTTCTAAACTGTATATATGGAACATAATATTAACTTTGCTACTACAGGGAAAAATCGCACATGTACATATGTTGCACATATGTTCATGTGTATCTTTTTTTGTACTCGTTTGCTCTTTCTTGCACTCTTTTTTTCTAGCCTTTGTTTGCTGTGCTTGCTGTTTGATGTTATGTTATCTACTGTATGCTGCTGCATTGTCTAAAGGAAGCCAAACAAAAATATGTTTTTCTCTTATGTACCTGTACACAAGATGTAACAATAAAGTACAACCTTGAACCCTTTGGCATACATTACATACTGTACAAGCAATGGCCGCCAAGTGTATTTTTGGTTGGTTATTACATTATTTCCTTGGTAAAAATATAGCAGCCAATAATGTAATAATAACCACCAATAACTTAAGGTGATCCGGACGGCTCTCCCTGCCTTGGCAGTCTTTCCCAGTCTTTCCTCCATCTGTGGTATTCTCTCTTGCTTCCAAGTTCCAATAAAGATAAGTAGAGTGGTTGGCTCGATTCTCACTACTGGTGAGGTGGTAGTTTCACTCCTGTGCCTTGCTTGTCTCTGTGCAGTGACAAATTCAGGTTTCATGCCAATATTAAGCATTAACAGGTTGCTGTCTGTTCATTCATATTGTGTGTGTCTGTGCGTGCGTGCGTTTCAGCTCCTAGGACAGTGGAGGAGGATCATGGTGACGATGGAGAATCAGCCTTCAGTAGGCGTAAACAATGCATCATGTCCATCAGCATGCAGAGCTGGAAGGTGAGGAACTGTGGGCCATTATGGACCATTTCAAGAATACAAGTACTGCTCTAGAATCACTGCTCTAGAACCACTGCAGTATAAACAAAATATTCACTCTGGTTAAAGATCAATACAGTAATCTTTGGTCTAGAGCTAAACCCTGCGCAGGACCCAAACTAGTGAAGAAAAATGGGACCCAACCCAGTGTTTAGGAACCGGTGATCTAGAGAGTGATCCAATTGCTATCTCAAGTCGATTTTCAATTCAATTGAATCTAGGAACACAAGCCACTTCTTTACAAAGAACAAAGACTTGCTACTGAGATGCTGTCATCCAAATGATATCTGCTAGATTAGAGAATTAATAATTTCCTCACTATGACTGTACATGTACATTAACATGGATATACCATTTTAGTAAAGGTTTGCTAAAGTACCTGCACCTTTATTGCAGGGGTCTGATCTCAATTCCTATTTTTATTAACAGTAATCTTTATTTTATCATCTTCCTTAGGACATAATTGAAGCTTTTGAGATCACAGCGCCCATGATCCCAGCAAATAAAAATGTTGAATGATGTTTTTTGTTGTTTTGTTATTGTTAGGGCTGGACAAAAATATATCAAAACTGTTCTGTAGGATAATCGATAATCGAGAAGTGGGGTTTTTGTGATATTGTTTTATTTCCAACCCCCTGTATTATTTTTGTTGTACAATGGTGGTGTACAGAAATAGTGAAAATAGCTCATCTACAAGCTCATAATGCGTAGTATCGCAATTTGCGATGCATTGTAAGTTTGTAGAGCTGCTATTTTTGCACTTTTTGCATTTTTCCTTTTTTTCTTACTTCCAAATTTGCTCTTTGCCCCTAATGGGGCACAAGGCATCGATAAGGTTCCTTCACCTATCACGTTTTTTGGCAAACACCCATCTCCAGCAGCTCAGCCTCTACAGTTCTGTGGCAGATGATCTTAGGTCAGCCTTGTTTCTTTTTCCTTGGGGATTTTTGGGGCATCCGCTCTGGGGGCATTCGAAGTACGTTGTATTGTTCTTTAAATCGTTAGAGGCTAATGTTATTTGTGATATTGATTTCTAAGTCATATTGTCCAGCCCAACTTTAATTTGTTTTTCTTTTGTCAAATATTGAATAATAAAATATATTGTTACAGTTTTTCATTGTAAAAGACAGTATTGTGTTGTCATGGTTTCAGTAAACTCCCCTAAACCTTTCTAGTGACTGAATAAAGTCTGGCAGACAAGTGAGAATAATGTATGCCCAACAGGCCACAATTTATTTTGATCATGTGTGTGCTCACCCCATTTCAAGTCCAACGGTCTACACTACAGTCTTTGATCAAATACAAATCAATGTAAGTTGGCCTAAGAATGTGATAATATACCCAGCATAAAGACTTAACTAAACTCACCTTGCACCTCGAAGGACATTTTTACTTTGGGGGTGGTTGAAAAATCAGATGGGAAAAGTTCCATCCTTTTTTTTAAAGCAAGAATCTGCTAAAAAAATAACAAGATTCATCACAAGAAAAGCTCTCAAATTCAACAGACAGGTAGGTTGTGGCCCAACTCGATGTGAGCTGAACTGGAGACAATCTGATGTACATATCCGCAATGTGACATATGATATAGTTGTCTGTACTGGCCTGATCACAAGTACCATTTTAATTTGTGATATTCCATCCACAGATGAGGCTCTGTTCTGAACACCACTGCCCTTATCTATGCCCTTCACTGAACAACCACTTGAGGTCATTGTTGCTCTAAGAAGGTAGCAGACTGCTCTCCCCTATTAGTCCTGAGGCCAGAGCTACAGTCTGGGCCAGAGGCCTTATTATTGGATATCGTTGCGCTATAAAGGGACAAGACATATGTGGTATCATTTTGTTCGTCTGACATCCAGGAGTGCTATGATTTTAGGTGTATAATCTGATTATGCAAAACCATATAATATATTCTTATCTAAACTCCAAAATTATTCACTTTTATGCACATTTCTGATGTTTGTACCATGGATGGGCATGACCAACTAACTGGCATGACCCTGTGTGGGGATCTGTTTGTTAAATCATCCACAATGTAGAAAAAAAGCTTTCAATCCTTTTGACTAAAATGCACTTGCTTTTACTTTGGGATGAAATAAGTTATTTGGTACTCCC
Organism: Protomyctophum parallelum; assembly: GCF_964188405.1. Lineage (NCBI taxonomy): Eukaryota > Metazoa > Chordata > Actinopteri > Myctophiformes > Myctophidae > Protomyctophum > Protomyctophum parallelum. The sequence goes on along the minus strand of NC_139704.1, from coordinate 15,779,164 downwards.
TGTTATGTTGATTTAAACAACAATTGAACAAACAAATAATAAAACAAATGAACAGAAAAAATATGTAGGCCTGGCTATATTATCTATTAGAAAAACGTAAGCTATTGTTGGCATTATGGTAGATGTAGTTTCCATGACTGCGGAAATGACGGTTTATGGCAACGTCTCTCAACGTTTTAGCTTTTTTGTGCCACCGCTATTCTCGCGAGATGGTCTTTGATGTCGTCGGCACTTTGCAGCAGGACCGATCATTCGACGTTGACAGTCCTTGGGCTTCAGATGAATGTGTTTTTGTCGTTAGCACTGAGTACTGCCAGTTAGCTAACTTTCGCTAACGTTACATATAGTTAGATTTAGTAGTAGGGTGACATTTAAGAAGCTGTAAAAAATTTAAGACGACTATAGTGCCAACACGTTCTCTGGACGTACTTTTATTTATTTTTCTTCAGCCTTATCATTTCAGTGCGATGCCATTGAGGACAGTGTGCTGTCACACACGAAGGCAAAATTAACTTCAGCTAGCCCGGCTAAAGCTAACGTGACTTGGAACTTGTGCGAGTCGGCTAGCGTGTTGGCTAATCAGCTTGCACCACCCAGTGAAAGTGGCTAGCTAGCATTATAGCATTACTGGCCAGACCTGCACCCGGCGGGACGACTCCAACCCGTGAAACAACAACAACAACAAGCTTCGGAGAACGATCGTACAATGAAAAAAGCCGCGTGTGACACGCTAGGATTCATCCCCCAGAAAGACATAGTCTATAACAAACTTCTGCCGTACGCCGACAGATTGGACCAGGAATCCAATGACATCCTGTGTAAAATCAAAGGCAACCTGGCCCGGGCGGTCCAGCTCAGGGAGATATGGCCCGGAGTGCTGTTCTGGACCAGGAAACTTTCCACGTAAGTGACCGTGGTTATAGTGGCCGTTCTTCGGCTCTTCAAAACGAACCATTGCGAATGATTGCGTCCGATCATCACTTCCATAAATATTAGCGACAGCTGTCAGTTTCTAGTCTTTAAATCATCAGATACTCTCAGTTTCTAGTCTTTAAATCATCAGATACGTTTGTAGTATGTATGTATGGTTGTCATCCAAGTCCAACTAGTGTGTCCCCTTAATGTCTGCCACCCACCATCAAAGTTCACAACAATAAGCCAACACACCGTACGGTACAATGTTTTCTAATTCTTATTGGACACTGTCCTGTCCCTTTGGTTACATTTGTACACTTTCATTAGTTACACATGTATAAATGAACACTTTTCTTTGTGTCTTTTGTCCAATGTGAACACATTAGGTTCATAGGGTTGTAATAATCAGATTATGAAAAATGAGTAAATATAATCAGCCAAGAAATTTACACCCTGAAAAATGTTGAAGGTTCTAGTTATATTGTCAAGGAAGCATAATTGCATGTTATCAATTTTCAACCCCCGCCCCTATAGCTACCCCACCCCCAGAGCTCAGCAGGACAGTCTGGGTCTCTTTTCTCAATACAGACACGGTGTCTCGGATAGCAGGTGTCTCAGACACCTGCTATCCCAATTCTCACCTCAGCTGCCGAGTCTGACTGCCCCTTCCCATGCCCAGCTCTGCTAGAGATGGGAGGTGGGCACTGCAGGAGATGTTGGTGGGTGGGTTGCTGATAATATTAAGTTATCCCCAGAAAAGTACATTTGAATGAAATGGTTTCTCTGCCCTGTAACGCCCACAATTCCAAGTAGACTCCATGATTACACGTTAATATGATCATGCTATTTGATAAAATGTGTTTTATTTGAACAGAATATATTTTGAGAAAAAGTTTTACTTTTTGTACACGTGTGTGTGTGTGTGTGCGTGTGTGTATGTATATGTAATTTGTATTCAGTAACTAAATATTTCAAAGTAGTCTATCCGACCCAGACCTGCGTATTCAGGAAGTGACAGACAGTAATCATCAGCAACACTGTTGTTGTTCAAGTGTTGCATGCTGCAGCCAGGTTATCTCAGCCACTGCCTGTTTATACGACAGCAGGTGTCGGGACATGTCTCATATTTCTCATTTCTCAATCAAAACCATTGGCACAGGCTCTGTGCTGTCACTGTGCGCTTGTCATCTTCACCAAGTTGACATGGTCACAAACTGTGAGTGAGGGGGAGGGGCTGTTCCATGTGTGTGTGTCACTGTCTCTGTTGGAGGGAGACATTTCCATTAGGAAGAAGTATTGGGAGAACACATGGCTAAAGGGCCATTCACACTGAGTAGTATAACTAACTGCACCCCGCCTGCACCACTCAGTTCACACCAGATTTTTCTTCATACACAATTAGCATTTCAAATTAATCGCATGCGTTTGTGTTTTTTGACAGCCATAATCTCACTTTTCTGAGATGTGGAACACATACAAATAAACTATTCAAGTCATTTGGAGAACACGTGCCAAACCTTGTTGATTTTTGTTTACCGGTAATTGTATTTTGGCCAATCTTCATTTGTGTTGGAATGAAATTGGTACTTAAAATATAAATATATATATATATATCATTGGGTGGCAAATATTCCAAATGGGATATCTCATAATATCTTTTTTTTTAATCTGCTGCTTTTAATCTGTCTCAGTCCTGTTGCTGGCAGATATCTCTGTCCAATTGTGAGTCACTGCCGTCTCCGAGAGATGGAAAGTCTCCTCTGGGGATGACCCAGATTCTGACTGCTGGTATTAGCCTATGGCTTTTCAGTAGAGAAACGACAATTCTAAGGCTGTTCAGACTGGCAGCCCAACCCAATTTTTGGACATCCAGATTTGAATCAGATTAAAGTCTGAACATGGGAAAGTCTTTTTGAAAATCTGATTTGATCACATTGATTCCTAGGTGGTTTGAAATCAAATAGGATTTATAAATATCTTTCTCAGTCTGGACACTCGGACATTGGAGCCTGATGTATCCCTGGTTGTATGGTGATGACGGTATCACTGTTTGTCTGCTTGTAGATGTGCTACTTTAATACACAAATCCGATCTGATCACTTGCAATGATGTCAGTGTGGACAGTAAATTTTAAGATCATATTTGATAAACAAAGCAGATTTCTCTGCTGTCTACTCTGAATAGTATATATGTCTTTTTTCAAATAGGCCAATGCCATGTGTAGTTGAATAATGTAATGTTACATCTTTTCAGTCAAATTAAACATGGTCCTTTTTGGTCATTATCCCTCCCATGTTTTGCATGTGTTATAACAAAAGGAGGACATTTCTCATTATTGCTGTATGTAGTACAAATAGAAGTCTTCAGCATTTCACTGTCCAAAATAACATGTATACTATAAACTTTCCTAAATGTGTACTTCTTCTTTAGGTACATGCGCTTGTATGGACGAAAGTTCAGCAAAGAAGACCATGTGCTGTTCATCAAGCTTCTATATGAGCTGGTGACAATGCCCAAACTGGAGATCAGCATGATGCAGGGCCTGGCTCGTCTTCTTATCAACCTCCTTAAGTATGATTTTGCCGATTTAAAGCTCTACTCACTATTGCTCAGCAAACCTACACACATAGCATAGCACACAGCCGATTTCCCTTTATAAGTATTACTTTAAAAGAGGAAACTTACAGTGTGATGATGTTAACCTTTTCAAGAATTAAACGACTTTTGAAAACCTAGGCCCTACATTTTCCGCTGCCATCCTCATACTTATTTGTGAGGGGTGCTAGCCCCATCCTATGTCCAGCGTTGAGGGTTTGTGCAGTTTGCACACACAAACATTGAATGCTATTGACAATGAATGGCCAGCTTTGAGTCTTGTAAACGCAAACATTGCATAAACACAAACATTGAAGACGAAGGTGAGGACGCAAATTGTGAATGGCCGGAATGTGATGATGTATGATGATAAGAGCGATTACCGGATGACTCGCCCCGGTGCTTGCCCGTTTTTCCTCCCGGAATTGTCACCAGTGAGGGGGATAACTTTGTAATATGCTATTGGCTGTTTGTATTCTTTTTGGAAAAATATAAAAATATACTCATGTAGAAAGCCTATATTATTTTACTTATATTGACCCTATAAACAATTTAGTATTATTTAGTATATGTAAGGTTTTGCACACTCAAATGGTACCTCATCAGATAATCCCCACATAGCCTACAACAACTTCTGTGAACAGACTTCAATGTACCGTAGTAGCTTTTCATAAATTATATTTGTACTTGTCTGCTGTCATGAAAGTTTATAGTTAGAGAAATTCAAAGTCCAGCCGTCTGCTGTCCAGCCTCTCCCACCCCTCACTGGGGAAAATTCTGGGAGGAAAACAGAAACGGGGCGAGTCATCTTGTTACTACAGTATAAGAGCGCCCCTCTTCACACGTGTGTGATTTTTGTTGTTGTGAATGTCATGTTTTATGTGTCTCAAATTCTCTCAATCGGATCTATCTATTAGGAAGAAAGAACTTCTCTCAAGGGAGGACTTGGAGTTGCCTTGGAGACCTCTATATGAGCTACAGGACAGGATCCTTTACTCCAAGACCGAGCATCTGGGACTTAACTGGTTTCCCAAGTAGGTCCCTGGATTCTTTCAACCTGCTTTTATGGTCTACTCTACTGAATCTTACAAACATGTTGTACCTGGAGGCAGCATTGAATGCAAAACTTGCCAACATGTGTAACCTAAAGAGTTTAATTCTTCTTAACCACTTGAGAAATTGGGGAAACATTCCCAGAAAATAGCTAATCTACAATCTCACAATGCAACACACTGTGAGGTTGTAGATCAGCTATTTTCGGCGTAGAGTGTAGATTGGGAAAACAGGCAGACCAACTAACTAAGTATTAGTTTATAAAGTATAGAGGGTTCAAGTGGTTAATCATGTATCCACAATTTTACTTTAGTTACTACAATTACAATTTTACTATAGTGTTTGGTAGGATATTAGAATATTTGTTAGGGTCCCACATTTGTGCTTACATTTACATATTACAGTACCTGTACTGCAGTCTTTAGGGCAATATTTAAATGCCTTCACCCCCCACCCATATGTGCCAGTTTGAACAACCCCTATCCCATTCTTCCAGCAAGCAGTGCGAGGTGCTCTTTTATGGTGCTATGGGAACATTGTATGTTTCTCACAACAATGCCTTGTACAGTAGTTGCTAGTGCATCACCATTAATTTACAACTGAGGAAAGCAAGCTGCCTTGACTCATTGCCAGTTCAAGTAGTAATATAATCATCTGGTTGATGTATGACCAGTATTCAGCCTGACTACAAAATGATGATTAATACATGTGTATACTGTTTATTGGCAATTTGTAGCCTGCTGAATGTGTTCTTTATGCCTTTGTCTCCTTTCACATTCAGTTCTCCACGGGCTCATTCTTCCTCTAAACTCGTAATGCTAAAATTGGTTCAGAGGTGGTAAGAAAAATATTTCTCTTTGTGTTTTATTTTGAATTCATCCTTTTGAGGTACTTGTTTATTAATATGTTGCATGTGTAAAAGGGAACACACTGGACCCCTCCCCACGCAGCTTGTCTGATGTGACAGTACTAGAGATATCAGTACCATATCAATGTTAACATTTCACTCATATTGGAGACTGTCGCACTGCAGCTAACAGATTTTATACCCCCCCCCCCCTCAATCCCTTCATCTCATTCTCAGCCATATCAGATTCACCTTATCTTCAGCACAGTATGTTGGTTGGTTGGTTTGATTTTGTTTAATCTATTTAAATTCACCAAGTGATTTTTCCAATAAGTCACAAGACTATAAATATTAGCATATCTATATTTACGATATGTGACTGACTCTGACACAGTTGTTTAGAAACACATTACAGAAATGTCATGATCTTTGGTAAAATGTGTCCTGGGTTCCTCACCTGACCTGGAGTTCTGCATGTCATCCTTCCTGTCTCACTTTCCTGTCAATTTTCATTTTCCTGTCCCAGATAAACACGTTTGGTGTTTAAATCAGAAAATAATTAAATTCTCATTTCAGTGTTGCGACAATGTTGCATTTTATTTCAGAGGTGGAACATTTTCAAAGATGTAATGATATTTTAGCGCAGAACTAGTGCAGATTAGCGTGTATTCTTCCCGTCACCTTGATGACAATTTATTGGCAAAAAACCTGTAGATGGGGGAGCCTCATAATAGAGTAGCATAAAGGCAATGGATAGATTGCACGTGACGAGGACATACAGTAGAAAGCATGTTAATGCAAATGTCAGACACACAATTGCCTCAACATTGATTGCCTACAGGGCACCGCTCCTATTCGTCTATACCTGCAGCCTAGCAGTCAGAAGTTGCTCATTGCTGCTTTTTGAATTAATTTAATCATTTAAATGTAAGATAATGCATACAAGTTACAATTGTGCATTTGGCAATATACTGAATTTAGTGGAACTGGTCACATATTAGTCCACTTGCCAGAATGTGAACCCGGACATGTTGAGTACACCAAGGCCCCCTTCATGACGTCATCATTTTAATAATTATTAAAATTATTATTAAAACCCATACATTTCTAACATAAAACCTTGGTGTACACTACTCAACATGTCCGGGTTGACAATGGGGCTCTATGGGCTGGCAACTAGACTATATCTACATACAACTACCACATAGCCAATGGGATTATTCAAATGTACATAGTGGCCGTGGGATCGTGAGGCCACTGCCAGTCAAATGCATGAAATACCACAGTAGAAGAAGAGATCCCAGGGCAACCAGGAAGTGTAGCCCCCCTAATATTGTATTCATAGGATACCATTAGGCTGCGGTAGACGGCGATGTGTTGTTTTCCTTCTGCGGATGTCATATCCGTGTGGTTTAAAATGTGAGTAAAAATAAATAAATATTATCTTTAATTACCGGATTAAATGACGTTAAAGAAAGATCTCTACGTTCTGGCACAGGCAGGGGATGGAGAAATAAACGGAATTCCACGTTCCTGGCATTAATACGGTCAAAATGTATCGTTGCCCCCCTAGTTGCGAGTTTAATGGTAGGCCCTAAAATAATGACCCCAGGTAATACCATGGTCAGTATACCAATTTCTAGTAGTTTTGACTCTTGTCAACATACGGAAGCACACAGTGCTGTAAAATATCCTAATAGGTGGTTGGTTCACTGACAGTGAAAACTTAACCCTGGAGTCAACACAGCCATCTACCAGGATATTGTAGAGCACTTTGTGCTTCAGTATGTTGACAAGCTTTCTGGAGAGACTGGTTTTCCTTCCAGCTCGATTTGGTACAGGTCATGTTCTACTTGCCCTCAGGTCATGGCCACTTGCCCCCTAAAAATATCGTAACATTTGAATTACCGTTCATTTTAACTAATTAAGAAAAAGAATAACAATCAAGTCATGTAATATATAATTTTATTTCAACAATAAGAACATGAGAGGTTGCTCTCTTCATAGTTGTATGCTCTTCAAAACATACAGTAGGTATTTCCAGATGAGGATCCTACACTGATCCCTGATTTATTTTCTCACCTTCATAGCCAATTTGGATAATATAATTAGAATTTCTAATGTAAAATAATAGCAATGTAAATATAACATGAAATCTTCATTACATATTGCACAGGCACATAGCTTAGCCTACTCACTTCACTTCTAATCAGTGGCACTTCTAATCAGTGGTGGAAACATTACTCACATGTTTTAATTATGTAAAAGTGTGGTTCTCTCTCTCTCACACACACACGCACACACAGGTTCGCTGTGCTCATGCACGCACGCACAGGTCCGCCGTCTCCTCTTTCACAACACAGTCAGGCTCAGAGCGAGACTTTATTTCTCTCGTCTGTAGCTGACTCGAGGCTCGGATAGTTTCTGAACACTTACACTTGAAATTATGTACTTTCTGATACACTGTGAAATCAAAAGGCGCTCTGGAATGTTAGCGACGCCCCGTACCGTTGTGTCAATGAGTAGTTAACTACACATGGTGTACAGTACACACATTCTACAATTAGATTAACATCAAGAGCTAGCTTGCGCAGCTCAGGGTCGCGGCCAGCCACTTCACGCTGTGTGTGTGTGTGGTGTGGGAGGAGGGTCGGGAGAGGGACTTGGTAGAGCGATTAGTCCGGCAGCTGAGGTGGACAGGTGGGAAATTTGGTATATAGTATTTTTTCTTTTTTATTATTATTATTTTTTATGGAGGGACAGACAGTAGCCTGACAGGAAAAGGGGAGAGAGATGGGGGGAAGACATGCAGTGAAGGCCGTCGGGATCAGGAGTCGAACCCGCGGCACACTGCCAGACTGGATTACCAGCCAAGGTGCCTGGACCACTGAGCCATGGCCCAGGCCTATATAGTCTTTTTTTTATATAATATTGTCTATATACATACATTCATGAATCCACTTGACTGACTGGCTGTCAGTATTGGGCAATTATTATTAAGGGGCACGGTGGCACAGTTGGTAGTGCTGTCGCCTCACAGCTAGAAGGTCCTGGGTTCGATTCCTGCTCGGGACGCTGTGGGTGCTGGCGGCGTGTTTCCTCCTCTGCGTCATCAGTGCCCATACCCGAAGGCGGGGTTGGCGAAAGGGCCTTTCTGTGTGGAGTTTGCATGTTCTCCCCGTGTCCCCTAGGGTAGGTACCCTCACAAAAAACATGCAGTAATCCTGGTCACTAAACTGCCTCCCCCTGGCCAGCCGGGGCATCTGATGGAGGGGAAAGGAACTGGTTGGAATAACGTGTTCCCTCCACGCGCTACGTCCAACCAGGGAAACTCCCCCCTGTCAGGTGTAAAGAAGCAACTTGGACACTCAGGCATGAAGGAAGCATGAGTTCAAGTCCGTTGCTCTCCCCATGTCCCCATATATGGGGACTAGATTGGTGGAGGGTGTGTAGAGCCCAGGATCACATTAGATGATTGACACAGGTGTGAAAAATGGGTTACAAAATCGTGGGATAGAAAAAAAGTATTGGGCAATTATTTTTATAGGGGTTTCTTGTGACCCTACCACACAATCAGTGCCGGGATTTCTTTCAAAATAGAAGCTCGGGGTGCCGGGAAGATATGGCCGCTTTTACTCTGTAAGCCCACTTCCGTTCCGGAAAAAGAAACGTGAGACATATTTTTGCTTGCTTACCTCGTCACTGATGATCGCTCGCTTCATATTTTGAACGAGAGGCATGTTGAAGTCAGAAATGAAGAGCTTAGTATATCCATCTGATAAAAACCACGGAGAGCTCCCTAGATTAGGAGATACGAGGGATTCCTTCTGCAGCGGTAAACAGGGAAGTGAACGGGACCGCGGATAAGCGAAGAGTAAGGAGTATGGTGGCCTTGGAGGCCTTTTTTTTTAAATGGATTCAGAATCATGAAAAGCCTCTAGTTTGACATGTCACATGCTACTTAAAGCACAAGGAAGGTTTGACAGTTTTGCCTGTCATAAGATGTTGATGGTAGGGTCACAAGAAACCCCTATAAAGAAATGTCCCACTTTAAACAAAAGATGCCTGTCGGCTGCCGGATTAGGGGAGAGATGCGGAGCGCATTTACCACGTTCAAGACGGATATATCTCGTGTTGTGTTTATAGCCAACTAAGACTGTTATATCCCCACTCAAAATGCACACCTGCCCGACCGGGCAACCCGGTAGCATCCTTCACCTGCCCGACCATTTTTACTTGCCCAGGGCAGGCGTTAGTGTCAAGCCCTGGGATCTTTTTTCATGAGCTGTATGCCATAATCATCAAGATTAAAAGAACAAAAGGTTTTAAATATTTCCCTTTTTTCAATGAATCTAGAATATATGAAAGTTTCACTTTTTGAATTATATTGTGAAAGAAAACTTTTCCACAATATTCTGATTTTTTTTATAAGCTCCTGTCGTCCCTAGAGCGGATATCACCAGGTGGCGGGCCTGGTGATATTATCCACTTCTAGACTGGATCAGAAAAACTCCAAAACAAATTGATTCCAGTCTACTACCCAGATATCATCTGACCTACTTTCTGAGTAGTTTTGATAGTAAACACTTTTCTTCCTAGTTTACCTTGAAATCAGCCAGGACTGCACTTCTGTATTGTTAAGAGTCATGATGGTGGTGGTGCATGCTTCTGTCACGTTCCCTCCCCTTGTGGAATGTAGCAGTGTGTACGTGAGGTTTCACCCTTGAATAAAGGTCACAGAATGTGGGGTTCCCTCTCCCTGGGGTTTTGATCGGTGCACTTTGTAATGGGACACTTCATTTAGAATTTTAGATGCTGATCTGGCTGTTTTGGGATTTGCTGTGCATGAGTTTTCTCCCTGGCTTGTGTGTTGTGAGCCTAGAATTTCTAGTGGATATGGGGCAAATGTTTGTTGCCAGACATTATCTGTGGGATAGTCATCATTTACTGTATGATCCTTCCTGCCGTTTGAGTTGATGGAAAATGGAAATGGATATAAGACATGGACATAAAAGGCAAACTGAATGGGATTTTGTCGGGGCAGTTCAAACAGGCATGGCTTGGCTTGAGCATGTGAGCAGATAGGTAGTAGGATTGTGGGTGGGGAGCTCAATGGCAGGGTTATTATTGGTCCAGCACTTTCAACACTGTTATGTGACCAGAGTCCTATCTTTGCAGTTCATCTGTTAAGATAAACACGCCATGAGTTGCTCATGCAAAAGAACACTTTATTAATTAATGCAAACACACACACACACACACACACACACACACACACGCACGCACGCACGCACGCACGCACGCACGCGCGCGCGCGCGCAGGCGCATAATATGAATGAACAGACAGACAGAATAGACTGTTAACGCTTTATATTGGCATGAGGCCACCCAGAAATAATTAACACCATTTCAGTGGCTGCTACAGAGAAGTGAATATAATCTGATTGCCATTGCATCACACTAGATCCTTCTCACACAGCAGACATCTTGACGTGTCATAGATGGTTAAACACAGCTGAAAGTAATAACATTAATTGCAGGTGTGATGCATCTAAATGCAGACAGGTCACATCCGATTTTTTCAAATGTGACTTGAGTCACATTCAGAGGTGGTTTCAAATCTGATTTTAAATCCGATCTGAGGAGATCTGACGTACAGAGCGTGAGTATTTTCATTTAAGTAAACAAACGAGAGAAAAAACTAAACTAAACTTCTCGAAATGTACAGAAACAAGGCCGTTTATGAGGACATTTCTCACGGAATGATAGATAATGGCTACACACGGTCCTATCTGCAATGTCAGATTGTTGTTGTTGGTTACCATGGTATCCAAAGCAGATATGCCGACGCAGGGTGGCTTTGGGTTGAGTTGTTCAAATCAGTCTGAACGCACAGATTGGATCTGGTCACTTGCAAACGGTAGTGTGAATGGTCGGGCCAAAAGATCGGATTTGAGAAAAACAATCAGATTTTCAATCAGATTTGACTTTGTGACTGCAGTCTAAATCGGGCCTTAGTGTTACAGTGTGCCAGCATGGTCAACTTCATACTGGCACACAAAAGCATATATGACTTCTGCTGCGTTTACCCTTCTACGGCAGTGTTTCCCAAACACCGATTTTCATGACTAGCAAGAACAGGAGAGGAGAGCTACAGGCCAGTGCATAAGGTCAATGGCATCATGTCTGCTGTGAAAAGGGTCAATTTCCTCACTAGGCACCAAACCCCTTACAATGTTCTTTCAATGGCTGTTCCACTGTACACTAGTCAAATTGTGTGCATGCGGTCAGACTTGAGTCTAATTGCACTGGTGTGGTCATTGTTTGATTAGCTGTCACCCTAACATCAATGTATCTTTATTTATTCAGACACCTTACTTAATCTCTCTCCCATTTCCTTTTATTTCAGCTCTGTGGAAAGTGTGTTGAAAACACTTGTGAAAAACTGCAGGCCGTAAGTATGACTTTTGTGAAATAGTTGTCTGTCTGTCTTATGCTGCATTCTCACTGGCAGCTACAAAAGAACATACATTATTTCTGTCTTATGCTGCATTCTCACTGGCGGCTACAAAAGAACATACATTATGTCTGTCTTATGCTGCATTCTCACTGGCGGCTACAAAAGAACATACATTATTTCACACTAACGGCCCGTTAGTGAGAAGCCTGGGGTTAAAAAGAACATGCAACTAGCGGAAACAAAATGGTAAATGGTCTGCAATGATATAGTGCTTTCCCAAAAGTGATTTAAGGGCTTAAAGCTGCACTTTGCTCTGCTAACCCGGATTTGAACCTGGTTTCCTGCACGAGTGCTGTAATGTTTACCAATAAACGAATGGAGCCTGCCTTCCAATTGTATTCTGTATCCTGTCTGAGGTCTCTATCCTGATTGGATAAAATTGGTATGCTGACCTGAAAATGCATTTTCGGATTAATTAAGAGCTGGAGAGACGGGGAGAATCCTGTTATTTCTTATTTCTTATTCATTATTACTATTATTCGTTCTGCCAGGAAAGCAAGTCCATTCCCAGCCAAACATTGTATGTACTGTGAACAATAGGACAGGTGTAGTTTTTGGACATCCCTCACTGGCCTCAGCATACCAATATGCAAATATAGCTGTCTCCTCACTAGAAGGCTTTTTGTAGTGATAAGTAACAAGGTCGCGCTTATGCATATCTTACAACCAGTGGCACTCTAGGGTTCAGGACAGGTCGTCAACTTGGTACTAAGGCCGATAATCCTATTATGTCTTCTAATTCTGTCTTGTCTGAGAATTTCCTCTTACTTTGAGAGGAGTGATTTGTGGTGAACTGCAACACCACTGTGGATGTGAAGCAGAGGTGGATTGGTTTAAAGCCGCAGCATATTCTGGAATGGCACCGTAACATCCTCTGTGTTAATTTCCGATACCAGGGATTGTCCTGTGTGGCTAGTGAGTCCATTAAAGTGAACTGAAATGCTGCAGTTGGTTTCACAACGGCTGTGAAAATCCCCCTGCAAGACCAGAAGCCCGGTGGCATCACATGATTTTACCCTGGATGGCAAAAAATGTCCCATGTTTAACATGTAATCTCCTCTTTCTGGAATATTACATAGAGATGAAGATGACAGTAGAGCCCCACTCAGACATACAAATGACAGTTGAGCTCAAGTCTATGAAAACACACACACACACACACACACACACACACACACACACACACACACACACACACACACACACACACACACACACACACACACACACACACACACACACACACACACACAATTCAATTCAAAGGGCTTTATTGGCATGAGAAAACATACATGTACATTGCCAAAGCAGAAAGAACAATACAGCAATACAATCAAAACAAGAATGATGTTCATTTGAAGGTCAGAATCTTCAATAGATCAAATTCTATGTACCAAGATCACTCGATGCTGGTTTAGTGCAGGAATATACACAATGATTAGTCTTTAGGGTGGTTGTGTTCCATTTGATATCCTCCTATCACAGCAACTCAAACACAAATCTTGCTGCTGTGTTTGCACATTGTTGTACTTCGCCCAGCAGATATGGGAGTTTTTTGTCATTGGTCATGTTTTCAAAATCTCCGTGTGTGGTAACGGTTGTAATCTGTGGGAAGTATGTGTCTCTGATGTCTTGGTACAATGGACAGATGTTTAGGAAGTGTAGCTCGGTTTCCACTTCATTTTGTGTGCAGTGGGTGCATAGTCTGTTTTCTCTCGGGATACAGGTCTGCCTATGACGGCCTTTCTCGATCGCGAGACTGTGCTCACTGAGTCACACACACAAGCACGCATGCACAAGCTGATGGGAATGTAAAATGAAGGGTCATTGGGCTTCCCTTTATTTGCTTACTTGGTCATGCTGATTGTTGATATCATTGCTATTCTTTGCTGTGGTGTTGGTGGTTTGTGAAGTTGTGATTTATTTGAGTGGGACTCGTAAGAGGCTTGAGGGTTCGTGTCATGCATGCTCTCTAAGCTCCTCTGCTGGTTGAGTTGCTTCTGGTGTCCTTACATATCTACCAATAAGCTGACCTGTTATAGCTCATCTAGTATAAGACCTTTAGCCCTCACTAGTGCCACATGTCACAGCCTAGCCAAAAAATGACCAACGCTGTTTCTGATTAATTCACTAGTCTAGACATTGTTAAACCGAACGCTGATTGTCATTGTGTTTCGTAATTCTACAGGTATTTTCCAGAGTCTGCTACTCAGGAGATGCTTGACGAGTGGCGGCCGTTGCTCTGCCCCTTTGATGTCACCATGCAAAAAGCTATCAGCTACTTTGAGCTCTTTCTCCCAACCACCCTGCCCCCGGAGTTGCATCACAAGGGGTTCAAGTAAGAACCCCCCCAAATTAAAGTTAGTTCAGGAGGCCGGGCATGGTGCTCTTCTAACAGTTGGGTTTTTCCTCTGTTAGGTTGTGGTTTGATGAGTTTGTCAACTTGTGGGCATCTGTGCAGAACCTCCCAAGTTGGGAAGTGGTAAGTGATGCGGAAGTTAATTAACCCAATGTACAATCAGTAACACATTTTAAATAATCTTTGTTATAATAATTAATATATTTCTCGTGCACCTTCTGCAGCATTTGGTCAACCTCTTTGCCCGGTTATCCAATGACAACATAGGCTATGTTGACTGGGATCCTTATATTCCCAAGGTTGGTTTCCCCCACTTGATCTGACCTGACCCAGTTTAACCGGCATCATGCAATCCCCCTTCCTTGTTTGTTTTGATGTCTGTGCAGTGTGCACCCCCCTGCATGCTATACTCTTGCTCAATAGCATGCATACATTCTCACAGAAACAAGCTATTGCATTTCCTGTTGATCTCCTACTTGGTCACACACGGAAAGTGACCTGTATTACATTTCTGTTGCTTCATTCTGACCAAATGTTTTTGGCTCATGTTCTGTGACCATGCTAATATCAATTCCTCATCAGTCACAAACATACCCTGCTGACTCATTGGTCATCTTGAAATACCTTGTGGGTTTTGTGTTACGTTCTACAGTCAGTGAATAGTTTATTAATAAAAAAACAAAATACTGTGTCGACAATAAACAGGAAAGGATGTATTTGGGAAAAAAAGATATTCGCTTTCTAACATCGTTTTGCATTTCAGATTTTCACCCGTATCCTGAGAAGTTTTAATCTCCCGGTGGGGACCAGTCAGATGATGGTCTCAAGATATGTCACCAATGCTTATGATATCGGCCATGTCGTCCTCTGGGTTTCATCACTACTGGTGTGTTTATTTTGATAGAAAATGTACTGCCATACTGTGTGTGTGTGTGTGTGTGTGTGTGTACATATACTTATTCAGAATTCATGTAGAAGACAGTCTTAGTCATATAATACCTGTTGTGTCACTTTACAGGGTGGACCTAACAAGCAAGCCCAAGTACAGCTCAGTGGCCTTTTCAACAGTATTACATCCTTCTTCCACCCATCGAACCATGGCCGCTGGCTGGTGAGTCACATGGATGAGCTTGAACTTGAAAATCGCATAATGTGAGAAGGACAAACGTCAAGTCATTTAGATGAGACTTTTACATTGAGGGACATAACCTTTCTGTCATGTATTGTAAAAAACATCCCAACGGTGTGCTTCTATCCAACATTCTGGAAAAACTGTATGTATGAAGTAATCAGAAGTACAGCTTCTATATTTAACATGGTCCCTGATCTTGCCCTTCTCTTGCACATCTCTGTTACCATAATGTTTTTTTTTCCTGGGTGGTGTCCTAAATCCCTGGCAGTGGTCTTGGTTTACGTCATTAATGACAACTAATTGGTTGTTTATGAAATCCCAAGCCGACGTGACTGTGACTGTGCACAACTGCTGCAAAAGGTCAGTCGAATCGGAGCCACATGCCTTTCTGCTTTCGGCAGGAGCGAGAGCAGCACCTCAGTTGGCAGGCTGTGTCTTCATACACAAAACATTTATTTTTGGAAAGGGGGATTGACTCCAAACTGTTGCTTGGGAACTCACGGATGTTTTTCATCTTAGCAGTAACTTCAGTCTTATGCAATCTGTTTGCTGTGCTAAGTACATGTCTTAGCAGGTTACCACACACATCATTAGGAACATCATTATGACTATTAATATTATTATTGCTACTAAGTTTTTACTTTTATTTATGACTTGTTTTATTATATCTTGTTTTGTATTTATGACTTCGCCAGGGACAGCAGGACACGCAGTATCTCAGGAACGCTGTGAGGGAATTTCTTCACATTTTGTTACAAACCGTTTTGGTGGTCACAGTCACTGTTGCCTGAGGTCCGCCCCATTCTTGTGAACGTAACATGTCATTAACACCTGGAGGGAATGTCGAACAGATGGCACCAACATAAAAGAATACTTAACGGCTTGAATGCCTACAATTTACGGCTGTCTTTCAGGCTAGACTGACTATGTTTAAAGTTACCTTTGAACAGCCAGTGCACTGATCACTGCGTTGCTTGTCAAATATTGTGGTGCCGACCACAACAACCGAACCGGATGGGGCAGCCGCTCGCTCCTAGGCAGCTCTCCCATTGTAAACAATGGGGACTCAATTTCCCATAACCCTTTGCATGTCGGAGCGACGGACCTTTTTGCGATGATGTCATCAAAACGCGTCTCATATCCCATTCTGTCCGGTGGATTGCCTGTATGACTTAAAACTGATTAAAAACGTTGATTAAACAATGAAAACATAACTCAGGCAACTCGCGAATCGCAGGGAAAGTGTTCTAAAATGAATTAACTTGAGCAACTCATGAATAGAAGTCAAAGTGTTATTAAATTCCTCTCCAACTGCATGTATCATGTGTCTGGATAGACATGGATGTTAGTTGGTGGAGGCATACAACCATGGTGCAGTATTTCTACATTCATATAGTTACCACAGTCTGCCAACCATGTCACACCAACAGTTCCCGGCACATATTTGGCTGCTGACAAATAAACCTTAAGTTGCAGGTTTACTTCAGATAGTAACTAACAACATAATTTTCCCAGGCTTGTCTTGCATATTGTGAGTTTGTCCCAATGAACACATGTTTTATGTCTTGAATGTATGTGTAGAATGCAGAGCATGTGAGCGGAGCGGAGCGCCGAGCGAGGGGATTTTGACGTGAGCGCGGAGCGGGTTTTTAAATGTGTCAGATTGACTTCCGGAGCGAGAACTGTCCTCCGCTCCGAGCCGCTCCGAGCCGCTCGGAGCGAGAACTGTCCTCCGCTCCGAGCCGCTCAGTGCACACGGCACGGCGCTGTGCAAGCTTGGCTAGCAGTTTACATCAATCATTGCCTCTCAAGCAGGCTCGGCACCACGGGGGGGCAAATGGGGGGAAATTTGCACCCTTAAATCAACCTCTTTGCCTTTTGTGCCCCCTCAAAATATCAATTGCCCCCTCAGTTTTTCATCCTGGCGCCGAGCCTGCTCTCAAGCCCATACCCGTAATCTGCTTCACGGACTGTCCATGAGAATAGACAGACATTGCATGTCGACAGTTTACATATCTGTTCTTTTGGATTTGGACACATGACGATGGGTAGCCTACAAACTTGCGGCATGGTGCTCGCAGTGGTACATTAAAACAAATGCCATGCTTCGGTTGATACATTTGAACTGGGTCTGTTTGAATTATTCTGTGATATTTTAAATGACGAAATCAAGCTAATTTACATCATGCTCCAAAAAAGACCGCATGTTGCTGCAACATGCGGTCTGAAACGAAAGCCTTCAGGTTTAATTAGCCAATTTCAGGAAAACAGCATTTTATTTCCCCCCCCGTCATTTATTTCTGCTGAGCGGAGCGGGCATCTGTGCTGAGCGGAGCGGGCATCTGAGTGTAGCCTCGGAGCGAGCACGGAGCGGGGAGCGCTCCATGCGTAAATGAAGGTGAGCGGGGAGCGGCGTGGGGGGAGATGAACGTGAGCGCGGAGCGAGCGTAACAAAAGCCGTCGAGAGCGGAATTATCGGCCGCTCCGCTCCGCTCCGCTCACATGCTCTGGTAGAATGACAGCTGTGTGCCCGTTACCTCTTCATAGGATCATAACTAGGGATGTGATTTAAAAAACTAGACTCAAAAAGTAGAAATTGGCCCAGGCCATAGCGTAACGGTCTGGGCACCGGACTGGTGATCCAGTCGCGGTGTGCCGCGGGTTCAACTCCCGGACCCGACACGGCCTTTACCGCGTGTCATCCCCCCATCTCTCTCCCGTTTCCTGTCAGCCTACTTTCTATCCCTTAAAAAATCAATAAAGGCGTAAGCCACAAAAAAAAAAAAAAAAAGAAATTGGAAAATTGTATATATTTAGTGTGGTTGCCCAAAGGGCAACCAGACTCTAGTAATTGTAACACTTTATTGTGGGCTCGCCACAGCGAGCACACTATTGTTACTGCCAGTTTATTGTGGGCTCGCTACAGCGAGCACACTAGTTATTGCCAGTTTATATTTATTATTCTTTATTTATTTATTCCACCCTTTTTTTGGCACCTAACTACTTCCACATACTTTACACTAGAAATGTAGTTCAAACTTCAAACTGTTCAGCTCTTTGCAGTTATTTATGCTTGTATTTTTATTTTTACAAAGTTTTATACTTTTTATACTTTTTAACTTTTTTTTACATTCTTTATAATGAGAGTCGATGGAAGAAAGGTCCCATTTTTCACAGTTAACTTTTTTGAGCTCTTATTACTCCGTCATACTTTCACTTTGAAACTTCATTCAAACTTTATAATGTTCATCTATCTTTGAACTTTCATTGGTGAAAAAGTTGTTTTGAAAAAGTTTATACTTTTTAAAATATTTAACTTTATTTCTAGTTTTTTCCTCCCATTGACAATGTATGGGATTTATCTCTAAATCAACCTCACTTTTGCAGCCTCATTACTCTGGCATACTTTGTCGTAGAAACGTGATTTAAACTTTAGAAAGCTCACATGACTCTGGACCTTTTCGTGGTTCAAACCGTATTCGAATACGTTAAACGGTTTTTCCGAAATCGCAGTTCAATCGCAGGCCGTTTCGCCTAATTAGTGCCAACTTAGAGTGCAGTGCGGGGCTTCTTTGACTAGAGTGTGGAAACTGAAATTCTTTCCTTGAAAATTTACCAAACAAATTGTCGTCCCGGCCAAAATATTCATTTTACACGCATGTTCTTTGGTCATTTTGTAGCCACACATGTCCTCTTTCACACAATGTGACCACCAAAGCACAGAGACAGAACTACGGCCTTTTAAGTGACACAAATACAGTCAAGCTGCTCATTGACCTCCATTGTATAATTCTTAGGAGGAAATTATCGCGATGACAATTCTTAACTCGCTCTTATAACCACATTTTCGATCGTTCCAACACCACAATCGCACATGGTGTACCTCAATATCTCAGGCCACTCACAGCGAAAAAAATATTTGCATTCGACTTTTACTTTTTGCGATAGAGCAATTTGTTCGGGCATAGTTTCCCCCATTCAGGACCATTGAAATCTCCCAGTCATAGTGCTGGCAGTCTTTTACACTTCCACAGCTGAGACATATAAGGGCTTAATTACAGGGCTGAAATTAAAGTTACAAGATCTCAATGAGTTGCTCTGCGATACCTTGTGAGCTTGTAGGTCTGCTATTTGTGCAATTGGCTGGCCTTTACACAGCTCTCGCAAGAGCACGCACGCACGCACACACGCACCCTGTCTTCCTATAGAGCGGCGCAGTCCCTCCCCCTTTCAGAACAACAAACGGCCCAGGAAATGAAATGCAATGCATTCTGACCATAGGATTTTCTTTAAGTATTTATTTAAAGACGGTTACGCCGCGGACAAAGCCAACTCGGATCGTGACAAATCATGACAATAAACACAATATTTTGGGCCGATCAAATCATTAGAAAGAAGAAAATTAAGGCAGGAGACAACACTATTTGTTTCGTTTTTCTTCTTATAAATTATTTGATCGGCCCAAAACATTGTGTTCATTGTCATGATTTGTCACGATCCGAGTTGGCTAAAATTATTTAACCTATAAGTTTATAATTTTATCGGTCGGACTCATGGTGGCGCTATAACTTTACGTTTTGGCTTATAACTCTTGAACCGTAGGTCGTAAAAAATAATTTTTCCCTGGATTCCTTGGGTCATGACGCATCTCGCCATATAGGCCACGCCCATTTCCGCCATGATAGATTTTCGGCCATTTTGAATTTTGTCCAAAACACACTTTTTGCTTTTCGCAAAATGTATTTTCTCCAAATCTCACAAAGATCTGTACACGTGATCTCTGGACCTTTCTGATGAAAACTCGAACGGCGGAACTTTGATCACTTACGCATGATCACAGGGGTGATGCGACATTGTAATTGGCTGTCAACATTAGTGGGAGGGGCATATGTAAGCCACTGCGGCAACCACACTGCGAATTCTCTAGTTTGTCGTGTAATGGCTTGTTCAAAAATGTTATAAACCGTTTCTGCTTTCAAAATGATCAAATGTTGGGGGGCACGGTGGCACAGTCGGTAGTGCTGTGGGCTGGGGGTGTGTTCTCTCCTCCGCATCATCAGTGCCCATACCCGAGGAGGGGTTGGCAAAAGGGCCTTTCTGTGTGGAGTTTGCATGTTCTCCCCGTGTCCCCTAGGGTAGGTACCCTCACAAAATTACATAGCAGTAATCCTGATCTCTAAAACTACGTCCACCTGGCCAGCCGGCGCGCCTGATGGAGGGGAATGGAACTGGTCGGAATAATGTGTTCCTTCCACGCGCTACGTCCGGCCGGGGAAACTCTCCCCTGTCAGGTGAAAAGAAGCAGCTTGGACTACTCATGCATAGAAGGAAGCATGAGGTCATTCCGCTGCCCCCCCAGGTTGGCAGAGACAGTGTTGCAATGGAAATTAATGGTCTCACTATTAGTAAGTGAACAACATCAGGAAGAAGCAGGACCGTCAGGATTCGAACTCCATTATTTTATTGTATATGTCATCACACCAGAGAGAGACTAGTGTCTCTCTCCAGAGCTTCCCGCCGAACTCCCCACACACATCCCCAACACATATTTTATACTTTCAGGAGTGTACAGAGTTTCAGGAGTAACAAGAGATGGTCATTCCTTAAATGGACTCTATTCTATAGTAAACTCACACAGTTTGAAATAGGTTCACATGAGTCGGCAGTCTCTAATGAGTTTGTCAGTGAGGAACAGGTGGTAATTGGAGTGTAGAGTATCATCTACTAGTAGGCTACATTCAATGGATCAATACCATAGTGTTTATATGCATTTTTGCCACCACAGTGTAGCGCCCAGGATTACATTAGATAATTGACACTGGGTGAAAAAAACAATAACAACAATGACATTGTGGGCAACCTACCATGTAACGGCCGCCTCACTCCGTAAGAAAAGCCAACAAAGTGCTCTTACCACGCATGGACAGGGTTGACGACAGGGTCCTATGTGACAATAAACGCTCACTATTTGGAAGGCTGGGCTGTGAAGAGTGCCATCCTACAGACACGAGCAATGCCAGAGAGACATACTGCAGAAAATATGTCAATGTCCTGCAGTTGAGAGTTGGGTCATAGCCGGGAGCATAGCCAATAGTGCTCTCCTCTCAGTCTCAACTGCTGCGTAGAAAAAAGACAAATCGATCAACACTTGACTCACAATTTACAATTTAGGCATTTACCTTAATCCAGAGCGACTACAGTAAGCAAGAACAACACATGGTAATACATCAAATACATAAAAAATTGTCATCAGAATCATGCTGAAAATAGCCGATCTACAAGCTCACAACGCGGCACGCTGCGATGCGTTGTGAGCTTGTAGATCATTACGACGGCATCAAGGCCCTCCAAAATACATTTTAGTCGACTAAATCACCTGTAGATTTAGTCGACTAAAATCTTATGACATTTAGTCGACTGAAACTAGACTAAATACTAAAACATTCCAGGTGACTAAAATGTGACTTAAACTATTGAAGACTAAAACTAAAATAAATAAAAATTCTGCCAAAAACAACACTGTGTCCCTTTGCAATCCTAGATGAAGCTGATGAAGCTGCTCCAGCGCCTCCCGGCCAGCGTGGTGCGTCGGCTGCACAGGGAGCGCTACCGGAAGCCCACCTGGCTGACGCCCGTACCGGACAGCCACAAGCTGACCGAGCAGGACATCACGGACTTTGTGGAGAGCATGATGCAGCCCGTGCTGCTGGGGATGTTCAGCAAGACGGGCAGTCTGGACGCGGCCCAGGCCCTGCAGAACCTGGCTCTGATGAGACCCGAGCTGGTCATTCCCCCTGTCCTTGAGAAGTATGTGAATAAAATAAAAAACACACAATTCGCAATTCAAGAAATGTGTTATATTATGAATTTGACAGCACCCTAGTCTACTTGCCAGCCCATAGAGCCCCATTGTGAACCTGGACATGTTGAGGACAAACACTCCTTCGGCTAACAACAGCCACAGCCGTCATCACAAATGTGATGAGGTCAGCACATTTGGGCACATTTGGGCAAGTGGCTATGGCTGAATTTAGCCCAAGGAGTGTTTTTCATGCAAAACTAATGCTTGCAATTTATTCGGAATCATGAAAACCCCCTAGTTTGACATGTCGCATGCTACTTAAAGCACAATGACATTTATAAAATGTTGCCTTATATAGGATGTTAATGGTACCCTAGCTTATTATGCTAATTATGAAAATGTCCCAACATTATACAAGTTAGTGTCCGGCAGTTATATAAATACAGATAATTACAACAGTGTGTTTATCCTTCGGTAGGACATACCCTGCTATGGAGACTTTGACGGAGCCCCACCAGCTGACGGCCACTCTCAGCTGCATGATCGGTGTAGCGCGGAGCCTGGTGTCTGGAGGTCGGCACTTCCCCGAGGGCCCCACTCACATGCTGCCCCTGCTGATGAGGGCCCTGCCTGGCGTGGACCCCAACGACTTCAGCAAGTGCATGGTGGGCATACTTAACCCATTTAGACCCGAGACCAGATTCTACACAATGTTTCTATATCGGTGTTTCTCAAACTATTTCATGTCAAGGATCCCAAACATATTTAATTGGCCGCCGATCCCCATCTGAATATATGTTGTTCCAGGGACTGGAAGTCCTTTCAAGCATTTTGACCTTTCAAGCCTCCGGCATGAAATTGATTGGACACCCCTGATTTAAACCATTCCATGCCAAATTGTACGCAAATGCTGCTGAAATTGGTTTATAACCCTTGCCAGAACTTTTCTGTGAAAAAGCCCTATTTGACTCAAATCCAAAATCCCATTCTCATCCCTGCAGATAACATTCCAGTTCATTGCTACGTTTGTGACTCTTGTGCCTTTGGTAGACTGTTCGTCTGCCCTCCATGAAAGAACTGACCTGACGGAAGTGAGTCATCACACTTGCAATCATAATGTAAATTCCACCTTACTGCCCACTTGTAGTATTTCCTCATGATCTGTCTTGTCTCTGGCTTTTAGGTCGAGAGAGAGTTGTGTTCATTTTCAGCAGAGTTTGAAGATTTTGTCCTTCAGTTCATGGACAGGTATGTAGACGATTAAATAAGTACAAACAAAAACATGTTACCTATCCACTTTGTGCCTTGTGGCACATAAGGCCTTCACAGAGCAAACATGTTAAGGCCTATAAACTAATGTGAGTAGTTAGTTGACCAATAAACATAAACTTTATCCAAAATCCCCAAAGTACATTCTCATTTTGCATACATTTGGAAGTAAATGTGAAATCATTCATTATAAAAGATGACTCCTAGAATTATGAACAAATCCAGAAAATGTAGTAGTGATTACTTTATATGAACCATATTAGAGTGGTACACTACTGTCTAATGGGGGGATTAAATTTCACACTATGGTCCCGGGTGCACTCGGGACCATTTGGCAGATGTTTTTGATTGATTGAGGTAGTGTGAACAATGTGTACCGTTCCCGGGAGCGGATCGCCCAACCGTTCCCGGGATCGGATGGGGCGCGGGTCTCTGGACCGTTGAAGTTTATTCGGATACGGATCGTTTTTTGTTGATGAGCCAAGCGTCAACAAAAAAAACAGATGTGCCGCCTGTCTCCTGTTGAATCTGTGTATACGCGCAGTACGCGCTGGACTTATTCTGTGGACTACATGTGGCTCTTGGGCTTGGCATAGTCTCCAAAGTAAAACTAATAATAATAATGCTAAAGCAGAATCCATAGCAAACTATATCAAACACGACACTGGAGCACAGAACTGACTGACACAGTGAATAGCAGGGTGACGGTGAAGTAACGGCAAAGAGGCAATGCAGTGTGCCTGGATTTATTGGAGACAATGTGGCAGAGTTGTTGGTCAGTGTCCGTGCCCACCAGCCATCAAGCACACTGCCACCTGGAGGATCAAAGTGTGTTATGCAAGTGGGACGGTTCAAATGCGGACTCAGTCCGTCTCAGTGTGAATCCCCTAAGGTTCTTTGGGTTTGGTATGAAAACCCCTAATTATGGGAATCCCAGTTTCTGACACCAGGCCTCATTTCTCTCTAGGCCAATTGATGAACAATCTGTTGTTGTAAAATGTTTGAAAAACACAAACACTAAAACCATATTCGTATTAAGTTGCCTTTACACATTGGTATTCACAAACAACTGTTCTATTTGCAAACGACTGTTTTCATGTCAAAGAACATTTTGTGCAATATACAAAAAATGTGTTTAATATCATGTATCGCTTAGCAAAATGCCCAACAGCCTATGCTTGGTTAACTAAAGCCTTTTTTTGTTTGTTTATGTATAGGTGTTTTGCGCTGATAGACAGTAGCACACTGGAGCAGACACGAGAGGAGACTGAGACGGAAAAGATGACTCACCTAGAGAGTCTAGTAGAGCTAGGACTGTCCTCCACATTCAGCACCATCCTCACACAGTGTTCCTTAGACATCTTCAAGGTGAGACTCAATAGCAGATCTACAAGCTCACAACATGTCGCAGCGCGACACGTTGTGAGCTTGTAGTTAACATTTGAGTGTCCACTCAGCTCTCTCTATAACATAAGTTATACATGTAACTGTGTTTCTGATTAATCCAGATTGACCGCCATGGGTGGTGCTTTAAGTGGAATGGCTTAAAGCAACCCATCGGGCAGTCAGAAGGGTTTAAAATGGAACCTCAAAACCTCAAAACGGTTGTTGTTTATGTTTAAATATCAGAATCATAATGCGTTACATTCTTTTCGCAGGTGGCTCTGGAAAAGGTTTTCAACTTTGCCACCACCAACATCTTTGAGACGCGCGTGTCTGGAAGAATGGTAGCGGACATGTGCAGAGCTGCCTCCAAGGTTGGTCTACTCGTCCGGGTGCACAGCCGACTTAAATCACAGGCCTAGAGTGTGTACTGTGATCCTTACCCTGACATGTTTTCTTTTCCTCTCTGTTCAGTGTCACCCCGAAGAGTCTCTCAAGCTATTTGTGCCACACTGTTGCAATGCCATAAACCAGATTGCAGTCAGTAAGTGCTTGGAGGAATCGAACATCTCAAATCTGGCCCCCGGTTGATTTATGCAATATGTCATGCTTATTCCATTGGGTCTTTTGTCTGCTTCTGATTTGCACTCTGTCCCTGTAGACGAGGAAGTGTTGAATGAGGAGGAGCTGGACAAGGAGTTGCTATGGAACCTCCAGCTACTGTCAGAGGTGAGTCTTGTCTTCATAAATAAATGTACTGTACACTGTACAGTACATTGGCGTTGGCTCAGGGGTTGAGTGGCTGGATGGTAACCGCAAGGTTGCCAGTTTGAACCCGGGTTCACCCAGAGTTAGTGTCGAAGTGTCCTTGAGCAAGACTCTGAACCCCTAATTGCTCCCGATGTGCAGGTTGGTGCCTTGCATGGTTTCCGCCGCCATCGGTGTATGAATGTGTGTGTGAATGGGTGAATGTAATGCACAATCTATGTGCATTGGATAAAGGCCCTATATAAATGCACCATTTACTGTGAAATCCAAATGACCACTGATGCACTAGGGCAGGGGTTCTCAACGTTTTTGGCTGAGGACCCCCAGAAATGCTTTGACCATGTCTCGCCATGTCCCCGGGCGAATGTCTAATTTCTGTTTTGGGTCACGGGCTAACAAGTTTTAGAACCACTGCACTAGCGGTCCTGAGGGCCCATGGACTAACATCAAACTGAACATCCTTGTTCTCCGTTGCCTCCCCGCTATTTATTCAGGTGACCCGGGTGGATGGGGACAAGATCCTGCGCTATCGCTCTCAGCTGGTCCAGATCTTGCAGCTGACCCTCCACCTCAAGTGTAAGCAGGGCTACACGCTCGCTTGCAACTTGTTGCACCATATCCTGCGCTCCACCGTCCTCATCTACCCCACAGAGTACTGCAGTGTGCCGGGAGGCTTCCAGCAACCCACTGGAGACTACCTACCCATCAAGGTACTGACTCACACCATGGCACGATTACAGGGGTTAAGAGTTTTACACTGCTGCCAGTGATTTGTGCTCCACTGAGAGCACATTTCTAGTTTGTGGCCGGTTAAAGGGGGTATTTGGATTCAGAAATCAGGGGTTCTGAGGCCAAAAAAGTTTGAGAACCAGTGCTCTAATCCAATGAAAGAATTATCCAAGCTGCATATAACTATGGCGTTATGTGCATATATACTTATTACATCGTTTTGAAACTTTGTGCAAAATAAAGACACCAGTTAATTAATGTGGTTAAACCAGACCTGTTAGCCCGGCCCTATTTGATTGGTTGTTTTGACCCCTGTGTGTGTGTAGTCAGTCTGATCCTATTATGTCTCCCGGCCACCAGAGCTGTGGAGAGGAGCTCACTTGCCTGGATTAGCACTGCTCTCTGGCACACAGGTGACACAGGTGTGTCACTGGTTGTTAAAGCACTATGCTGGCTTACACGGTGGTGTTATGTATCAAGGTGCTCTTTTATTAGCACCTCGTGCTTACTACTTTAGGATGCAGTGACACATGCTTGACCAGGTTGCAACTCTGTGACCTTTCATTCATTACATGTTTCGTGTTTCTCAGTCTTGAGAGATGGCATACAGAGCTATCAAAAAAAGATGGATACAAAGTGTACCAGGCAGTTAAAACATTTGAGAACTAATTAAATGGTAAATTATCAGGCTTTTGGCAGTCTGGGAATACATTCGGTAGAAATTCTTAGTTTTTGCCTCTGGGTGCATGACCTCCTTATAAATCGGATTTGGCTACACTCCTTTTCTTTTTAGTCCACTTCCCCCCAGGGTGCCTCCGTTTATTCCTACTAACAACAACATTACATGTTTAAGGCAGTAGTTCTCTGGCAGAATCTGTTTTGAGAGATTAGGCTTTCGGTAATCCAGCACAGTAAAATCCTCAGTGTTAACTTAAATGTAACCAAATGGAGCTAAAAAGCCTACAGTCAAAGAGTTAAGTTAACTCTTAACACGCACACATGTTGATCATCTAAAGGCTGACCAATAATCCTGTGTAGGACTGGGGCAGACCTGGAGACCTCTGGAACCTGGACATCCACTGGCATGTGCCTTGTGTGGAAGAGACCTCGTTTGCTTTCTATGTTCTGGACCTGATCCTTCAGCCCGAGCTCCAGCGCCTCCAGAGATACGCACAGGGGGAGCCGGGCATGAGCAGGTAAGGAAGACCGAAGCGCACGGATCTGGTCCTGCTTCTCAGCTTCTCTGCATGATGCCGACTAGCTATTCTGTATGGCCCCGCCCCCGTGGTAATGCTTGGTTTGGTTTGACGCTGAGCCTGTGTGTTTTCAGAGACGAAGTCCTGCAGAGCCTGGCTATTGTTCAGCACTGCCTCCTGGGAGCTGGAAGTGTGATGCCTCCCCTGAAAGGAGATCCCGTTCCTGAACTGTAAGACAATTGCATTCACCTGTTTATATCTTTTAAGCTAGTGGTTCCCAAAGTCGGGCCCAGGGACCCCCAGGGGTGATGCTAAGTGGTCCCCAGAGGAACAGTTTAAGGACTTTAATAGCTAGGCTATTCGAAAATGGCGGCCAGATCAATTTGTGGGTCCTTCTTGACATAAAATGTTTGAGAACCACTGGTCTAAGCCTAGATAATGTCCACACCACAAGAATTCAAGAAAGAAAAAGCCACTCCTCCCCGATTTCAGATAACCCACAATAATCTTTTGACTTTTAGCTTTTGTTATTTTAAATTAATGTTTCAGTCAGGACAACTCATGAATGGATGGAATATATATTTATTGAATATAAAATGAGCAATATGTTTATTATGGTTTGGATTCATTGGATCTGCTTTTTAGTTATTCTGATTAAGCGCATCAGTCCCGTCCCAACCATAGGGACTCCGAATCCCCTGTACTTAAACAGCAGATCCAAAACGATAGGTGGTAGCTGGGGTTGAGGAGGGTGAGCAGCAAAAGTTTAGAATGGCAGCTCAGCAGACTCTGAGTGCAGCAGCAAGCAAGCAAGCAGGATGAGTAGTGCAAACCTCCAGTTGAAATGGCTGGTATGAAGCTGGAATGAGTGTGTGATTGGATGAGTCAATCATGTGAAGGCTGTCAAAGAACATTCCGTATTCGAACATTAATATTAAATAAAATAATAAAACTATGAAATTAAGGTTAAAATTAAAATATATTTTTTTCTCCGTAATGTTAAACTTTCTCTTTTTTCCCCCTCCCTCCAGCGTTCATAGCACGGTGAATCTGGATGAGACAAGCCTGTATACAGGAATGGCGTACGGTAAGATATTTTAAATCTCTACGTGATAAAACCTATGTGTACAGAAGTGATTTTGCGACTTGATCAGTTTCATCTGCTATGTCTGTGTTGTGCCTGCAGATGAGAGCAGAGAGAACTATCGGGATGCCATCTGTAGTGTGATGAGAAAGCTGCTGCGTAAGTGTGGAACCCCTTTTGGTGTTTTAAGCATTATGTTACACTTTAGCTATTGAAAAATAACAGATCTACAAGCTCGTAGAGCGGCACTCGGTGCCGCTACGAGCGGTTAGTAATGGGTTAGTGACACTACACTCTTCACTTCACTGTGACTGAACTAAGCTAGGTTGGTCTGTTTCCAAAAATTGTAAACCACGTTTCAAGCCCCCCAAAAAAATGCGGTACTCTGTTTAACCGTCTAATTAATTTTGCCGACGTTACCCGGTCGAGATGACAGCTGTGAAATTGATTAACCGCTATTACAGTCTATCGCCACAAGATGGCCCATACATTATTCCCGGCTGCACTTAATTCTATCTTAACTGATTGATGTCAAGTCTGGATATTAAAGCTTGTGTCAGTTGTTTATGTGAACAAGTCAGTCAGTTGTAATATGAGTTTGCTGCCCCCCTGCCGTCACTTTTCCATTCGGACGCCGGGTTTTGAGCTGATGGTGGCTGATAGGCCACCCAACCTTTGTAGAAATCCAAAGTGTTACCTAATTGGGGGACGTTTTAGTACTTTGTAGACTAGTCTCCAGTTGATATTTGACACGCTGTCATTCTCTCTACTGCCTCCGTAAATACAATAATCACGTGCGTCGTGCACCCAACCCACATGTCACGCGACACGGTTTGGCTGGCGACACCGCCAAGATTTCATTAAACCGTATTATACTGTAAAACCGCACAACCTTGGCCATAACCATAACTGAGCTCCAGTCACATTGGCTTTTGCAAACAAGCCAACAGACACTTGAGAAAGATGAGCCTCTGCCTGCTGTGCCATCATTGATCCCTGTGTTCCTCTCCCTTTTCAGATTACATCCTGGAGCACTCTGAGGATGACACCAAGTCTCTCTTCTCCATAATCAAGGTACGGACAAAATTACAGATAACGTTTCTGCTAAAACTGGGCTCAGATTACAGGTTTTTTCATATTAGATAATGTCAGACTCATTGTCTATTTTCCCAATTTCAAGACATTCTAGATCGAGTCCATTAATCACTTACATGTCCAATCACAAGGGTACATTAGTCACTTAGGTCTGTCCACCATTATGTTTAATACCCGAGTGGACCCGAGAAGACCCGTACTACGGTGTGACCGTGTGTGCGCCTACGGCATGCTGCACTGGTGAAGGAGAGAAACACAATGAAGTGCTGTTTAAACTTGTGCAATGTTTTTGGCTGGCTTAGGATCAGATTACTGCAGCGCAAAAAAACTAAGTTGAGCTACGCAATGCATGCGTAGCGTACCAAATTGCAAGGCAAGCCCAGCTGGCAGGCTGATTTGAATTGAAATCACTGCGTACAATGATGGAATCCTCGTTGGGGTCTTTAATCTCGGAAATAATCGGATCTTGGAACATAAGAAAAGAAAGAAAGTTGGAACGGCTCGTAATCTGACCAAATTGTCAAGGGTCCACTTGGGCTTGGGGCTGTTTATTGGACCCATGAAGAGCTCTTAGGCCAAATAACGTGAAGCCGTAGCGTAGCTTAAGTCATGACATCTTCCAGTTTGCAGCGAATAATATCTTTGTTGTCTTGTCTGTGACGTTATTTTCACAGATCATCAGTGACCTTATGCACTTCAAAGGCTCTCACAAACACGAGTTTGACTCCCGCTGGAAGAGCTTCAGTCTTGTGAAGAAATCCATGGAGAACAGAGTGAGTTTTTTTAATTCCTTTTTAAATGTATAGCATTTGTATAACATTTTCAGTGCATACTGTACGTCAGGAGTACTATAGCACATCTTGAGACGTTAACTTGACAAGACGTTTTTTTTTTTGGGGGGTTCAGCTTCATGGCAGAAAGCAGCACATCAGAGCCCTGCTCATAGACAGAGTAATGCTCCAGCATGAGGTAAATACTTTGTTTTGTCCGTAGAAACATTTTATCACACCATGACTGCACTTTTATGGAACATTAATCTCCTTGTGGTTCACCAGCTGCGCAAGTTGACCGTGGAGGGGTGTCAGTACAGGAGTACTCACCAGCAGCTGATGAGAGATCTGTTGAGACTTACCACAAGCACGTACAGTCAGGTGAGATGAATGATTCATAGTTCATACTACAGTACAGTATGGAAACGCTATTGTGTTAATGGTTGTGTACCCATTTCTCCTTTCTCCGTTTGCTGGAAATCAATACTTCACTTTATGACCCTTCCGCCCCCCCTCCAAACAGGTGCGCAGCAGAGCTCAAAGTGTTTTTTTCTCTGCGTTGGGAACCTACAACTTCTGCTGCAGGGATCTGATTCCACATGTTCTGGAGTTCCTCAAACCCGACGCAAGTGGTGTCACACAGCAGCAATTCAAAGTATGATGGCCCTGTGTGGCATGTCTGTGTTTTATAGACAAACGAATACCAACGCTATTATAGAAAGCAAGCTAGCTAACGCTAAAGCTTAATTTATATTGAGGTTCCCAAAAAGAACAGATCTAAACACTGCAACATGTTGCTAGCTTGTAAATCTTTTCTTTTTGGAAAGCAACACTGTCAAACTATGCGGTATGAATTCGGCTTCAGGTTGGCTTGAGTAATTTTTTTGCCTTAAAGGTATATTCAGTGATTTCACTTAATTCAAATATCACTTATTTTTTTGTTTTGTTGTGATAATCCTCCCTGTCCCCAGTTAACCCCTGGGGGTCAAAAAACCTTAGGTTTCGTTTTTGACTCTCTAACCTGATTGGACGAAAGGCTGGGTCCCACAGCCAAAAACGAAACCTAAGGTTTTTTGAGTGAAATCACTGAATATACCTTTAAAGGTTTTATGACATTCATTTTCATTTATTTTTCTTTTTCTTTTTTCTTTTAGGTTTTATGACCTCAATTACACCCAAAAAACCTGAACTTTGAACATTCAGTGGATTTTCTGTGGTCTGAAGCTTTCTTTGGGGTTTTTTGGGCCTTTTGAGCTACAATGAAAACAGGCAACACAGTGAAAACAGTGACATCTGCTGGCAAATCCCATTGACATATATGGGATTTGCAGGGTCTTACATCACTTACTGCCGGCAAATCAGAGCACCTGTTTGAGCCAGAAAACCCCAGATCACAGAAAATCTACTGAATGTTAAAGGTTCATGTTGTTTGGGTGCAATTGAGATTAGAAAACCTAAAAAGAACAAGAACAATTCCAAAACCTTTTTTTTAATGTCACAATCCCTTTAACATTCTTTCCCCGTATGCCCTCTCTACATCTTCAGGGTGCCTTGTACTGTCTTCTGGGAAATCACAGTGGTGTGTGCCTGGCTAACCTGCACGACTGGGACTGCATTGCCCTGACATGGCCGGCCATTGTGCGCTCGGGTCTCAGCTCGGCTATGTCCCTGGAGAAGCCCTCCATAGTACGCCTCTTCGATGACCTTGCAGATAAAATCCACCGCCAATACGAGACCATTGGCATCGACTTCTCAGTAAGGGACCCTTAAAGTAAAGTAAAGGAAACTAAATGCAGACAAAAACAGTAGAAGCAAACTCAAGACACCTCAAGGGCAGTATGATGGAATAATTGACATTGGCTCTATTTTATTAGAAAGAGGTGGATTATCCTTAGCCAATAAAAAAAATGAAAGAAGTACGGTATTGTTTGGAGGGACAATCGGGGGGGGGGGGGGGGGGGGGAAACAATATAGAAAATTCACCAGACATGTTATACTTAATAGTGTTATTAATACATTTTGCAAGTGTAGTTAGTGGCAGTGCCAAAATCACTCTGGCCTGTCATCCCGTCTCTTCGGGAGAGATGGGTGATTGTGGCATTGCCATAACTACGGTAGTATTAACTACATATACATGTGGTGGCAATGCCAAATTCAGTATGGGGTGCCATCCCCCGAAGAGACGGAATGAGCGGCCAGAGTGATTTTGGCATTGCCACTACACAAGCATATTGTAGTTTGGGCTGAAGTTATATAATCTGGTCTTGTGAAAAACCTAAATTATATTTATTGTTGTTCAAAAGTTGTACAGCAAGGTTTACCTAAGTGTTTGTGTATATTAGATTCCTGATGAGTGCCATAGGGTGGCACACCAGCTGATGGTCACCTCCAGACCTATGCCTAAAGAGCCTGTCCCGTCTGAGGAAGAAGTGGCTGCTGGCCTGAAGAGGCAGGAGCTCAAGAACTCCGAATCAGTAGAGTGAGTTCACGCCATTGTCATGACAAAGTGTCCTCATCTTAATAAAAGGCCATATTGCCATCAACTTGTCATATTTATCAAGTTCCTATTAACTGCTCATCAGTTCAAGACTATTCTAGGCCTGGCTGGAGACTTTTCCAACTAGTGCAGAGGGGACACCTGTTCCGGGTGTTCCCCCACCTGTGCGTGCGTGCGTGCGTGCGTGCGTGTGTGCATGCTTGCGTCACCTGCCTTGTGGGGAAACCAATGTCAACTAAAATTCCATTCCTGTTGTTCTGATGTGAGAAAAATAAATAATACTGTCAGTCAGTGTGAAAAAAATATATCTTATATATTCCATACACTCTAAAATTTAGTGTATAGAATATAAACTCTGAAATTATGCATTTGACATACAGTAAGCGTCAAACATTTCATGGCGAACTACACAGAAGTATCTCATCACATCAGAAGAATGAATCAGCAAAGTGTTCCTTAAATATTATCAGCCTAATATTGTTCCCTCCCTCCCAGAAAGTACAAACGGCTGGTCGGTGATCTCCTGGACTGCATCAGCAACAGAAACATGTACGTTCATTTACTCTTTGCTTAGTTTGTCAGTTCCATGGTCTCATGCTTTGTTTTATCAACGTTGTCTATATCCTGGTGTGTTTGTTCCAGGCCTTGGAAGTTTGAACACATTTCTATTGGTTTCCTGTCACTTTTGTTGAGGGACGACCACCAACTCCCTGCACCAGCTGTCCTGTTCTTTGTTAAAAGCCTCAATCATGACTCCCTGTTGATCCGCAAGGTCCGTCTTCTCACAGCCATTCACAATAAAAAACGAACAAACATGAAGAGTGCATTTGAAGCCGCATCAGTTGCATGGATTCACCCGAAAGCTTCCTGTGGACATTTTGTTTTCTCCATTAGGTGGCGATATCGGCCGTGGCAGGAATCATGAAGCAGCTGAAGAGACCTCACAAGAAAGTACCTGTCAGTCCTTTGGAGCTCAGTAAGTATAAAGCTCTTTCTATACTTTGATTAAGTAAAAAAGAAAAGGCAAAAAAGCGTTTCCCGTAACGCTTAGCTTTGCCTTGTATGCAAAGATGATAATCATTGATTTCTGCTTTTGCGATCTCACCCACTTCTCCCGAATTCTCTCTGAAAGGTGGGATGAAGGAGTCAAACGGTATTATAGCGGGTGACCGGCCAGACAACCGTTGGCTTCAGTATCACAGTGGAAATCTACCACGATCGCAGAAGGACTGGGACGACTGCACGTTTGTAGAAAAGACTCACTGGGGATACTACAGCTGGCCAAGGTGCTCACTCAACAATCTGGTCCATGCCTTCGTCAGCTCAACTTATATTCTCTTGATGGCATATTAACTTTATTTTCCAATGCTATTTCTAGAAATCTGATGATGTATTCCCCACCAGAGGAGCAGCCCAAAGAGAACCTGGCCAGAGAGGACATGACAGAGGTTTGCCAACAACTACACATGATCATACATTGTCACTGAAAAATAACATGGCATCGGGTCAATGGTGGAAAGTAACTAAGTACTGTACTTAAATACAATTTTGAGGTATTTGTACTTCCAATTTCCAGTACTTTTACTTCTACTCCACTACATCTCAGAGGCAAAATTTGTACTTTTACGCCACTACAATTATTTGAAAACTTTAGTTTCTAGTTACTTTGGCGATTTAAACTTTGATTAGAAAACATACATTAACCACTTCAACCTTATACATTTCGGCCATTAGATTTTGTACACATTGTGAACATTCTGCAATATGATATTAGCGTACGTACGATTCTTTTTTTTTTTTTTTTTTAAGATATTTTTTTGCGGCTTACGCCTTTTATTGATTTTTTAAGGGACAGATAGTAGGCTGACAGGAAACGGGAGAGAGATGGGGGGATGACATGCGGTAAAGGC
Organism: Protomyctophum parallelum; assembly: GCF_964188405.1. Classification (NCBI taxonomy): domain Eukaryota; kingdom Metazoa; phylum Chordata; class Actinopteri; order Myctophiformes; family Myctophidae; genus Protomyctophum; species Protomyctophum parallelum. The sequence goes on along the minus strand of NC_139704.1, from coordinate 15,744,240 downwards.
CGTGTCGGGTCCGGGAGTCGAACCCGCGGCACACTGCGACTGGATCACCAGTCCGGTGCCCAGACCGTTACGCTACGGCCTGGGCCGTACGTACGATTCTTGATGACTGTTTTATCATGTATTTGATGGCATTACCACATTTTGTTACTTGCTTACTGTAAATCGCTCTGGATTAAGAGCATCTGCTAAATGCCTAAATTGTGAATATATATATATATTGTGAATATATCCCTGACAGAGAGAGCAGATCATCTACGACCACTTCTCAGACCCAGTGTTCATCAACCAGCTCATTGAGTTCCTCTCTCTGGAGGATCGCAAGGGCAAGGACAAGTTCAGCCCCCGCAGATTCTGTCTGTTCAAGGTGAGAACGCAACACCAGAAGAAGGGGTTGGTCAGAACAGCCTGGGGATGTTTGAAAGGAGTAAACGAGACTTAAAATGGGTTAATTGTTGCAGGGACTGTTTCGGAACTTTCACGATGCCTTCCTGCCTCTGCTGCGGCCACATATGGAGCGTCTGGTGGCCGACACCCACGAGAGCAAGCAGCGCTGCGTTGCTGAGATCATCTCTGGCCTCATCAGGGGCTGCAAACATTGGAGTTACACCAAGGTATTGTCCAACCCGTCCTCTTCCACACTGAGGTGACCAGATTGCCCTGCTAGCGCCGTCTGGAAAAAGTCCCTCATTGCTCTCAATGAAGAATTTAGTTGTCAATGTCAATCATATTATAAAAGCACATTTGTTTGATTTTTATATTTACATATCTCACACCAGTGCATTTTCTTGCGTCTTCAAGCTAAATAAATGACCTTTACACCAAATTAAGGGCTGAAATGTATCCGAGCACTTTTAATTTGACCCGCCGCTGTGCTTCCATCACAGGTCGAGAGTCTTTGGGCAGTGTTGTGTCCGTTGATCCGTACCGCCTTGTCCAACATCACCATAGAAACCTATGCAGATTGGGGTACTTGCATTGCCACAGCCTGCGTAAGCCTTCATCTTGTTTGTACAAATATTATTACCTGAAACTTTTGGATCTGTCATATCATGAAGAATGTTACTAAAGTATTGCATTACTATTGATCTGTACAGGAGAGTAGAGACCCACGCAAGCTGCACTGGCTGTTCGAGATGCTAATGGAGTCACCGATCACCGGGGAAGGGGGTTCCTTTGTGGATGCTTGGTGAGCAGAAGCAGTTTCAACCTTTTTCAGGAGTCTAGCAGTATAAAACTCCAGATGTCTGTCTGCTTCTGTGTGAGTCTGTGAGATAATATTGCAAACCACTGGACCAATCGGCATGTTTTTTTAGCACACTAACTAAGAAAAACATGCATTATACATTTTAAAATATTTAACTAAAAAGTCAAGTTTTGCTTTGCTGACTGTGCTTCCTTGTCATTTCTTCCTCAGTCGTCTCTATGTGCTGCAGGGCGGCCTTGCGCAGCAGGAGTGGCGTGTTCCAGAGCTCCTCCATCGCCTTCTACAGTATCTGGAGCCCAAGCTCACACAGGTGTACAAGAACGTGCGAGAACGCATTGGCAGGTAATGTGACCCCCGATTGTATTATATTTTATTTTTATTATGCACACATATTTATGTACACATATATTATGTACATATATTGTATTCAGGGTTCCCACGGACATGAAATTCCTGGAAATATTTTGAAATGAGAAAACAAAATATATATCCAGTCCTGGAAAAGGTTTCTAATTTATCAAGGGTCCTGAAAAAAGTGTTTGCTATCCATTGTTTTTGGCTATTGATTTTGATCATAAAACATGTATAACATGTCGCTATTTATTTGCCAAACGGGAATTTTTGCGGGAATTGATTGCAGCCTAATGTGTACCAGTACGTGACAAAAATTACAGACAAAACATTTGGCACAAAATTTGGAATAGATCTGAATTATAGCATTCTATATTCTATGCTTTGTTGTTGCTACACTGCCTGTCTTTGGGCATTGCACATAGGACTAAGAGACTCATTATTGCGCTGAATGATTGTTATATAGGCCTGGAAATTGGGTTAAATATTGTGGAAATGTTTTGGAAAATGGTAACAAATGTGTGGGAACCCTGTGTATTGCTCCCCTGCTCCCCATATTCTTTCTGACGTCTCTGTCTCTCTCTCTGTCCTAAACTCTTGCAGCGTGCTCACATACATCTTCATGATCGATGTCAACCTGCCGTGCATTCAGCCCACCACCTCTCCGCGCATCGCGGAGTTCACCGTGCGAATCGTGTCGCAGCTCAAGCCTCTGATGGAGGGCGACGAGGAGATCCAAAACCACGTGATGGAAGAGAACGAGGGGGCGGGGGAGCAGGATGAGAGGACCCAGGCCATCAAACTGCTCAAAACAGGTGGGATTATTGCAAAGTAGTTGCAGAGCTGAGCAGAATAATAAGGAATTCACGGCTTGAAACGAAACCGTCACAACCTTGGTTGAATTACAGTCAAAGCGAAGAATGCACCACATGAATTAATGGTCTTCCGGCCACGTTGTGTCTTTTGGTTTGGCTTGTTCGGAACACATATTATTTCTGTCTAAGTATACTGAAGCCGTAAACGCTGGGCTTCTTTGTTAGCTCATTGATTCTTTTATTTGTTTTAAGTGCTCAAGTGGCAGATTGCCAGCGCTGGGCGTTCTTTCTCCACGGCCCTCACAGAACAGCTCCAGTTGCTGCCGTTGCTCTTCAAGGTCGGTTCTATCTTCTGTCTATGTGTTACTGTTAACTAAGTTGTGAAACCATAATTGTGTGAATGAATCGGTCATCCTCAACTGGCTTCTCTTTGTCCATTTGTCTGTCTGTCCCCTCTTTCTCGCGTTGCATTTAATCTGCCTGCGGGACAGATCGCTCCGGTGGAGAATGACGACAGTTATGATGAGCTGAAGAGGGACGCTAAGACCTGCCTGTCTCTGATGTCACAAGGCCTCCTCTACCCAGAGCAGATTCCAATGGTCCTCAGCACTCTGCAGGAGGTGAGTCATCAGTCATTCTGCCTTCAGCACTTGAAAGACCAGTTAGGAGAAGGTGAACTTCTTATATGCTATATATAAATAATGCCATTGAATCTACATCAAAGTGAAAGTTGAACTGCATGTGGATAATATATACATGTATATTTACTTTAAAAAATCACACCCATGTGAAGTGAGGGGCGCTATATATACACCTATATATCTTTTATGATGTAATTATCAGACAAAACAAACAAATAAACTCTGTCCATGTCAATGTCGTTTTTAATGTTTGTTTAAGGAAAAACAAACATTAAACCTGTATATAGGAAGGGCTAGCGCCCCTATGGGAGCCAACCCAGGGCAAAGCCAGGAGGGGAAAGAAGCGTACCACCTATGTAGACGTGCTGCGGCACGACAACTTGGCTAACAACACTGCAGAGCTCAAGAACCTGATGTTGGATAGGAATTTGTGGAGGGCAGCGATCCAGGAATCCCGAGTTGGTGTTGGCTAGACCTCGACTTTCGCAGTAACTAACTAGCCCCCCTCAATAAGTAGCCTTGGAAACCAACAGCTCCCAAGGCATGTGTGTTCAGGAACCTTTCCCTTCTTTCCATAGCTAGCGTGAGGCAGCTTGATGTATATGAACCTACATGACAACAATAATCATCATCATCATCATCATCATACTATAATTCAGTCAATGTCTGAGTGTGTGTCTCTGTGTGTCTGTCTGTGTGTGTGTTTGTGTGTGTGTGTGTGTGTGTGTCAGAAACAACGCCGTAGCTGCTCACTGCCTGAACCAATCACTCCCACTTTTCACACAGGCATTGACCATAATAATATGGAGGTCTTAACGAAGCCCTTTTTTCGATTTGACACATTAATGATTAATAATGAATTTATTTGTGAATTAAAAAAGCGAGTAAGGGTAAGGGCTAGTAGTAATAATAATAATAATAATAAAACTTTATGAAGTGCTTTACGAAAACAGTGTTTACAAAGTGCTTTTCAGTGCCAAGATAAATAATATCCATAGGGATAACCAACAACAATCAATTAAAATGTATCGATGCAAACAAAACCAAAAATAAAACCAAAGCACATACATAGACGGACATACACATTATACATATATTGAAAGTAACACCATTGAGATTGTGCAAGGTAAAGGTACTAGAATAATTCAATCTTAGGAAAGGCTTTGGTATACAAATACACTTTCAAGAGTGATTTAAAAGATGACACTGATTAAGCTAGCCTTAAAGCCACACTAGGTACTGTAGGTCTTTCATGAGCCTGGGCGCCCGGGCCGCAAAAGCCTGACCGCCCATGGTGGCAAGGCGAGTCATGACATGTCACGTCACGAGCAGGAAGCCATTGTGTACCAAATACCATTTTTATAGTCTTTGTTGTTATGACTCTGCCTTTGATTGATCTCCGAGCTCCCAGTCTCAGGGTGAACTCTAACCACAAGGCCAATGAGCTGGTTTTGTTTATCCTGTTGTTACAAAAGGTCAGCTGCAGCTGTTGCTGATGCTGGATGGGGTTTGTGTGTTGCAGATTGCTGGCAGCAGCTCCTGGCACGCTCGCTACACGGTGCTGACGTACCTCCAGATCATGGTGTTTTACAACCTGTTCACCTTCATGAGTGACCAGGCAGCCGTTGATGGCGCGCGGGCACTGGTCATACAACTGCTGGAGGATGAGCAGCTAGAGGTACACACACACACACACACACACACACACACACACACACACACACACACACACTGGACAGGTAGATATTATAATATTCCAAAGCTTAAAACATATTTCTTAAAGGACAACTTTAGTTTTTTTCAACCAAGGTTCATGTTTTAGGTTATTATTAGAGAAAGTAAAAGATGAGTGTTAATTTTCTTTCATTTGCTGCTTTCTTTCGTTTTTGCGATTTTAGCAGTTTTTGACAGGGGGGCGGGGGAATTCGAGCATGGGGCTAAATTACATCTGACCACAAAATATCACAGGATCTACTGAATGTGACAAACTGACATATTGAGCCTATACACACAGTATAAGCCTTCCCCCTATAGGCTACCTTCACATTCAGTAGATCCTGTGATCTGCTGTGGCCAGATGTAATTTCCTGGGGTTTATTAGGACTATAGTAAATAATACAAAAATAAATCGCCCCTGTCAAAAAGAGCTAAAATCCCTAAAACGAAAGAAAGCAGCAAATGAAAAAAAATGTACTCTCATCTTTTACTTTCTCTAATAACAACCTAAAACATGAACCTTGGTTGAAAAAAACTAAAGTTGTCCTTTAGGGTTCCTTACACCATAGTGGACATGCCGTTCCGAGCCTCTCGGCTCTTCATCAGGAACCTTAATACATATTTGTAAAGCTTTGGAGCATTACTCAGTGTGCGGACCGTACTTTTTGTTCTGTTACTACCTCGGCACGGCACCTGGCTTTAAGTGAGTGTATGTGTGTGCTATATTGTACTTTTCTAGATATTATGATATGGCATGAATTTATATTAAAATATCAAATGCAAAGCATTTGCGCTAAGCTTTGTGGCCAATCTGGAACAGTTGTTTGTCAGTAGATGACGTCGACAGCTGGTGAACAAACTAACGGCAACTTCTGTCAGTTTTTATAGTCCCCTAAGCATTGGCTAGTTTAGTTAGTGCACACACTAGCTGCACTTCTCGCTGTCTTTCAGCTCCACTGTAATGATTCAGCACTCCGCTCCTTGTGGCTCTCCGCTGTCTCCCCCTCTGGCCCTCTCGCTGTTGCTAAGGAAACCACAGGCTGCAGTGATCTGTTGCTATGGAGATAACGCTCGGATTCAAGGAGCATGAGAGGAAGGGAGTGGGGATAAAGAAGTGGAGGGTGGATGTTGGGCCTTTCCCCCCCCCCTTCCGCCTCTCTTCAGCTAAATGGAGGCTGGACAGCTGTCTCTCGTGTACTGTTAAAAAGCCCTGACAATACAGTATGACATGGTATCTACCTCTGGCTCTGTGTAGTCTATGCTGGTTGCTATTGTTCAGAGGTAGAGCAGATATATCGTTTTAAATTACTTTAAGAATGCTATCTGATGAGGAAACAGGATTTGGATTAATGATGTTGTGCAATAATGTGGCCATTATGTGACCACAGGTGCCAGGGCTTGCATAATCTACAGATAACTCTCTAAAACCGCATGAGCAAAGAACTGGCTCCTTCTTTTCAGTTGGTTGATCATGGGCCTGTGAGCCTAGACGTGTTTCTCTGAACCCGAGAATAAGAAAGAACTTTGCAAATCACTCCCTACCTTGAAGTGAGCCCACCTTAAAAGTCTGATGACATGCCTGCCCAGGACCTGCCATATCAATGGGAACATGATTTATCTGCTGGTCTACTGTCATTGATCACTGTTATTCAAAATCATAACACATAAATGCACTTCAGCATCTCTGTAGTTCAATCAAATTGGACACTTTCGCTATCAAACCGTTCAACATACACACACGCGCGCACATGTGTGTTAGGTAATAGTTTTACATTTTAGGGGCCAAGTACGCAAAAGAAAGATTCAGCAGTGATTTGGGTATTGGAATTTGGCTACTTTCTGAAGAAGTGGGAGGTACCCACTTGATATGATTTTGGTGGAAAAAACTTCTAATCGTCCTCTTCTCTTGCTAGGTACGAGAAATGGCTGCCACCACTCTGAGTGGCTTCCTACAGTGTAATTTCCTGCCTGTCATGGCCGACCCCATGCAGGCCCACTTTGAGGCTCTCTGCAAGACTCGTTTGCCCAAGAAGAGGAAGAGGGAACTGGGCTCTGTGGTGGACACTATCCCCTCTGCTGGTATGGATGGATGGAATATTTTACACTCTTGTAATATTACTGTAGATGTTTTCCCACAGGACACTGGCTGCCCTTTCCTATTTTAAATGTTGTTCCCTCGTTGTTTTTGCATAGATTTGGTTCGCCGCCATGCAGGAGTGCTGGGGTTAAGTGCTTGTATTCTCTCAAGCCCATATGATGTACCCACGTGGATGCCTCAGCTGCTCATGGACCTGAGCGCCCACCTCAACGACACACAACCCATTGAGGTGCGTCACTCCACACCGGTGTTAAATCACGACTGCAAATTTGGATTTAGTTTTAGTCAGTCTTTTGAATTAAAAAAATAAAATGTAATTTAGTTTGGCGGTCCTTGAGTTATTCTTAGTGTTACAACAGTCATCTTATTATCTCCGCCCAACAACTGTTGCTGGAATCTGTGGAAACATACATTGGTTCCAATTTGTCAGCTTGACCAATGACCAGACAGTTTCCTGGTTGGTTTCCGACCAGGGGGAGCTACCCTGTGTCTCAAATAACACACAGTCCTCTCGGTTTATTTCCAGCCTAGCTGCACAGTCATGGTCTCATAATAACATAATTTTGTCTGACTACCAGATCACACAATTGACACAGGACCATGTATAATAGTTCCCACAATAGGCACTTTGAATGTATTTTTATGCTTTAGTTTAATTTGTTCTCTGACATTCTCCACCCATCTATTTCTTTCAGATGACCGTGAAGAAAACACTGTCTAATTTCCGTCGGACTCACCATGACAACTGGCAGGAGCACAAGCAGCAGTTTACGGACGACCAGCTGCTGGTTCTGACAGACCTGCTGGTCTCACCCTGCTACTATGCATAGACCTGGTACAGCAGTCCCATCCCACCACCCTGTTATTCCTAAAGTCCACTCCGTTTGCATTTTGCCTATACAGAAACACAGCTTCTCTCTATACCGACTTGAATATTTATAAATCCAGCATATTTATATGGGGGATAAAACCCCGTTATAAATGGTAGATGGGCTTCCAGACCCTTTGAAGATTTTTTTCATTTTATATTTTAACTTATGTGGGAACAGTATTTGTTTGTACATACTTTTAACTACATCAGGAGCGGGATTCATACTTTGTAACTCCCTTCCAACGTGTGATTGTTTGTTAAATCACAGTCGTCATGATGAATATTAATTAGGCTTCACACAGAAGTCTACATGCCACTTGCACATGCACCCAGACCAGTCATCTCCAAGTACCGGTAGTTGTATTCATCACCAGTGGTGGAAAGTAACTAAGTACATTTACTTGTGCTGTACTTAAGTACAATTTCCAATACTTTTACTTCTACTCTACATCTCAGATCCAAATATTGTACTTATTCTCTGCTACGTTCATTTGAAAACTTTAGTTACTTTGCAGATTTGGATTACTTTTTACAAAACCTACATTAACCAAAATTTCGGCTATTTTCAAAACATTATACATTTTTAGATAGATAGATAGATACTAGATAGATAGATAGATAGATGGATAGATACTTTATTTTTCCTTTCGGAAATTTGTTTTGTGCACAGCAGTCATCAGGATATACATAAAACATATGGGAACAAACAGATCACACAGTACATAGACAATAAAGAAACAATGCTAACAGAAGGCCACCAGTCATAGTTCCAAGAGGCATCACATGCCTAAATGGGACATTCTGCAAAATGACTACTTTTACTTTTTGGTGCTTTAAGTACATTTTGATGCCAATACTTTTGTATTTTCACTCCCAAGTACATTTAGAATTCAGGAGTAGTTCTACATTGCAGTAGTGATCCTTTTACTTAACCCATTCTGGGCAGGAACCCCTTTTCGTGTTTTAAGCATTATGTTATACTTTAGCTATTGAAAAATAGCAGATCTACAAGCTACGAGCTTGTAGATCTGCTATTTGTGAAAATGTGTGGCAAATCTTTGAACATATATTCTTTCAAACATACGTTTTTAACTCAAATCTTTGCTTCTGGGGAGGTCCCTGGAACTACATATTTTCAGATGGGGGTCGGCGGCCAATTACATATATGTTTGGGGGTCCTTGACATGAAAAAGGTTGAGCACCACTGACAGAAACATGAGGTTGGGTCAGGATTCAGAATCTTCTTCAGGTCAAAATGGTTTAAGTAAAACAATGGAGTACTTTTCCGCCACTGTTCATCACTGAATGTTTAATGTTATCCATGTTGTCCTTTTCAGGGGCCTGTCGCTGCTGCTAGAGGGATATATTCTCATATCCTTGAGACACTTTTATTTTTTTGTTAGATTTTAGCTTGTATTGGTCTGGGATGACCTCAGACTGTGCACACACACACACACCAGCCTGCATGAGAGAAGAGGCTCCAGAATACGCCACAGGCAAGAGTGCTACAACCCCCCCGAGGATGATAAGCATGTCGAAGTAATGAATGAGTTGTGTATTTAATGTATTTAGCCCTCATTTACTTTTTTACTATACTTAATATTTAAGGTTAAGACATAGCAGGTATGTTTCGCCTGCAGTTTGTAACATTACTGTACAGTTTTTTGTTTTGTTTTGTTTTTTGGTTGGTTTGCTTAGCAGGTTTCAGTGGTGCACGAGAGTGCGTGCATGCATGCACGCTTGTGCGCGTGTGTTGGGATGATTTATTAAGACGAATGCCTGCAGGTGCACACATGCGCCTCTCAGGAGTATATCCTGAGTGTGAGCTCTGAGCCAACATGCTGTCCAAGTATAGGACAAGATGACGATGTCTTTGACCATCGTGTTTAGAGGCACAGAAGATGACTATTGCACAATAGTCTTTCCAGCTTAGACTAACCTGGAACACACATGGATGTGTGATTGTTTGATCTATATATGATTATGATATGCATCGTATATGTGTATATAACATGTATGACAAACACTCTCATGCATATTTATTTATTTAATTTTTGAAGTGGTCTAAGTTGTCATAGTGAGGTGCAGATTGAGTTGTAGGTTCTCAAGCTTTTGGCAGTGGAGCTGATATTCTTTAGACAGGAAATCAGTGCTATGCCGTATGACATGTTTGCTGTGAAGGTGGGAGCACAAGGTTGATCACAATGACATGAATGTTTCAATGCAAGGAAACACCTAAACTGCCTGTCAATTATTGTGACTTTGTCTCTTGGCTCCTCAATATCATTTACATTTTTTCTATGAGATCATTTTATTTTTGGTTGCTTTTTCACAATGACTTGAAATTAGTGTAATTCAATTAGTACCTCACTTATGTATAGAGTAGTGCCAAAACTTAAGTGATTTTTATTATTTTCTTTTTTTTAGATGTACTGTTTGCTTATTTAATGAGAACAATAAATTCTTTTTAACAAAAACTATGTTTGTTATGTTCAGTTTTGAATGAGCTTGATTGTATAATACTGACTACTACTATAAGTTACTGTACATTGGTGAGTGGAAAGTTTGAGAGATGCATCTGTGACATATAGTGGTTTGGAAACGGAAAACTGTAGGAAATCTCCAAGGAATATATCCAAATCTGTTAAACAACTATACAATTTAGTCTGGGGGACCTAACAGAGGACCCGGCCACAGAAAGGTAATGAGTTTGAGTCCATTTAGGCCGTGTTGGGACCCATGAAAAAGTGCTTAGAAAATGAGTTTCGTTCCCATGTCAAGCGAACTACGCATTCAATGCATTTTTTCATAGATAATACCCTTCTAGACTTTGGGTAAAAAGTTCTACTCATAAAAACCTGCTGTTTTTTTTTTATAGCCATAAATGTATAAACAGTTTATAACCAAAAAACGAAAATCGTGTGCTGCTGTTTTTGCTTGTAAAATGTGTTTTTGGCAACACATTTTTTTTCTCAAATGTCAAATGCATATACATAACATCTGACATAAGTATTGGTGCCTTTAGTTTACTCATATGTGAATTTATATCATGAAATGTAGCATATTTGTTAAAGAATATGCTTCAACTTAAGTGTTTGCCACACAGTACAATGAAACCTACACAGTAAATTGTGCCAAGAGCTTATGTTTCATACATAGAAAATGTCTCAACCTAATGTGTAATGAAAGGTAGAAAAGAAAATCAGGGCACCTTGGACCAACATGGCAGAAAATCTATCAAAATGTTACCACGCCCCCTAAATTGGAATAATGCAAAGAAATGGACAAGACTAAAAATTAAAGTACTAGAGGTCAGAATTATTACAACATATGGTATGAAACATTTATTTATTTACAAGTTCCGCAAAGTGTCACAGCATCTGTCATTTGTACATCCAACCCCCCCCCCCCCCCAGGAAATATATGAAAATACAAAATAGCATACAAATGTCATCATCCCATGTACCTCTTTCTTCTGTTTCCTTTGACACATTTTCACAGTCCTGGCAGTGACATAAATCAGTGCAAGACAGTTTTGCAGACATACATGAACATCTTTCAGTCTCACATTTGCTTTTTTACAATTACAGTGGACTACCTGCAACACACTATCAGGGGCAGGATTTCTAGTCAGCCATGTTACTTTTAACTCCCCATCCTCCATGCCCCATCCACTGCCAATGGGTGAAGGAGCACACATCCTACTAGTCAGAGAACGTCTCATCACTGCTGCTTGGTAGTTTGCCCTTTTGCAATGTTGGTGGAGAGCATCACTTGTTGGGGGAATGGACAGTTCTGGCAAAGCTGATGATGCCGTACAGAATGATTTGTACCTTGCATCCTGAAACAAGTTCTGTGGCCCTTGTCTTTTAGACTGTGGATTGTGTTGAATGTAGGAGGTGCTTTCAATGTGTAAACTGACTTCGGCAGTGGCTGTCTGTCTGGTCTAGACATTGTTTCAACAACAGAACTTTGTAGCATAATGCCATTTGTATGGTGAGTAGTTCCACAACCTGACAGTGTCTCCTCCCCAAAATCAATGTTATCCCACACCAGTATGGTAGGTGCCTTCTTTGAGAACCCCTTAGGAATTTTGTCTCTGCCCTCTAGAAGTTGTAGTTGAGCTAGGCTAGTGTCTAGACTGACAACTGTGTTCCATGAAGCACAGTGTCCTAATCTATTCAGTAGTGACAGAACATTGGATGAACCTGTTAAATGGCGAACAGTTAGACCAAGACACAGTGACTTAGGCGTCTGCTTCCGACCTTTAGATGCACAATGTATTGACAAACAGATAAAACTTTTAGGTTTACATCTTCAGGAATATCAACATAACAGTCTAGTGTTGGTTCCTCTGTTGCACCTATAATCCAGGAAATTACATTGAATAGTTCAACTGGCACAACAGATTTTGCTTCAGAAACATTCAAATCCTCTGCTGTGGGAGGCCAAGGGCATTTCATACCGGGAGTTTCATTTACAAGTTCAATATCAGTCCTGCACTATACAGTGTCCTTGTGTGCTCTGTAGTTTGTCCAGATGTGTGTTCATTGTCACTTTCAGCTTGGCTTACCTCGTTGACTCAGTTGTGGTCGTGTCTGATGGATAGCCTGTCTAACAGTGTATCTGCTGATAATGTTTCAACAAAAACTAGTTCAGAGATGTTGCGTGTTGCAGCTGGGGGAAATCACGGGCCAACCGCCTTTTCAGTTTATCCTGCCTGCAAAATGAAAATATAGAAAAAGACGGGCACAAATGTATAAATAAAGGGATTTTTTCACAATGAGAAACAAATTAATTTAAACATAGTGTCATAGCCTTTCTTGTGAGCGAATAAATCAATAAAATTGAAACTTTTCAGTATGAAAGAGGTTCTTTTTTGTTTACTGAACTGTCAAGGACACAGTTACCTGTAGTCTGAAGCATCAATATCCTCATTCTTCTTAACAATGTCTATGAACTTCTTCCTTAGTTGGTTCATTTTCAGGATGACTCGTTCGCAGAATATGTTGTAGCTGGCAGCAAAGGGTTGTTAATTTCTGAAAACACACACACACACACACACACACACACACACACACACACACACACACACAGACACAGACAAAAAAATACTTAACATGTGCAAAGGTGTCTGCTGTCAACATTGTATCTAAAGACAGCCAAAATACAGAGTATATATATAGTATCACACATTTACAATTCAAAATGTAGGTGAAATTTGTTTTTGTATCTTCTATCCATTATATGGTTATGTAATATAAAATTAACAGTGACCTGCCCCCTTGACCTCCATGCATTCCTAATAATGTAGTAATTCAATCAGCAGTGTTTCAGTCTCTGTTCTGTAGATAAACACTTTTATCAATGATAAGTATAATATAATATAATAATATATAAATGCACTACATCACAAGACCACCGCCTTTCTATCTGCAAACTTCCTTACCCAAAAAGACATGATATTCAACAGAGTGATCCCACAAAGCCTTGGCCTCAAACACAGCACATCAAAGACCTCTGATCTAATGGGAAAATGATAGGTCTGTATGTAAATACCGGTAGCACAGTTATCGTCATAATCAATATTTCACAGTCCAAAACTGGCAATGCATTTTCCAGTCCAATGTTAACGTGTGTGTGTGTGTGTGTGTGTGTGTGTGTGTGTGTGTGTGTGTGTGTGTGTGTGTGTGTGTGTGTGTGAGAGAGAGAGAGAGGGAGGGTGGTCGCTTACCTGACAGACACTGTTTCTGCTTGTGAAAGCTTCTTCCGTTTTCCAAAACAGTAATATATTTGTCCACAAATGATGCAGATGGCTGGAAGGACATGGCCAGCAGAAGGGACGGGCAAACCTGTCCGAGAACGACGTTTCTTTCGGGGGGTTTCAGACGTGACTGTCCGAGGCAGCTTTCTCTCTTCCCCCTGCACCGTCTGTGTGCAGCGTTTCTCGGCCAAACACAATCGTCTTTTACAAATAAAGTGACAGTAACACGTGGCGTGAAACACAGCCTCCTCGTTAGAGTCCTTTGATTCCCTTTTACGCACTTTTCCCCGCTGTTTTGGTTTATTTTTCCCCTCTTGGCTGGTTGAACTGGTGGCCGCCATTGCTCTAATATTATTATGGGAAGGGAATAAAGCTGCTACGCGATTGGTCCACGTGACCAAAACAACACCACTCCCCTTGCACATATTATTACGCCTTGTAAGAAATAGTCCCGTTTTAATTCGCGGATTATAAAATAACTGCAGGGCGGGACGAGTAGAACTTTTTTTTTAGTACTTTCTACCTATAAATCTCTTTTATGGAGAAAAAATTGTGTAGTCCCCCTTCCGTGGGAACGGACCTGAACGAAAAGGGACCTCACCACACGGCCTAATTGTCTCATTATTACTTCGACGTGGACTACCCCTTTCATTTTCTGCAAGTAGCCTGTTACGTTCTACTGTATTTCTTCTGTGGGTTTTGTGTTCTGTCGATCTCTCCTTGATGATTGTAGACAGCCACCAATCACCCCATCAATTGTGGTCGAACCCGTTCGTCAGCCTCTGATACACTAACAAAGCAGTAATGGTGTTATCAATGTTAACTGACTTGGGTAAAGGAATGTAGCCAGCGAAGAGACACGGTCTGGAGATGAAAATAAATAAAAATCTCATCAAATATTGATCCCAGTCTACTAGAAGTACTAGAAGTGATGGAATCACTCAATGCCTTTTTTCAACAGCAGAGGGCAGTGTGTCATGGCAGGAGAGAAGTGTGTACTGTAGTAAGTAGTCCTACAAGAGAAGATGTTTTGCATAACTATTTGAAAAACACATTGCATCATTTTTATACATTGTAGGCTAAGCAAGAACTTCCCAGTCAAAACATACCAATATATTGTCTAATTTATTGATCATGTCTTAATGTGTCTTAATCAATTTTTTGTAAGAATGTTATTTTGGGCAACTGAACATGACCTTTGGGGAAATAGTATAACTGTACCTGACCAAAATGAACACACTACAGGTATAAATTAGGCTTTTACTCTCACCCAAGTTGTGAAACCAATTGAATCACAGATAAACCTGTTGAACATCCTCAGTTGGCTTGGCTCTTTGTATCTGTTCTGTCCCATCTTCCTCACGTTGCATTTCTTTCCGGTGGAGAATGACGACAGTTATGATGAGCTGAAGAGCGATGCTAAGACCTGCCTGTCTCTGATGTCACAAGGACTCCTCTAGCTCTACCCAGAGAGCAGATTCCAATGGTCCTCACTTCTCAGCACTCTGCAGGAGGTGAGTCATCTTAACCACGCAACAGTTACAGCCGTCATTCTGCCTTTTGTCTCGATCACTCCTGCACAACCCTTCTATTTTCACGTACGCCACACTGCAACCTGTGTTAAGGAACCTAAATGATGAAAGACTAGTTAGGAGAAGGCCAATATGCTATAAATGCCAATGAGTCTACTTAAACTACATGACATGTGGATAATATTTTCATATTTCATTTGACTGAGAAAGTCTAGAACTAGAATCATATATTGTGCGGGGCACAGCGTTTTGCAGACTGCTGGCATGCTCGCTACACACAGTGTTGACATCATGGTGTTTTACAATTACAACCTGCTCACCTACATGAGTGACCAGTAAGCAGGCAGTGGTGTGCGGCCACTGGTCATACAACTGCTGGAGAATTGAGCACAGTGACACACACACACACACACACAAACAATATGTAGATATTTTAAAAAGGCATGATCATTCAAATTGTAAAAGTAAATGAAGTTCTAATCTTGTGGCCAATTTGGAACAGGTGTCCGTCAGCAGTAGGTGACGATGGCAGCTAGTGAAAAAACGAACGGTAATATTGGCTGATTTTACAGTATAATCACTATAAGCATTGGCTAGTTTAGTTAGTGCATGCTTGTATACACTAGCTGGATTTCTCACTGTCTTTCAGTTCCACTGTAATGATTCAGCACTCCGCTCCTTCTGGCTCTCCACTGTCTCCCCCTCTGGCCCTCTCGCTGTTGCTATGGAAACCACAGGCTGCAGTGATCTGTTGCTATGGAGATAACGCTCAGATTCAAGGAGCATGAGAGGAAGGGAGTGGGGAGAAAGAAGTGGAGGATGGATGTTGAGATGTATTTTCTTTGTTTGCTTGTTTTTTTCTCCTCCTCTGTCCAGCCAAACAGAGACTGAACAGCTGTCTCATGTCCTGTTAAAGGCCTTGTATGACATGGTATATCTACCTATGATGTGTAGTTGCTAATCAGACTTAATTGGGTCTGCTCAGAGGTAGACCAGATATATGGCTATGGTCTGGAGGATTACATGAAAGGCTTACATGAAGAAATGTGGCCATGTGTGACCGCACAAGCCAGTGTTGGTGTAATCTACAAATAACCACTTTTACTAATTATTCACTCTTTAAAATAACCTTTTCAATTGGTTAATCATGAGTGAGTGAGTGAGCATGGATATGTGCCTCTAAGCCTGAAAATAAATCCATACTTGCTGCCATGGCAAATCTACACTTTATAAATCTTTTTGTTGAATGATGGTCCAACACATGCGCAGGGGCACTTTAGCTAGTAGTTCATGAGGCTGGCTGGCTGCTGTATCTGGTCATTTCCCCACACACACACGTGCACGTCGTGCACACGTACATCATGCTTGCTCATAAACCGTTTCCGTATCCGTCTACGGTCCTAGGCAACCAATCTACAACCTGCAAAAAGTTAAATTATCCCATTCTAGCTCTGCCACTAGTCTGTCAATAACAGTAAATAAATGCAGCAGTTGAAATCTTTGCTGCCCCGCTGATAGTCATTCATTAATGAATGAATTAATGCAATGGATGACCAGAACCAATTAACAACAAACATAGTATTCAAGTAGCCTCGTTCCCACTTCCCAGTCTTAGGCTAGTCATCTCATGATGAAATTAGGCTTCACACAGCATGCCACTTGCACATCACCCAGGCCAGGCGGTTATGTCCAAAATCTTTCTCACTTATGGTCATGAACGGTGGGTCATGACCAAAAGATTAAGGTTGCGGATACAAGTGGACAAACTCGAGTTTCCTCAGACGGGTGGTGGGCACATATCTCCCTTAGAGATAGGGTGAGAAGTTCAGTCACACAAGACTCGGAGTAAAGTCGCTGCTACTTTGCTTGGAAAGAGGAGCCAGCTTAGGTGGTTCGGGCATCTGGTAAGGATGCCTCTCGAGCGTCTCCCTAGTGAGGTCCTCAATGCATGTCCCACAAGAAGCAGACCAAGGATCATATCTCTAAAATAGTCAGGGAACACCTCGGGGATCCCCCAGAATGAAGTTACTAATGTTGCTATGGAGAGGGAAGTCTGGAGCTCTCTTGTGGAGCTGATGTTGGGTCGCGGGACCCAACTATGGATAAGCAGTTGAAGATGTATGCATGGATTCATCACCGAGTAATCTGTACTTTGGGGCCTGTTGCTGCTGCTGTTTTGAGCTTGTAAATATGCTATTTTCACTACTTTAAAAGGAATGGTTTTGGAATTACAAGGTTTACCAACAGAGACAATATTGAAACTGCCTGGTGGGTGAGGTGGACGTTGGAAAGTGGATGTGGGCGTCAAATGTAACAAGCCCATGTATGGAGACAAACTTGGGAGGGATTGCGGTGCCTGGTGTGAAGTCAGTCGGAACGTGGTTGTCCAGAGCCACCGTTCAGCCACCGTTCAGCCACCGTTCAGACCAAATTTCCCATATTTTGGGCATGCCATATTTCAATTTTGGCATATGATGACATCAAGGATCTCCATATATGGGCATAAAAAGACAAGGACAGACAGATAGAGATATCCATATAGTGGCATAAAATGGACATGGACAGACAGACACAGATATACCGGTATTCATATACCGTATGGGCATAAAAGGGACAGACAGATGGGTACGGACAACCAGCGCTGGGTACATCAGGTACTCTGACAATGAGTACAATGTATTAAAGGTATATTCAGTGATTTCACTCAAAAAACCTTAGGTTTCGTTTTTGGCTGTGGGATCCACACTGTGTGTCGTCCAATCAGGATAGAGAGTCAAAAACGAAACCTAAGGTTTTTTGACCCCCAGGGGTTAACTGGGGACAGGGAGGAACTCCTTATATGGCCAGCACACTCTATAGTAGGGAGGATTATCACAACAAAACAAAAAAATAAGTGATATTTGAATTAAGTGAAATCACTGAATATACCTTTAACTGGACGTGGCTGGTGCCCTTTGGGCACTGGTGTAGTTGATTACAAACTGCCTGTCCTGTGATGACTCCTCTTACTCCTCGACCTCAGTATAATTTGAATTTGTTTAAAAAACCTGAATGTAGGCTAAATATTTCAACCGTTTTAGACTACCTTTGTTCTTCCTTACTGATAACAAAACAGTAGCCTAGTAATAGACAACACAGCCTATAGGCCTAGTTGTGTTTCACTTTTGACATGTGTGTGAGCAACACTGCAATGTAAATAGGCAATGTAAATAGGCTGTGATGTGTGATTGAAAATCTCGTGAGATAGCCAGGGCAATGTTTCCTTGAGAGATGATGAGGGTTTTTAGTATATTTGGAAGCAATATTTGTAATCTAAAGGGGGAATGGCCAAAATAAAAAATCCATAAGAAGACAAAATGACAAAATGATAATTGATGTACACACAGAGTTAACTAATAAATTAAAATAATTATTAGGCTAATATAGCTAATCACGGGCTTGTTTAGTAGGAACAAGTACACGTTTAGCCTCGTAGATGATCATGTGTTGTGCCTTTTGGCAACTGGCAAACGACACCGTCGTACTTGTCTATAGCTAATGCTTGGATACGTCGGCAGTGACTTCATACTCATTTTGTGTGCATCCAGTTGTAGCCTACTAGTCATTGCTTCAGTGCAAAGGATGGATCATGTGTCGACAAGAAAACGAAAATCGCCCGGCTGTTCATGCTGCTACGTGCACAAGATTATTATATGGAAATGGGAGGTATGTGAAGTATATATTCGGGCATTTTCCAATGTGCAATTTTTTCCATTGTGACGAACTGACGATAGCAAAAATACGCATTTTTGTCAGACCGCACTCCGCACGCGCACGGTGCCCATGCATGCACTTTCTGTTGGATGAAAATGAGTTCCGTTAAATAAATCGACGATGCACTGGAACACGAACACAACATTTCACAACGTGGACGCGCACGCACGCTATTATTTAAATTATGGTATGTGTGAGGGCGAGACTTTTAATGAATAATAGGTTGACTTACACCATGAGCTGAAACGAATATATAATGTAATTCTAGCGACACCCACACGATATTTGCAAGAAAACGTATGAGTTTGGGGGAGGGAGCATTAACCCATTAAAGGCCAAATTATGGTGGTATAATGCAATTTTTTATTTATAATTTTAGAGCTAATTTATTCTCAATACCCAGTAGACAGACACTATATGTCATATGTTTGTGTGTATGTTCAAGCAGTCTGTTGAAAGAGTACTATTTAATAGTAATATTGAATGAGTAATATTTGACTTTGTATTCTTCCCTAGCACCTGACCATGGGAGCCAGAATGGTGGAGGGGGAAGCTACTCTCGTAATTTCGCAACCCTTCCATACCGTGGAATCTTATTAAACCAAGCAATCTTGTGATCTTCACAATTTCCTCCTGGCACAATGAATGCCACTGGCACACTGGCATCTGGCCTTTTGGAATTGCAGAGGCAGCTGAACTCCAGTGGCACCATGATCCCACAGGTTTCTTCTGGCTGGGCTGTGATCCACACTGCTACGCTGACAACGTGCTCTCTCCTCCTCATCTTCATCTTCTGCCTGGGATCTTATGGCAACCTGGTGGTGTTCCTGTCCTTTTTTGACCCGGCGTTTCGCAAGTTCCGGACCAATTTTGACTTCATGATCCTCAACCTGTCCTTCTGCGATTTGTTCATTTGCTGCGTGACCGCCCCCATGTTTGCACTGGTGCTCTTCCTCGACACCGGCGACGACGGCGTGTCCAGGAGCTTCTGCTTCGCCTTCCACCTGACCAGCTCGGGGTTCATCATCATGTCCCTGGAGACCGTTGCCGTCATTGCGTTGCACAGACTACGCATGGTTTTGGGGCAACAGCCCAACCGCACTGCCTCCTTCCCCTGCACCTTAGCCCTCACTGCCCTTCTGTGGACGTCCAGCTTCACCATGGCCGTCCTGCTCACCATACGCGTGTACTCGCGGAAAGATGGACCCTGCCTGCCACATTTTGGCCTGGCGGGCGGACGAGCAAGAGTCGTGCTGTACGTCTACCTGGCAGACTTCGCCTTTTGCGTGGCCGTCGTGTCTGTGTCCTACCTGATGATCGCGCAAACGCTGAGGAAGAACGTGCAGGTGAGGAAGTGTCCCATTATCACTGTCGACGCCACGCGGCCCCCTCCGCCCCCTCCCCTCGTCGCGGCAGGCTTCGAGGGCATGCAGTGTGCGGTTCCCGTGCCCTCCCTCTACCGCAACCAGACGTACAATAAGCTGCAGCATGTGCAGACACACGCGTACGCCAACAGGAACAACCAGCCCCTGGTGCCGGGGGCTGCCCAGGGAGCTACCTGCTGCCAGCTGGTCTCTACGGTCAACCTGGCCACGGCCAAGGACTCCAAGGCGGTCGTGACCTGTGTGGTGATAGTGTTCTCTGTGCTGCTCTGCTGTCTGCCCATGGGAGTCTCGCTGGCGCAGGACGTCCTGTCGCCGGAAAGCGGCTTTGCACATTATCAGTTTGAGTTGTGTGGCTTTGTGCTCATTTTCCTCAAGTCCGGCATCAATCCGTTTGTGTACTCGCGCAACAGCGCGGGCCTCCGCCGCCGCGTGCTTTGCTGCATCCAGTGGGCGGCATTGGGCTTCCTCTGTTGCAAGCGAAAGACTCGGCTGCACGCCATGGGGAAGGGCAACCTAGAGGTCAATCGCAATAAGTCCTCCCACCACGAAACCAACTCGGCCTACGTGCTGTCACCCAAGCCCCAAAGGAGGCTGGTGGACCAGGCCTGTGGGCCCAGTCACTCCCGGGACTGTGTTGGCAGCCCGAGGGCCACAGGCGGACGCAAACCTCGGCCCCCCAGCACCTCCACCCCCCTTAACACTCGTATCGAGCCCTACTACAGTATATATAACAGCAGTCCCTCTGCAGCTCCCAGCTCTCCAAATAGCCTGCAGCCTGTCAGCTCTCAGACCTTTGGCTTTGCTAAGTCCTATGTAGCCATGCACTACCACACTCACCAGGAAGCGCTGCAAGACTTTGAAAGTACCTCTGTGCATCAGATTCCCATTCCCTCAGTCTAGACAGCAACATCTCATGGGAATCACATTCACCAATAGTATTTTTTTTTTGTATTTGAAATCAGCTTTGCTTTTCACTGCAAAACATAATAATTTGATTGCGGGGGAAACATTTATGAAGCAGCACTACTTCAGCACTACTACAGTATTGTGGAAATGAGGAAGGGGTGCAATAGTTAATTGAACTAATCAATTTAATAAATTCTGTCATACTTTTTTCTATGAGAAATAGCATATCTACAATGGGATTGCGCCGTGAGCTTTAGTCCAGCTGGTTGTCTCATTGGCTGATGTATGTGCGCACCGCAAATATGTCCGGGTGGAAACGAACGACTCAGAACACAATAGTTCCGCCTTAGAGAATTTTGGTTCCTACCTAAACTACTGCACTGAACCTGACACAGAGGCTGTTATAGCAGACCCCTCATTAATGCAGCTGGTAATTAATTGATTTAATCAAGTCTTGTTTTTCTATTTTTACATGACACAACGGTGTCATGTAAAAGGGCAAAATATAAAATAAGTGATATTTGTTGGTTTAAACAAAAGTTTTTGGTTTGTTTTTTAGTGAAAAGGTTAAATCTTTATTTTATTCAGATGGCAATCATTGCTATAGAATGTGTTGTCCAATAACAGGGGTCTCCCTGTCTCTCCAGCTCTTAAATAAACTTTTTTTGTATCCTGCATCCTGTATGAGTTCTGATCCTGATAGGATGAAAGTGGTATCCTCACTTGAAATGCAATTTTTGTTTGCTAATTCAAGAACTGGAGAGACGGGGAGACCCCTGTTACTGAACAAACACTATAGCAATGATAACAATGACTTATTTTAACAAAAGAAAATCACTTGCTGCACCATTTAGACAAATCAATTTATTTATTGCTCAATTATAAACAACTAATAATTTAGAATTCTTTGACATTGATATTATTATTTGATTAATCAAAAAAGTGATAGATGGAATAATCGCTATGAAGTGAATTGATAGATGAGTCTTGTTCAGAAGCAAGACAAATGTGATTGTTCCAAAGTGTTTCTTAGTGTTGTTGGAGTACTGTCTGGAATCTATTTTTGATGACATGGCATTTTCAGACTGTATATTTCAAATGGTCTTTCTCTTCCGATGAAAGCTGTATTTGTGAACCTCATTCATTTTCTAACTCAATAAATGTTTGGCAAGTGCAGTGCATCTGAGCTTTAATCACTGCATTAACGTTGCACTGCCGAGGGCTCAGTGGTATGGACCCATGAGGAGGGTCCAATGCATTTGTACACCCAAGAGTTAAATTAACAATTGAGGACTACTATCTGTTCTTTCTTAATTGGTTAAATGTGTGTACCCTGACACCTGAACTGACCTGATATTATATTTAAGTTTTTGTGTTTTTAATTAAAATAGTTCATAAACAAACAAAGCTTTCAAACTGCAAATGAACTAACATATCATGTGTTTAGTATTTTGAAGAAGCTTAAATTTGAGCAGGAATTTTGCTGTTTCACAGTTCCAAAAATGTTAGTAACTCCCAAAACAACATTATCTCTGATAAATTCAGTTTATAATACGTTGATTTACTGTTAAGAGCCAGCCTGCTACATGACCGGAGGTTAAGAATTAAAACTCCCTTAAAGCTGCAATCCTGAATTATTTTTTTCAACAATCTGCATGTTAGACAAAATAGCATGTGAAAAGTAAATAAATCGAATACTGCCATTAATATTGTAGATCACTAAACCATAGCAAATGTTTCATCAATTCGTTTAATTTGAGGAATGTTGAGATTCTGTTTTTCCAAACTGTGATATCATTAAGTAAAACTAACTAGCAGCTCAGTGTTTTCTAATATTATTCATGATTCTTTTTTTGATGAAAACTGAATTACAACCAATGCAATACCTGTACATTTATAATAGACTTTCCCTATACATTCAAGGCTTGAGATTGCCCTTGATATTGCAGATACTGTACTGCCATTTATTTTTAAATGGCCTAGGGTTTCATTCCTCTTTAGTAAGCAAGAATGATATTCAATACTTAGTATTTACACCCTCTGGTGGCCCTTTACTGTAAAGCTCAGTTTTATACTCATTCCAGTTTTGCTGCTTCAACACAATGTACTCTCATCAACTCATCCCATCAAATATAGTGGAATGTCTCAGAATACCTCATCACCTCCACTACTTATGTTCCGTAACCTATCATGTATGGAATACTGTATAAAAGACAATATTTAAAAACCTGAAATAATTTGAGATGATTCCACAACTTAGTAGTTAAAAGAGAATTTTATTATTTTACACCAGTTTATTCATTGTCTGTGATACAGCAGTGATCATAATCAAACCCAGCATGCATTCTTATTCATAAAACCACAGAATACCACAGAGGGACCCCTGCAGAGAATTTACATTTTAATCAAACACTCACCATCTGCCATCTCACAGAACAGCTAATACATAAATTACATTCACTCCTATAAGATAACTACCCATTCACGCTATCACAGAACACATTTTCAAACTGGCTTTACAAGTGCAAAGCGCCAAAGGTTTTGTTCAGACTGTAGGCAAATCCAATTCTGATATTAAAGGACTGACTGTCCACACTGTTATTGGCAAATGAGCAGATCAGATTTGTTTATTCAGACGGTAATGACGTAACAACAAAGACATGAGTAATGCTAAATGTATACTTCGTCACACAACGGTGTCACTGAAAATAGCAGTTATACAAGCTTGTGAGTTTGAAAATCGTCTATTTGTGGCGCATGACACTGCTGTACAACAATGTAAGAAATCTGATTTGAATCGCACTTCAACTCAACTAGGAATGTCTGAGTGCGCGTGTGTGTACGCACACTTGTTTTTCTTCATTTTTTTCATACTACGATCGGATTCCAATCTGGAAAAAAATTTGGAGTTGGTCTGCCAGTCTGAACATAGCCAAAATCAAGCGTCTAATCAATTCAAATGGGCCACATACACGCATACATACAACTTATAGCAACAAGAAAACACCATGAACAGAACATTGACGGATCCCCTGATTCTGTTGTTTGCCGTTGAGTAACAGATTGAAGTAATAAGTCCATCGCCTCATGGAGTGTGTATGTTTAAAGGATAATTTCTTACCTTTGTTTGTAGTTGTTACGTCCCCAACAAAGAGGTCCAGGTGTTATATTGTGCAAAAGTGCATTATTGGCTATTTCCCCTAATATAAGCACTCAATGGGGGTTGGGTGTTTGTGCTAATGCGCTTATTTCCATCAAAATAAGTAGTAAAGTGTGCTGCTTGGTATACTATTTACATTATGAAGAGAGGATATATATACAAAAAAAATAGATTTTTGAGCGATGGAAATAAGCGAATTAGCATAACGCCCCATTCAATTCATTGAGGGCTTATATTAGGGGAAATAGTCAATAATGCGCTTTTGCACAAATCAGCACCTGGACCACTTTGGTGGGGACGTAACAACTACAAATAAAGGTAAGAAAGCCTTCTAGTATGGAATTCTCCTTTAAGTCTGGTTTCTCAGAGTATGAATGAGTTGAGTCCGTCCACGGGATTGTAATTATTTTTACGATGGTGTCTCATGCTAGCTCATCTACAAGCTCACAGCGTGTTGCATCATGACCCATTGTGAGCTTGTACAGTAGATCGACACACGACACCATCATACGATGAAGAAAAAAAGAAATCAGGCTTAAGGCTGTAATGCAGCATAGGCCCTGTGCACAGATCTGTGCGTGGGCTGGGGCTGTTCTCCTGGGTTACTTTTAAGGCTGGCCTCAGGACAAACTTTCGTCCACCCTCTGGCTCCAGTTGGACCAGCCATTAGCGCAGTCATCACAGGCTTCTTCTATTCCACCACCATGCAGTCTTTTATTAACCAGTGTCCTCTCTCACCATGTGTGAACATCTACATCTGTTCCATTTTCGGCTTGCTCTCTGCCCCTCTCTCTCTGTCCTATCATTGGCCTTTGTGTGTTTAGCTGGAGACTGATAGAAGCCCTTGCTCATCGGCTGTGTCCAGGATTCGGCAGATGACCGGGGACTCAACCTGATAACAAGAACGCAAAGGTAGTGACCCCCCATTTCATATGTTTTATCTCTGGCATCCCTTGAATCTACACTGTAAAATCCAGTGTAAAAAACTATCAATCATTTAGCAGGGAACGCCAAAAAGGACCATTGGGGGTCCCCAGAACCAATGTTGAGGGCCATTGGCCTGCATAGTGCATGACGGCTTTGATCCGTGTCCCCCAAATTGCACCATAAAAGTACATCATATACTGAGTCACTGATCTAAAAGATGAAGTTTCATGGCCTTCTGTTGTGACTTGGCGATGTATGTACTTTCAGTTAGTCTCATTACTACAACAAAGCTTGTGTGGCTCAACTAGGTTTGTGCTTGTACATATCAGCATGGGCGATATGGGTATAAGCTCTAATTTATAAATAAATAAATAAATAATAAATTGCTTCACTTCAACTACTATAAAACTACCATTGTATAAATTAAATTCCAAAAACGTTGTACAGAAAATAATCTGGGATAGAAAATGACAGTAAAATGAAAAGATGTTTCTTGAATCGTGCATATTTATCTTACCCCAAGGATGTATTGACACATCTGAGGCTCCAGCATGTAGACAGTGACGGCATGGGGAGACTCAGACTCCTTGCACCTGACGGAGGACAGAAAAAATGGCATTAAGAAAACCTCCTGCAGATTTTATAAAGACCATCCCATTCCCAACTAGCTGTGTCATATGAACAACACTCACTTGAGCTTGACGATGACCTGCCTGGGCTTCCCTGTCAGATCACACACATCCCCATGGCCATAGTAGTGGGAAACCAATCTAAGAGCAAACGCAGATATGTTTTTTAAAAGTCTGTTTTACCCGGGTCAATAGCAAACATAGCAGAAATACAAGCTTGCAGTGAGACTGATTGAGCTTGTGTGACACCATCGTAAGACAAAGTCTAAAATATAGCTTAAGCGATTAATGGAACCGCAAGGACTTACTTCACTTTCTGCACCCCGTCATCCTTGAGTTGGTAGGAGCGAGCAACATTCTTCTTGGTCCACTCAAGATGTTCTTCGCCGTTCCAGTTCCCCACCACTACAATGTTCTTCCCTTGCTCTTTATCCTAATTGAATCATTTACATGAAACGTCAACACATAGTCACTCATCCCGTTGGCATTGAAGAAGTGCTCTTTTTTTCTTTTTTTTAAACTACAATTCTAATCTACATTTTTACTTCCTTACCTCATGGTACTGATGCACATGCTTCCCATAACAGAACTCGTACTTCCACCAGCCCACCCCCTGAAACACAAGTTATGGTAAGATTGACATTTTTTCATTTGAAAATACATCTTGGTTGGTCGACAATGTAGATTTTCATTAATTTTTCATTAATTTTCATGCCAATTAGTCGCACAGGGGGGGAAAGCCAGTGGTGTTTAAGGACCTTTACAAGTATGAGGGCCATGCCCACAGAAAGCATATTTGGAGTTACCAGCACCTTTTTACTGGTAAAGACGCGCTTCTGCGCTCAAAAAGTGACTGTGTTTTAGTCTGGACTCTTCAAGCTGACAATAGTGTAACTTTCGGAGAGGAGCGCCAGTCGTTTGATCATCCCGATTGTGTCTGACGACCCGACATTGAATCACAACCCAAGAAGTCCATGTTTACATTGTTCCAGCAGCTAAGCTATTTGTGCTAATAATGCAGATGACAGGATGTGCACAGCAACGATTGATAGGTTTGAACATTGCAGGCATGAATGAACGCTGTGTGCGAGAGCACATGTCCAAAGCTCTCCTGCACTCATAAAACACTTTCTGTGTACACTGGCCCTAGAAAAGGTTTAGACATAAACTGGCTAGCAGCCAGCTCACGAAACAATTTTAAGGCACTAGGAACCAGTAGGCCTCACCCCATGAAGACAATATGAACCACTCAGGAACTCCTTGATCAGCTGGTCATCTGTCAGACGGGAGATATGTGTGGTTCCAACAGTGACTTGAGATTGCCCCCCAACAGTCATGGGCTTGTGGGTGGATGTGAAGGCCTCCTCTCTCACAGGTGAAACCGGCTCCTGTAACATTGTCAGACGTTAATCTTCACACGCGAGGTGCCTACACACGTTTCTCTCTCTCGTCTTTTCTGTACATTGTGTTGCTCACCTCTTTGGTCTCTGGAGTGGCGCTGAAGGGTGGTTTGAGTTGTTCCTCCCGCTCTTTGTCCAGCTGGTCGAGCCGCAGCGGCCGCAGTGGGGAGCCTGCCAGAGCCTGGCAGAATATAGCATTCACTGGAGAGGACTTGAACCTAGGTAGGAGATAAGAGAGTAGGGCTGGGCAATTAACCGAAGAGATATCAATTCAAAACATTTCAAGACATTTAGTACCTCTAACCCTGGTGTGGGCAACTTTGATGATGGAGAGGGCCACTATATTTTAGTGATGCACCGAATATTCGGCTGCAGAAAATATTGGGCAGAAAATGGCTAAAAATGCATTTTCGGCCTATTCGGTTTCGGCCCAAATAGGCAGAAAATATATCACCGAATAGTGTTTGCAATTAATGCATTCAAAAGAGCTGAATAAATGTTTTATGGATCCATAATAGTGATTATTATTTAAGTTAACATAACATTTGTAGAATCAAACTCAGGTTAATGGGTTAAGTGAGGATACTAAAACAGCGATATTCAGTTACACTTCATACCAATGATACTGTGCGGGTGTATGTAGGTATGTTAAGTGATAACCACTTTCAACATGGCATTATAGGCAAAAGCTTTCTAAATCTTTCAAATTTTCCAAACATCTACAAGCTTGTAGGTCAACATTTTTTTCTATTTGTTGTACAACAAAGTATAGTGCTTAAGTGGCATTCTGGACTAGACCTGTATGGCTGGAAACATTGTGGTTGCAAGGACTGCATTTCTGACCTTTCAGATACAGGACTGTCACAGTCATTACCAAGTGATTGAGAGATTATTTATTCTGTACTTACTCTGTATAAACATACTATTTTAACTAGTGATGCACCGAATATTCGGCCGCAGAAAATATATAAATATATAAAAATATATCACCGAATAGTGTATGCAATTAATGCATTCAAAAGGGCTGAATAAATGTTTTATGGACCCATAATAGTGATTATTATTTAAGTTAAGTTTGGCCATAACCATTTATTTTGCCATAAATCAGGTAGCTTTAAGGTACGGCCATGACAGCAATGGTAGGAAAAAAGATGTATAATATTAATCATATTCGGATATTCGGTTTTCGGCCAACTGTTTCCTATATTCGGTATTCGGTTTCGGCCAAGAATTTCCCTTTCGGTGCATCCCTACTATATTTCCATACTCACTTCAGAGGGCCACAAGCTTAACACAATCATTTGTTTCTACATTATTTCGTTATTTATATGATGATTCTTTTTTTTTGCCAAATATTTGGTGGCCAACCCATGGCCCACAGGTTGAGAACGACTGCATTGCACGATGAGGTACCTGTATTTTGGGTGTGAACAGAGCAGTGGCGTCAACACCACCACCTCATATTCACAGGTGGTGACCTCAGCGATAGACAGGATCTCGTGCTTGGCCTCTGGATGGCACACGTACAGCACTGACGTGGCGCGTGGCTGGTTCTGCTTCAGCACACAAGGGGTCCCATTTCCCATGCCTACTGAGTAGTAGGGAGTCAGCTGGCCCTCAATATTCTTAGAAGGCACCTAGGCACAGTCAAACAGTAGAATAATCATGATTAGTAATAGTATTTAACCACATGAGCCCTAGCCTCCCTCTTGTGGGAATCATAATAGGCAGATAGCAGATCTACAAGTACACAACACGCCACTTAGCGTTAAGTGTGGTTGTACTAGATTTGGTGTAGAGGGGAAAACAGGAGGAGACCAATTATAGACCCTTGGGGCATCCCGGTCAACTAAGTATACAGGGATAAAGTGGTTCATAATAATAACAATAAGAAGAAGATTGGGGAGGATGAAAGGCTCCAGAAACGAGGCATTTCTTTATTACACCAACCTCTTTCACAGTGTCTGCCTTCACGTCATCTGCTTCATCAACTTTCTCTGTAAAAACAAATAAGAAAATAATTCCTAGCATTATCACACTGAGATGCAGAAATGACAGACACAGATTAACTGATGAAGTATATAAACAAACAGTAAACCATAATTATGCAATGTATATTCATGTTCACAAATAAACACTCACCTGTCCCTGTGGTGTGACTTGTCTTTGCAGCCATGTTTCCCAGAAAGTATTCCTGAACACTTATTTTCTATAGACATAATAGGTTGTTTTTAATGTATGCTGTACTGTAAGTGTCAGGAAAACATCAAATCATACTACACAGTTAAGAGCTAAATGAACATTGAGGATTTTACTGTGTAATGTTCTACATTTCATATTGTTGGTGCAGTAATGCTCACCTGGCCCGTTTCCTTCTCTTCGTGGTATTGTCTTACGTGTTTCCCGTGGCACACTTCATATGTCCAGTAAGACTCGATCTGCAATGATCACAAGGGGATTACGGTACTTTAGTTTAGCCCGTTCTGGGCAGGAACCCCTTTTGGTGTTGTAAGCAAGCTCAAGCTCGTGCCGCGTTACAAGCTTGTAGATCTACTATTTTTGAAAAATCTTGAAAATGTGGCGCAAATCTTTGAATGTACATTCTCTCAGAGCGAACATTTTTTAAACTAAAATCTTTGCTTCTGGAAGGGGGGGGGGGGGGGGGGGGGGGGATTTAGAGTAGATTTGTAGAATCTTTTCTCAGGTCTAAATGGGTTAAAAT
Source organism: Protomyctophum parallelum (assembly GCF_964188405.1). Classification (NCBI taxonomy): domain Eukaryota; kingdom Metazoa; phylum Chordata; class Actinopteri; order Myctophiformes; family Myctophidae; genus Protomyctophum; species Protomyctophum parallelum. The sequence goes on along the minus strand of NC_139704.1, from coordinate 15,714,366 downwards.
GAACATTCAACTAACCAGTCAGTCTGATTATGTTTTATAATCAACTAGAAAAAGTGCCCTTCCGGGCACAGGTCTCCACCAGGTTATCCACAGATCCGTGCAGTTAGAGGTAAAAACACTTTTTGGCCAGTTATAGCGCCACCTTGAGGCTGAGTTGAAATTGTTCATGTGGCATTTCGTCCTCGGCCTAGTGGGAATGTGGGTGCACAATTTCACGGAAATCACACGATGTGTTCATGATTTGCAGCATTTTGTTTGAAACTGAGCACTCCTGTGAACTTTGGAAGCCAATCTTAACCAATCAGGATGAATCTGAAAGACCCGTTTCGTTGAATGGCTCTAGAGAGACTGTGTACCAATTTGCGTGATGTTTGGACAAAATCTGTAGGTGTACTGTGCAAAAACTTGTTTTGCACAAAGCGGCCTCCTGGTGGCGCTATAACAGGCCGTTCTGGAAAGTTTGGGGCAGAGGTTCATGGTTGGCATCCAGGGAGTGTGTGTGCAAAATATGGCATCGACCGGGTTAACGGTGGCTGAGATTAGCTGTTCACGGACACACGGACGGACGGACGGAGTGCAAAACATACTCTCCCCATGCCTTCGGCTGGTGGAGACAATTACTTTGACGAACTGGTGCACCCGTAAAATCACAGCAAGCACTACAGCTGAGAACACCTGACTGGAAACGTCTACCCCACGGATATTAAGTCAATATATCATGAGAATCGTTCACTTTATGGTACAAGCACAAAAATTGGCACACGAGTGCTTCGGAACCTACTCTCAGAAAAGTACGTTGTCCACTTGAAAAAACAAAATGGACACCATTTTTCAAGATGGCCGCCAAATGAAAAAGGCCTTTTGTGTCGGTTCTGGACAACCGTGGGTCCGACCGACTCGAGACCGGGCACTGCACTCCCTGTGGGTGTGTGGAACGTGTGTGTCGAATTTGTGCAATTAGCAGATCATTGGATGGGACGGTTGTTCGCTTGGTGATACAAGCGTGACATTTGCCGTGAACATTCCTTTGGTCAACTCTTTAACTTTTTAAACCGAGCCATCCAAAAATCCAATATGGCGGTGATATTTCAAGATGGCCACCAAAATTAGACTGGTTTTGCATTTCAGCATATATTTGGCTATACCTTTGTGATGTACTGTACCATACTACTGTATAATACTGTACGGCACTGTAGGGCATCATACTGTACTGTACAGTACCGTACCGTACTGTACCATACTGTACCGTACTGCATGGTACCATACTGTACCGTACTGTACTGTACCATACTGTACCGTATTGTACCGTACTGCATGGTATCATACTGTACTGTACTGCATGTTACCATACTGTACTGTACTGTACGGCATCATACTGTACTGTACCATACTTTATGGTATCATACTGTACCATGCCGTACCGCACGTTACTGTACCGTACTGTACTTTACCATACTGTACCATACTGTAGTGTACTGTACAGTACCGTGTGTGTGTGTGTGCACGTGCAGGGAAAAGGGGAGGGGTCGGTTAATGTGGAAATTGTAATGTAATTTGTGTCACAGTGAAATGTTGTGCAATAACAGTATGTCATACAAAAGCAATATTTGTACAGTAAATATGACATGGATGCAATGTAGTGCAGATGGATTTCTGTGGCATGCATCATTTTTTGTGCATAGAGAGATGTGTGCTAACGGAGTGATTTGGTAGGAGAAGTCGGACGGATAAACGGACATATTGCTTTGCATCCCCTATAGTAGTAGGATCTAGGATGAGCATCAAAACTATATATTTTAAATACTTTTCATTAGCACATGCTTGAATTTTACATTCCATAAGGCTGGACCACACATGGACCCCATTTGGTTTTGTTTTCTGCATCTTCCTCTGTGACCTGCCACCTTCATGTCATCTCTCACAGCATCCTTAAACCTCGTCTTTGGCCATCCTCTTACCTGGCAGCTACATCTTCAGCATCCTTCTCCCAATGTACCCTCATCCCTCCTTTTCACATGTCTAAACCATCTCAACGTCACCTCTCTTGCTTTATCCCCAAACCTTCTAACCTGGGCTGATCCTCTAATTCAGTAATTTCTGATAATGTCCTTCCTTTTCACTCCTAATGAGAACCATAGCATCCTTAATTCTGCCACCTCCAGCTGTGCCTCCTTTTCATCAGTGCCACCGTTTCCAACCGTACGGCATCTATACTCACCTTAACCTGTTACACTACTGTCTACTGTCTGGTCAATTGGTACAAATAATTTTCTCCCTCCCTCACCATCTCTCTTTGCACTTACTGTACATCTCATATACGTTATCTTAGCCCTGACCACTTCTTAGCCCACACCACCTGACATCACATCTCTCTCTTCTTACCCATCATCTAAAAAAAAACCCAATGGGCATTGCCCATTGACATATATTCAAGTCTCTGTGTGTCTGTACATCTGTAATCCACATAACCCGAGAACCGTTCGCCCCACCGACTTCACACACGTTCCACACACCCACAGGGAGTGCAGTGCCCGGTCTCGAGTCGGTCGGACCCACGGTTGTCCAGAACCGCCACAAAAGGCCCTTTTCATTTGGCGGCCATCTTGAAAAATGGTGGCCATTTAGTTTTTTCAAGTGGACAACGTACTTTTCTGAGAGAGTAGGTTCTGAAGCACTCGTGTACCAAATTTGGTGCTTGTACCATAAAGTGAACGATCGTTTCATTAATATCCTCCACTATTTGGGCAAGTTGAAGGCTCTTACCCTGTAGGAGCAGCTGCTCTGTTTGAAAAGAGGCTCGAGCAGGAGCGCTGGAGTGGCACCGGCATAGTCCTTATCATCACCCTGGAACACAGACAGCACTCATTAAATGTGCTATATAAATAAAAATTGACCTGACCTAATGATGGCCCAAACATATAGGAAAAAAATTAAATAAACTCCCACACACTGTCCGCAAATGTTGCTGTCAGACACTGTAAGCTTTTTTAAATTATTAGGACAGGTATATACCATTGCATACTGTTGTATGTTTTGACTGCGTTTTTTCGGGACAGTGAGTGTGGGAGTTTATTTTATGTTTTTGAATTAACTTAACTGTGCTGCCTTACAACAGAGAGCGACAGGCTGGCCTTATTAAATTACTGATGACAGCAAAAACATTAATTTAAGAAGAAGAGCCAAGACCGCCTCCACCAGCATCACATTGATCTATACATTCTTCTACACTTGATCTACACTTCTGACCAAAGTGAGCATTATGTATCACTATCTCCAATTTAGTTATTGTCCATAGTGTTAGAACTAGCTAGAGTTCTCCTTCTTACGCTTAGGATGCAGAGCTATATCCCCAACCCACAATCCCAATTAAAAACAAGGTTGAGGACCACAATGGAAACAAGACCTGCTACAGCTTTTCTTTAGTATAATTATAAAATCGTACCACTGTACTCTTTGCAAAATGTTAATACAATATTCATTCAATCAATTAATGAGATACTGTATGTGTATGTAGTAGTATGTACTTACCGGTAGAGGTGTGTGTGTGTGTGTGTGTGTGCGCGCGCAAATAGTTTGTTGTACATAATAGTTAGAGATGGAGAGGGCTTTAATTAATCACTCACCTCATCACCGGATGCCAGGGAAGGCAGGATACATTTATATTTCTCCTTCTCTGCTGTTGTCATAATGACGAAGTCATCTTCATTGTAAAGTGGACCAGATACTGGCTGAAACGCAAAAGGCCGGGGTTAAGCTATAATAGACAATTATAACACATTGATACAGTACGTCTAGCCCGAAATCGATAAATAGATCTACGAGAATCTACATTTTGGGCTAGATACAGTCATACAGTCCATTGTACAAGTCATGAAGATAATGTTCTTATTTGCAGGTCAAGACTCATTACCAGCGTGAATTCAGCTCCTGGCCAGTTGATCTTGAATGGGATCTCATCAGTATATGACGGGTAGCCTCCTCGGTTCGCTGACACACTGCTGCAAACGTCCAGCAACACACCGCCGAGAAACACTACCAGCAGCAGCCCGTCCATGGTCGCCCCCTCCTCCCACCCCAGCCGGAGTATCGACTCCTATCCTGTTCTCCACCACATGTACCCGTAGTGAAAAGCCTACAATCTCTATGAATTCCAAACTGATCGAGGCTTCACATACTATAGGAAAAGCGATGGATGATACCGATGTCAAGTTGTCAACACAGTAAGTAATAGGGAAACAGGAAGTGAGTCGTCTGCCTGCCACGTAGATTTCCTGTCGTATGCCGTCAAACAACGCCCCCTGCCCGTGGATGTATTAAATAGCAACATTTAAAAGAATACTCTACTAGACTTTTGTATTTAAACAAAAATATTTGAAAGTTAATATAGTATGTTAAAACCAGCATTACAAACACAATTTTGCCTGGAATTGTCTGAGGGGAAAGTGTTGAAAATGGCCTGTTAGTATGACCACCATGCATCCAATATAAGGCAAATATTTTCTAGATTTCCTTTTGCTATGACCAAATCTAGCCCAAAATAAGTGTTTTTATGCAAAACTAAGAGGCCTTCCACACGGCTCGGATTCAGCATCATAAAAATCCCTAGTTTGACATGCTACTTAAAGCAAAAGGAAATCTAGAAAATATTTGCCTTATATTGGATGTCTATGGTGGCCATACGGTACAGACCATTTTCAACACTTCCCCTCAGACAATTCCCGGCAACTTTTTTCTGTTATTCAGGATATATTGAAGATACAAAATCAGGTTTTTTGCAATTTGTTTGAGGTCAAATTACATTATTACTGGACTACTGGTGTTGTGGGTGTGGACTTAGTTAACATTAAGGAAGTATTTAGACAGGTACATGGGTTTCTTGGTGGTGTATCAAATCTTGTGGACCAGATTGCAAGATGCTGTACTCTGTCGTCAACCCTAAGCCATTCCAGCCTATCAAAGTGGGCAGGGGTGAGGTGGGTTTAGGGAATGAGGCCAAGTAATATAGCCTGACCAGTTTGTTTTGGGAAGTCTGGAGTCTTGTTTTAAGGGCCTTTGAGGCAGGGCCAAATTAGCCATTGGGCCGTTGGGGCCGCAGCACAGGGGCCCTTCAGAGAAACTGGACTGCACGGTACTGGGTTTGAGGCCAAAAGGGCTCCTGGGGACCTTTATTGGCTGATGATTGTGTTAAATTTAGGTCAAAAAGATGCTAAAAATATGAAAAAAACCTGAAAGTTTTGTGCGCATGCACGCTATAGGGGCCCCGCAAACGATACTGGCCCAGGGGCCCTTATGTGGGTTAATCCGCCCCTGCTTTGAGGTGCTGTGGTACCAGAGGTGCATGCATAGTCGAAGAAACCAAGCTTGTATGAGGGCTCCTGTAAGGGTCTTCAGAGTGTTTTTGTTGAACAGTAAGGAGATCTTGTTCTTTGGTTGACTTTTTAGATTATGTTGGTGGCCATTTTATCACCGGAAAGATTTGCCTCCAGGATGGAACCAATCCTCATAACAAAACCGCTCTCAAACCGCCAGCAGTGCCAGCAGTGCCTGTGATGACTCCCGTGACAATCATAAGAACTCTTCCACTCTGTCCACCACGTGTGCAGGACCGGTGCAGGGGACCCTTCGAGCTTCAGTGCCCAGTGGGCCTATCATAGGTCCCTCAGAGGTGCTAATCCAGCCCTGGCAATTTAGGATGGAAAATGTACACAAAGGGGGCATACTCCCGACCAGGGGGAGGCAGCAATGTGCCGAAAGCCATCTAGACTGCCGGAAATTACAAGAAGACGAAGAAGATGAAGAAGAAGAAGAAGAAGAAGAAGAGCTTATTTCTCTCGCGAGATTTGGCAACACAAACACACAGCAAACTGCGCATTTGCGCAACACACAGCATAAAGATGTCGGCAGCCGCATCGTGGCTCCACCAGCATTCTAACAGTAACAATAACTATAATAATACTACTGCTACTACTAATAACAAGATGCGGTTAACCGAAGCTCTTCTGACTCTGATGAAACAACCTCACACACATTTACCCGACCTGCTGGACAACTACAGACAGCATGGAGGGGTCGGCACACTGCAGGTACACAAACACTACACACACACACACACACACACACACACACACACACACACACACACACACACACACACAGCATGTTGAGACAGAGGCACGCGTGTGTGTGCGTTAGTTTAGCATTATCCCAATGCAGGGCTAACATAATGTTGTGTATGATATGCTATAAATACTAAAGCAGGGCTTGCATAATGAATAAAGGGTCCATTTGGTTCCATTTGTTACACTCTCAGTCTCAGAGTTACAGAGCCATGGTTCCATGTGTATACACTCAGTTATAGTTATAGACCTGTAATAAGGGTTAATTTGTCTATTTGTACACACACTCACTCTGTTACAGACCTGGTTCCATGTGTATACTCTCAGTTATAGTTAAGTTATAGCCCTCCAAGCAGAACCCAATGGTACGGAAGTTTCTGACATTTTTGATGAACCAGACCATGGGGTCCTGTTGCAGCAGTATCCTGCCACCTGGTACGCGGACATAATAAAACATAAACACTGTGTTTACGGCCTGTCTGTGCTCTTTTACGACTTTTCTTCGTGTGAGGGCTTCTGAATCTGTGAACTATAAGTACCTATACATGCCGCTGCGAATATCTCCTGTGGCGCGGAAGCCGTTAAGTATTTTTAATCTTTGTTTGACCGATTTGGTCGCTTTGATTCTTCTCTTCCTTCCTTGTTTATTGACACCTCATTGTACTGCCTATCTGGCTAGCTAGTGGCGCTATAGCTATGACAGAGCAGATCAGAGGCAGGGACGTAGCCGCACAAGGCAACCGCACACCAGGAGGCGGTACAATAAACGGTAAACAAACAAGAAGAAATAAAGCGACCAAATCGGTCAAACAAAGATTAACGGCTTCCGCGCCACAGGAGATATTCGCAGCGGTTTGTATAGGTACTTATAGTTCACGATTTCAGAAGCCCTCAAAGGAAAACAGGCCGTCAAACGGCGCAGATACGATGTTAGTGAGCATATTTATGTCCGCGTACCAAAATTCCCACACGAAAATATAGTTATGAACAGGGACCCTACAATAAAGCGACATCAAAATTTCAGAAAAGCTTTATGGAGGGTTCCGAGAGGGGCTAGTTAAGTTATAGACCTGTAATAAGGGTTAATTTGTCTATTTGTACACACACACTCACTCTGTTACAGACCTGGTTCCATGTGTATACTCTCAGTTATAGTTATAGACTTATAGACCTGTAATAAGGGTCCATTTGGTTCCATATACTTCTGTAGAATGATGGTTTCTTTCGCCAATTTTTTTAATTTTGGTCTAAATGTTAAGTAACTTGAATAGAAATACAAATAACCATTAAAAACAGACGTGATAAAGTGTATCGTGATATATTTTTCCATATCGCCCACCTCCTACGCGCGCGTCTCTTTGAACACCTGCACTAGTTCACAGATGACTGATATGCATCTAGGCCCATTCCTATGTTAATTCATGCTAGTGATTGTTGCATGTGGCTCCTGTGCGGTCGGAGGTTAGGGTTAGGGTTCTCCCTGGAAATAAAAACATGTGTTTTAAATGTGGCTCTCCGGTCATCAGAGCTGAGCTCCAGTGTTCTCTTCTCATCTCCTCAGAGCTCCAGTGCAGTAGGAGGTTTAATAGGTTTAAGGATCAGGGTCATCATGATGTTGGATGTTCTCCTCACATGATGTTCCTCTCATCTCCTCACAGCTCCAGTGTTTTAAATGTGGTTGTTGTTCCTCTCATCTCCTCAGAGCTCCAGTGGTTTAAATGTGGTTGTTCTCCTGTTCTCCAGGAGGTTAGGATCAGGGCTAGGCTTACCATGATGTTGGATCATGTTCTCCTGACATGATGTTCTTCTCTTCTCCTCAGAGCTCCAGTGCAGTGGGAGGTCTGGTGGGATTCAGCAACGCCAAGCTGTCCTCCAGCAAGACCAAGTGAGTGAACCACATGCTGTATGATGTTACTTATATTATCTCATAAACCACCAAAGTGGACGAAGCGGGATTCTAAAATAAAATATGCAAGACTAGTGTTCTCAATACAATAGGAGAAATTGCATCTGAGCCAGTCTTGCATCTTGTATTTTGGAGTGCCGCTTTTTCCACTTTGGTGGTTTATGTGTTAAGTTGTATTTAATATTTATAACGGCACCACTGCCTTAACCAATTTACAATTTAGGCATTTAGCAGACACTCTTAATCCAGAGCGATTTACAGTGAACAAGAACAACACAAAGCAATACATCAAATACATAGAAATAGTCTTCAAGAATCATAAGCAAGCTAAGAACCCAATATCTGTCTAACAGTAGATCATCTGTAATTTGGGGCTAAGAGTAGTCATATTATAAATAAAGAAATAAATTGGCTGCCGATCCTCATCTGAAAACATGTTGTTCCGCCTCAGATGCGTCCTCGTGTGTAAACGGGTTCATGTGTTGCTGTTGCAGGTTCGAGGGGGTGTGTCTTCTGGCCGTGCTCATCAGAGACAGCTCCAGTGAGGTGTTCCAACAGCACTGTCTGGCCTGGCTGAGGTCTCTGCAGCAGATCATACAGGTGTGTGTGTGTACAGGGGTTGAGAACCCCTGTAGTAGTGTAGCTTTGCATCTGTTGCATCTGCCCGTGTGAATGCAGCATAACGTTGTGGCAGGATACGAACGTCCGTACCCCCCCCCCCCCCCCCCCCCCCGCTGTGCGCACCAAACTACATGGGCAGGTGCTCCTTTGAGTACTAGCCCAAAATAATAGTGTGCACCCCTGTATATATGTCTCAGGCCCCTGTGTGTATATTTAATGTATTCCTACAGTCTCAGGCCCCTGTCCAGACCTTTATGTAATGTTTTCTTACAGTCTCAGGTGTGTGTGTCCTGTCCAGACCATGCAGCTAGCGGTCTCAGCTCTGCAGGCCTTGCTGCAGTTCTAATGTTCTATATTCCTACAGTCTCAGGCCCCTGTCCAGACCATGCAGCTAGCGGTCTCAGCTCTGCAGGACTTGCTGCAGTTCGCTGCCCAGATAGCAGAGCTCTCCAGAGAGGTCGGCCTCAACTCTATCCTGGGGATCCTGACGTCGCTGCTGGGCCTCAAGGCCGAGGTAACCTGTCTCACTGTTACACCTGTCTCACCTATCACACCTGTCTCACTCTCTGCTGGGCCTCAGAGGTAACATTAAAAGAAAAATCACACCCGTGTGAAGTGAGTGGTGCAACTCCGTGGGGGGCGGAAGTTCCAGACCCACAGGAACGCACCCCGGCCCGATTCCGGCGAGCCACCCCGCGTCCGAAACGGTTGAGAAATGACAGAGTTACCGTGTGGGGGTCCCTCAACTGTACCCTCTGCTGTACTGTACTGTACTGTACTGTACTGTACTGTCACTTCACTAAACACCACCCCAAGAGCAATTGTCCAATGCCAATCCAAATAGTTTAGCAAGGTCCATTGCTAAGGTGGGCAAGCTTCCGTCACCTCCTACAGTAGCTGTCAATATTATTATTTGCATGGCTGTGTTGTTGAACAAATACACAGCTTAACGTCAAGAAAGTTACACGACTGACCCACCCAGGTGATGTTAATAATACTAGTAATGACCGTAGTCTTACCGTGCATTACATGAAAACTCCTGTTGGACGGTCATTGAAAATTGATACTTTTTTGTATACCTCTAACATTTTCTCGTGTTTCTAGTTTATTGAAATAATGCCATGTACATTTTGTCCAGTGCATACTGCATAGCCTACTGCAGGCCTTGTTGATTATATTTAGAAGACATTTTGAAGCTCTTGCTACTGAAATGATTGATACATGTCCATTCAAACTCTAGACGGGCCGCCCCAAAGTTATTAGTGCAGCGGCGCCCGGCAGCCGGCGAAGTTCTCAACAGGCCCGAAAATTAAGATCTTACCCCCCATGCCAAAGCACCAGCGCTCGCACAGCAGTCTGCTGTCACCCAGGTGGATATGTTGACCTGAAAATGAAATCGTACCTTGCGGTTTCTCGACGACACTGCAAACGAGGGCAACCTCAATGTCTTCTGAGAATAACTAAAGGTTTGAGTGAATGAATGAACATGTGTTGTTGTTTATATTGCAGTGCGAGTTGGCAGCGATGGAGGGGATGACGGCGTGCATGACTTACTTCCCTAAAGCCTGCGGATCACTCAGGGTGAGTTCTGGAGACACACAGCGGTAGGGGGAGTGAGAGAGCGGGAGGAGATGAGAGAGGGTTAGCGAGGAGAGAAGAAGAAAGTTTGTTGTACTGAGGTTGCACTTTCCAGTCTTTGTACACGTTGAATAACCTCGCCTCACCAGGCTTTCCACCTCGGAGGAAAGCCTTGTCTCTGTTTCATTTCGGGTATATGATCCGCTCGGGAGCGGATGATATCGTTACGTCATGTTGTAGTATTGTTTTATAGTCGACAGGCAGGAACAATCAAATGGAACTTCCTTACCCCTCAAACCGGAAGAATAACAATAAAAGCTCTCGTAGCCTGCAGCTTTTATTGAGAAAAATCGGTTTGAGGGAAAAGGAAGTTCCATTTGATTGTTCCTGCCTGTCGACTACAAAACAATACTACAACATGACGTAACGATATCATCCGCTCCTGATAGGGGTGTCAAAAAAATCGATTAGAATCGCGATTCCCGTTATGAACGATTCAAAATCGATTCAGAATTTCCAAAAATCGAGTGTTTGTGATATGAAATGTGAGCTTACCCTAATCACAGTAAACATCATGTCTTCAGTCATTTTCAAGTTACTGTAGTATTAGTCACTTCAGTTGGCTGGAGAAGATGGAGTAGTGTGATGAAATCCTATGTATTGAATCGAGAATCATTTTGAATAGAGAATCGTTTTGAATCTGGAAAACAAATGCTTTTGAATTAAAAAAATAAAAACCTTTTTGGATTCGATTAGTCGAATCGTGACCCCAAGAATCGGAATCGAATCGTGGGACACCCAAAGATTCACAGCCCATGGATGCTAGGATGGTTTGCTTGTTGCGTCCTTTCTGCATAAAATACACAGGATATACTGTGTTGTGTGCCGTGTTTAAACATTTTCAGAATATTTTTTATTTAGTCTTTGTTCTTTGAATAAAACACCATTTAGTCTAAAGATCAAAAACCTTAGTCAACGTAGTCTTTCGTCTTAGTCAACAAAATGAACACTGGTTGTGTGTCTTGTTGTCAGGATAAACTGGGAGCGTTCTTCATCTCCAAGATGAACAGCAACGACCACACGATCCAGGAGGTTTGTAATCACTACAGCTGTTTAGTATATTGATCCTTAAAACTGTTTTGTTGCAAGTAGTTGCATTGGTGTGGTTTGGGCCTAAATTCGTCTCGCATAAGAATTGTGGTCCAAAAATGAACCAAACTGTCCGCGAATTTTCGTCATATTTGATACAGTCTGTTGCTGGCAAAAACATACTAATTCAGCAGCAGTAACATTAGCGTTTTCTCGCCGTCAGTTGATCCATGAGTCAAACCACAGGGATGATTTGTTTATTTTTGGAACACAGGTGAACTGTCTTCCTGTCAGGTGTGAAAAAAACTATTTCGTTAGCTTAAGTTGTGGCAAATCTGCAAAAAAAAAAGCTTACCACAAACATTTGTTCCAACCCAACTCCCTTGGGAAACTTTGTGACAGCTGCTGAAAGTTGGGGTACCATTATCAACCAATATAAGGCAAAAAAATTACTACTTAAATACTTTAAGTAGCATGTGACATGTCAAACTAGGGTTTTTTCAAGATTCTGAACCCCCCCCCCCCCACCGCTATTCATGTCAGTGGAAGTTGCTCAGTGGCGTTTTGAATCACCCGGAAGAACCGTCTCTGTCTTCGTGTCTGATGTTGAAAAACTGTCTTCCTGTCAGGTGTAGAAAAACTGTCTTCCTGTCTGATGTAGAAAAACTGTCTTCCTGTCAGGCGGGGTGTAATAAACCTATCTTCCTGTAGGTGGCATGCGAGTGCTACGGCCGCCTGCCCTCTCTGGGTGGGGCCGTGGACAGAGGCGGTGGCCGCGCCGAGGGCTGGACCAATCAGATCCACTGTCTGCTGGCGTCTGCCAATGGCATCCTGGCTCAGCTCTACCAGGGTTCAGAATCAGGTAGTGTAGCGGGGGTGGGGATAACAAGCTCACAACGACTCGCATTGTCATACATGGAAAACTGGCGGCCCGGGGGCTTAATGTGGCCCACAAGTTAATATCGGAATACTGATATGAATGATTTCTGCTGTTATAATTCCAAACATGACCACTTTAATTAGTTCATTCAATATTAGTAGCTTAGTGACTAGTATAACAATTTTATTGTCTTTTTTTAAAGTCTAATGTATAAGTTAGCATTTGAAAGGCATTTGAAATTAAATAATGTTTTTACTTTTCAGGATTCTAATTAAAAAATAGCTAATTATTATTCAGGATTTCAATTCAAATATTGATCTACAAGCTTGTAGATCTGTAAGATCTTGTACAATCCTGAAATAGCTTGACATTTTTGTATCTTTTAGCACAGGCTGCACAGCTATTGCATGCGTGGTCACTGGCACAAATGTTTTCTGATGAGTCGGATCTTTGGGGACGAATGCATTTTTTATTTGGGGGTCGCCGGGGCTTAATTGCGTAATCTGTGATTTAAATCAAAGATAAAAGGGTGGGAAGATTTCGGCTACTGTTGGGAGTCAATGAAGGGCGAACCATTACATTGACGGACCATCCACTTCCAGTGTGTTGTTGTGCAACACACACTGATAGACAGTAGGATAGCTCTGTTCTGACGCGTAAGAACAAACGGTTTAAGAACACTTTTGTACTGGTCTGCATATGGGCAATAGTGAGCAGTGCTCTCTAAATGAATACATATAACGCATTAAAAGATGGAGATCTCCGTCCATGGCAGTAATGTGGGGGTCCTTGGAGCTGAATGCAAATTCATGTGGGGGACATGGACAAGTTTTAGAAACACTAGCCTAACAATCGTTTTTCGTGCTGCATCTCCAGCTTGTAGATCGACTGTTTTCAAACTGACTGTGTGTCTGTGTCTGTGTGTGTGTGTGTCTGTGTGCATGTGCGCACACAGAAGGTACAGTCCAGTATGAAGGTCCAGGGTTAGAGGTTCCATTTCCACCTCTCGACGACTGTGATCCTCTGCTGTTTATCCACTTACAGCACCGCTACCGAGCCCTGTGTACTGCCCTAAAGCACACTCTGAGGTATACTAGCACACTACGTCTCCCCTTATCCCTAAACTTATTTGACATGTTGTACTAAACACTTGGAAGTCTGACATGAGGACATCGCCGTTATGATCAATCTGTAGATTCAGAGTAAATAAGGAAGATTGTTGGCCAGTAAACCAAGAAAGCTAGAGAAGGAAAATACGCCAACGTCATTTTCTCTACCATGCAATTCAAGCCGGCAGATTCGTCACAGTGGGTGGCAATATGCTGCTGAAACGGCGGGGAATACATTGGTGTCAATGGAGCCGAGTGGACAAGAACATAAATAAAAAAACCACCCACTCGGAAAACAATCTGTTACATTCCTGGACAGGTTATATGACAAAGGTCGCTATAGTTCATAAATAATATTTGTTTACAAGATGTCCAGCGGGCTTCCATCCACTGCCATGTATTCATCAAACTTCCGGTGCGATTTTTGCCACCTGGGGGGGGGGGGGGGGGGGGATGGTGTCATGGCACAGCCCCGGCGTCCAGTCACGTGACCATGACACTTCCTTCTCTAGCTTCTCTAACCAGGAAGTGAAAGGAAGTGAAAGGCTGCAAAACAGCTCCGGGACAGACGTGCAAGGCGTTGCCTAGCAACGGCCACTGTAAAAAAAGGGATTTTAGCAATCCTGTTTTATATCGATATAAAAGTATAGTAAGCCTGATTGGCCTACCGACACAGCCTGTCTTGCCTGTCCTCCGAGATGCAAGGCTACTCCGTGGTGGGAAATAATACAAGTACAAGAGAATGGCAACACGCGACAGTAATTTGTAACTTAAATTTTTGTAGAAGAGGCAATGTTACCATGTCTATGCTCGGACGTAGAAAGAATATACGCCCACCACAAGTATATATTTTCAATGGCAAGCACTCCTAGATTGAAAGCCCACTTGGCTGGAAACTGAGTCGGGAAGTAAAAATCTGCTACATGTCCCACGATTGTCATTTAATCCACCCAAAACATACTTTTTGTAAGCTAGGATGAAAACGATAAGAGAAAGACCATTAGAAAACGGATAAATCAGTTAAAATGTTTTTCAAAATAGTAAAAAAACCCAAAGGGAAATGGTTTAGGGCTAATGTCCCTGCATTTTGTGTCTGGTTTGTCACGGATGTCATTGTGTGTGTGTGTGTGTGTGTGTGTGTGTGTGTGTGTGTGTGTGTGTGTGTGTCAGTTTTGACCCCAAGGCAGCGCTACGTTTGCCCGTCAGACAAGTTCTCAACCTGGTGTGTCGAGCGTTGGCTGTCACTGCGAAGAGCATAGTGAGTACACACACACACACACACACACACACACACACACCCGTGCAGGCACGAGCTTGTCTGTAGCGCTGTCGTCTCACAGCTAGAAGGTCCCGGGTTTGATTCCCGCTGGGGTGCGTGTTCTCTCCTCCGTGTCATCAGTGACTGGGTGTGGTTGGTGAAAGGGCCTTTCTGTGTGGAGTTGGCATGTTCTCCCGAATCTCCCCGTGTCCTATAGGGTAGGTAACCTCACAAAAAACATGCTATAATCCTGGTCTCCATACTGCCTCCCCTGGCCAGCCGGGGGGCCTGATGAATGGGAAATTAAAGGAACTGGTTGGATTAAGGTGTTCCTTCCACACGCTACATCCAACCAGGGACATTCCCCCCTGTCAGGTGAAAAGAAGCAGCTTGGACTCATCATGCATTGAAGGAAACATGAGGTCAGTCCGTTGCTCTCCCCAGGTTGACAGAGGGAGTGTAGCGCCCAGGATTACATTAGACAATTGACACCGGATGAAAATAATAATAAATTGGTTACAAGAATTGCGGAATAAATAAAAAGGGGGCATTATGATGCCATCAAGGCCTGCCAAAACACATTTTCGACTAAATCAAATCAAATTGAGTTGACTAAAAAGTTAAAAACGTATGATCTGTCAACTAAAACTGAAACATTTCAGTTGACTAAAATGTGACTAAATCTAGATGTTTTGTGTGTCAGAATTCGACTGGAGACGGAGCGTTCAGGCTGTTGGTTCTGCCTGGAGTTCACAAGAACACTATGGAGGTGTTGAGTGCACTTATCACAGCGTGAGTACACGCACGCACACACACAATGTATTTCAGGGTACACCACAAGGTGCTGTTTTTCCAGTAGTTGCGTTTCCATCAAGGTGTTTTTTAGCACATTTTGGATTTTTGCGCTTACATTTCTGAAAATTCGAAAGTCACATTTGCGCTTGAAGGGGCTGGAATTTGAGGCTTTATCGGTTTTATTTGATAGGACGTGTGGATGTCTTAGGCATCAGAAGTGTTTAACAGTCTCTGGACAGCATAGAGGACTTGCAGCCCAATCGTCTGTGTATACTATTAAAGTAAAATAAATTGTCAAATAATATGCGTCCCAGTTGACAGGCAAAATAGTGCCACCTACTGCTTATTTCATGAACTTATCTCCCAAGAATCGCCGTTTATCGGTGAATGGAAACGGGGCAAAATGCACCTTTCTTTTTTTCGAATTTCTGTGAAAATTCACTTCCTATTTTCAAAACTAAACTCTGTGTGTGTGTGTGTGTGTGTGTGTGTGTGTGTGTAATGTATTTCAGGGTACACGGTGCCATGGTCCCGTACGCTACAGTCCTACAGAAGCTCTTCTCGCAAACTTTGTCAGCCTGGATGCCTCTACCTGAGACCACTGTGGGGCAGCAGAGAGCTTACTGGTAACGCACGCACACAAAAAGGACCAGAAAGACGTTCTACGTGGCGAATGAGTTAACCTATTAGGACCTGACAACAGGTTCTACAAAACGTCTTCTAAATGCTGACAGTTTTCTGAAAGAAATTGGGCCGTATTGGGCCGCCGACCCTGATCTGAAAATATGTTGTTCCAGGGACCCCCCCAGAAGCAAATATATGAGTTAAAAACGTGAAAGAATACATATTCAAAGATTTGCACACATTTTCACGATTTTTCTAAAGTTAAAAATAATGGTTAAAGTTACGGTTGATCCGATCACGTGCTCAGAAATCGGGCCGATCACGTCATTCTCAAAGGATCGGAATCAGATCGGGAGCAAAGAAATGTCAGGCGACACAGATTAAACTACAATATAATGTTTTCTTCTCATCAGCTTGGTCAGAGTCTGAGGCCCTCATTTATCAACGTGATTTCACACAAAAAGATGTGCGTACGTCGAGATCACCGCAACTTTCAGCATTCATCATTCCATCGTGACTTTTAACTTTGATGTACACCATGGCAAAACTCACATGTGGTCAAGAGCTGTCGTTGGCTTTGTCGTTTTTCTGTCGTAGACAAGCGAAGCAGCATTGTCTGACCAGCTGAAAGGCATCTAAACATATGTATTCACTCTTAAAATGTATAGAGAGGTCGCAGTCTAGAGCCCTGCGTGCTGGGTAGAGAGACACACTGTGCCACTGCCTGACGCTGATGAAGCAGATAAGCAAGCCCCTCTGCAGACCGACAATGTTACATGAAAACTTTCGCTGTTGTCATAATTATTCCTACTGTGTGTACAGAACCGAAATAGGGAACCGTTAGGAACCGGAATCGGTACCAGACTAACGATACCCATCCCTAGTAAGAGTGCAGGTCTGTAATAAAGTTTTTAATGTAATCCATTCCATTCCAGCTCGGTCAGGGTGCAGGTCTACCAGACCTTACTGCTCTGGGTTCGAGTGGGCGGGGCGTCGTCCGGCGTTCTCCAGGGAAGCCACACCCACTCGGAGCTGCTGCTGGGACACCTGCTGAGTGACATCACACCCTGTGCTGACGCCCTAAAGGTGAGAGGTCACATGACAAGGTCAAAAGGTCAAGGTCACATGAAAGGTAGACGCCTCCTTCGGCTCTGGGGCGTCTGTATCTCCATCTGGGGCGTCTGTATCTCCATCTGGGGCGTCTGTGTCTCCATAGACATGGAAAGGTAGACGCCTCCTTCGGCTCTGGGGCGTCTGTGTCTCCATAGACATGAATGGTAGACGCCTCCTTCGGCTCTGGGGCGTCTGTGTCTCCATAGACATGAATGGTAGACGCCTCCTTCGGCTCTGGGGCGTCTGTGTCTCCATAGACATGAATGGTAGACGCCTCCTTCGGCTCTGGGGCGTCTGTGTCTCTATAGACATGGAAACGTAGACGCCTCCTTCGGCTCTGGGGCGTCTGTGTCTCCATAGACATGGAAAGGTAGAGGCCTCCTTCGGCTCTGGGGCGTCTGTGTCTCCATAGACATGAAAGGTAGACGCCTCCTTCGGCTCTGGGGCGTCTGTATCACCATCTGGGGCGTCTGTGTCTCCATAGACATGAAAGGTAGAGGCCTCCTTCGGCTCTGGGGCGTCTGTGTCTCCATAGACATGAAAGGTAGACGCCTCCTTCGGCTCTGGGGCGTCTGTATCTCCATAGACATGGAAAGGTAGAGGCCTCCTTCGGCTCTGGGGCGTCTGTGTCTCCATAGACATGAAAGGTAGACGCCTCCTTCGGCTCTGGGGCGTCTGTATCACCATCTGGGGCGTCTGTGTCTCCATAGACATGAAAGGTAGAGGCCTCCTTCGGCTCTGGGGCGTCTGTGTCTCCATAGACATGAAAGGTAGACGCCTCCTTCGGCTCTGGGGCGTCTGTATCTCCATAGACATGGAAAGGTAGAGGCCTCCTTCGGCTCTGGGGCGTCTGTGTCTCCATAGACATGGAAAAGTAGATGCCTCCTTTGCAGCTGCGTAACTAGACGTCAGTAGGCACCCATGCAGGCTGGTCAGCAGGTGCCTGTACAGCGTCTTGGTTTATAAACAGTGGGGCACTGTACAGTAGTTGTGATTTGTGAACGTACCTTTCGTTTCGCGATTGTGAATAGAGCAGCAGCATCCGCAGCCCAGCGCAGTCGGGACTCAGGAGAGCCCACTGCACACGACGTTGACTCGCCACTTCTGATTTCCTTCACATTATTAGCCTACACTCCACCAGAGCTGTTGGGTCCCGGATAAGAAATGAGTCCCGGATAAGAAATGCTGTGATTGGCCAATAGTCATTGAGTGGCAGTGATAGCAGCGTGCCTTCTGCACTTCCGCTTGACTTCCGCCTTCGTTGGAGACACATTGCTCCAACGAACTGCAGTGGCCAATGAGGCATCTATTTTTGTTTAATATCTATGTTCACCCGCAAAAAAATTATAATCATAAAAGCACTGTCACACAAATGTTGATGAAGTATAGTAATACAAACGTCTGTGTGTGAGTGGGCGCACGTGCGTGTGAGTGCACTGCTCAGACCACCCCCCTCAGAGGTAATGTAATGTGTGTGTGTGTGTGTGTGTGCATGCAGCTCAGACCAGCCCCCTCAGAGGTCCCCCGCTCTCGGCCCGGCCCTCGCTCCAGGAAGCCCCTCCTCCTCATTGACGGTGGCTCCTCCCTCCAGAAGAAAGGAGACCCGCTAGCCAATCAGGACACCTGCCTCGCCGCCCTCAAAGGTTCGTTCGTTTCAGTAGTGGTGGAAAAAGTATTCGCATTCGTTACTTAAACATCTGACTGTCTGAAGTGAGTGGTACTGTACTGTACTGTACTGTACTGTACTGTACTGTACTGTACTGTACTGTACTGTACTGTACTGTACTGTACTGTACTGTACTGTACTGTACTGTACTGTACTGTACTGTACTGTACAAGCCCTCCCTGGCCTGTGTGTGTGTCTGTGTTGGGCTGTGCAACAGTGACACTTGGTGGTAAACAAAGGCTATAACGCTATTTTCGTGCTTGGACCCAGGGACACGGGGACACACACACATAGCTGTCTATAGGAGTGGTTGCACCACTCAAAAAATGGAGTGCCGTAATTTCTTTCCACCCTAAAACATGATCATCAGGTATTATTATGAGGAAGATTTTTTTCAAAAAAGTGTACAGTATTTGTTAAAATGACGTTTTGATGTGGTATGCCTGGTTTGTCTTGTGGGTGGTGATCCACCTGCACTGAAGCCATAGCTGTTGTTGTATGATAAAGGGGGAGGGGATGATATTGTGATGTCACTATATCACAGTTTTTTGTTTCATTGGCACGTTTGACTGTCAAGGTTTCAGCCTCCAGGAAAATCCCTAAATACAAAGGGAAGACACATTGCACATAACCACACCAAGGGGTCTAATGAAGTACTGTCACCTCATAAACGCATGAAAAACTGGAAAGAAATTATGGCACTCCATCTTTAAGTAAAAGTATCAATACTACAATGTATAATACAATGTAGAACTACTGTAGTGGACCAACACCAGCAGATGACATGCAGCCAGATAGAAAGCTGGCCCGCCCCAAAATATATATATATATTTTTAATAATAAAATAATACATGAATAATGGTGTGGCGTCACATGCGTGCATGCAGGCCCACCCACTCCTGGCCAGGCCCATCCAGAACTTCAGTACTGGCTTTGCCACTGATGACATCGCACCCCAGCACAAAATTGCGTTTTGGTGAAAACCATGGAGAGCGCTGTAGATTTACAGTAAAGAGACACTTTAGTCGGGCCGTAAACAAGGAAGTGAACGGCAGTGGGAAAAATAATAATAAACTACAGCGATCTCGTTTGATATCAATAAAAAGGACCTTGGACGTGAGGTCCAAGGCCCCCACGGTTTGATTAGAAAAGACATGTATACACGTCATCAGCATAATTGGTGTTAAAACATTGTCTCTAACTGCTTCTCCTCAGCTCTGAGACACATCGTACTAACCAGTGGGACGGTGCTGAAAGATGACATACACAAGGTACTGTGTGCTTTATTATTGTTGTTGAGTAAGTAGTCTTTGCAACGTTCTGTACATGTACCAGAAATAAATGCAGTGAAGAATCTACTACTGACGGAGGAATAGTGAAATCAATGAACACACAGAGAGGCACTCGGTACGGTACATCATAACTGAGGTGTGTTCATTCACATGTTCCTTTATCTACACACAAGTAATGAGCACTTCCGGCTACGTCCGCTCAAGGAAATAAAAGTTTACAATTGAGATCATGAATCCCAACAATTATTTAAACATGGTATACACAAGGTACTGTGAGTGTTATTTGTTAATGTTCTAAATAAATTATGTAAGGGATAATGTATGGCTGAGTGGTCATTGTTTTATAGATAAATCACAGACGGACTGATTAACCACCGTCGCGTAGCGGAGGTGGTTAATCAGCCTGAATTTAGCGACAAGTATCACCAGCTGACGATTTGCTCCCTTTCTGTTCTGCCCTGTCTCTCGCTGTGATACCAGGGCAGATACATTTTCAAATAATCTTTCTCTCTGTGAGCGACCTGTCTGTCTGCTCACTGACCTGCCTGTCTGTCTCTCAGCGCCTCATAGATGCGGTGGTCCCGCTGTGCGTGCGTCTCCAGCAGCAGTTGACCAATCACAGCATGCTGTTGGACACTCCGGGCGTCGGTGGACAGTATGGCTCCGCTCTGCCTCGACGAGAACTATACAGGTTATTATTATTATTATTGTGAGCTCGCTCCAGCGAGCACACACTTGTTATCGACAGTTTATATTCTTCTAAATTCCGCCACTAGTACTTCCTAATAGTACTCCGTAGACATTTTTAAAGCACAGCTCAAGACTCACCCTTTTCACTATTGCTTTTAATTGAGTGTTCTTATTCATGTACTCACCGGTTTTATGCTATTGTCTTATTGTCATATTGCACTGCTTGATTTGCTGCCGGTTTGATGCCCTTTGCTATTGTTAATTGCCTCAACGTTATTCTGTTAGTTTTACTGATATGTATATTTGTTTGTTCTCTGCCTTGTAAAGCACTTTTACTTTTACAAAGTTTATTACTTTTACAAAGTTTATTATTATTACTTTCACATACTTTATGTATGAAATTTTGCTCAAACTTCAACATTTTCAGCTTTATGCAGTTATTATTGCTTGTACTTTCCTTTTTTTCTTTTACTTTAATACATAGATTTTCTACTGTACATCATATACAGTTTTCAGCGAGCCCATGCAGTTTCTGAACTGCTTTTCTAGTTGTTTTTTTTCTAGAGTAACCCAATGTTTGGCACACGACTTCATCTGGCTTTTTGCTAAGATATATGTTGTATAGTTTAATCGATATTAATTTATTTGTGCATTAAATATTCCCCCATTGACATGAATGGGCACAATGCAAAAACTCACATTCAAGTATTGTTTTCTCTGAGACCGTAAGGACTTTAATTACAAAACTTGGAGGGGAGGTTCATAATAATTTAAAAAAATCAGTCTGCCTCATGGTGGCGCTATAACAGCCAACTTTACTTTTTGGCCTATAACTCTTGAACCGTAGGTCGTAAAATCTAAATTGTATTTATAAAACTAAAGTGAAACTGTATGTCCAGGTTATAGTTAAACATCTGTGTGTGTATTCATAAAACTGTGTGTCCAGGTTGCTTTTGTCAGTATTCATAAAACTGTATCGCCATGGAGTACCAGGTTGCTTCTGTCTGTATTCATAAAACTGTGTGTCCACCAGGTTGCTTCTGTCCCTGGTTCTGGTTCCGTCTCCTCGCTGGCCACCTCCTCTGACCTGTGCGGTCTCTGTCCTGAGCCAGGGACGTCGAGACCGCACCATCAAGGTACTGAAAATGCCCTAAAATGCCCTTAGCAGATCTACAAGCTCACGTGTCGCGCTGCGACGCGTTGTGAGAGTAGATCGGCTAGTTTCAGCATTGTAAAATCAGTCATTATGACGGCATCAAGGCCCACCAAAATACATTTTAGTTGACTAAAACAACTGTAGATTTAGTTGACTAGTCGACTAAAACTAGACTAACACTGAAACATTCCCGGAGACTGTGACTCAAACTAAATTAAAACAATTCAAGAGACTAGGACTAAAACTAAAATCTAAATTTGCTGTCAAAATCAACCCTGACGTGCAATGTGTGTTTTCCACCCCTATAGGTGTCGTCGTTCTGCACCGAGGCTCTGGTGGTCTGCAACGCCTTGCTTCACCCCCGCACCCCCTCGCTCTCCCTCCCCCTGCCCCCCCTGGCCCTGAAGCCCACCCCCTCCTCCTCCCTGCTGGGGGGTCCAGGGACCCCCTCCTTCCCTCCCCGGGGGGGCCACGCAGCCCTGGGCCTGCTGGGCTCCCACCTGGAGAACCACCTGTCTCTGGTGGCAGGTCCGTCCCCCCAAGACCTGCTGCTCTCCTCCCACCACCACCACCCGGACCCCCCCGCCTCCTCCTCCACGGGGCCCCCCAAGGGCCAGAGGTAATGGTTCCTAAACTTTTTAGCCCCGAGACCCAAAAGAGAGATTATACATACGTTTGCCCCGGGACCCAAACTAGTGAAAATAGCCGATCTACAAGCCCCCCAGGGGCCCCGCGAGGGCCAGAGGTACTTTTATATGACCACTAGACTAGAGGGCCCCCCGCGAGGGCCAGAGATAATGTTATATGACCCCGGCCTAGAGGGCCCCCGGGGGTCAGAGGTACATTTGTGTACATCAGGGGTTCTCAAACCTTTTGGGACCGACAGAGGCCGTAATTGGAATATTAACGCTTCTAAAGAGAGATCAGACTTGACAGCGCAAGGTAGAAATGGAACATTTCACCTCTCGGTTTTGGGGGGAAATGGAAGGTGGGGCTTTTCAGAGTAAAATCTGCCTCATCTGCTTGGCACTCTAGTGCCTTTATTCTGAAAAAAAAAGTGTTAAACACATTATTATAATGAATTTCCATGGTATCTCACAGACCGGTGTATAATATTTTAGGTAAGTGTGGCAATATTTAAACACAACATAATATTTTCACAGACCAGTGTTTGTCCATTACGACAAGGAGGAGCCAGAGGACGTCGAGATCTCATTGGACAGCGACAGCAACGACAGCGTGGTCATCGTTCCTCCTGGCATGCTGACCATGGACGTCCATTCAGAAGAGCCCGCTGTCCCTGCAGCCAATAACATGACTTCTGCTGCAGGTTAGACTCCTCCCCCCTCTGTCCCTGCAGCCAATAACATGACTTCTGCTGCAGGTTAGACTCCTCCTCCCCTCTGTCCCTGCAGCCAATAGCATGAGCTCTACTACAGGTTAGACGGTGTTAAATTATTGTTACATATCTGCATTACTTAATTTAATAGAAGTCACATACACAATTAGAGAATTGAGAATAATTATTTTTGATCTCCCCTAATGGTACCAACATCAATACAGCATGGAATTGTGGACAAAATCTCATCCAACGACAACAAAAGTTTTGGGCCTGATAGGCTCAAATGCTGAATAAATAATGTGCCTTGATATATGATATGAAAAGGGTTTGAAAACCACTGCACTAAAACAAGCTGCACATGCTCCTCCTCCACAGCACCAGGGGGCGCCAACACCACCGAGTCGTCCTCCGTGACCCCCGTGGCCACGCCCACCACCATGGAGGGGGTGGAGCTTCCGTCTGGCGCCGCCCTGCTGGCGGCCGCCTCTGCCACCATCACCACCTCCTCCCTGGTGTCGCTCATCCCTCCGCTCATAGCGCCGCCCGGTGGCCTGGGGGGGGTGGAGTCTGCGGCCGGGCCGGCCCAGCTCCAGCAGATGCTGATGCAGTCGTCTGCGTCGCCCGGTGGCGGCGGCGGGGGGCCCACCGCCATGGCGGGGCCCCTGGGCCCGCTCCAGATGCACCCGCCACAGCAGCTGAGCCAGACGCCAGGTTAGCCCTGTACACCAACCCCCCCCCCCCCCCTGTGTTGAGTCCTGCATGAATAAATATGAAGCTTGATTTTATTCACCTGTTTTATTTTCATTGCTGCACGTTCATCCAAACATAGCCTGAGCTAACGTGTTAGGTTTCTGGTCTAGAGGGGGCGGGTCGTGTGTGAGATTTGCACACGCCTCCTGACATTATAGGTTGGAAATAAGCCACAAGCTTTCTGACTTTGCAAACAAAATCCGTTACATGCACGAGCGCTCGTGCATGTAACGGATCTACTGTCTATTGTTCAAAACACAATGAATCAATTAATTCCCAGGCGGACGCCAGCTGCACCCCCACCAGCCGCCGCCCCCTCACGCCCCGCCCCTTCCGGCCAATGAGGACTCGGGAGTCATAAATATCAACAGTTCTGACGAGGAAGAGGAGGAGGAGGAGGAGGACATGGAGGAGGAGGTACACACTTTTTTTTAATTATGACCCAATTACTGAATGTCAGTCTCCAGGTTTTCTTCACAATACGTATGGCACTGATTGCGAACGCAGTGAGCCACTTACTATGACAGCAAGGGCTGAATGTCTGTGTGTGTGTGTGTCTGTGTGTGTGTCTGTCCCGCTGTTACACCACCCGCCCGCCACCAGAGGGCGCAGCTGTAGCACACACACACACACACACACACACACACACACACACACACACACAGGGCGCAGCTGTAGCACACACACACACACACACACACACACAACCACACACACACGAGCTGCGTTCGCTTCCCGCGTTTGCGCGTCTTACTTGTTTACTACTATGACACTAAGTATGGCACGTTAGGAGTCGACTGGTACTGGTGGTTCTCAACTGTTTTATTTGCGGCTGCCACTCTCTCAACCTCAGATCAAATGCTTGGCTGCACTATGTCGTGCCCCTAACAAAATCGGAGTCTGGGGGGAAAAAAGCGTTGCGTTTTTTGGACCCTGGCTTCTTAGTTAGTGGGTACTGCGTTTATCAATGTTACATGTATGTCCTTGTATTTATTGTTACTTATTTTGCCTCTTCTCTTGACCAGTTCACACTTGTAAAAGAGACTTTAGTCTCAATGTGGTTTTTACTGGTTAAATAAAGGTTATATAAAAAATAAAGTCCTCCAGGGCTATCGCTTGACCACCAGCTGGATGCACAGAGCTTTTATTCGGAAGCACTTTCACCATTAATAAATGTAACGTTAACGATCACACCAATTGATAAAACCATTGCCGCTACTGAGCAGTTACAATATTAATGCTTCTGAAGAGAAATATAGTTAACGTTACATTAATTAATATGGTCAGATCGTTAACGGTACATTTCACCCGTAGGATGAGCTGGGCGAGGAGGAGGAAGATGAGGATGAGGAAGGTCTGGAGGATGAAGAGGAGGAAGAGGAAGGAAGTGACTTCCCAGATGAGGAGGAAGAGTATTACGACGGAGAGGAGTACGACTATGAGGATGTAAGTATATATAGTTATATACTATACTATGTCAGTGTTGTTTTTGGCAGCAAAATTTGATTTTAGTTTTAGTCTTTTCGAATAGTTTTCATTTAGTTTGAGTCACATTTTAGTCCCCATTTTAGAGTGTAAAATCAGTCATTACGACGGCATCAAGACCCACCAAAATACTTTTCTGTCGACTAAATCACCTGCAGATTTGTGTATATATATATATATATATGTATATATATATATATATATATATAAATAAATCTTATATATTATTTGTCGACTAAAACTAGACTAAAACATTTCAGGTGACTAAAATGTAACTAAAACTAAATAAACTATTCAAAAGACAAATGACTAAAACTAAATTCAACACTGGTGCAGGAGGAAGAGGAGGAGGGGGAGATCCCGTCGTCGTTGGAGACCAGGAGGAGACGCATGGGGCCGCGGCTGGAGGAGGGGGAGGTGCTGGGCATCGAGGGAGGCGCGGCAGCCTTCGGGTCGGACGGCGGGGAGGCGGGGCATGCCGGCGGCATCGAGGAGATCCCGCCCCCTCCCCCCAGAGCCACGTTCGGAGACGACGACGACGGACTCAGAGTGACGGAGGTTCGTTTGTTTGCTAACCCATTTAGAGAATGATTCTACAAATGGCTTCTAAATTCTGACAGCTGAAAAACCCCATGTTTCTATGTCAGTGGTTCTCAAACGTTTTCATGTCAAGGACCCCCAAAATTATATGAAATTGGCCGCCGACCCCCATCTGTTGTCCCCCCCCAGAAGCAAAGATTTGACTTTAAACCTTTGCTCTGAAAGAATATATATTCAAAGATTTGCACAACATTTTCAAGACTTAAAAAATAGCAGACCTACAAGCTCACTCGGTGCCGCGCTATGAGCTTGTAGATCTGCTATTTTTCAATAGCTAAAGTAACATAATAACATAATGCTTAAAACACCAAAAGGGGTTCCTGCCCAGAGTGGGTTAAAAAAAAGTTGCAGTCAATAAAAATGAGAAGGAGAATGCCTAAAAAACCTCCAGGGGCTTGACAAATGGCATGCGCCAGGAATATCTGTACATTCATAGGATAAAAACTAACGTACATCAATGTTGAATATGCAAATCTATTATATCCATCTATCTGTTTGCTATTACATGCCTTGATGTCATACTCGACCTTAGGTAAATGGTGCCTTTATCCAAGGCGCTATATATAGATAGTGCATTACATTCACCCATTCACGCACACATTCATACACCGATGGCGGCTAAATCCTGACAGTTTTCTGAAAAACCTCATGTTTCTATGTCGGTGGTTCTCAAACATTTTCATGTCAAGGACCCCTAAACTGTAATTGGCGGCCGACCCCCATCTGAAAATATGTAGTTGCAGGGACCCCCCCCCCCCCCCCCAGAAGCAAAGATTTGAGTTAAATATGTTCGCTCTGAAAGAATATATTCTAAGATTTGAGCCCAACATTTTCACGGTGGAGATCCTCATTTAACCCTATAATAACTATTTAAGGTGGAGAGCATTGTTTTAATAACTGTGTGTGATCTTTAACCCATTCTGGAGGGGAACCTCTTTTGGTACCCAAAAAATCACAGAGTGCCAGAGCGTGTTTAACCTGAATATAATAACTGAGTGTGATCTTTAAGGTTGAGAGCATCGGTGTGCTGGAGGAGTGTCGCCGAGGAGGCAGAGAGGAGGAGGAGGAGGAAGAGGAAGAGGAGGAGGACCCCAGCATGCCTCAGATCCTGTGTGTGACCGGAGCGGCTCTGCAGGAGATCCAGGACGCTCCTGGGGAGGAGCAGGCAGCCGTGGAGCCTCCTGCGGAGGAGCAGGAAGGTCTGCAGGAGCCAGGCGCCCCCCTGTCGTCCTCCTCCTGGGAGCAGGGAGGAGGGGCAGGAGGACACAAGGAGACGCCGGGCGCCTCCAAGGAGGAGCCGGCCGCTCACATCCAACAGGTACAACTTAAATTTTGACCTGACTTCGAAATTAAAAAAAAATTAAAATCTGAAAGACCTATGTTTGGGTGCATAGGTGGGTGGCCTGGTTAATAAACCAGACCGAATCAGCCGTTGGCAAAAAAGAAATTGCCTGCCGGCAGATTACGGTCTGGAGAGGCTCAATTGTACGCCCATTTCCTACACCAGAGAAATGGGGCGGCCAATCGGGACACGGTATGCAATATGGGCGGGCTTTGGTACAGTGACTTTCAATGCTTGAGACCTTTGACTGACAGTAGCTCTGACCAATTGCGTCAAAGAGAAAATGTTTCAACCCGCCCCCCCCTGGAAATGAAATCCAAGCTGAGCCTCCCCAGACTAATATCCCGCGGTCCGTGCGATATTAGTCTGGTTTATTAACCAGGCTATTAATGCCCTGCTGTGTGCAACACAATGAATGAACAATCTTTATCTGTACCCCAAAACAGGATCAAGGAGCTGCGGTGGCTGAACTGGAAGAAGTTAGTCCTGCCCCCGAGGAAGGAGGTGCTACACAGGAGGAGGACACGCCCCCGGCCGAGCCCCCCGCTCCCCCCTCCCCCTCCACCCCAACCAGCCAAGAACACCAACACAAGGTTAGTACAAGGGTTAGGTTAAATTTTTTGTTGGTACGGCATACTTTTTTTTTAGTGGTGCAACCACTCCTACAACCAGCAATGTCCGTGTACACTTATGTATGTATGTATGTATGTATGTATCAGTGGTCATGAGCACGAGTATGTCACTTATTAATACCAGTAGGGGGCGCCAAAAGCAGAGAGAGGGGTAGTGCTGTGCCTTCTGCCTGCTAATGAGAGAGAGAGAGGGAGAGAGGGAGAGAGAGAGAGGGGAGTTGCACCACTTGGTTCACACAGGTGTGATTTTTTTCCTTCTCTTCAGATTTCTGGGTTTTATAAATACAATTTATCATTTCAAATTACAATTGAAATACATCAGAATGAAACTGTATACACTATATGCTATGTCTATTGTCTGCTATCTAAATTACATAAGTTTAGCCATTGCATGGTGCAACCTATACATTGTTCTACCTTTCAATACGGATGCTACTTCTGTGTCTGCTGTACAATTAGTATTTATTGTTGTCTCCACCAGGCCGAAGGCATGGGGGGAGAGTATGTTTTGCACTCCGTCCGTCCGTCCGTCCGTGTGTCCGTCCGTGTGTCCGTCCGTGTGTGTGTCCGTGAGCAGCTAATCTCGGCCACCGTTAACCCGGTCGATGCCAAATTTTGCACACACACTCCCTGGATGCCAACGATGAACCTCTGCCCCAAACTTTCCAGAACGGCCTGTTATAGCGCCACCAGGAGGCCGCTTTGTGCAAAACAAGTTTTTGCACAGTACACCTACAGATTTTGTCCAAACATCGCGCAAATTGGTACACAGTCTCTCTAGAGCCATTCAACGAAACCGGTCTTTCAGATTTCTCAGACTCCATCCTGATTGGTTAAGATTGGCTTCCATAGTTCACAGGAGTGCTCAGTTTCAAACAAAATGCTGCAAATCATGAACACATCGCGTGATTTCCGTGAAATTGTGCACGCACATTCCCACTAGGCCGAGGACGAAATGCCACATGAACAATTTCAACTCAGCCTCAAGGTGGCGCTATAACTGGCCGAAAAGTGTTTTTACCTCTAACTGCACGGATCTGTGGATAATTTACTTTTGTTGCCCTTTTATCCAACCACCAGATGAAGGCAAGCTGCAATGTCCTACATTCCTATCCTGGTGGAGACCTGTGCCCAGAAGGGCACTTTTTCTAGTTTTGTTTATTTTAATAAGAATTTGAAGGTTTTCAGAAACTGTTTAGAATGCGTTTCTTTTTTAATCGGCATCAGGTCTAGCATGTCGTGGATTGTTTGTTTTTAACTTGTTCCATGCATTAATAATATGCAATGTCCCGTCGAAATAAACAAGTAAACTAAAGTGGAGAACAGCAGAGTTGTCAAATAAATTGCCCGACATTCATATTAACCTTAAAATATGGAACAAAGTCCGTCCTGTATCAGTTCATTGTGGGACACATCTTTAAGTTTAAAAAATAATAATAACGTAAAGTTACCGTTAGCAGGAGGTGAAAGAGTCGTCAGAGTCGTCAGGAGGGAAACAGCAGGAGGCGCAGAAAGCCTCCGAGGAGGAGAAGGAAACAGCAGAGGTGGAGGAGGAGGCAGGAGGAGGTGAAGACAACAAAGGAACGAAGAGGAAGAGAGATGAGACCACGGAGAAGGAGGAGGGAGGTCAAGGCACCGAGAAGAAGAGGGTACGTACCCCGAAATATATCATAGAACACTATAAACCTGTGTGATTTTCACCCCGACAATTATGTATTTTGGGCATTTTCATAATGTTGTTGATGTCTGAGGTGGGAGGGTCTTTCAGTACATTCATGATGCTCAGTGACATCATAGAAGGTAGGCTTGTTTCCCTGCCCACATCCCTGTTTCTTTACTCTACAGGCAGGTGTTTGGGTGAATTTCACCCATGTTTAGTGATAGTGATAGAGAAAAATCCCATACACCTGCAATGGGCTTTGAATTTGGGAATTTTCACATGTCCCAGGAATGGGTGGACTAAAGGAGAAGTTCAGCTCTTATGTTATTTCACTATTGCATTATTGTTTTTCAAGCACTGTGTAACTTTGTTTTATAAAAGTGCTATATAAATAAAGTTTTCTTATTATTTGACAAAAAGGATGTTTAGAGTTCTAAGGTTAAACCCTAACCCCAAAATATATCTAACCATATTAAATCCTAACACACCTGACATCATTGGTTAATACAAGTAAGACGCGCAAACGCGTGAAGCGAACGCAGCTCGTGTGTGTGTGGTTGTGTGTGTGTGTGTGTGTGTGTGTGTGTGTGTGTGCTACAGCTGCGCCCTGTGTGTGTGTGTGTGTGTGTGTGTGTGTGCTACAGCTGCGCCCTCTGGTGGCGGGCCGGTGGTGTAACAGCGTGACACACACACACACACACACACACACACACACACACAGACATTCAGCCCTTGCTGTCATAGTAAGTGGCTCACTGCGTTCGCAATGAACCGCCTTTGATGACATTTGTTCATTTTCTCCCCCTCCGTGTGTGTGTGTGTGTGTGTGTGTCCGTCCGTCCGTCCGTCCGTGTCCGTTTGTCTGTGTGTGTGTCACTCGGTCAGCTGGATGACGTTGCCATGGCGACCATGTTGGCAGACTTCATCGCCTGTCCGCCCGACGACGAAGACGGAAGCGGAGCTTCTGGATCCAAATGAAGCCCATCCGCCTAGAGCCCATCCCCCTTTAAACCAGTGGCTCTCAAACCTTTTTGTGGCGAGGACCCACATCTGAGCATGTTTAGTACCAAGGACCCCCCAGAAGAGAAGATATGTGTTAAAAAAAATCACACCCGTGTGATTCTCTCTCTCTCTTCTCTCTTTCTCTCTCTCTCTCTCATTAGCAGGCAACAGTGCAGCACTATCACTCTCTCTGTGTTTCTGGCACAACAGCGCCCCTACTGGTACTCATAGTCATATACTGGTGCTCATTAACGTCACACGGACACATAGGTGAACACGGACATTGCTGTTCCTTGGAGTGGTTGCACCACTCAAAAATAACATCTTCCAATAAATACAAAAATAAATAAATGATCAGCTGTATAATCTGGCAGTGCAGCTCAAACTGATGTGAATTGATTTATAGAGATCTATGTTTAAAACACCTGGAACGACATATTTTGAGATGGGGGTCGGTGGCCGAATACATAATACTTTTTGGGACCCAAAACACATTTACCGGTAGTAGAATCTGGTCTCTGGTCTCAATGTGACGCTACATGACGTGTACTGTTTGGCTGTAGATCATTCACGTTTAGTGGAAGGACTGTTTCTATTGGATATTTCTTAGTTTTTGTTTTGTTTTTCTATTAATTTGCTCTCATGATATCCATGTTTTTGTGCCACATGTTTTTGTTACAAAATAAATACACATGACTTATTGACGTTGTGATCTAACCTGCATTGTGAGATCATTTGGGCTGTGTGTTTTCGATAAACATCTACCTAGAAAGAAACTAGGTAGATGTACTTAAATGGATATTTCACTTTCAAAAGAACTTTTGGTCGTATCGTCTACTCAGGCTCATGTGAACACCACAGACGGAGAGGGAGAAGAATATTTCTGTGAAGGATCTCTCATATCGACCTTGTTGCAGCCATGTTGATTTTGACAGCACATTTTTATTTTAGTTTAGTCATAGTCTTTTGAATAAAATTAATTTAGTTTTAATCACATTTTAGTCATCTGAAATGTGTTGGTGTTAGTCTACTTTTTGTCGACTAAATATAAGATTTTAGCAGACTAAATCGACAGTTAATTTAGTCAACTAAAATGTATTTTGGTGGGCCTTGATGTCGTAATGGCTGATTTTACACTTGCTGAAAATAGCTGATCTATTGTGAGCTTGTAGATCAGCAATTTTTAGCATGCAACCAAATGTAAAATCACTTGTCTTACTTATACTGGATCTTTTGTCCACTAGTACCTTCCTAACATTTAGTCTAGTTATTTGTTGATGAAATTGTCAATATATTTAGTCTTAGTTTTAGACAACATAGCTTAGTTTTTATTTATTTTCCATGTAGGCCTAGTCTTTGTCTGTGAAAAAAAGTAGTCGACAACTACATTTTTCGTAGTAGTCGACGAAATCAACACTCCAGCAGACATATTCTTCTGAGGAGGACTCCTTCAGAAGAATATGTCTGCTGGATCTCTCATATCAACAAAGTGGTGCAGTGAGGCCTCATTCAATGTCATCTCGTTATGTTACACCTCATTAGCAAATCATGAAATCAAACATTTGGGTATGTAGATGATTTGCTGAAACTCCTGAAAGTTTCATGATTTAACCATGAAATGCGATTGGTTTGGTTATCTGCCCCACTTTAGCGCTTTTCATGGTTTCGTCCTCAAAGTAGCAGTTTTTGTATTGACTTCGTTTGAAATGTACCCATTCTACATCTACAAGTGTTAAATAAAATGTTCAATTAAACCAGTGTGATCTACCCTGGAATCTGGATCTACCTCATACTCTATGATCTAATTCTACCTGGACTAGAGCCCTCCCACTGTATCCGGTCATTTACATGAGGCACCGTTTCCGTAACCGGTCCAGACCCCAGACCGGATGTCAGCAATGTGCGACTTGCTGCCAGCCTATTGGCTCGTAGGCCGCTATAGTTACCGGGGAGCCAATCACAAGCGCAAGCAGAGCGTCCCCCGCTCGGGACATGGGTTCGAGCTACGTGATTGGACGGCCGTTCCTCCCGGGCGATGGGATCGGCCTTTGGCGCTGGTGGTGCGCGCGAGCTTTTCAATATGTCAATGTGTGTTTGTTTCTGTAAGCCAGCGTTAGCATGTAGCTAACACCAAGTTTAACAACAACAGCGTTTATTATTTACATTTAACGACATGTAAACAATTTAAGGCAGTTAACAGATGTATTATTTACATTTAACGGCTGTCCGACACGTTTCTTGGTTTATAAACATCTCAACGGATTTTGAAACAACTTTCTCCTCTTCAAAGGGAGGTGAGTTTGAAGTGTATGTGTTGGTCGGGTAGGAACATTATTATTATTCAGTACATTATCTGTTATTTCCACTGCTGACGTCACGTATCTCTTGTGTGGGACGAGTGGGACGGGACGTGGTTATCGATTTATTACTTAGGTTTAGATCTATAATAGATCAATAATAGTTAATAATAGTAAGTTGCGACAAAACTGGCCAAAGTAAGTAACCCCCCTGCACAAGAAAGGGTGCAAATTAGACCCCGGTACCGTGCTATTTCTATTCTTAGCTCCATCTCGAAAGTGAAAAATAGTCTACAGGTTGAAAAGTATCTTGCCACAAAAATAAATAAATATATGAATTCCATTCCGGCTTCAGAACATCCCACTCCACTGACACATGCCTCCTCTCTATTGAGTGACCACAAACAAGAGGTGGATGCTGGCAAATACAGTGGCATGGTCATGCTGGACCTCAAAAAGGCTTTTGACACCGTGATCCACTCCATACTGGTTAACAAGCTAAAAGCAAATTGGTTTTGATCAGTGAACTTGATGCAATCCTTTTTGATTGATTGATTGGAATATGTATTAACAGTTTGCAGAATTACAGTACATTTCAAGCACAAACTCAATACAAAGACTGTCAACTGTGAGTGGACGACCCAATTAAGCATTACACTTGGGTCCACCTTGTTCAATTCATCAAAACATTTAGAGACGTACAAATAGACACTTCTATATAGTTAAAGAACAGAACAGGAATTCATCATAAAGGAAGCAAAAAGGGAAAAGAAACATATGTCAGTGAGGGGAAAAGGTGGGGTGGGATTCAGATTTTACGGGGGCCAGTTTCGAATTGCAGCCGTCCGTAGGTGCCCTTTGAGAGCGGTTTTGAAGGAGTCAAGGGATTCACATGTCTTAATGACTGTTGGTAGGGCGTTCCACATTTTGGTGGCATAGGAGCGAAAATAATTTAGTCCCTTTGTGCCGAATCTGGGTTGTACATGGTTTGTTGCACTCCCTATGGTGTTGTGGGTGTGGACTTCGTTTACATTGAGGAAGTATTTAGACAGGTACATGGGTATCAAATCTTGTGGACCAGACCCATTGCAAATAAGGGACTAAATTAATTTCGCTCCTATGCCACCGAAATGTGGAATGCCCTACCAACAGTCATTAAGACATGCAAATCCCTTGACTCCTTCAAAACCACTCTCAAAGGGCACCTACACAATTCGAAACTGCCCCCCGTAAAATCTGAATCCCCCACCCACCCCTTTTCCCCTCACTGTTTGTTTTTTCCCAGTTTACGTCCTTTTATGATGATTTTCCTGTTTTGGATTATATATAAGTGTATATTTGTACGTCTCTAAATGTCCTGATGAATTGAAAAGGGTGGGCCCTATTGTAAACAAGTTTAATGCTTTATATATGGTGTCGTCCACAGTTAACAGTTTTTGTATTGAGTTGTGCTTGAAATGTACTGTAATTCTCCAATACTATTAATAAGTACTTCAATCAATCAATCAATCAATATAGGACTTTTCTGTTTGGGTGTATGGGCTGTCAATGGAGGGTATTGCAACTCTAGATTCATCCCATTATTCAAAAAAATAAAATAAAAAAGAAGAAAGTTGGTCTTGCAGATTCCGGTTAGAAAAGGATGACCAGATCCAAACTGTTCATTTGAGGGACTGAAGTATAGCTTGTTTTAATTGTGTGGGACAAGTGGGACAGGATGGGGTCTGAAACGTATTATTTAACTTGATGTCATATTCGACCATAGGCCTAATATTGCCTATAATTTGGTTGTTTAACCCTGGCGTCTCAGATTTTCTTGAAATGATACTACTTGACAGTAGCTCATAACATATATGGCTTTTTATGAAACAAACACTTTGCAGATAGAGGATAATTCATGCTTTCCGTAAAGCTGCAATGTTGGTGGTGAGTTTAAGGTGAGGACAGGCGTCCGCCGTCCGCCTGTCCAAATCCATTTTCTGTCTGGCCAAAATCCATACACTGAGGACAAAAACAAGACCTGAAAACTATTAGTGGACAGCGGATTGGCTGTTGCGCGTATAGAGCGACCCTCAATTCGAATGCAAATGCATGCCTTTCAGCCTTTGCATCCTACTGTCTGGCAGGTATATCTCTTTGAAAACCTTTAGTGCTACTGATTGTGCACGGAGGGGCGACAATTAACACATCTTGCCTGCCCAAAATGTAATTCCTGGAAACGCCACTGGTTTAACGTTGTTTAATACAATCAGATTATAGTTTGGATGTGTGGGCTGTCAATGGCTGGTGTTGTTTGCAACCCATAACATAACCCATTATTATTTATATTAATATGAATATTTTAATGTTTCAGTGAATCATGTCGATGGATTTTGATGCTGCCGCACTTCAGACACAACATGAAGAGGAAGATGACGATGAAGCAGACTACGAGAGACAACAAGAGGTTAGACACACACACACACACACACGAACGCACATGCACACAGCACTAATTCAGGGGGCCCGGGATTCCTCCCGCGCGAAACCGGCCTAGGATCGCTGAATATTTGATATCAATAATACAGCTTATATGACGGAACGTGGATGGATGGATTCTATATGGCGGAACGTTCCTTCATGAGCAGTTTTTGTGTCAACAATAAAGACATGAGGTTGCTCTCTTCATTATTGTTCTTCCATTCGGAGGACTCCCTTCATTGCTGGATGCATCGGTGCTAGAGCCTGGGCCAGTTTGTCAAACATTTTACAGGCTTTGGGTCGGGTCGGGGTGTACATTTATAGGCTACATTTAGCCTAGGAGCCAGGAGCAACAACTGAAGCAGTGTTGCCAAATTGTGTGAGAGAAATAAGCAAAATAAACCGGCTATTAAAAAAAATTGACTTGGGGGGGGGGGGGGGGGGGGGTTTATAGATGTAGGGTCTTGGACAAATTCATGTGGGGGTCCTTCTTGACATGGAAATGTGTAAGAATCACTGGTTTAAACAACATTAGGATTAAGCAAGCCCATATAGCTAGGGAGATTAGCAAAAAAAATTGGACACGGCTGACAAAAGCGCCAAATGTTTTCCACATGCACTCCATCACCATACGTTTCATTTTGGAAGGGGGGCCAAGTCCAATTATTTAGCTTAATGCCAGTTATCGCCAGTAATATGTGACCATACCATTCTGACAACCTACTGTAAAGCAAGATTTCATTATGCTTTAAGTAGCATGTGACTAGGGGGTTTCCGTGATTCTGAATGCATTGCTGGCATAATTTGCACGAAAAACAATCCTTGGGCTAAAAACAGCCATAGCCCGGCCCCTCATCACAAATGTGACATTTGGGTTCTGGGTGCCTGACGGCTGACGCAGTGCCCTGCCAGCCCCATCCTTCTCTCTCTGACTTTGTCTGTGACCCGTGGTAGGTCCCCATAGAGGTCAACATAGAGCAACATTAGTAACTTTGTTCTGGGGGATCTTGAGGCACAGTTTTCTCAGCAACCTGTCTCACTGTCATTGGTTCAAGGTTCAGGTTGGGAAAGCTGTCCTGTAACGGGTGTGTCACGCTGAAACTGGCCCTGCTCTGTGTGAGTCACGCTGAAACTGGTCCTGCTCTGTTTTCAGTTTTTTTCACACAATCTGTCATTGTGGATATGATTCTGCTACAGTTCAGTCAGTGGATAGGAGCTGCCTGGCAAAGACATGCCAGCCTGGAAACAAGCATGTGTTATAGCTACGTAGTATTAGCATACATAAAGGCAGCCAAGTGGAAACATGTTTGGTCAGTTTTTCTGCTCCAGTTAACAGCCTTATTTCACCTTCTGTGTTCTGTCTGAACAATGGAATGCAATGGTAGGAGTGAAACAGAAAATAGCAGCAGTTTTACATAGTTCTCACACAACAAGGTTGTAGTTTGGCTGTGTGTGTGGACTGTGTACATCATGGAGACATTAAAGGATGTCAGGAATATTCAGCGCTCCTTGTGTGAAGTAAGTCAGCTTGTTGTTCAATATGTTATGATGCAGAGTAGGTTGGGATGTTAATCGATTAAAGATTAAACTTAATAAATCGTCTGTCTCGCTGCTACGCTGCCTGCCTGCTAACACACTGACTTCACACTGTCACTGACCACACTCAAGGTTCAAGGTTCTTTTTTATTTGTCTCCCGAGGAAGAAATATGTCTTAGACAAAGGGCATGCAAGCGTAGCCCTTATGTCCATGTCGCCGCAGTACAAAAAATGGGTTGCAAAATCGTGGGATAAAATGTTTTTGAAAGAATATATATATATACTAAACCATTACGTTGCAACTAGAGGTGGGACTCGATTAAAAAAATTAATCTAATTAATCGGAGGCTTTGCGATTAATTAATCTAGATTAATCGCATTTTAATCGCATATCATTATTTGACCCGAGAACAGTGAGAAAGCAATTTTTTCAAATGGATTTTGGTATACTAGTGAATCAATGAATAGTGAATACATAAGTTTAAGCAATAAAACATTGTTTTTGTAGTAATAGGGGTAATAATTCTTTATTGAATAATTGCACACAACTGTGCTGTAATCCACGCTACCATCGGATAGCCTTTTAAATCCTATTTCCAATCCACGGGGACAAGCAAAGTGATCTCAGCGGCTTCCCCCAGTCTGGTGAACTGTCTGCGGTTTCTGGTGGTGTTATTGTCTGAAGAGGACACGGAAACTTGGTGCGCAGGTCCGTCTGAAAACTGTCCAGTGACAACGTTCCGCAGTGAAAAAAATAGTGCGATTAAATGCGTTTTTTTCTGTAGTTAATTAATCGCAATTAGTCCTGGCCCTAACACAATATGGGAAGAAGGAAATTGCGGGAGTTGACAGACTCCACTTGGGTTATTAATTATTATTATGTGTTGTTGCGCGCGCACGCTCACACACACACACACACACACGCACACGCACACACACACACACACACACACACACACACACACACAGAGTCACTGGTTACTTTGAATCCGTGGTGGGACTGGGAAATAAATAATGCACGGAAGAACTTGGCTTCGATGAGAGGTGTGTGTGTGTGTGTGTGTGTGGCTGGCTGGCTGGCTGGCCGGCCATCGTAGACACACGCACACCCTGGGTAAATAGAATGTGTACTGCGCGCGCGCACACACACACTCACTCACTCACTCACCAGGAGGACGACTTTTGTAAATTACATCTTTTGATATTACTTCTCCATATTTTGTCCAAAAATCCTGCAAATCGTTGCACAGTATCTCTATAGTCATGTGCTCAACACAGATCTGTCCGATATTTCATATTCCATCCCAATTGGCTAACATTGGCTTTCAAAGTTTACAGGATTGGCCCGTTTTGAACAAAAAGCCTCAAATCATGAACGCAGCATGCAATTTACGTGAAATCTTTCACAGGCGTTCCTACTAGGCTGAGGAATATATCCCACCCTTTTCACATTGGCCTGTTATAGCGCCACCAACAGGTCAATTTTTGCAAAACACATTTTTGGAACAAAATGCCTCAAATCATCCAAGGCATAAGAATAAATGACACCCCTTTTCACCTGACCTGCCCTGGTGGAGACCTGTGCCCCGAGGGGCACCAAAGGATATTTACCCACTATTAAGCAGGAGGCACCACCTCTGCTATACTAGCTCTGGTTGTGTACCTAGTTATTTTCTTTTCATGGACCATGGTTAATCTGGCCTGGATTCTACTGGGAACTCTCTGAACTGGTTCCTATATATGTTTATTGAACAGTTCTATTCTGAACTTGTTCCTACCTATATGTTTACTGAACAGTTCTATTCTGAACTTGTTCCTACCTATATGTTTACTGAACAGTTCTATTCTGAACTGGTTCCTACCTATATGTTTACTGAACAGTTCTATTCTGAACTGGTTCCTACCTATATGTTTACTGAACAGTTCTATTCCTACCTACTGTATATGGGTTAGGGACAGGGTTATATGTTATATGCAGTTACGTCACCAAGTATGGTGGTCCCTCATTGGCTGAGAGAGGACACCAACACATACATACATTCATACATACATGCATACATACATACATACATACATACATATCCAGTCGATCGCAGTACTTGCACGCTCTGCTTGCGCAAGTAATATTACACTGTATGTACAGCATTGGGGGTGAAAAAAGAACCTGTTTAAGGGAAAAGCGATGCTAGAAGGATTCTCCTTTGGTTATTATTGTATAATACGTTTGGTTGCTGTTGGTGACTCATGGCCATGTGTTTATTATGTGTGACAGTTACACAAGCTGCTCACGGACCTTCCTGATGACATGCTGGAGGACAGCCGGGAATGTTCCTCCCCCGAACCCGAAGATTACTCCTCCCACCAAAGGTAATTAGATTACTCCTCCCACAGCAGGTAATCAGATTACTCCTCCCACAGCAGGTAATCAGATTACTCCTCCCACATCAGGTAATTAGATTACTCCTCCCACAGCAGGTAATCAGATTACCCCTCCCACCACAGGTAATCAGATTACCTCCTTAGATGTTAGCTATTGGATTACTCCTTTTCTTTGTATATTTCAGTTATTTGTCATACTGTATCTGCCCTGTGCATTTTTCGATTGTCAGGCAAACATAAATGTATTCTTCGTTCATATGTTTCAATGTTTAATCCAAAAATAGTTAATAAAAGTGTAATCGTGGTGGTCCCCTTCGGGATCCGATGGTAATTCCGACGGATCATTAGTGTGGGAACAACAGTCGGACTAATGACTGTAAATGTAAAGCTAATGTTCAATGACAATTTGAGACGTGACAGGTAGCACGGACATCTTCGCTCCGCAAACCTCTGCACAGTGCAATATTAATTGATATTAAAATGATTCGCATACAGCAATATTTTCTCATTTCCAGCTGTAGGAAGTTTCAAATAATATATATGACCGTGAATTAATCCGTCTCTGTGACTTTTCTGTGAAGCGCATGCTGGTTTCATAGGCTAATATGGCCAAAACATTCTTTCATCTCAGGCATAATGCCATTTAACAAGTATATAGTTTTATGAAAACGTTTCACCTGGGAGCATTTTGACTAAATCAGTGTATTTGTATTTAATTTACAGAAGAAATATGAAGCCAAACAAATGATGTACCGGTACTTTCATCTGAGTGGTGCTGGGGCTGTATTTATTTACTTTGGGACTGTTCAAATTGTATTTTGGGACGGTTCCGGGACGTTGGTGAGAAAGCTTTGCCTGGAGCCCTGCACAGACCTCAGTGTGTGTTGTTCTAATAGTGTTTCTCTGATCTCACAGACCTCAGCCTGCATGGACTCAACAGATGCAGTGGTCTGCTCATCATGAAGAGGTAATATAAAACTGTCTCTCTGAGATATTGTCAGGGAGGAGGTGGCTCTGTATCGTTTAAGACAGTCAGTCACTCATATTTGTCTGTTTCCTAGTGAAAATGTAACTTATTCAGCAGCAGTAACATTAGCGTTTTCTCTCAGTCAGTTGATTCTTCATATCCATACAGTAGCGTAACTAGCCGACGCAGGCTGATCAGCAAGTGCCCCCGACAGCACCGACAGCACCCACCCCTGGCTTATAAACAGCGCAGCGGGGCACTGTACAGCAGTTCTGACGGTAGCTATCGCGATTGTAATCAGAGCAACAGCTGCAGCCTGTAAAAAGAAGCCCAAACTGCGTGTTGGTTTATAAACAGGGGCACTGACACTGTACAGTTGTAGTTGTGATTTGTGCACGTACCTGGCTGTCGGGACTCGAGACTTGGAAAGCCCACTGCACAATCTCTGACTTCCATTACGTTATTAGCCTACAGCCTGGGACCAAGGCTACACTAGAGGAGAGCTGTTGGGAGGGAGGCGGCACAGGTGGGCGGCCGTGTGCCCCCCTTGCCTCTGGGCCCCCACGCAGTCGCGTTGTCTGCATCGCACAAGTAACGCCCCTGTATCCATATGAGTCAATGTTGAGATTGTTTGTTTATTTTTGCAACACAGTTCTTTTTTGATGCAATATAAGAAAAGTATGGGAATTCTTAGGTAATTCGTAATGTACGTACGATGAGTAAATTATGTCAGACTACGGTGCTCTAACTGTACATACAATTTACGCTCTTACAATAATAAGAAGAAAAGAAAACAGCAGAACATATTTGTATAGTGCATGGTGGTGGAGATTGAATACAACTCTCAGTAGTACTCTGTTTATCTTTAGCCTATAATAGACATATTTATGTTATCAACTATTTTGAAATATTGTTCAGGGTCTCCCATCTCTCCAGCTTTAACGAACCGTAAATATATCATCACGTCGGGATGCCGATTTCAGCCAATCAAGAAAGATAACTCGTGCATGGATTTCAAAGAGATTAAACGACTGTTAAATGGGTCCTGGATTGGATGAAATTGGTGTCCTACCTGAAAATGTATTTATTTTGTTTACTGGAGAGACGGGGAGACTCCTGTTAACAATATACTGTATCCACATTTTCACCGATTTTGCCCCCCCCCCCCAAAGAAGAATACCTAAATTTGCCATGTATTGCTGTACTAAAAAATATACCCACGTTTAGTGATGGCGTGACAAAATGTAGTGTTCTAGGGTTAATTTTGAATCCATCTCTGCGTGTGTCTTTTTTTGTAGTTTTCGGTTCAGACCACCAGCAGTGTCCCAGGGGGTCCCCATGGGGCCCAGCCCTGGGTGCATCAGTCTGGAGATGACCAGTACAACCAGGGAGGGTATTCTTACATCAGCGTGGGCACAGAGGATGCCAACGACCCGAGCACAGAGCTGGGATACCCACCTGGCACCGAGGCAGACGTACAACACAGAAACCATGGCAATGTGAGTATTGAGGGTATGTGCATGCATAAAGTGACCGGAAGTCGCAATCCGCCATGTTCGTGCCACCCGAGGGCTCCTTCGCTGCTGCTAGAAGTGCTAATAGAGGGTATGCGCATGCTTAAAGTGAATGGCACATCGAGTGGCAAATCGAGTGGCAAAGCAACAGGCGGATGACACCACAGTGGTGGGACTCATTACAGAAGGGGATGAGACTGCGTACAGGGAAGAGGTGAAAGTGCTGTCAGAATGGTGTGAGAAAAACAACCTCATTCTCAACACCTCCAAGACCAAGGAGCTGATAGTGGACTTCAGGAGGAAGAATATTCAGCCTATCCAGCCTATCCACATCAATGGAGAGGAGGTGGAAAGGGTCTCAGACTTCAAGTTCCTGGGCATGGACATCTCGGACAACAGGACCTGGAAAATGAACACCAATGCGCTACAGAAGAAAGGTCAACAGCGACTGTACTTTCTCAGAGTGCTGAGGAAAATGGACCTAATGGAGAGTGTGCTCCTGTCCTTCTACCGATGTGCCATTGAGTCGGTACTGATCTACGGCATCTCCCTGTGGTTTTGCAGCTGCATGGCGGCAGAAAGAAAGTCCCTTCAGGGGGTCATAAACACTGCCCAGAGGATCATGGCATGTCCCCTTCCATCTCTGGAGGACCTCTACAAAAGACATTGTAGCAGGAGAGCCAACAGCATCCTCAAGGACCCACCCAGGCCATCACCTGCTGCAGCTCATGCCCTCAGGGAGGCGCTATAGGGTCATCAAGACAAGGACTAACAGACTGAAGGACAGTTTCTACCCCAGAGCAGTCATAGCTCTAAACACTGACACTTGAACTCTGACACTCAAAACTTTATGAACTAAAAGGACTTACTGTGCAATATGCGTTAAATGTTAGGGTATTATGTATTTTGGTTAACAAGCTAAAAGCAAATTGGTTTTGATCAGTGAGCTTGATGCAATCCTTTTTGATTGATTGATTGGAATATGTATTAACAGTTTGCAGAATTACAGTACATTTCAAGCACAAACTCAATACAAATGTTCTGTCTACTTGTGTTTTCCTCAGAATGCAGAGGGTCCTGAGGCAGACCAGAAGACCTCAGACCTCTACCACATCAACTACAAGCCTCAGAACACCCTTCCTCATCCTCCTCTTCCTCCAGAGGGCTCAGAGATGGACCACCTGCAGAGACAGTTTCTACATTCAACACAGAGTCAGTGTTTATCACAACCCATTCAACAAATGTTGAATGTACCCATTCAACAAAGATTTGAGTTAAAACAGTTTGTTTAAAAAAATATCACACCTGTGTAAAGTGAGCGGTGGAACTAGGGTTAAATAAAGACCTCAGGTTTTAGAATGAAATAAAGACCTCAGGGTTTTAGGGTCTCATGAAGACCTCAGGTTTTAGAATGAAATAAAGACCTCAGGTTTTAGAATGAAATAAAGACCTCAGGTTTTAGAATGAAATAAAGACCTCAGGTTTTAGAATGAAATAAAGACCTCAGGTTTTCGAATGAAATAAAGACCTCAGGTTTTAGAATGAAATAAAGACCTCAGGTTTTCGAATGAAATAAAGACCTCAGGTTTTAGAATGAAATAAAGACCTCAGGTTTTAGAATGAAATAAAGACCTCAGGTTTTAGAATGAAATAAAGACCTCAGGTTTTAGAAAGAAATAAAGACCTCAGGGTTTAGTGTCTTATAAAGACCTCAGGGTTTAGAATGAAATAAAGACCTCAGGTTTTAGAATGAAATAAAGACCTCAGGGTTTAGTGTCTTATAAAGACCTCAGGGTTTAGAATGAAATAAAGACCTCAGGTTTTAGAATGAAATAAAGACCTCAGGGTTTAGTGTCTTATAAAGACCTCAGGCTTTAGAATGAAATAAAGACCTCAGGTTTTAGGGTCTTATAAAGACCTCAGGCTTTAGAATGAAATAAAGACCACAGGTTTTAGGGTCTTATACAGACCTCAGGGTTTTAGGGTCTCATAAAGACCTCAGCAGGTTTTAGGGTGTCTTGTCGCATTTCCATACATGCAAATGAAGTCTGACTGGTTACACACAATCAATATTTATATAGCTCATTGTGTATATTGCGTATAGATTTTTTTTGGGCTTGACCCGGTCTTATAGCTGCTTTATTGTTGTGTTTTTTTTCTCCAGACGGTGCCGACAGCCAGCAGGTGCTCCAGCTCCAGGTCTTACACAAAGCCCAGCAGAGACAGACGGAAGACCTGGAGAAGAGGCTGGAGGATTCACAGAGGAACGCGAGGAGTCTCCAACACCAGCTAGCCATCGTCAGAGGTTAGTTCAGTAGAGCTGTAATGGTCCAATTGTTACCACTTGGAGCTGTAATGGTCCAATTTTTACCACTTGGAGCTGTAATGGGAGCCGTGGGTTGCTTATTACAGCCGTAGGTTGCTTATTACAGCTGTAGGTTGTTTATTACAGCTGTAGGTTGCTTATTACAGCCGTAGGTTGCTTATTACAGCCGTAGGTTGCTTATTACAGCTGTAGGTTGCTTATTACAGCCGTAGGTTGCTTATTACAGCCGTAGGTTGCTTATTACAGCCGTAGGTTGCTTATTACAGCCGTAGGTTGCTTATTACAGCCGTAGGTTGCTTATTACAGCCGTAGGTTGCTTATTACAGCCGTAGGTTGCTTATTACAGCCGTAGGTTGCTTATTACAGCTGTAGGTTGCTTATTACAGCCGTAGGTTGCTTATTACAGCCGTAGGTTGCTTATTACAGCTGTAGGTTGCTTATTACAGCCGTAGGTTGCTTATTACAGCTGTAGGTTGTTTATTGCAGCCATAGGTTGCTTATTACAGCTGTAGGTTGTTTATTGCAGCCGTAGGTTGCTTATTACAGCTGTAGGTTGCTTATTAC
This sequence comes from Protomyctophum parallelum, assembly GCF_964188405.1. Lineage (NCBI taxonomy): Eukaryota > Metazoa > Chordata > Actinopteri > Myctophiformes > Myctophidae > Protomyctophum > Protomyctophum parallelum. The sequence continues at coordinate 15,669,616 of NC_139704.1, read as the reverse complement.
AGCTGTAGGTTGCTTATTACAGCCATAGGTTGCTTATTACAGCCGTAGGTTGCTTATTACAGCTGTAGGTTGCTTATTACAGCCATAGGTTGCTTATTACAGCTGTAGGTTGTTTATTGCAGCCGTAGGTTGCTTATTACAGCCGTAGGTTGCTTATTACAGCCCTGGGTTGCTTATTGCCGTCGTGAGTTGCTTATTGCAGCCGTAGGTTGCTTATTACAGCCGTGGGTTTCTGAATGATGCCCAAAGCCATGCAAATGGTGTTTTCTCTACATGAGTTTTAACTTTGACTTCAGTTCGATAAGCTGTAGTTGCAAGATTCATTCATTTTGCTATGATTCCCTTCTTTCATGTGACATACATTTCTCACATGGCATAAGTGTTGTATAAAATATAAAATCGGATCGGGAAATATCGGTATCGGCATGTCTCAAATTCAAATGATCGGAATCGGATCGGGAGCAAAACAACGTGATTGGGACATCCCTAGGTCCAATATTAACCACTGACTGAATAGTCAAAGGTTTTCTGTGTAAAGCAAACGGTTTTAATTCTGTCAGAGACAGAGAGTAGGATCCAACATTAATTTAATCCAACTTCAGCATAATCTGTGTGACACATTCTCAAAGAATACATTGTCGATCTATTCTGTTCTGTTGTGTTTTCTACAAATACACTTGACCTCAGATGAGAAGGAGGGTCTGGCGGTGAGCCTGAAGGAATCCATCAGAATAATGTTGTGTTGTGTTCTTGTTCTTGTTCTCAGATGAGAAAGAGGGTGTGGCAGTGAGCCTGAAGGAATCCAGCAGAATGGTTGAAGAGTCCAAAGACAGAGAAGTTCAACTGAAGAACACCGTCCACAGTCTGGAGCAGAAGGTCCAGAGTCTGACTGACAGAGAGACTCAGGTTAGTTAAGGCCTATTCGTACTCCAGGGCGTGGTTATAAGCACAACCTGGCTGGGATTTTGAATGTCGCTGTAATGTGTACTGTTTCCTGATGATGTGTTGTTTCTCTATAGTGAGATGTACAGAGAGCCCTTGGGGTGACCATGCACCATGAGCAAACCCAAATTGAATCAAAGTAAAATGTTCCGTGTGTGTGCATGCGTGCGTGCGTAGAACCTCCGTCAGCTCCAGGCAGCCGAGGCCTCCATGGACAGCATGAAGCTACAGATCTCAGATCTGTGTCGTTCGGAAACGTTGTCTCGAACCCGCCAGCAACACGAGCACCACCTGGAGGCCATGAAGGAGCAGCATGAGGCCAAGGTGTTGGCATTGAGCCAGAGCCTCGATGCCACCTCTGATGCTCTGAAGGAACAGGTAATTATCATGATGCCAAGGTGTTGATGCCACCTGTCTGTAGAAACAGGTAATTATCATGATGGCAAGGTGTTGATGCCACCTGTCTGTAGGAACAGGTAATTATCATGATGCCAAGGTGTTGATGCCACCTGTCTGTAGGAACAGGTAATTATCATGATGCCAAGGTGTTGATGCCACCTGTCTGTAGAAACAGGTAATTATCATGATGGCAAGGTGTTGATGCCACCTGTCTGTAGGAACAGGTAATTATCATGATGCCAAGGTGTTGATGCCACCTGTCTGTAGAAACAGGTAATTATCATGATGCCAAGGTGTTAATGCCACCTGTCTGTAGAAACAGGTAATTATCAAGATGCCAAGGTGTTAATGCCACCTGTCTGTAGAAACAGGTAATTATCAAGATGCCAAGGTGTTGATGCCACCTGTCTGTAGAAACGGGTAATTATCATGATGCCAAGGTGTTAATGCCACCTGTCTGTAGAAACAGGTAATTATCAAGATGCCAAGGTGTTGATGCCACCTGTCTGTAGAAACGGGTAATTATCATGAATTCATGATGCCAAGGTGTTGGCACTCAGCCAGAGGCTCGATGCCACCTTTCAGGCTCTGAAGGAGAGCAGGCAATTAATCACAATACAGTATATGCCAATGTCGAGATATCTCGTCTATAGCGCTTAAACCCACCTGTGCCAAGACGAGAAATCTCGTCTTTTGTTGAAAAGGTATCAAAAAGTACTCTTTTCAAAAAGTAAAGGTATCAGAACCGAGATACAGTTGATAAACGTAATGCCAGTACATTTTTTGTCAAACAACTGCTTAAATAAGGCTTTAAATAAAAATGTAGTCCAGTGAAGTCAACCCCCCGTTCGCATGCGCAGTACTTCTTCTGTAAGATTGCATTGGGAAAACATGGTACTGGCTGACAAACAACCACTTTGTAAGCGGTTGTTTTACCCCAGACTTAACATTTTACGTGCCGGCCTTAAGTTTATATCAACTGTATCTCGGTTCTGATAGCTTTACTTTTTTGAAAAAGAGTACTGTTAGATACTGTTTCACCACTGTTTGTGGACGGGTTCGACCCAGCTAGAGCTCATTTGGATCTGTGCAGGGATATCCTGACACGGAATCTCATCTCGGAGCTAAAGCGTAGCTATAGAGGTTCCAAACGGAGCTATTCAAATGTATGAACACCAATGATGTACAGTGTGGGTAATGCGATTTAATAGATATTATCGATGTATGTATTTTGAGGCGTAATCAGTCTGGTCTCAGAGGCACTTGCCCGTGCTGACATATGATGTTTGCACCCGACAGAGACCCTAACCCTACTCTGTTTTAGGCATTTAATTTGAGTCAGAAAGAAACATGATCGTCCTATATATTCAAATTGTCTTAACCTGTATTTCAGACGGAGGTCACCCAGAGGTCACGGCAACAGGTCGTTCAGTTGGAGCGTCAGAGAGAAGAGGAGCAGCTGGAAAGGTCAAAGGTCATCAACACCCTCAACCAACGGCTGGAGGAGAGCCAGAAGCAGTGTGCCACACTGCTGACGTCAGGTGACTTTAACCAATGACATTACAGAGAGCCAGATGCAGTGTGCCACACTGCTGACGTCAGGTGACTTTAATTAACCAATGGCATTACAGAGAGCCAGAGGCAGTGTGCCACCCTGCTGACGTCAGGTGACTTTAATTAACCAATGACATTACAGAGAGCCAAGATTCCATGTGCGTCCAAGGCACGTAATGGTGCGTCACGGAAGGGGACGTTCTGTAGGCCACTCGGAGGCAATGTGAACATTTGTTTTCTTGTGCCAATAAAGCACATTTGGTTTGAATTGATTGAAGTTCTGTAAAAAAACATGCTGTGATTGGTCAGTAGTCACTTGAGTGGCAGCGACGCAGCGTGCCTTTAGTACTTCCGCTTGACTTTCTCCTAACGCTGGAGACACATTGCTCCAATGAACTGCAGCGGCCAATGAGGCATCTATTTTCTTTTTAGCTGCTGTGTAAGCATAGCTGGTTTATGTTCTCTCTGCTTGGCTTTCATGCCCACTCGACCTATCTTTCTCATTGGCTGCTGTATTGACTACCTATCGTCGTGATTGGCTGCCTTGTCTCTAGGCAACCAGACACTTTTTGCCTCTAGCCTCTAGCCGACCTCGCCAATGGGATAGCATTGCAGCCAGCAACAACCCACTTGTGTGTGCGTGCTTGCGTGCGTGCGTGCGTGCGTGTGTACGTTACCAGCTGGTAAAATATGACATTTTGGGCTTCTTTTATATCTGATTTCTCTCTGAACTACTTTTGTTAAGTTTGAGGTTCTCAACTATGAACTAGTTGTGGTTTGTTTGATGTTCTGTTCAGGTTCAGTTCAGAAGATGAACCATATGTATTGATGTTGTGTTTGATGTTCTGTTCAGTTCAGAAGATGAACCAGATGTATTGATGTTGTTCTGTTAATTCAACATCACTGATGTTGTGTTTGATCTGTTTAGGTTCTGTCCAGGAGATGAATCAAATGCAGGCCAAACTACAACAAGCACAGAAAGCCAAGACCCTGAGCGAGAACATGTCCCACTCATTACAGGTGCACTTTTAATTATTGCCATAGAGTAATGCTTCTGTCATACAGTCTGGAGCAACGGAATCATGAGTAAGCAATAATGCGGAAGTGGAGACTCCTCCCCACTCCCCCACACCAATATTACACGTGTTTCTGCATGTGGTTATAAAGTATTTAATGGTTCTCCAGGAGGATGTGACTGAGTACCACTCAGTGTTGTTTTTGTCGACTAAAACTAAGACGAAAAATGTCCGTCAACTAAAATATTTTTTTTGCTGCCAAAAACAACACTTGAACCACCTGAACAAATGTAAATGGTCTTCCTCCAGGAGGACGTGGCTGAGCTGAAGGAGCAGATCACGCTGTATGAATCGGCGGTGAAGATGGGCGTGGTGTCGTTGGAGCGGAACGGGGCCGACTGGGAAAAGCAGCTGTCAGAGTCCTACATGGATCTTGGCATCAAGAAGAGCAACTGGAAGAACGGCACCATCCACAGGTTAGTTGTAGAACAGCACCCTCCACAGGTTAGTTGTACAACAGCACCCTCCACAGGTTAGTTGTAGAACAGCACCCTCCACAGGTCAGTTGTAGAACAGCACCATCCACAGGTTAGTTGTAGAACACCACCATCTACAGGTTAGTTGTAGGTAGACCTTTTAATTTAATTACATTGTCTTGTATTGTTGTCTCCACCAGCCAAAGGCATGGGGGAGAGTATGTTTTGCACTCCGTCCGTCCGTGTGTCCGTGTGTCCGTCCGTCCGTCCGTGAGCAGCTAATCTCGGCCACCGTTAACCCGGTCGATGCCAAATTTTGCACACACACTCCCTGGATGCCAACCATGAACCTCTGCCCCAAACTTTCCAGAACGGCCTGTTATAGCGCCACCAGGAGGCCGCTTTGTGCAAAACAAGTTTTTGCAGAGTACACCTACAGATTGTGTCCAAACATCACGCAAATTGGTACACAGTCTCTCTAGAGGCATTCAACCAAACCGGTCTTTCAGATTTCTCAGACTCCATCCTGATTGGTTAAGATTGGCTTCCAAAATTCACAGGAGTGCTCAGTTTCAAACAAAATGCTGCAAATCATGAACACATCGCGTGATTTCCGTGAAATTGTGCACCCACATTCCCACTAGGCCGAGGACGAAATGCCACATGAACAATTTCAACTCAGCCTCAAGGTGGCGCTATAACTGGCCGAAAAGTGTTTTTACCTCTAACTGCACGGATCTGTGGATAACTTTGTATGCCAACTCCCTAGAGGCCAAGGAAAAACCTTTGCCTGGAATTTTTCACATCTGCTCTTTATAGCGCCACCAGGAGGCCGACATATGTAAAACACATTTTCTATTATTACTCCTTCAGATTTTATCCAAATCGGTACACATGATCGGTACACATGATCTCCATAGTCATGTGATCAAGACAGGTTTGTTTGATTTCTCATATTCCATCCTGATTGGCCACGATTGACTCCTACAGTTTTCAGGAGTAGCAAATGGCCACAACTCCTCAACGCAGCGTCCGATTGCGATGAAACTGTGCACGCATATTCCCACTAGGCTGAGGAAGAATCCTGGTGGAGACCTGTGCCGATTGGCACTTTATCTAGTTGATTTTGCTTTGGCAATGTAAACGAATGTAAATGTAAATTAATGTTTGCTCAACACAATAAAGCCCTTTGGGGTGTGCGTGTGTGTGTGTGTGTGTGTGCGCGTGTGTTTGTGTGTGCATGTGTGCGTGTGTGTGGCGTGCGCTCAAATCAGTGATCTTTCAGAAGACGGTGTGAAGGAGCTTCGAGGAGAGCTCCAGCGCTGCCTGGTGTGTCTGAAGGGAAAGAGACAGAAGGTCTCGCGTCTCCAGGACCAACTGAACCAGTCTGAGGCCAGAGTCAGCCAGATGCAGCACACTCTGGATGACGCAACGGTGAGAAACCCAACCCATTTAGACTTGAGACCAGAAACACGGGTGCGACTGTAAAGACGGAACCGGAAGTGGGTGAGGAGGCCTCACTTGTGCTTTATCGCTTGCTCATGGACACTGTGGATGATAACAACAACCTTGAAGAAGGTAGTGGACACACATCCGTAGCCCAGGACCAATGCAAACAGAAATATCAAACATTAGAATAGATAGTCTGTCACTGTGTGTATGCGTGTGCATGCGACGCGTGAAATCCTGAAATGTCATGATTTGCTCGTCAACGTTTCGATTTTATTGGATCTTCATCAGTACATGATATGTAGGCATGTAACAATATATCATATATCGATATAAACTGGTGGCAATTTCGCGATCCAAACGGCAGAGGGCACAATCGTGTTAAACTCCCTTTCTTGTTCAGCGGCCTACATCAGTGGTTTTCAACCCTTTTCATGTCAAGGCCCATTATTTATTCTGCAATTGAGCCATGGACCACCATTTGATGGCATTTTGCCTCTCAGACCAAAAACGAAAGAATATGTGCACATCTCCATGCTGTATTGATATTGGTACCATTAGGAGAGATAACAGGCAAACGTTGATCAAAATAACAATTCTTCTACATTCTCTAATTAGCCCTTCAATAAATCCCACCCCAAAAAGCGATTGTCCAATGCCAATCCAAATAGTTTAGCAACGGTTGCTATGCAGGTCAAGCTTTCTTCTCTGCTAACGTGCCTATTGGACAAGGATGGGTTGGGGAGGGACTTGGGAAGGGCTAATTGTGTAGACTTCTTGTAAATGAACTAGATGTTTAATTTAACTCTTGCAAGCATACAATTAAACCAAATTGTAAAGATATGTAAGGGTCCAGTTGGTTATCAATTCTCCATAATTTACCTAGGGACCACCTGGAACCCCCTCAAGGACCACTGGTGGTCCCCGGACCACTGGTTGAGAACCACATGTTGATGCGTAGTGGCGGGGCTAGTCTCACGTAGCCAGACAACTATTCCACAATCTGCGAATGCTATATAATATAGAGTCTGGAACTACACCTCCCGAAATCTGAGTAAGGAAGCTGCCATTTCCGTTAACGAAAATATATTTTAAAATGTCTTTACATTTTATTTTTGTATTTCCTTTTCTGCTAAGCAGCAAGCTACGGAATAAACGGAAGTGGGGAGGAGGCTACACTTCCGCTTTATATTTTACTCATGATAGAGCTTCCGTTGCTCCAGACTGTATTTCGGAAGCATTTGAAAATTGCGAGAGGCAACAGTCTGGCAACGTGAGACTATGGCGGGGCAGGCAGAACATGGGGTGGCGAATGTGGGGTGTTGATGTCGACTGCAGTGCACCGACAGACACACAAACAGTATTGTATTGCGATGAAGATTTGTAAGAGAAATAATAATATAAATTCGGTAATTTGTGTGGAAAAAAATGTTGTGTTGAAAGAAATCGTGAAAAATCGTATTGTGAACCTAATATTGTGATTCGAATCATATCGTGAGTTGTGTGAATCTTTACGTGGCTAATGATATGTCCTATCTCCTCTGAGCTGTACCACTGTAACGTGTGTGTGTGTGTGTGTGTGTGTGTGTGTGTGTGTGTGTGTGTGTGTGTGTATGTGCGCGTGTGCGTGTGCGTGTGCGTGTGCGTGTGCGTGCGTGTTCTCTCCAGATGAAGGAAAGCAGTCAGCATCATCTAGATGTTTCTGGAGCGTCACAGAAAGACCTGTTGAGACTCCAGCAGGACAAGCAGAACTTACAGGAACAACTAGAGGTTTGTAGCACTTCTATCTATTTAACATGGTCTGATCTTCATGAATGTATGGAGATGTTAATGTGGACTGTTTCTTCAAATATGTATGGAGATGTTAATATGGTCTGTATCTTCACCGCTCCTCAGAACCTAGAGAAACAGAACGAGGAGCTGAGGCAGAGCGAGGAGAACCTGAAGGCTGTGAACGCTAAGCTGTGCTCCAAGATGAGGCAGATGATCCAGGAGCTGGACCAGGAGAAACAGGAGGATGCTGAGAGGTAGGAGAATGTGTGGAGAGCATTGAGGTGACCTAGAGGTGGTAAGACCATAGAGCAGGGTACCCCAATAGGCGGCCCGCGGGCCATTTGCGGCCCACAGAGCGCCCCCTTGTGGCCCATGAAAAAAAAAAAAAAAAAAAAATCATTTTATTTTTTTATTTTTTTTAAGGGTCCCAGATATAAATGGCATTAAATGGGGGTCAGTAGCCTATGCATGTCAAACTGGGCATCCTTTTCAAATGGGGTCTTGCCCTGAAAATGAATTTTAAGGGCAAGACCTCGACCTCGCACGTGCAGACTCGGCCCCCAGCCTGGTACGCTAGTCAAAATATGGCCCTTGAGGAAAATTAATTGGGTAACCCTGCCATAGAGTAATAAAAGGATAGAGACAGAGCCGTAGTAAGACATGGAGAACAACGTTCCTATCCTGCCACAACGTTATGCTGCGTTCACATGGGCAGATGCAAAAGATACAAAGATGCAAAGCTACACAGTAGTACACAGAGTCACACAGACTCGTATTTCTAGTCGTTAGATCCCTTTAGCAGCAGGTGTCCGTTTATCATTAGCACAACCACAAACGTCCAACTAATATAAAATTAATTACTCACCTAATGCTGCAGGTTCCATGTTTAATTCCATTGTGTGTAACCTACATTGTTTAAGTGACAGATGCATGGTTTTCATATTGTAAATATGGTCACTAATTGGCAACTAGCACTTTGACAGCTCACCATCCATAACTTTCCCTTTAAGTTTAAAAAACTGTCATCATGCTGTTTACAACTGAAACGTGTGCTCTGACTTCCTCATCAAAATAAGAGCTGCTTGTAATGATTAGTCTACTTACAGGACATTAACATCTCATTTGAGTGCCTGTCAGGATTCTCTACATAACTGTCTCAGCTGTTGGTGCGCAAATGTGCCTTGCATGCCTTTGATCTACCGTGCGGAAAACATTTTGACGACGCATGTACCAGTTATGTGCAGGGCTGTCTATAATCATGTGGTTCCATGATGTAAGGTCTATAATGTGTGGTTCTATGATGTAAGGTCTATAATGTGTGGTTCTATGATGTAAGGTCTATAATGTGTGGTGCTAGGATGTGTTTGTTTCCAGCTACGAGCGCACCCAGCAGCGGTACAGTAATGTAACGTGTGGTTCTTGTTTCCAGCTACGAGCGCACCCAGCAGCGGTACAGTAATGTAACGTGTGGTTCTTGTTTCCAGGTACGAGCGCACCCAGCAGCAGTACAGGAACGACGTGGTCCACCGGGTCAGAACCCAGCTGACCTCGGAACACAAAGGTCACCTGGACCAGCTGACCGCTGCGCACCAACGGGACGTCCTGAAGCTACAGTAAGACCCTCACAATGTGTCCTTCTACAGCTAAAGGGCCACTTCACCCCTTTTGCAACCAGATCTTATTTTAATGATGTTTGGAGACAATGGACATGGACTCCATGATGTCATGGACACTGGGCTCACTTCCTTCCTGGACTACAATTCCCATAATGCTTTGGTGCACTGCTCCTCCTTGTGGATAGGGGGAGGGCTGTCTTACTGATACAGCATGAAGTCCTTGGAAAAATAAAGAGGAAGGTGCATGGAGGTGTGGCCCAGTCTCCTGCGGGAGGTTTGCACATGCTCAGTGTAAACAGGAACAGCGATGATGGAGTGTTCCAGCAGAGGTGCTAGAGGTGCTGACCCTGAACTGAAATTATAAAAAGGATATAAAAAAAAGAGAATAGTACAATGTTGATTTTGTTTTTATTTTAAAAAGTATATCAATTTCATAACTGTGGAAAAAATGTTGTGTATAATAGACTGAAAGACAAAGGACAAGTACATTTACTAAATGTTAATGTTTTTGTATATTTTCCTTGTTCTTTTGATGCCTGCTTTGATTGTAGTACATGTGTTATTTTTGTGAAATGACAAAGGAACATGGATACTTTTCATTCAAGAGCTGTGGATGATATAACACATTTGAAACAGGAAGGGTGACTGCAGTGCTGTTTAATTCTCAACTGTTCTGGATCTCATTATTTACATCACGGTTTGAGCTTTCTATCTAGCACCTCTGCTGGAACACTCCATCATCGCAGTTCCTGTTTACACTGAGCATGTGCAAACCTCCAGCAGGAGACCGGGCCACACCTCCGTGCACCTTCCTCTTTATTTTTCCTAGATGTAGTCCAGGAAGTAAGTGAGCCCAGTGTCCATGACATCATGGAGTCCATGGACGCTTTGAAATACTAAAATATCTAAAAACACATATTACCCACATAAAAACCCCAGGAAAGTGTTTCTTGTCTCCCAAACATTAAAATAACATCTGTTTGCAAAAGGGGTGAAGTGGCCCTTTAAATTAATACACACTAATACATATGTCTGTCAGTGTATAAATATTACTGCTGGGCCGTTATCAGCGTCAACGTGCTGCGTTAACGCGAGACTCTTATATTGCAATAAAAAATATATCGCCGTTAATCTATTCTCAAAGTTGGGTCTGGGAGCTGGGTCTCACTCTGCACAGAGCCTCTGGGTCTGCAGTGTGAAAGATCACAACCACGGAACCACAACACCGCTTTGACCAGGGTTCGCAAAAATTCAGAAAATAAATCTAGAATAAGCAATTATAGTGCTGACTGTCAAACATCATTGTCCAATGTTGTTTTAGAGCAGTGGTTCTCAAACATTTTCATGTCAAGGACCACCAATATTTTAAGAAACTTACAGATAAACAAGTCAAAAGTAGCTTATAATGACTAGATGTGGCAACACTGAACAGTTCTACAAACTCACAATATGAAATATAAAAGGTATTAATAGGCTAGTTGTATTGTTAATATCCATAATTAGGGATCCTGGTCTAAACCCGTTCTCAAGGACTTACTTCTGGTCATTATTTAGGTAGCGCACACCTATTTTAAATGCCTTCAGCAGAGTTCAAATGAGCTATTTTAATCTAGATTAATCTAGATTAACTCCATGATTGCAGTGAGATTAATCTAGATTAAAGAATATATATCTATGCCCACCACTAATAAATATTGTTAGGACAGTGCATTAACAGCTTGTTTTCTCCTATAGGACAGAGCTATCAGAGGCCACCGACAGGCTGACAGCCACCCAGGAGGATTATGTGTCGGTCTGTATGGAGAAAGACCAACTGGAGGCAAGAAAAGTACTTCTCTAATTCACACGCATTTACACAAGAAAAGCACTTCTCTAATACAAACATTTAAAGAACACTGATAATAACACGCATGGTCATTTAATCTCTGGTACTACATTTCATGTTCATTTTATCCATGGCATGAACAAAAGACCAGGATAGAGAGCTTCCATTACATGATCAGTCAGAGTCCTAGGCCAAACGTGATTTTTGGTAGTCGACTCGAATTCCATAATTAGCGTTGAATAGTCGATTCGGTGGTAAAATATATATATATATATTTTTTTTTTCTTCTGAAACAACCAGCGAGTAAAGGATTAACTATAGGCGGGGCAGCTGCCGTTCTGATAGGCCAGAATTCACAGCAGCTGTTACAAGTCCACAATGCCTCACGGATGGGCGCGTTGTGAGCTTGTAGATCTGATATTTTTGATGTGCAACACCGTCTACGGCGCAGCATAGCATGTTGCGTTGTTGCATGTCTGAGAGCATAGAGCCACACATAGGAGGAGAGCAGTTGAAAATAAATGTATCTGTGATTGTGATTGAGCTGTTTGTTTTTAATAATGCTGCACGCTTGCTCCTTGTATAAGCATACAGAAAGATTAATAAGAAGCATGACATCACGGCAAGAGCTACTGTAGTGTCACCAAACTGTGGATGTAATAATGGGCAGAAACAGTTGAGTGTCATCGGCATAGCAGTGATAATATGGATTATGAGCAGAGATGACTTAGTGATTTAGTGTGCAGGCATATTTATATTTATTTATGTTTCAGGTGAAGCTGAGGAATGAGATCATTGTTAGTTATTATATGTTTCAGGTGAAGCTGAGGGATGAGATCACCAGAGCTGTTCAGAAGCTCAGGTCAGAGCTGGAAGCAGAACATCAGACCAACATCCAGGCTCACCTCGCCTCAGCCAGGACCGCCTGGGAGGAGGAACGCATGAAGGTACCATGACTGTTTTTTACCTAGTAGGAACAACACGAAGGAACAGATGTGCCATTTGAGAACATGCGTCATGCCATTGGCAATACAGTGGATGCTATTCAGATTATTTTTTACAATGAAAAGAAGTGTCAAAAAGGGTCACTTGTTTTCATTAACAAAACGGGAAGAATTTGCAAGGCTAAAAAGTGAAAAGAACCTTGGGAAAACAAGTATTTCCAGAAACAATGCAGGACAAGTACAGGACAAGTGTTGGAATAGCACAATAGCACCATGTCTAAATGTTTCTACTAGTAGTAGGTCAGGTCATAACGTTCATATATCAGGACTTTTCAGACAACATTGGTAGCGGTAATTGTTAATTAATAATATTAATTCTGGTAATTGTGCTGCCGATATGTCCTGACTTTTAAACCTCTTTAAACTGACGTCACTTTTCATGTGTAAAGAAACCGTGGCATGTTTTAAGATCTGCAATTTCGGAACATCATTATTTTTTTATTTGTATGCTTATAATTTTAATATTCTATAATATTTTAGGAACATCCAACTTGGATTAGAATTGATTGGGTCGTGCTGTAGTCTACGGTCAGCCTTTCTGTATCAAATATGTGACATTGTCAACGTATTTACTGCCAGATTTGTTTAACCAACATAGCCCTCACTGCCAGCATTTTATTTATTTATTATTTTACTCACCTTTAAGTCACAGAATATTCATCTTTACTATCGGCGGCCTGTGGGTGCAGCGAGACACATTGCATTTGAGTGATAAGTTACTTATCGCTCGATTGCATTCGAGTGTTAAGTAACCTACTGGTGATTATCGGTTGATTTCGTCAAAGTTGTCTTTGGCATTAAGCGAGTTCATATTTGTCTGTGCAGATGGAGAGGACATCGGTACAGTCAGAGACACAGACGGAGACACTGGAGGACAGACAGGCGGAGACCGCAGAGACACTGGACAAGGTGTCTCAGACGGCTGGAGGTAAGGGTGGGCGATATGGTGATAAATATCGTCGAGACTCGAGACGATACAATGTCTCCACAATATGCCTTTTCAAAGATATCATATATATCGTCATACAGTGAATGCACATTCTATGATTTGCAGTTAACAATTTGCAATGATTTGCAGTTCATTTGCAGTTATTTGCAGTTGAGTTAACCTTCATTTATACTTCTGTATAAATTACACTGACTGTATATATTTTTGAGTGGTGCAACCACTCCAAGGAACAGCAATGTCCGTGTTAACCTGACTATGTGACTATGTATCTATGTATGTGACTACAGTATGTGACTTTAATGAGTACCAGTAGGGGCGCTGTTGTGCCAGAAACAGAGAGAGAGAGAGATAGTTCTGCACTGTTGCCTGCTAATGAGAGAGAGAGGGGGGGAGGGGAGTTGCAACACTCAGTTCACACGGGTGTGATTTCTTTCCATTATTGCCCACCGCTAGGTGGAGGTGTGTCTTTGTGTGAGGAGGCCTGCCAGACAGAGACACCCCTGGAGGCAGCTCAGACGGGTGGAGATGTGTCTCCAGAGCAGCTGGCCTCCGCACTGTGTGTCCAGAGACAGCAGCTGCTGCTGGAAGCGGAGAAGACTCGGCTCAGAGCCGTAGAAGACGCCAGGATGGAGACCAGGAGAGAACTGCAAGAGAAGTACCTGCAGGACATGACTAGACAGGTTAGATGTTTACTTAATTATATTAATACACGCACGCATACGCACACACACACACACACACACACACACACACACACACACACACACACACGCGCACACACACGCACACACATACATACAGTACTATGACAAAAATTATTCAGTGTAACTCGGATAGTTTAAGCCTTTTTTAACAGTAACAGACAGTAACAAACGTTTAGATGTCAACACGTCTGGTGAGGTCATGACCTCACCAGGTCGTTTGTTAACTAGAGGTCGACGTTGGTGATGTTTTTGGATCGATGCAGGTGGAGGGAGCATTGACTTTATTTGGTGATCTTTTTGGATCGATGCAGGTGGAGGGAGCGTTGACTCGGGCGTACGGCCGCTGGCTGGAGGACCTGACGTCTCTACCAGAATATAAAGAGCATCTTCAACGAGAGAAGGAGCAGTGGACGGAACAACACCAGAGACACCTGCAGCAACAGGTAGGTGCCAAAGACGAGAAAGCCAAGATTTTGTGTCTTCAAAGTCCAGTTTGAACTTGGTAGATCTGCTTTTACCTTCTGTTGCCCTGCCAATTGGAATGACCTGCAAACTAGATTAAGATTAACCACTTTGGCACCCTTGATTGGCTACCAAACAGATGCCCACAATATGTAACTGTTTTTAGATTGTTTTAAATCTGTCTTGGTTTGTATTTGTAAACCATGTGCCCTTTTTCTTTTTTTCTTTCTTCTTTTTCCTAATCCTCTGCTGTATTGGGATGTTGTTTTATATGTACCATTACCATTATTATTATTATTACTCTCGACGACACTGCGAATGAGTTTAATTACTCAAGATTTATTTCCGAGATAATAAATTATAACTTGAATGAATGTAATCTCCAAAAGCCATGCATTGGAGGGGCTAGTGGTGCGCCCCTCAAAAACATGGCACTTCATGTTAAAAAGAGTGTTTTTGTGTGTGTGTGTGTGTGTGTGTGTGTGTGTGTGTGTGTGTGTGTGTGTGTGTGTGTGTGTGTGTGTGTGTGTGTGTGTGTGTGTGTGTGTGTGTGTGTGTGTGTGTGTGTGTGTGTGTGTGTGTGTGCGTGCGTGCGTGCGTGCGTGCGTGCGTGCGTCAGGTGTCTCAGGCCCGCAGCGAGGCAGATGGGGAGGAGCTCCAGCACCACGTGGACAGGCTGCGGACGGAGCAGGAGGTGCTGATGAAGGCTCAGCTGGTGGAGGCCAGAGCCTCCTGGAGCAGAGAGAGACAGCAGCAGGTGTCCTCTCAGCAGGAGGCCCTGAGGCTGCGGGAGGAGCAGTGGAGAAGACAGCTTCAGGACGAGGAGCAGAGGAGCAGGGAGACCTTGCTCCTGGAACTGCAGACGGAGCTGGCTGAGCTGCAGACGGAGGAGAGGAGCTCTGAGGTGATCAGGAGGACCTCTGAGATGTCCTCCATCTCCTCCATGGTCCAGACGGCCTACAGAGAGCTGCTCCAGAAGGCCAGGAGACAGTGGAGGACAGTGAGTTCTGCTGCCTGTGTCTCACATTGATGAGGTCATTAATATATATAAATATATCGCTTTTTTATCCAAAGCGCTTTATATAGTGTGGCCACTGAAACAAACCAAACTAACCGAATCCATACCATATTATGGTAAGCTAACCCTCCTTTGCCAAACACGAGATTTGATAAAAGAGTATTAATCCAGAATTAATAATGATATTTAGCACATAATGGCAGCACTGTGTATTGAAATAGACCCTCTGGGGTGGAGAAGGCTGTCTGCCAATACCCTTTGGTTAAGTCGAGCCTAATCGTTGACTAATCATTACAAGTGGCTCTTATTTTGAAGAGGACGTCGGATCAGAGCAGAGGAAGTCCGTTGTAACAAAGCTGCCATGACAGTTGTTGATGTTGAAAGGGAAAGCTAGCCCATGTTAATGACTATATTTAGATATGAAAATATGTCACTTAAACCAGGGGTTCTCAACGTTTTTGACCCCCAGGAAATGCTTTGGCCACGCATATATCTAATCTACGTCCGAGCATAGACATGGTAACGCCCTGCCTGCCTCTGATTGGCCTACCGACCTTAGAGTATATATGAATAGAGACGGCACCCGAGTTCTCCTCCCATCCACTTGCATTAAGTTGCTCTAAAGCGCATGAGGCGATTTTCACTCCTCATGCGAACCGAGTGCATTCTGGGATGGATTTGCCCCAAACACATGAACGTGCTGCCGTTGACTATCATTGCACACGTTCACGTGTGTTCACTTATGAACCAGCATTCACGTGTCATCGTGAACGTGCACAATGATAGTCAACGGACCAGCGCGTAAGCAAGTACAAGAGAATGGCAACACGCAAACTAATATTGTTTGTGCCGTTTGCTTTGATTGAATAATTGATTGAACACATAGGCCTATGTACTGTACTATGATTTGATTTGGCTGTGTTCTAAATTAAAGTGTTATTATTATGATTTGGCCAACGGCATAAACAATATTAGTTTGCCTCTTCTACAAAAATAAAAGTTACTGTCGCGCGTGCCAAGCTGTCATTCTCTTGTATTATATATCGTACTTGTATTATTTATTTATTTCCCACCACGTGACCACGGAGTAACCTCGCGCAGCAGACTATCCAGCATGTATCTTCCACCTCGGAGACACCGGCTGTGTCGTTAGGCCAATCAGAGGCAGGTGGAGCGTTACCATGTCTATTCTCGGACATAGAAAAGATATACGCTTTGGCCACGTCTCGCTCCATGTCTTGGAGCGCCTGTGGATGCATGGTTTATGTCATGTGCAATCTCATGCTGGCTAAAGTAACGGTGTGGACTTGTGGTAGACTAGAGTGTATAGTATGAACATGTTTACTGTATCATGTGTAGTGTGTTTCTACAGGCCAGTGAGGACAGACTCAGTATGTACTATGAACATGTGTACTACTGTGTTTTATGTACTAGTATGAAACATGTGTACTGTATGCATACTGTATGTACTATGAACAATGAACATGTAATAATAATAATAATAATAAAACATTATTTGTATAGCACCTTTCATGACATGAAATGCAGCTCAAAGTGCTTTACAGAATAAAAGAAAAGCAAGGCAACGACATTAAAAAACAAGCAGTAATGCAATACAGTGAGGACATGAATAACAAAAAATAAAAAATTAAATATCAATTACCGTAAAAGCAATGTTGTAGAAGTGGGTCTTGAGCTGAGCTTTAAAAATGTCTACAGAGGCTGCCTGACGAAGGTACAGTGGGAGCTTGTTCCATGCCGACGGCCCGTAGAAGCAAAAAGCTGCTTCCCCGTATTTTTTAGTTGCCATTTTTTTAGGCAAAGCGAGCAGGCCAGCAGTGGAAGACCTTAGGGGGGCGGTTTGGGACATATTTAGGCAGGCAGTCATGTAGGTAGGAAGGTGCGAGACCATTGAGAGCTTTATAGACAAGTAAAATAATTTTAAAATCAATCCTAAAAACAACCGGAAGCCAGTGCAGTGATGCCAAAACTGGAGTAATATGTTCTCTCATCTTAGTTCTAGTTAAAACTCTGGCTGCTGCATTTTGGACAAGTTGTAATCTGTCAGTTGTTTTCTTAGGCAGTCCTGAAAAAAGTGCATTGCAGTAATCAAGCCGAGAAAAAACAAAGGCGTGGATTAGCGTTTTTGCATCGTCCAAGGACAAATAGGCTCTGATTCGTGCAATATTTCTAAGGTGAAAAAAGGCAATCTTGGTAACATGATTAATGTGCACTGTATGTATATGTATGAATGAACCTACATGTGTACTGTGTCTCTCTACAGGCCAGTGAGGACAGACTCAGCCGCGTGTTGAAGGAAACGAAGGAACAGCATCAGAGCGTGTTGAAGGAAACGAAGGAACAGCATCAGAGCGTGTTGAAGGAAACGAAGGAACAGCATCAGAGCGTGTTGAAGGAAACGAAGGAACAGCATCAGAGCGTGTTGAAGGAAACAAAGGAACAGCATCAGAGCGAGATCCGGAGAATCCAAAGTGCGTTCATCTCATGTGACATTTCTTTATCAGTTACCACGTTAAAACCGTTCATCTCATGTGACATTTCTTTATCAGTTACCACGTTAAAACCGTTCATCTCATGTGACATGTCTTTATCAGTTACCACGTTAAAACCATTCATCTCATGTGACATTTCTTTATCAGTTACCACGTTAAAACCATTCATCTCATTCTCATGTGACATTTCTTTATCAGTTACCACGTTAAAACCATTCATCCCATGTGACATTTCTTTATCAGTTACCACGTTAAAACCATTCATCTCATGTGACATTTCTTTATCAGTTACCACGTTAAAACCATTCATCTCATGTGACATTTCTTTATCAGTTGCCACGTTAAAACCATTCATCCCATGTGACATTTCTTTATCAGTTACCACGTTAAAACCATTCATCTCATTCTCATGTGACATTTCTTTATCAGTTACCACGTTAAAACCATTCATCCCATGTGACATTTCTTTATCAGTTACCACGTTAAAACCATTCATCTCATGTGACATTTCTTTATCAGTTACCACGTTAAAACCATTCATCTCATGTGACATTTCTTTATCAGTTGCCACGTTAAAACCATTCATCCCATGTGACATTTCTTTATCAGTTACCACGTTAAAAACCATTCATCTCATGTGACATGTCTTTATCAATAATCATGTGTGTGTGTCTGTCTGTAGACAGTGTAGCCATGTTAAAACATAAATATATAACATGTTAATGAGCTGTCTGTCTGTCTGTCTATACTCTATAGGTAGTGCGCCCCAGAAAGAGGAGGCTGTTTGTGGCCCGAGGTGTGCAGAGAGGACGGGGAAACTCCAGCAGAAGATCCAGGAGCTGCAGAGACACCTGGAGAAGGCCTGTCGACAGCTGCAGCTCGCTGTGCGACAGAACAAGGCTGCCATGCAGCGTATCAGAGGTACGGAACAAGTGTACCTCACACACACACACACACACACACACACACATCACCTAGCACAGAGGTTCACTATAAACACACACACACACACACACACAAACACACACACACACACACACATCACCTAGCACAGAGGTTTACTATAAGTGTGTGTGTGTGTGTGTGTGTGTGTGTGTGTGTGTGTGTGTGTGTGTGTGTGTGTGCGCTTACAGAGGAGCACGAGGAGACTCTACAGAAGTTAAAGGAGAACCACTGCATACAACTGAATGAAGTGAAGAACAACAATGAACTGTACGTATTGAATATAAAATATATGAACTGAACATATTAATATAAAATATATGCACGGAACATATTCAATATAAAATATTGATAAAGACCTCTTTCCCTCCCGAACACGAATTGCCAGAGTTTATTTGACATTTTTGATAACTTTTATTTTCCTTGGACACAATGGAAATTGGAGACGTCACACATTTGGATCACGTGAGTGGAAAAAAGAAGAATCCGAGATATTATGATCGTAAAAACGGTGTTCCCATAGCGGAATTTTCACTTCTGTTTATTTATTTTTTCATCGCACCTGGACCCGAGCACGTAGAGAACACAGTTGTGAACCGTAATCAATTTATATTAATATAGGCGGCAAAAAGGCAAACTCTGTGCTGAGGGCGTTTGGACCAGAAGGTGTCAAAAGGCGATCTCTGTGATAAAAGGGATAATAATAATTAAATAATAATAATGTTTTTAGGAGTCAGAAGCAGAACCTGGAGAGAGGTCTGGAGGAGATGAAAGGACAGTATCACAACGCTGTGGAGAAGATACGAGGTGAGTAATCTGGTTACTGTACACTGTGATCTGATTACTGTGGTATGATACGAGGTGAGTAATCTGGTTACTGTACACTGTGATCTGATTACTGTGGTATGATACGAGGTGAGTAAACTGATTGTGTGTGGTCTGATCATTGTGTGATCATCTGACTGGTTAGTTAAGTACATTTTATTTATAAAGCACCTTTCAGAACAATAACAATTGTAAGAGCAATAACGCATCAATGCATATATAATATACACACTAGGGATGTCAGGGGTTAACCGGTTAACCGGTTAGCCGACCGTTAAGAAACATCCGGATATTTTTATCAGCTTTAACGGTTAATTTGCATAATAATAAATGCGTGTTCTGATCTTAAATCCCTTTATTTTAGATCGTTTTTAGTAATAGTACAACATAAACATTACAGAGACTGTAGTTGTCACTGTACAATACTTTAAAACAGTTGTCATGTTGCACACATGCCTAAAATTGCTATTTGCGCCGCCCAGCTTGTCGCACTCCAGGCTGCATGAACAGCGCTCGGGCTCTGTTTTCTGCCCCCTCAATGTCACCGTTCTCTGTTGTACTTCAATGGCTAGTTGGCTACAAGTAGTACAAGTTACAACGGTAGCTTTGCGGTAGTCAAAATGTAAGCGAGTGACAGCGAGACGAGATGAACACATGTCGACCGTATCAATGCAGAGACCTACATTATTAAATCCATTATTGGCCATTTGGCCTGGAGGGAGAACGTTTACAGCCGCCGCTGCCCTCCTATCCGTCTCCACACTGGCACGGCTTACGGCTATCAAAAGTTAGCCATGTGCTATCGATGTTTGAGGGTTTTCTCGTCAGCGAAAAGTCAACAAGCGGAACACGGTGACATGCATGCTGATCTTCCTTAATAATAAAAAAAGGCTTAGCCCATGCGTCCAGTGGCTTTATAGGTATAGGTTGCTCGGATCTGGACTGGATTTATTTATGTTTTGTTGGACTAGAACCGGCGGACCTCTGTACTGTAGACGCGCAGATGCATGCATCATGCAGATGCGATGCGTTGTTTATTGATGATTAAGCCAGAAGCCTACAACAATTTATTTATATTGTTAAATGTTGCCTTTTTGTTTGTCTTTTATAAAAGGAGCATAAATAAATGTATGCCATTCGTCTACCAACTTTAATTATGTAGCCTATACATGCATATTACATTTGGGGTAGCCTATTAAAAAAAGAAAAAAATCAACCACTATCCGGTAATGAACCGGTTAATCCTAACGGGTACTAACCGGTTGGGAAACTATCCGTTACTGACATCCCTAATACACACACGTCCACACGACTCAGAGTAGAACCGCTGCTCCTTCGCCTGGAAAGGAGCCAGCTTAGGTGGTTCGGGCATCTGGTTAGGATGCCTCTCGGGCGTCTCCCTAGGACCTACCCTCGATGCACGTCCCACTGGGAGGAGACCCAAGGGCAGACCAAGGCGCAGTTGGAGGAAACACATCGACTCACTGGCCTTGGAACGTCTCTGAATCCCCCAGGAGGAAGTCACTAATGTTGCTCTGGAGAGGGAAGTCTGGAACACTCGCCCCCGCGACCTGACTACGGATAAGCGGTTGAAGATGGATGGATGGATGGATGGACACACGTCCAGGACTCTAAGCGGAAAGCAGCCCTGATGGTGGATAATGTTAATAATGTTATTAATCTATATATATTTAAATTTGCAAACGCAGTGAGCACTAACTATGAGACCCTGCATCGTGTCTGTCTGTGTGTGTCTGTGTCCGTCTGTGTGTCTGTCCCGCTGTGCCACCACCCGCCCGCCACCAGAGGGCGCAGCTGTAGCGCACACACACACACACACACACACACACAAAACTACAAAGGAAAAAAGTACGTAATTTATTCTAATTGTTGTTATTGCAATTTACGAGCTGCGTTCGCTTCCCGCGTCTTACTTGTACTCTATAGGAGACATGCTACAGTATCTGCAGGACTCTAAGCAGAAAGCAGCCCAGATGATCAGGGTGGAGGTGCAGAAAGAGAGACAGATCACCGCCAGGAAGATGAGACATTATTACCTGAGCTGTCTGCAAGATCTACTGGAGGACGGAGGACAGAGTACTGGGTAAACCCCCTGTCCCTAAACCTTTACCCCCCAAACCCCCATCTACTGCAGGACAGAGTACTGGGTAAACCCCCTGTCCCTAAACCTTTACCCCCCAAACCCCCATCTACTGCAGGACAGAGAACTGGGTAACCCTGTCCCTAAACCTTTACCCCCCAAACCCCCATCTACTGCAGGACAGAGTACTGGGTAAACCCCCTGTCCCTAAACCTTTATCCCCCCAAACCCCCATCTACTGCAGGACAGAGTACTGGGTAAACCCCCTGTCCCTAAACCTTTACCCCCCAAACCCCCATCTACTGCAGGACAGAGTACTGGGTAAACCCCCTGTCCCTAAACCTTTACCCCCCCAAACCCCCATCTACTGCAGGACAGAGTACTGGGTAAACCCCCTGTCCCTAAACCTTTACCCCCCCAAACCCCCATCTACTGCAGGACAGAGTACTGGGTAAACCCCCTGTCCCTAAACCTTTACCCCCCAAACCCCCATCTACTGCAGGACAGAGTACTGGGTAAACCCCCTGTCCCTAAACCTTTACCCCCCCAAACCCACATCTACTGCAGGACAGAGTACTGGGTAAACCCCCTGTCCCTAAACCTTTATCCCCCAAACCCCCATCTACTGGAGGACAGAGTACTGGGTAAACCCCCTGTCCCTAAACCTTTATCCCCCAAACCCCCATCTACTGCAGGACAGAGTACTGGGTAAACCCACTGTCCCTAAACCTTTACCCCCCCAAACCCCCATCTACTGCAGGACAGAGTACTGGGTAAACCCCCTGTCCCTAAACCTTTACCCCCCCAAACCCCCAACCCTGAGCCATGGAGGACAGAGTACTGGGTAATTAACCCATTTAGACCAGTGGTTCCCAAACTTGTTCATGCCAAGGACCCCCAAAATTATACTCATTAGCCCGCAGATCCCCATTTTAAAATATATGCCAAGGACCCCCTTAAAGGACCACTTCACCACTTTTCAACCTATCTTCATATAATAGGTCCTCACTAATAATCATGATAAAATGGCACGATTTTTTCTACTCAGTCTGTGTCTCATAGGACGGCTGTGGGCAGTTTAGAAACCGTCTACCCCTGATGAGGATGATTAACAATAATTTTCTCTCTTGAGAGTTAATAAGGGTCCATTTGGTTACTAACTCCATCTTTTGGATGAGGACCACCTGGAACCCCCTCAAGGACCACTGGTGGTCCCTGGAGCCACTTGATCACCATAGCAACCCCAGCCTAGGCCTGATTAGGTGAATTCCCAACACCTGCTAAATCCTCCAAACCTGTATCTTGACCACTCACACTCCTCTCAGTCATGCAGCTACACAGACACATCCCAGGCACACCTTGGTAGGCCTATAGCCCTGTCCTGTTTGGATGACAATATTGCCTTTCCAACAGATTAAAAAAAATAAAGAAAAAGATTATTAATTTTAATAATCGATTTCGGGTCCGATCCATACTAAATGGGTTAAACCCTAAAACACCCTAACCCTGAGCTGTCTGCAGGATCTGCTGACAGATGGAGGAC
The DNA here is from genome assembly GCF_964188405.1 of Protomyctophum parallelum. Taxonomy (NCBI): domain Eukaryota; kingdom Metazoa; phylum Chordata; class Actinopteri; order Myctophiformes; family Myctophidae; genus Protomyctophum; species Protomyctophum parallelum. The sequence goes on along the minus strand of NC_139704.1, from coordinate 15,646,505 downwards.
AGAGTACTTCTTCTTCTTACTTATTCTCGATGACTATTGTTTATGTATTTGATGTATTACCATGTGGTGTTCTTGCTTACTGTGAGTCGCTCCGGATTAAGAGTGTCTGATGAATGCCTACATTGAAAGCTGTTAGTAAAGCTGGTCTTTTGCCGTCTAGTTAGTAAATAGAAAATTGTTCTTTCACCGTCTGTAGGGCGGAGAAGAAAATCATGAACGCCGCCAGCAAGCTGGCGTCTATGGCCCGAGTCCTGGAGACCCCCGTCAAGAGGAAACCAGGGAAGAGCCCCAATTTACAGGGTGAGTAAGGGCTCGTACACATGGTAGGACTTTTAAAGTTGTTGGGGAGTCATCAGATCCTTAAGCATTTCACTCCTTTTTGAAAGTGGCTGGTGTTACATCAGGGAAAAAGCAATGTCTCTTTATTCCAAAACTAGGAATGCACCGTTATTGAAATGTTGGCCCATATCTACAACATAGACATAGATTTTAAAATGTTCCCACTTGTTGACCCTTTTGAAAGCTTCCCCAGAACACAGATAGAATCTGCAGCCTTCATCGTCACATAAGGCTTTCTCAGGCTTTCATTTAATTCTTCAACATAACAATCATAAAATAAAATATAGGCTAAAACAGATATTTTATCTATTTATCTTGATATCGGTTCAATATTGATTTTGAATTTTAAGGCCAACATTGGCCCATACCAATATGAAGACAGATTAATTGCCCATCCCTAAATATAATATAACAATGTGTAGAAGTCTAGAAGTAGTGTTTACAGTGGTTTCATTTCACGTGAAATAAAACCACTGTATGTCAATGTTGTGATTTCCACACAGTGGTCAAGGTCTCCGAGTGTCCCGCCGTCTCGGAACTACAGGGCACTGAGACCCACCCAGATATGAGGACCCCCTCTGGGACGAAGGACCCCCACCTGCTACCATGCAGACCCTCACCACCCAGTGGAGGAAAAAGTACTCAAATGTTTTACATAAAGTATCAATACTGCAATGAAGAACTACTCTGTTAGAAGTAAAAGTCCGGAGTTCAAAATGTACATGAGTAAAAGTGCAGTCGTAGTCTGAAAACTCACCTCTTCAGATCCTAGATGACAATTTCTATGTATTTGACCTTGTGTTGTGTTGTTTTCTGGATTAAGAGAGTCTGCTAAATGCTTACATTGTAAATTCACGCCTAAATTGTAAACTGTCTGCACGTCGCTCCCTCTGCTCACCACCAGGTCTCACCGCCGTATCTGTGAGAGGCAGAAAGAAGTCCAGGGATCACGTGACCCTCCTCGGTAGCTCTGATTGGATGATGATGCAGGAAGTTCCGGTCAGAGACCACCAATGGGCACATAGTGCCTGGGCCTTCCCCAGAGCCGTCTCTCCGGATGAGCGGTCGCCGGCGTCCGGGGTCTCTTTGGACGAGGAGGCGCGGTCGGCATTCGGAGGAGTTCTGACTCCCGACAGCTCCGACTTCACCGTTTATAACGAGATCATGGCCAACGTGCCGACAGCCTCCTCTCACCACCTCGAACGCTCCTAGAGAGAGTCTTGACTGTCCTGGACCTCCAGCATGATGTGATGACCTACAGCCCCAGAGAGAGTCTGTCCCTGACCCTGACTGGGACCCCAAACAGACTATCGTGACTACTTGGGACAAATGTGACCAAACATCAAACCCTTTGACTTGAAACGTGTCACCTGTCCCTTCCAGTCAAAATGGTCCATGGGTCGTGAGTAAATCCCCTTTGTTGTTCCTGCATTTAGTTTTTAATATTTTCCCCATAAAATCATTCTTTTATTAAAAAAACATTCTTCAAAATGATTCCATATATAAATGCCAAAAATCTAAGAAATTCCATAAATCTGAAAACAAAATGTTTTAAGAAGTAGTGAAAAAACTCACAATCTACAAGCTTGTGAGCTTGTAGATTGGCTATTTTCACGAGCTTGGGTAACGGGTGCAAACGTCTAATCTCTGGTTTTGGGTCTTGAGCTTAAAGGTTTGGGAATGACTGCTCCAGGATTATGTAATGTCTGATATTTGACGTAGTTTACAGTTAATATCAAGTTTACATTTAGCCAGTGACATGTTCTCATTATTGTGGTTTGTTGTTTTCTCTCAGATTGAGACTTATATCTGTTGTTTTGTGTTTATACATTTAGTGTTTTGCTTTTTGTGACGCTGTTTTATACATTTATTTTTATAGTTTATTTATTCAAAGTTTATTTTAAAATCAAGCTACTGAGCTGTTTAATAAATCGTTTTTTAATGAATTGTTTGGATTTTTATTTTCTGAAAATGAGTATTCAATCATACCTGCCAACCTGCACGCATTTTGCGTACCAACTACGCAAGTCTAGGTCTCGGTATGAAATGCACAATGAGAACTATGCAATGTCGGGGGATGGGCGCGGTATAACAATTAAACCAAAAATATGTTACATTCGGCAAGATTTACCCCTCCTAGTGAGCTGGGCAGATTTACCCCTCCTAGTGAACTGGGCAGATTTACCCCTCCTAGTGAACTGGGCAGTGTGTGTCTGTCTGCCTGCCCCTCTCCTCTTGGCTCCCTTTTCCCCCACAATTTTGTAACCCATTGGTTGCACCCAGTGTCAATTATCTAATGTAATCCTGGACGCTACACAATCCCTCCTCTGCCAACCTGGGGAGAGCAACGGACTGACCTCATGCATGAGGAGTTTCCTCGGTTGGACCCCGCCCCCGCCAGATTAGTGAGGTGAGAAATGGTACAATGTCCACTAAAAAACAAACGGTACAAAGTCCACCATATTATCTTTACTGCACCCCCTCTGTCACAGGGCCCCACACGTGTGTGGTCCTCACAGGTACAGTATAGTAAACAAACACACACACACTTATGTCATACCATGTCGAAAGAATGTGCGTTTGTCCCTGATTTACGCCAAAAACAGCCGATCTACAAGCCCACAATGCTTGGAGGCAGTGAGGCATTGTCAGCTTGTAGATTGCTATTTTATCGAAGCATAATAAATCACCCATTAGATAACACTGTCACACTGTCACAACAAGTTGTGTTGCAACTTTCTCTCTCACCCCCCCCTGTGTGTCTCTCTATCTCTCTCTCCACCTCTTTTCTCTACCTTTCTCTCTCCCAGGTCTTCTCCCCCCCTCTCTCTCCTACTCCTCTCTCTCTCTCTCTCTCTCCCCCCCTCTCTCTCTGCCCTGCCTACATCCCCCATGCTCTTTCGTCCTCAATAGTTATCCACAGATCAGATCTTAAAGAAGCAGCATATAACAGAACAGTTCTAAGCAAACAAACTATAGCTTCTAAATAATACATGCTATAGAACAGAACACCAACATGTATTCATGGATAGTTTTCGCTGCTGTGTTGTTGCTGCTGTTCTCACTCTTCCGCTGCTGTCCCTACTTCCTCCTGGACGTGCAGTACTTTGTCCGTCTGCTGACCATCGGACGACGGCTCGCGGCGTTCAGACGGACCCGCTACACGCTCCTGGAGCGATTCCTGGACGCCGTCACTGCTCATCCTCACAAAGCCTTCATCAGGTTCAACGAGGAGACACTCTCCTACCTGGACACTGACCGTAGGAGCAGCCAGGTGGCCAGAGCACTGCTGCAGAGTGGGACCTTAAAGGTAGGGTGTGTGTGTGTGTTCATTTCATTCACCTATGTATGCGATCTCATTTCTAAATTTGAGCAAGAATCGTGCAGCGCTAGTTGGCTGTTCAATTCATTTTAATTACTTATTAATTATGTTTTTGCTACAAGAGAGAGACTTTAAGAGCACTTTAATGTTGTCTGTTTAAACTAAAGCCACAGTGGTTGGCTCCAGGCTCCACATTTTGAATGTAGGCCTATAGTAATGTTCAGCAACTACAGTACAGACTAAAGACAATAAATATAATATTGTCATGTGATTTTTATTTAAAGTCAGGTCAGACGGCTGCTCTCCTCGTGGGGAATGAGCCCTGGTTCCTGGTTCTCTGGCTAGGTCTGGTGAAGATGGGCTGCTCTGCTGCCTTGCTCAACTGCAACATGAGGTCCAAGTCCCTGCTGCACTGCTTCGAGCGCAGCGGGGCGACTGTCCTGATTGCAGCTGAAGGTACTATTGGCCCTGCCTTATTACCCCTTATCTCTTATCTTATGCCCTTTTTTTTACTATTTTGAAAAGCATTTTAAAAGACTAGTCTAAACAAAGTACTGCACCCCATCTGGGGTGGTTATTTTGTAATCCTGTTATTTACTTGAAGAGGGTTACACACATATTTATCCAGCATTGCAACTATTGGTGATTTTGCAATTATTCTATGGATTGCTTTTTTGATTACCGGTAATCGAATAATCAAGAAGAGTGGAGCTATATTCTCGTAGTAGTAGTAGTAGCTTATTTACTGTGTCTGGATTTTGAAATGATGTCATGTGGCAGCCGAGTCTATGGACTTTTAATTTAGTTTTTGTTTGTTTAGAGCAGTTAAACAAACATTACGTCATGTGAGAGCCACAGTGGGCGCTCCTCACTTCACACAAGTGTGATTTTCTTTTAGGTAATTGTTTAATTAGTCTGACGATTAGTTTGATTAATTAACCACTACAGCCCCTGTTTTTCTCTAAAGCCCAATGCAAGAAAAACATTTGAGCTATTTTTGAGGGGCGCTACCCCCTCCTATGCCCAGCTTTTTGTGTTTGTGCGTACCACATAATAGTGATCATTTGATTGGTTGAGCACGGAATGTGTACCACATTTGTGATGATTCGATTGGCAGAGCACAGAATGTAATGATGTATGATGATAAGAGCGCCTCTCACTTCACGGGAGTGTTTGATTGATTGATAATTTTATTAGACAATTAGATGCAAACAGTACCGAAGAAAGACCTTGCGGTCTTGTTTCCATTCGGGTCCCATGCATTCATTCACAATGACAACATACAATACGTTTCTCAAACACACTAAATCTATATGTACAGGTTGGAATAGAAATACATTAATAAAACATAAAAAAAGGGGGGGGGGGGGGAGAGAGCCAATCACCTTCTCTCCCTTTGACCTGATGACAGTGAAAGGTGAGTTTTCAGACCCTTTTTAAAGGAAACCAGTGATCTGCTTGTTTTGAGGGAAGGGGGCAGGGCATTCCACACTTGAGTGGCAGTGCTGTGAAATGTGAATTTACCCATATTTGTTCTGAAAATGGGTGGCACCAGATCATTATTTACACTCCCTCTAGTATTATGGCTGTGGGAGTTGCTCACCTTTTTGAGGTAATCAGTCAAGTAAATGGGCACTGTGGGTATGGACGGCAGAGCTGCATTTACAATCTTGAATGTTAGTCCCATTTTCAGTTGTTTAACTCTGTCCTCAACACTGAGCCAACCTATGCTATCAAATTGTGTTGCACAGAGGTGGGTCATGGGTCCTAATCCTAGTAAAAGTCTGATTAGTTTGTTTTGGGAGGTCTGGAGCTTATTTTTTTGTGACATTGAGATGTTGGAATACCAGGAGGTGCATGCATAGTCAAATAAGGGCTGAATGAGAGCTCCAGCTAGTGTCCTGAGAGCCGTCTTGTTAACAAATGAGGAGATTCTGCCCAAGAATCTTGTTCTTTGATTTACTTTTTTGATCGCTCTTGTTGCCATGCCTTCACCCGTCAGTTTACTGTCCAGGATACAGCCCAGATATGTAACCTCTTCTTTGTTAGCTATTACTGTGTCATCAATACTGACCTTAAAATCCGTTACCCTATTAAGGGAATGGTTGGACCCAAAAAGGATGGAATCTGTTTTACCTAAATGCAATGAGAGTTTGTTATCTGTAAGCCAAGTTCGGATATTGGTGAGTTCTGAGCTGAGTGCCTCCTCAACCTGTGTTTTGTGTTCTCCCGATATCAGGAGTGCTGAATCGTCTGCAAACAGGAACAATTTACAATTACAGGCAGCACTCATGTCGTTAATATATAATAGAAATAATAGCGGCCCTAGTATGCTTCCTTGGGGTACCCCACAGTTCACTGAGAGGGGGGAGGACAAGGTTCCATTTATGTCCACCATTTGTTCTCTTCCCTCAAGGTAGGATTTCATCCAGTGTACTGATGTACTAGTAAATCCTATCGCCTCCAGTTTGTCAAGTAGGATGGAGTGGTTAACAGTGTCAAACGCTTTTTGGAGGTCCAGCATGACCATGCCACAGTACTTGCCCGAATCTACCTCACGCTTGATGTAGTCGTGCAGGTACAATAGGCAGGTGTCAGTGGAGTGGGATGTTCTGAATCCAGACTGGAACTCGAACAGCAGGTTGCGTTCGTTTAGGTAGCTGTTGATCTGTTCATAAATTAATCTCTCTATGACTTTAGATGTAGAACTTAAATAGGGGGATTACTCGTGCCATCTTTAGTTCCTTTGGGACATAGCATTGGCTGATGGATAAATTTGTTATGTGGGCTATAATTGGAGCTATGGAGACAGCAGCGTCTCTAAGGAATCTGCTGGGGATATTATCATACCCAGTAGCCTTGTTTGGCTGAAGGGCCATGAGTTTTTTCAACACCTCTTCGTTACCTACTGGTTGTATTGAAAAGGAGTCTTGTTGGGCCCCTAATTTTAAATAGTGGGTTTTGATATGTTCAGCACCGTACAGGCCTGAATGCGGCGGGAGTTTATCAACCAACTGGGTGTTACTTTCTTTTTGTATTGTTTATTTTGTATAACTGATTAGATTGATTAACCCATTCTGGGTGGGAACCCCTTTTGGTGTTTGTTATACTTTAGCTATTGAAAAATAGCAGATCTACAAGCTCATAGCGTGGCACCGAGTGCCGCGCTACGAGCTTGTAGATCTGCTAATTTTTTTTTATCGTGAAAATGTGGCACAAATCTTTGAATATATATATATTCTTTCACAGCGAACGTTTTTACTCAAATCCTTGCTTCTGGGGTGCGGGGGGTCCTTGACATGGAAATGGTTGAGCACCACTGACTGATGGAAAAATAGTTTTTTCAGAAAACTGTTTTAAAAGCCATTTTTCTTTTAGGTCTAAATGTGTGTGTTCCTCTGTGTTCCAGAACTGAAGGAAGCCGTGGAAGAGGTTCTACCAGCCCTGTTGGATCACAACGTCACTGTTTACCTCCTAGCCGATCAATGCTCAACATCCGGAATGTTCTCCTTCAGCGATAAAGTCTGCCACGCCTCAGACGAGCCTCTGGATGCTGATCTGAGATCAGATGTTACTCTGCACAGTCCAGCTGTCTACATCTACACATCTGGAACCACAGGTATACAGATCTGATCTGAGATCAGATGTTACGCTGCACAGTCCAGCTGTCTACATATACACATCTGCACATCTGGAACCCGCTTGGGAAGTCCTCAAATTAGAACATACTGTAATATGGCAGTCACATAAGATATCTGTCTGAGTTCTTTACTGAGCAGACACACTGTCTGAATGAGTTCTTACACTTGGGAACAGTACAGTCGCCATTATTTTGTTGAGGCTCGTATAGTTGCTCTACCAGAACTCTGACATCTATCAACCAGTTTAGAAAAATGTGACGTGAAACAAGTTTATGTTCTTTTTAATGGAGGGGCCATTTTTGGATCGCCCACCATTGCTGAATGAAATCGTCTCCTACGGAAACAACTCCCGCCGGTGGTTAGTGGAAGCAAGAGTCATCTGTACCAAGAAAGTGACCAAGAAAATGACCAAAAGTCATCAAAATCGTCAAGGGCACGAATTGACACTTTGAAAAGGTTGTTAACCTACCAAGATGGCGCCACGTATGGCAGCTTCTAGTGCTCCTCTCCAACCTTGTTAAACGACGTCAGTTGAGGTCTTCCTAAAGGAGTCATGGAGACTATGTTCTCCTGTTATCTAAGGTCTTCCTAAGGCAGCCGTGGTGATAAGTTCTCCTGTTATTTAAGGTCTTCCTAAGGCAGCCGTGGTGATAAGTTCTCCTGTTATCTAAGGTCTTCCTAAGGCAGCCGTGGTGATAAGTTCTCCTGTTATCTAAGGTCTTCCTAAGGCAGCCGTGGTGATAAGTTATCTTGTTATTTAAGGTCTTCCTAAGGCAGCCGTGGTGATAAGTTCTCTTGTTATTTAAGGTCTTCCTAAGGCAGCCGTGGTGAGCCATCTGAAGTTGTGGGCGATGTCTTTCCTCCAGAGAGCTGTCGGGGTGGAATCTGACGACGTGATTTATGTCAACCTTCCTCTGTATCACACCGCTGGCTTTATGGGCTGCACTGGAGCTATAGAGAGAGGTATGGAATAATAATTATTATTATTATTGCGTCTGTCTGTCTGTCTGTCTGTCTGTCTGTCTGTCTTTCACGCCTCGTGACATGCTCCAAATATGGCCGTCTCCGTAGGTTGCAGTTTACTATGAAAACCTGCAAAACCTCACAGTCACGCTAAAACCTGTCCATCCGTCCGTCATGCCTCGTGACACGCTCCATATATGACCGTCAGTCACACCTCGTGACACACTCCATATATGGCCGTCTCCATATATGAAGATCACAACACTGACCTCATCAAACCCTGGATAGCCAAACATGGAGAAGCAGCTGACATCCTCCTGCCATCAAACGTCCTCCTGCTGCTTAACAACTACATACACTGTACGTATGTGACGCTTTGCATCCGTAGCCAGTCCCTTGACAAAGCATTGGGCGCTTGAAGTTATATATTTCGAAAACTGCTAATTATTTAAAAGTAATAATCTCAAGCGTGCATTTCCACAGTAAGGTAGATTTTTTTTAACTGTGAATTGAATTTCTCTTTGAAAGTATAAAGGAATAGGGAGGGTCCACATTTTTATCAATTTAAGTTCAATATAAAAATAAAAAAAATCTAAAATGTTCAGGCCTGTGTGTCCACAGTAAGGTGATGTTTTTAAATTGTGAATGGAGTCTCCAGGTGAAAGTCTGAAGAAGTTTTGACATATCAAAATCCTCCATTGACTTCCATTATCATTTTAAAAGCAATATATCTCGGAAACGACTAAACATTTCGGAAAGATTCCGCACGATTCCACAGTAAAGCTGAACATGTCAAAGTTTGAATGGAGTTTGTAAGTGAAAGCGTGTAGGACTAGTTAGGTGCCAACATTATACTGGTGGCGCTGCTAAAGCAGTGACCCCACAATAATCATCTTTATTGTCCCGAAGGATATTCATCTTCACAGGTCTTTTCAACTCCCACAACAAAACAACACATAGTATAGAAAACATTTCACCAATACAAAAACATGAGGTCTCCACTGTGTACAGAACCATCCTATCTTTGTCCTGATTGCATGAGAATGAAAAAGCGATACAGGGGATGATCAGTGTCATGTGATATTAAAAGTGCTCGCCGTGTGATAGCCTTATTGTTCATAATACCAAGTGTGGGTGTGGGAAATCCGATGATCTTGGAAGTAATTAGTGCGCAACATCAACAAGAGTACACATGTTACCAAAGAGAATATGAATGCTGGAATATTCAGGGTGAGCAACAAAATAGCAGCCAGGGGAATGAGACTTGCAGGACACTGCCAAAGACACCAGGAGCTGCCAGCCAGCAAACTGGTGCTGTGGGAACCAACACATCGAGGACGTATAACATAATGTGGATGAACTCAAGAAAGATGCAGGAGCGCAAAGGCAAGTACCAACGATCTGGCCGGATGTATGGAGAACCGGGATGACTGGAAGCGACGATGGAAGGCTCGTCTGAGGACGACCTAGAGAGAATGGGTAGTACTGAAAGGTTTGTTTCTGTTAGGCATGGACAGTATGGTGTAGAAACATGCGGAACAGTACAACAGAACAGGTTTAATAATGCTTTTGTTGAAAACATAAATGGATAGATGTAATGTGTTGATCAAACTACTCTATTGTCCAGAGTTAGTCCAAGATAATGTGAAACTGTCACCCTCTTCTACTGTTTTACCATTAATGAGGAGTGGATTAAGTCCAGTGTGGGTTGTGTCAATGACTAGTTATTTTGTTACTGCATTGTTTTCTACAGGCATCACCATCGTCCTGAAAAGTAAGTTTTCTGCATCGAGCTTCTGGGATGACTGCAGGAAGTTCAATGTGACGGTCATTCAGTACATTGGTGAAACCATGCGATATCTCTGCAACACCACCAAGGTATTCTCAACCTTACATAGTCTATTGTCTCTATATTCTCACCATTAGAGTTTAGAGACCAGGATTACTGCATGTTTTTTGTGAGGGTACCTACCCTAGAACACACAGGGAGAACATACAAACTCCAAACAGAAAGGCCCTTTCACCACCCCACCTCGAGTATGGGCACTGATGATGCGGAGGAGAGAACACGCCCACAGCGCCATTTTACGCTCTCAAGAGTTAAATTAATGTTAAACACCTGCATTACTTAATTTACAAGAAAGCTGCACAATTAGAGAATGTAGAATAATTGTTATTAACATTATTGTAACTTTTGCCTGTTATCTCCCCTAATGGTACCACATCGATACAGAATCTTATCCAACGATGACAAAATATTCTTTAGTTTTGGGTCTACGAGGCTAAATCTCATTGAATGGTGGCTTGTGGCTCAGATGCTGAATGAACAGTGGGCCTTGAAATGAAAAGGTTTGAAAACCACTGATATATTATATCTATGCAAAACCACACCGTTACATAGTCTATTATTGTATTAGGGCATTAAGCAACTAGTCGACTAGTTTACTAGTAAATCCACTAGTCGACCTTGTTGGTACTAGTTGACTAGTTGATAAGAAGGGAAAAAAAGTAATATTTTTTTATTTTTTCCCGATTTTGTAGGCCTCAAGATCAGGTAGATTATAGTTATAACGTTATAACGGTCTTCGTCATACCTGACGAAGACCCACAGTGGTCAAAATGTTAGAATAAATAATAAAGAATCTTCCTGTGTGCGGACATCCCTTCCTTTTTCATTGTATGTATTTTTGATCAGCACCTGTAGAATTCCTGGAGATGTGCGTGCTTCCTGTCGTATCCTAGATTATAGTTATAGTCACCAATGTACACAGTTTTTAAATGTACAAATATTTATTTTTTTACATAATAGGTAGTAAACTAGTCGACTAGTAAAAATTACTAGAAGTGAATGCCCTAGTATTATCGCTATGTTCTCACCATTGCATAGTCTATTTATTGTATTTTATTATCTCTACGTTCTTACCTGCCATGTGGTTGATGTTTACTGCCGTTGCTGCTATGATTTCTTTGTAATAGTATGACGTTGCCAGACTGTTGCCTCTCGCAATGCTCAAATGCTTCCGTCATAGTCTGGAGCAACGGAATCTCTGATCATGATGAGTAGCCTCCTCCCCGCTTCCGTTTCGTCTTCGAATGAACCGCGGTGCAAATGACTTTGTCAGGCGTCTATGTGAACACAATTGGCTCTTGTTCGGGGGAGGGAATCCGGACTGGTCAAAATGGTGTCTATGCTGACCCTCTTGCCTGTGCTTCAAATTAAAGTGACTTATGTGAAGAAGTGAATTAATCTATTTGTTTCTCAGATACATTGTTCATAAACATTTTTTTTCTTCTTTTTCATAGTCACCCAGCGATGGGATCCACTCGGTAAGGCTAGCGATCGGTAACGGCATCAGAGCCGACGTGTGGCGAGAGTTCTTAAAGCGCTTCGGAGACGTCCGGATCAACGAGCTGTACGCCTCGACGGAGGGAAACATCAGCCTGATCAACTACATTGGCAAGGTCGGAGCCGTGGGACGACTGAACTTCTTTCACAAGGTAAACATCTTTATCTCCATGGCAATTATTACCATGACAACATTTTGGTCCACTCAACGTCTTATTTTTTTTCATTCATTATGTTTACATATAAATCCATCCACCATCTTCAACCACTTATCCGTAGTCGGGTCACGGGGCAACAGCTCCACTAGAGAGCTCCAGACTTCCCTCTGCAGAGCAACATTAGTATAACTTAATTCTCTGGGATGCCGGCAGATATTGGAGATATAAACCCTCAAACTCATCCTTGGTCTGCCCCGGGGTCTCACCCCAGTGGGACGTGCATCCTAACCAGATGTCCGAACCACCTAAGCTGGCTCCTTTTCAAGCGAAGAAGCAGTGACTCTACTCCGAGTCCCTCCCATGTGACTGAACTTCTCACCCTACTCTAAGGAAGATGCCAGCCACCCGTCTGGGGAAACTCTGCAACCTTATTCTCATTCTCATGACCTACACTTCATGACCATAGGTGAGAGTAGGAAAATTGCTCGGTTGCTTTGCCTTCTGGCTCAGCTCTCTTTTCGTGCGGTACAGCGACTGCAATACTGCCCCTGCTGATCTCCTTCTCTGTCCTCCCCTCACTCGTGAACAAGACCCCAAGGTACTTAAACTTCGCCCGGGGTAATGTCTCATTCCCTACTTCTGTACGGTCTGTACAATGCATGTACAATGCATCAGTTTCCTGCTGAGAACCATGGCCTCAGATTTGGAGATGCTGATCCTCATCCCAGCCGCCGTACACTACTCTGCGAACTGGTCCAGTGAGAGCTGAAGGTCTTGGACTGATGGTGCCTTCATGACCCTCATCATCTGCAAAAAGCAGCAAAGCAACGCTTATCTCACGAGCCATATACCCTCTCCACGACGACTTCGCCTCGAGATCCTGTCCGTGAAAATCACAGGATAGGTGACAATGCACAGCCGGGGCGGAGGCCAACCACCACCGCAAAAGAATCCAACCTACTTAACTCCTGAGAATGTTTTTTTCATTGTTTTAGTATGACGCACGTCCGGTTTGTGGCCATCTTGGATGCTAATAGCATTAGTGCCAAACTGCCAATGCTAGCGAGCCATGGCGACACCCATCCTTGCTCCAGAAAATGCAAATATGCCAATCGCGATCACCGGAAAATCAGAAATGACCCGAATCCGAACATCGCCAATCTGATCAAAACCACGGGCAGCGCCGTATTATCAGAGAAAAGAGTGTGGAAAGGCCGTGGCTAATACAGAAGCTAATGGAGTTGGTTGCACAGACGCAGTGCCATCGAGGCCCTGGCAACTCTAGCGATTCCAAAAATGGAAAATAGCGAGGCATTCTTATATCGGTATTAAACGCCTTAAGTCCTCCGCACCTCGCATATTTATTTAATAGTACGAGTATACTCGTCTAGAGCATCAGATGTGTTAAACATCATGCAACTGGTGTTCCCTCATGGATATCATTACGTGTACATATAGATATTTCCTTGTCATTATGTTTACATGCAGTGTTCTATCATTATGTTTAAACATCATATAGATAGTGTTTCCTTATGTGTAGATTGCATTCCCTTATGAATATCATTATGTGTACATATAGATGGTGTTTCCTTATGCTGTGATCAAATACGACGCAGAGAAAGAAGAACCTGTGAGAGACTCAACAACAGGATTCTGCATTGAAGCTGATAAAGGTATCTGAACATCTAAAACGCCACTCGGGTGGTGGACTGCCTAGATAGATAGATATCTAGGCAGTCCTAGGAGGTAGGAAGATAAACCTTCCTACCTCCTATGACTGAATGCATAGCCCTAGATATGTCCCAAACCTTCCTACCTCTGCGACTGCCTGGTCAAATCATGACATTGTTAGACCATCTGGGGGATAAATAAATAAATAAATCTGCGTCGTCGTCATCCCACGCAATTCTAGCCTACCTAAAAGGTAGGTAGGTAGAATAAATCTGCAGCAAAAGCACGGTGGAACAAACTCCCACTATACCTTCGACAGGCAGCCTCTGTAGACATTGTGGTGCCTCAGGTCACATATAATAATTATAAGAGCATTACGCTTATTATTGAATAATAAACCACATTTAATGCGATGGTCTTCAGGTGAGGCGGGTCTGATGGTCTCTCAGATCACGCTGAAGGCTCCGTTCTCGGGCTACGTGGGAGACCTGGAGCAGACGGAGAAGAAGAGGCTGAGAGACGTCTTCCAGAGAGGAGACGTGTTCTTCAACACCGGAGACCTCCTGGTGGTGGACCGGGAGAACTTCATCTACTTCCACGACCGCATCGGAGACACCTTCAGGTTCATTCATTTAATTCATCAATAATTACACCTTTGGGTCATATATTTATGCATTCGTTAATTGGTAATTACACATTCAGGTCATTTATTTGGGCAGATTTTCAGATGGGAAGATCTGATGAATACCTATTCGGTATTCTGATATCTGCATGTAGAAAAGTATTTACACAACACTGGTTGCTTCCTGAGGCCCCCACCATAAAATAATGGATAGATATAGTAAAAGATATTTATAATCTCTCAGACTGCAGAAGGCAGTGCTAACTTAACCTAACCCTAGACTAGTCATTGGTTAGACCAGTCATTAGTCCTACAACTACAACCTATCTCAAACCCTCACCCTAAACCTAACCTCCCACGGGGCAGCACACCTAAACCTAACCTTAACCCATGTCTAACCAATAACTAGTCTAAACTAAGTATGCACCCCAGTTTGGGTCTAATTGGGTGGAATATATTATTCCTTTGCGACCAGATTTTGTAGCGGCAAGGATTGAATGATTCTGTCTTATTGCCTTTTTGGTTCTGTTGTTTTTATTTTAATTACTGCTCACAGTTTCAAATACTCCCTTATGTCACCCATCCATCTCTCCCATATGCTTTATTTTATTTTTATTCTTTTTTGTTTGTAATATGATTGTGGGTGTCTCTAAATAAAGAATAAAAATAAAATAAATACTCGTTAAACATTGAAATTAGAACTGAGAATGGAAGGGGAAAGTGAAACGAGTGTCATGTTATGTTCAGGTGGAAAGGAGAGAATGTTTCTACCAACGAGGTGTCGGATGTACTGAGCACCGCTCCGACTGTTAGAGAGGCCAATGTCTACGGAGTTAAAGTAACAGGTAAATGTCTATATATGGAGTTAAAGTAACAGGTACATGTCTATATATGGAGTTAAAGTAACATGTACATGTCTATATATGCAGTTAAAGTAACAGGTACATGTCTATATATGGAGTTAGAGTAACAGGTACATGTCTATATATGGAGTTAAAGTAACATGTACATGTCTATATATGCAGTTAAAGTAACAGGTACATGTCTATATATGGAGTTAAAGTAACAGGTACATGTCTATATATGCAGTTAAAGTAGCAGGTACATGTCTATATATGGAGTTAGAGTAACAGGTACATGTCTATATATGCAGTTAAAGTAACAGGTACATGTCTATATATGGAGTTAGAGTAACAGGTACTGTCTATATATGGAGTTAGAGTAACAGGTACATGTCTATATATGGAGTTAAAGTAGCAGGTACATGTCTATATATGGAGTTAAAGTAACAGGTACATGTCTATATATGGAGTTAAAGTAACAGGTACATGTCTATATATGGAGTTAAAGTAACAGGTACATGTCTATATATGGAGTTAGAATAACAGGTACATGTCTATATGGAGTTAAAGTAACAGGTACATGTCTATATATGGAGTTAAAGTAACAGGTACATGTCTATATATGGAGTTAAAGTAACAGGTACATGTCTATATATGCAGTTAAAGTAACCGGTACATGTCTATATATGGATTTAAAGTAACAGGTACATGTCTATATATGCAGTTAAAGTAACCGGTACATGTCTATATATGGATTTAAAGTAACAGGTACATGTCTATATATGGAGTTAAAGTAACAGGTACATGTCTATATATGCAGTTAAAGTAACCGGTACATGTCTATATATGGATTTAAAGTAACAGGTACATGTCTATATATGGAGTTAGAGTAACAGGTACATGTCTATATATGGAGTTAAAGTAACCGGTACATGTCTATATATGGAGTTAGAGTAACAGGTACATGTCTATATATGGAGTTAAAGTAACAGGTTCAGTTCAGTTCAGTTTTATTTTCGGAAGGAGGACATACAGTTCATACATAGCACACATAGTTTCCTCCATCTTTTATTTTATTTTTTATTGTCCTGTCCGATCCGAAAAAGGGCTAGGGAGATCCATAGGCTTGTCGGGCCCCACCCCTGGAGTCCATTTGTGCACGTGTAGCAGATCGATGGGACATCAGTGCACACAGTGCATACATTCATGTTGTCCTTCGATATATACATTCATCTACACTATATATGGAGTTAAAGTAGCAGGTACATGTCTATATATGGAATTAAAGTAACAGGTACATTAATGCACGTACTAGCATCATGTCTAGCGTCATGTCCAGGGAGTGTACTATATTCTATATTAGAATATAAAAAATAAAGAATAAAAGATCTGTGCGAGGTTTTGCGACACTCTGGGCCATGTAACGTTAAATGGCGGCTGGTCTCGCAAGATCACAGAGCCGTTATTCATAGGCATAAGGCAGAAGTCTCCCATAGTCTCCCCTCAAGCTTTACTTAAAGGGAAAGACCACTATTGTAGAGGTTTGGGTTGTGTAGTTATACCTTGCCATTATGTAACACCAAATGTGGACAAGGACTAGTGATTATAAATTGGTAATTCTAAATATCCTCCTCATTGACTTACATTGTACATTGTACACAAGCGCGAAGAGGTGGGTTCTCAGATTACGGCAGAAGATTGGGAGTTCTGATTGGAATGGGATCAAGTGCATTCCATAGTTTTGGATCAGGAAGGGAGAAGAGTTTGGGACGTGTGGAGCGTTTTTAGTGAAGGTACTTCCAGCTTCCCTGTGTTGGCTGATCTGAGCGCGTGGGAGGGTTTGTAGGGTTCGATCAGACTTGCAAGATACAGGGGTGCCATACCTTTGGTTGCTTTGAATGCCAGCATCAGAGTTTTGTACAACGACAGCGACCGAGAGGAAATGGAGGGAGTGGAGAAGGGGGGGAGACATGTGAGAATTTTGGCTGGTTGAAGACCAAGCGAGCTGCGGCATTTTGGATCAATTGGAGAGGCTTAGTATGCCAGTGTACGCTGAAACAGCTCTCAAAGTCACTCTTTTAGTACGTAACACAAACAAATTCAGACAATATAGAGCAGGAGTGCCCACACTTTATTGACTTGAGAGCTACTTTCAAAATGACAAGATCTGCTGACCAAAATAATTATAATCCCTTTGCTGGAAATAGTTTAAAGTTACATAAGACCCACGTTTTTGTGTGCAACACTCTATTATTGTACGTTTGAGCTGACAAGCCCTTATATATTTTAGGGCCATGACATGTGGTCTATCAACACAGCCTTTGTGATTGGCCACCCCTGATATAGAGCATCACCAAAACGATAGTTACGTATGTAACTACGGTTCTATGAGTCCTGAATGACCGCCAGAGGCGGTGCTTTAAGCACTGAATACGTCCCTTCGCGCATGCGCAGTCGAGTATTTTATACCAACAATGTCGGTTGACCCCGTGATGACCCGGAGTCGTCTATAACTTCCGGCAGTCATCCGGGGCTCAGTCCCTACAGAATCTTCTCGCGAGAACACGAGGATTCTGAGTGACAAGAGTGCCTCTGGCGGTCATTCAGGACTCATAGAACCGTAGTTACATACGTAACTATCGTTCTATTTCGTCCCTGCTGACCGCCAGAGGCGGTGCTTTAAGCACTGAATGACTTATACCAGCCAAGTCACGAGGAATCCTGATTACAGACCTCAAAGGGTAGAACCGGAGGATTCGGGGAAGAGGGCCACGTCCACTGGGTGGGGAGTGGCAACATTCACCCTGTAGTACCTTGAGAAAGTGCCTGCCGAAGCCCATGAGGCGGCGGCACAAATGTCCTCCAAGGGCACCCCTCTCATGGCAGCCCATGATGTGGAAATGCTCCTTGTAGAGTGGCACCGTACCCCTGATGGTACGGGGAGGTTACTTGCCTCATAGGCGTGGCTGATTGTGTCTACAATCCAGTGGGACAGGCGCTGCTTGGAGGGAGCGCCGCCTTTGTTCACACCACTATGGCAAAAGAACAGCTGCTCTGCTCGCCTGATGCGTGCAGTAGCTTCAATGTAGGCTCTCAGGGCCCGGACTGGGCACAACAGCTCCAGTTTGTCTGTCAGCTCCCCAGGTGGGGGGTTGAATCGAGCCAGCCTGATAGGCCGGTTGAGGTGAGCCTGCGACAGCACCTTCGGGAGGAATGCTATGTTTGGCCACAGCGTGACCCCCGAGCCGTCTGCGTTCCACCTCAGACATGATTCGCTGACTGACAGAGCGTGCAGTTCACTGACGTGCTTTGCCGATGTAATGGCCAGGAGAAGGGCTGTCTTGCATGACACCCACTTCAGCTCTGCCTGTGCCAAGGGTTCGAAGGTAGGCCCGCACAGGGCGTCCAGTACCCGGTTAAGGTCCCATGAGTATGAGAATGTGTGCTATAGAGCGGAGCGCACCACTTGCCGCTCCAGCACATTGCCGTGTTCGGCCCAGTAGACTGGCATAAACTTCATAACCCTGTTGGGTCCCATCAGATTCAAGACATGTCGACACCCGTCTGTCTTGCGTCACGAGGAAGTATGTAGATCGGACTTCCCTTAGTGTGACTGAGGATATACAGCCTCTGTTGCGCCCTTGGGCAGGAGGACACATCACTCCTGGTCTGATAGTAGGGCTCTCGTCATGTTGCTGATAATGGCCATTTTGACCCGCCGGATATGGGGGGCTGGCGTCAGAAGGCACTGCACAGCCCGGAAAGTCACAGTCAGGTCCCTGCGTGGGACGCCAGGGAACACGCTGGCCTCTAGTGTGGGCCGGCGGTGATACGCGAGCTCCGAGGGCAGTCAAGATGATTTCATCAATGTTGGAGCTCGGCCCTTTGGGAGGCGGGATGTGTCGTAGACCTGCAAGCTGCAGCCTGGTCTTCCCCCCTGGATGGTTCGCTCCGGCGATTCTCGCCCGGCTGAACCACCTAGTGCTCCTGGCTCCTCAGGGAGACTACGGAGAGTTGGCCTAGGCTCATCAGTCAAGCTTGACTGTGAAAACCCGACTTGGCGACGGGCTAGAGATACGATGGACATCAGCCGCCCACGCTCTGAGGACATGACGCCAATGCCTCCAGTGACACACCAAAGGTGACTGAGCCAGTATTAACGTTGCCACTATTAAGTGTGAACGGGAGGCCCCAGTGAGCAGGTTGTCTGTGCTCCTGCACTGGGGTCGAGGTCACCTAGCGTTCTGCCGCCGGGCCTCGTTGGGGAACACAATGAGGGATGCAATGACAGGCTTGGTGGCTGGCATGTAACCCAGGCCAGCCCTTATCGCCTTGTGCGTTCAAATCTATTAAAGTGTCATGTCGCAACGGGTTGTCTCAGGACACTTTTCCCAATCAGGGCAGGGCTGCCAGGGTTTCACCATCGGTATAGAGATGGGAGAGGGCCCTGATCGTTCGCCCGGCAGGCCTGTAGCTGTCTCAGGTACAGGCGTGGGGGACGGCGAAGACAGCAAGAAGAAGGCGCTTGGAGGAGCCGACTGCCTGCTTTAGTATGCGTTCCACGGCTATGCGCATGAGCTGAGAAGTGGGAGGCCGGCTCTGATGCCTGGGAGGCACCGCCTTCTGCATCTTCCTCATAGTCATGGAAGTGCGTAGCTTAAGCTGTCGGGGAGAGCACATCAACCTCGAGTCAGTTGTGGCATCGGAGAGGTAGGCGCTTCGGCACCCTCCGAGGTGCCTAGGTGTTATCTGAAGTGAGCATGGCCCTCATGCGGGCCAACTCTGCAGATAGCTGAGCCCTCTCGGATCTGCTGTAGTCAGCGGTCAGACCTTTTCCTCCTGGCACACGGGGCAGGACCAAGGTCGGCTCACGGCTGAAGGAGAGCTTCACACGAGGTACAAAAGTGGGAGCTCTCCATTGTGGTGGCACCGGTTACTCTGGACCGGCCGGTGCACACAAGTCCCAACTAGCCCAGGGCGGGCGCTACTGGTTGCTAGGTGTTGGCCATATGCTTGAGGGAGCGCATACGCTGTCTGTACCAGCAGAGGCTTTCGAGGTACGAAAGTGGGTGCTCTCCGTTGTGGTGGCACCGGTTCCTTTGGACCGGCCGGTGCACACCAGTCCCAACTAGCCCAGGGCGCGGACGCTACTGGTTTGCTAGGTGTTGGCCATATGCTGCAGGGAGGGGGCGCGTACGCTGCCTGTGCCAGCAGAGGCTTTAACTTAGATCGGCATATAATGACTTAATCGAAAAACTGAATGCTGCTATACCTGCCGCAGCATGTGAATATGCATTTACGTTTATGCAAATGCTCATTGCAGCACTTTGAGATTCAACCAGATGTAAAGTGCATCATAGAAACAGCACACAAACGTTGCTGTTAGATAGACTGTGCGACCTGCATGGTCGCGGTGGGGGAGGGGAGCTTTACGCTACCTGTACCCCCGGCGGAGGCTTACTTATAATTTATGATAATAAAGTGGCCTTCAGTCAAGGTTTGGACGCTGCTATGTAGCAGCTGTAGTGTTTCCTATGTGACCGTTTATCACGGCACTATGACGCTTATCCAAACTCCAGTGCATTATTATTTATGTTTGCTAGTCCAGAGCGAAACAAAAGACACTTCCAATACACTAGTCACGTGTGCACTACTACGCATTCATGCTGGGAGGAGGGAGCGCTACCGCTGCCTACCCCAGCCAGGTTCGGTTAAATAAACCGACACAAGCTAGTTTTGGAGAAAAGGCTACAACCGATAGCTCCACCGATAGGGGCCACCTGCTGAAGGAAGGGAGCGCGTACGCTGCCTGTATCAGCTGCAGCTAATGAACATAACAAGCTATACACCAATAGCTGTTAATAAATGCTTGAGCTAACAAACGATTAGTAGTAAGTAACATCAAGCTGGCCGTATGCTGGAGGAGCGGAGCGCATACGCTGCCTGCCCTGTACCAGCTGGGCCAACAAACAGTAAGGCAAGCTATATACAGATAGCTTTTTATCTTCAATAGTATAATAAGCGCTTGGGCTACAACTACAGGTAGCAGCGCCAGTTAGAGAGCTATGCTGGAGACCAGCTAGGCTACTAAAAAACAAGACAAGCTATAGCCTGTTCATAAACAGCTTTAACTTTAAGCTACTGGTAGCAGCTGTGAGCTACGCTGTCAGCAGCGCCAGATACTCTGTGCTGGGGACCAGCTGGGCTAATAGGACCTACAGGTACCCAGGGGCACTAATCCGACCTGTGGGAACAAACCAGGTTGCACCCACTGTATATGCAAAAAACTGTTAATGGAGCTTTGAGCTCCAGACATACTGGTAGCAGCTTCAGCTAGGCCCACTACTGGGGGCCAGCTGGGTTAACAACCAGACAGGCTATGTACACCAGTAGCTGTTAGTACTATTTTGCTACAAACTATACTGGTAGCAACATCAATACGCTGGGAGGACGCAGGAAGCTGCTCCTGTACCGGGCTGATAATAACAACAATACAGCTATTCGCAAAAGCAGTTAAGCTTGAATGCTGCCAATATCGGTATATGGCTTTGGCCAGCAAGGCTCTTGCCATCACCAGCAGGGGCTAAACAAAGCTTAAAAAGTAGCGTGTTTAACAAACGAAGGTAATATGACAGTGTTCTTATCCTTCGGCAAGTCTTATAGTCGCTTATAATAAGCGCTAGCGTTCACAGTCGAACAGACCTCGTATGCAGAGCAGGGAGGCGGCGCGAACGCAGCCTTTACCCACACACAGGAGGTTATGCCATGATAAGTATATGATATCATATGAACGTCTGTTTAGCGGGGATAGCGCCGCTTTAAACGATAACGTACCTTCTGTCCGGGGAGGGTTTTGTTAGCCTTCATTACCGGCGAGAGAGATTGGACGCTCCTGCGTCCACGTGACATGGGTTGTCACCGAGTGCCTCCCTCAGATGTTGGGGGCCAAGGCACCCAGGGCAGAGGTCATGCCCATCCTCTGGCCGCAGAGGAGCCTGGCAGGAGGTGTACAGGTGGTGGCGGGGTTCGTCCATTGGAAACCCGCAGATGTAGCCCAGAGCGCGGACGCTAGTGGTCGCTAGGGGTGGAGCCGTAAACTGGTAGGAAGGGAGCGCGGACGCTGCCTGTGCCAGTAGAGGCTACTGTAGCTGCTAAAGGCCGCTTAGCTGGAGGGAGGGGGCGCGCACGCCGCCTATGCCAGGTAAGGGGTGCTCTAGCAGAGACCAGTATATATGATATATATATAATGATATAGTTATATATATATAATTTCAGAAAAACCAACCTATAAAGTGGCAATGGCTCTGTGCCGAAATTAAAGTACACTATTTGAGAACAAGTGACTAAATCAGTCAAGCCAATTCATATAACCGGGGTTACTGACGTAACCTCGTGGTGGTGCTATATAGCTGGCCAGTGCCAGCAAAGACTCATTTAGAGAGGCAGAGTAATATAGCAGTAAATAAGTACACTTATAAGTAGTATAAGTATAAGTATAAGTAGTATAAGTATAAGTAGTAAGCAAATAATAATAGCGTCGACTCACGTGCTGGGAGCGGGTAGCGCTAACGCTTGCCGTCACCAGCACTGCGGCGCAGCCTTCGTGGGAAAACAAGACAGCGTAAGCTGTCAAAGAGAACGAGCTATCCGTTCAACTTTGACGGGTGCTAAACGGGACGCTCAGGTCGCCGTTTGTAGCACGCGGCGGTGCTATATAGCTGGCCAGTGCCAGCAAAGACTCGCTCAGAGAGGCAGAGTAATATAGCAGTAGATAAGTACACTTATAAGTATAAGTATAAGTAGTATAGGTAAGTAGTAAACAAATAATACTAGCGTCGACTCACGTGCTGGGAGCGGGTAGTGCTAACGCTTGCCGTCACCAGCACTGCGGCGCAGCCTTCGTGGGAAAAACAAGACAGCGTAAGCTGTCAAAGAGAACGAGCTATCCGTTCAACTTTGACGGGTGCTAAAACGGGACGCTCAGGTCGCCGTTTGTAGCACGCAACCGTGTGTGTTGCAGGGAAGCAGCGCGCACGCAGCCTATGCGAACAGGGGTTGTCTGCTTACCTTGTTCCCACGGGGAAAGAAGACGATGTGAAGCCCAGCTCCACTCGAAAACGATACAATAATAGTAGTATTAAGTCGCAGTCCCTGGAGGGCGAACGCACGCGTCACAGCTCCGACCAACAATGGTCGCGGGACTACCGGCGACTTAGTAGTAGCAAAGCAATAGTTCTGTTATCGTGCAGTTTAATTCTGCTGTAGAACTCTGTGCTATGTACAACTTGCGCAAGCGAGAAGAAATTAGGGACTGAGCCCCGGATGACTGCCGGAAGTTATAGACGACTCCGGGTCATCACGGGGTCAACCGACATTGTTGGTATAAAATACTCGACTGCGCATGCGCGAAGGGACGTATTCAGTGCTTAAAGCACCGCCTCTGGCGGTCAGCAGGGACGAAATAGAACTCATACTGTTTTATTTATTTAAATAAAAATGTTAAGTTCCTGTTAATTTTACCATTTAAAGATCTGGATTCTGGTCCACGGCTCCAGTCAGTCCGTGTTTTCTTCCTAATAAAAATGGCAAAATCAACATTATTCTTTTTTTTAAATATAAAAACAAATCACACCTGTGTGAAGTGAGGTGAGCTCTTATCATCATACATCATCTCATTCCGGCCAATCCGAATTTGCGTCCTCACCTTCGTTTTCAATGTTTGTGTTACGCAATCTTTGTGTTTACACGAATACTCAAAATTGCCCATTCATTGTCAATGGCATTTAATGTTTGTGTTAGGACATTTGTGCACATACACCAAAAGCTGAACATAGGAGGGGCTAGTGCCCCTCAAAAATAAAACTGTGCTGTTACTGTCCCATAGGCCAGGAGGTCACTCTTAACACTGTTACTGTCCCATAGGCCAGGAGGTCACTCTTAACACTGTTACTGTCCCATAGGCCAGGAGGTCACTCTAACACTGTTACTGTCCCATAGGCCAGGAGGGCAGGGTTGGCATGGCAACGGTCACTCTGGCAGGAGACAAACTGGATGGTGTTGGATTGTTCACACATGTGGAGAACTTCCTTCCTGTTTACGCAAGACCTCGTTTCATCAGAGTTAAGGTAAAGTACTGTGTGTGTGAGAGTGAGTGTGAGTGTGAGTGTGAGTGTGAGTGTGTGTGAGAAAACACACGCACGCACGTGCATGTATTTTCATTAGAGTTAAGGTAAAGCGTTTAGCAACTATCCGGTATTTTCTCAGCTATTATTCTATTGATTACCATAACAGTGTCGATCTATACTGTTAACACTTGATTGATTGATTGATTTATTAACAGTTTCCAGAATTACAGTACATTTCAAGTACAACTCAATACAAAAACTGTTAACCGTGAGTGGACGACACCATATAAAGCATTACACTTGTTTACAATAGGGCCCACCATTTTCAATTCATCAAAACATTTAGAGACGTATGAATATACACAACTATATAGTAAAAAATAAATCATCATAGGAGGTAAAAAGGGAAAAGAAACATATACAGTGAGGGGAAACAGGAGTGGGTGGGGGATTCAGATTTTACGGGGGCCAGTTTCGAATTGCAGCCGTCTGTAGGTGCCCTTTGAGAGCAAGGGATGTGATGAAGTATTTAGACAGGTACATGGGTATCTTGGTGGTGTAGCGAATCTTGTGGACCAGACCCATTGCAAGGTGCAATCACGCGGGTGAAATCAGCCCTCAGCTGCTTCTTACAGAAATACAAGACTTGCATCCAGCAAGCCCACCCCAGTAGTCACTTTGAGTGGCACCACAAAAAGCCACAGGTGAACGTGTAGTGTTCTGTATGTTGTACATTACTAACACAAAAAATATAGGAACATTAAAACAGATGTTCTTGTAGGATACGAAGTGACAGTGTTTTTCTTTCTGTAGGATAGGAGGTGACATTGTGTTTGTAGTATAGGATGTAACAACAACAACAACGTATTTTGTGTCTGTAGGATACTCTGGACGTGACGGGAACGTTCAAACAGGTGAAAGTGAAACTGATGAAGGAGGGATTCGACCCGGACAACATCGCCGAGCCACTCTACTTCCTGTCTGAGAGAGACAGAAGTTACCTTCCATTCACGAAGGATCAATACTGTGACGTTTTATCAGGGAACATCAAACTATAGAAATCACATCGATATGGAGAAGATGTTCAGCTCTGAATCACACACATTGCTGAGATATATTAATGCAACTTTTATCGCAATTTGTGGAATAGTTGGTGCTTTCACGTGTGTGTGTGTGTGTGTGTGTGTGTGTGTGTGTGTGTGTGTGTGTGTGTGTGTGTGTGCACGCGTGTGCGTGTGCGCGTGTTAAGGCTGTCCCCGAACATTTGGGGTTTCAACCTTCGCTCGTTAGGATTGGCACTCGAATCTTAATTAATGGGCTTGAACCATTTTTTTTATTTTTTATTTTCTGTTTTCTTTTTTTAACTCGGAAATATTTCTCGGCCAGTGCGCATACGCCGTCAAAATGTTTTCTGCACGTAGATCAAAGGCATGCAAGGCACATTTGCGCACCAACAGCTGAGACGGTTATGTAGAGAAATCTGACAGGCATTCGAAAGGAACTCAAATGTGATGTTAATGTCCTGTAAGTAGACTTAGAAATAAAACTAGTGTCTACATGTTGCTCTTATTTTGAAGAGGAAGTTATGCACAGGACGTCCGTTTCAGTTGTAAACAAGCTACTATGACACTTTCCCAAGTTATTTGTTTGTGCCAAACAAATAATTAGAAAGAAAAAGGGCAGGGTACAACACTTTTTGTTGTTGTTTATTGTTGTGAAAGGGTGGGCGGGACTCTGACGCTCCATAGAAATACAAGACATTTTGTAGAATCTGATCTCAGGTCTTAATGGGTATGGCACGTCTATTTAGTCACTTGACTCAGGAGGAATGTAGGCATGCTGCTACAATAATAATAATAAATATAGCTGCAAGCAGCAATAAGGCAGGACCAAGAAAGAAGACAATACGCAATAAGAACAATATGCACAAATAAGACTCATAGGTTGAATTGTCAGTACCCAGATTTGAACACCCAACCTTGTGGTCCAACGTCAAGAGCTCTACTGACTGAGCTACACAGAGACAATCAGTTACTCTGTTTACATTGTAAACTCTACTGAATGCTGAGTGAATTATGAGTGAAGTTGTGCAATAATATTGTTTTACATTCATAAACATGTACACTGGAAACACATTCCACAATTTCACTGAATTAAAACTTAAAACATTTCTCTGGTCATGTCACAGTATTCTCTGACTTCTGTGTGCATAC
This sequence comes from Protomyctophum parallelum, assembly GCF_964188405.1. Classification (NCBI taxonomy): domain Eukaryota; kingdom Metazoa; phylum Chordata; class Actinopteri; order Myctophiformes; family Myctophidae; genus Protomyctophum; species Protomyctophum parallelum. The sequence goes on along the minus strand of NC_139704.1, from coordinate 15,620,263 downwards.
CACAGTTTTTAAGGTGCTTGATTCAACATTGTTTTAAAGTGATTCAATAAAAAGTAACTTGTGACTTGTGCAGGTAACAGTTTGATATAACAGACAGACATAGGGACACACCGTGTGAAATGAGTGGCGCTCTTGTTAGCTCTTGTTTGCTCGTTTATATGACGTAAGTTTTCCCTTCAATGGCATTTAATGTGTTGATGTTTAATTTACGTCATTTAGCGGAATTATCAGCTCTTATCATCATACATCGTCATGGATCATCTCATACTGGCCAATGGCCAATCAGAATGCCTGTTGCCTTGCCATTGGTAGCTGATTTGCTCGTTTACATATGACGTAAATTTCCCCTTCAATGTCAATGGTGTTTAATGTTTTGATGTTTAATTTACGTCATATTGAGCGGAAACCTGACGTCTGTTCTCCAGTCATCGTCAATGGAAAACAGGCATAGGGATAGACGGGCATAGGGACAGACAGGCATAGGGACAGATGGGCATAGGGACAGACAGGCATAGGGACAGACAGGCATAGGGACAGACAGGCATAGGGACAGACGGGCATAGGGACAGACAGGCATAGGGACAGACAGGCATAGGGACAGACGGGCATAGGGACAGACAGGCATAGGGACAAACAGGCATAGGCATAGGGACAGACATGCATAGGCATAGGGACATACAGGCATAGGGACACACATCGCTGTTCATTGGAGTGGTTGCACCACTCAAAAATAGGTTATTGGTTTACTTACTTTTACTAGATGACTATTTCTATGTTTACATATTCTACAGTTAGTCTGATTATATAGAAGTGTATATTTGTACGTCTCTAAATGTTCTGATGAATAGAAAATGGTGGACCCTGTTGTAAACAAGTGTAATGCTTTATGCCTGGTGTCGTCCACAGTTAACAGTTATTTCGTATTGAGTTGTACTTGAAATGTACAATACTGTAATTTTGCACTGTTAATAAATACATCAATCAATCAATCAATCCTTAAATTCCATATTGGTCTGTAACTCTGAGAGTATACAAATGGACCGTAACGGGTCCATTTTGTTCCATTTGTCCGAGTGAAATTAACATTGATTTTACAATATAAATTGGGGTCTCAGAGATAGTATAATGCCATTAAATGGGGGTCCATAGAATATTGCATGTCAAACTGAGGGTCCTCAGTCCATTACAATGGTTGAGAATCACTGCTAGAAGTGTGTGTGTGTGTGTGTGTGTGTGTGTGTGTGTGTGTGTGTGTGTGTGTGTGTGTGTATGTGTGTGCGCGCGCGCGTGTGTGTGCGCGTGACGGTGTGTGTTGCGCTGCGAGAGAGAGAGAATGGGAGGGAGGGAGGGAGAGAGAGAGAGAGAGAGAGAGAGAGAGAGAGAGAGAGAGAGAGAGAGAGAGAGGGAGGGGAGGAGTAAGACAACCCCCGCCCACTCAGTTGAACTTTGTCACACATACACAGATTTTTTGAAGCTGCCGAAACAACTCGATTCTTTGAGGTGGCGGAAAAACACCAAAAGAAGTAGTTTGTTGAATTCCTCCAAACAACATATCTTCATGATGTCCTCCGTGGTGTGGTTGATCATATCTCTGCTGCTCGGACTGACCATCCTCCTTAGAACATCTGGTCTGCTTTCTCGGTACTGGCTGATGGACCTCCGCTACACGCTGAGAACGTTACAGCTGGGTCTGAGGCTCACCTCCTACAAGAAGTTCAAACCCTTCTACAGTCTGCTCGACCGATTCCTGGACCAGGTCAGTGGAAACCACATGGTGGTAGCTTTACGACCTTATCTTAGTTTACTTAAGAAAATCATGCGAGTAGGCTACTTTAATTATTCCCCCACCTGCTCCAGCAGACTGTACAAGCCTGATCTTCCATTGATACTTTTACTTTTTGTTTTTGTTTTTATTGTTGTTGTTTTTTTAAGTAAAAGTACAATATTTGCCTCTGAGATGTAGTGGAGTAGAAGTAAAAATACTAAAAATTGGAAATACTCAAAAAAATCACACCCCTGTGAAGCGAGGGGCGCTCTTATACATTATCTTGTACATTTTTATCATACATCTCATTCTGGCCAACCAAAAGTTGGACATAGGAGGGCCCTCAATTTTCTTTTTACTTAAGTGCAGTACTTAATGCACTTAGTTACTTCACACCAGTGGTTCTCAACCAGTGGTCTGGGGACCACCAGCAGTCCTCAAGGGGTCCCCAGCTGCTAATTGATGTAGAGTTGGTAACCAAATGGACCCTTTTTACTCTTGACACCATCAAATGTGGTCCGTGGCTCAAATGCAGAATAAACTAGAAAAAGTGCCCTTCTGGGCACAGGTCTCCACCAGGTTATCCACAGATCCGTGCAGTTAGAGGTAAAAACACTTTTGGGCCAGTTATAGCGCCACCTTGAGGCTGAGTTGAAATTGTTCATGTGGCATTTCGTCCTCGGCCTAGTGGGAATGTGCGTGCACAATTTCAGGGAAATCACGTGATGTGTTCATGATTTGCAGCATTTTGTTTGAAACTGAGCACTCCTGTGAACTTTGGAAGCCAATCTTAACCAATCAGGATGGAGTCTGAGAAATCTGAAAGACCCGTTTCGTTGAATGGCTCTAGAGAGACTGTGTACTAATTTGCGTGATGTTTGGACAAAATCTGTAGGTGTACTGTGAAAAAACTTGTTTTGCACAAAGCGGCCTCCTGGTGGCGCTATAACAGGCCGTTCTGGAAAGTTTGGGGCAGAGGTTCATGGTTGGCATCCAGGGAGTGTGTGTGCAAAATTTGGCATCGACCGGGTTAACGGTGGCTGAGATTAGCTGTTCACGGACGGACGGACACACGGACACACGGACGGACGGACGGACGGAGTGCAAAACATACTCTCCCCATGCCTTCGGCTGGTGGAGACAACTAGATGAAGTGCTGCAAAAATCCACCTGCTGGTAGCGCTATAACAGGCCAATGTTAAAAGGGTGGGATATATTCCTCAAGCCTAGTAGGAAAGTCTGTGAAATATTTCACATAAATTGCATGCTGCGTTCATGATTTGAGGCTTATTGTTCAAAACAGGCCAATCCTGCAAACTTTGAAAGCCAATGTTAGCCAATTACGATGGAATATAAAATATCAGACAGATCCGTCTTGAACACATGACTATAGAGATAGCCTACTGTGTAACGATTTGCGGGATTTTTGGAGGTGTAATATCCAAAAATGTGTTTTACAAAAGTCGGCCTCCTGGTGGTGCTATAACAGGCCGTTCTGGAAAATCTGGGGCAGAGGTTCATGTTGGCATCTAGGGAGTGTGTGTGCAATACAATTGGGGCAGAGGGCATCGTTGGAATCTAGGGAGTGTGTGCAAATACAGTACATTTGGGGCAGAGGTTCATCGTTGGCATCCAGGGAGTGTGTGCAAAATTTGGCATCGACCGGGTTGACGGCGTCAGAGATTAGCTGTACACAGACGGACGGACGGACACACACACACACACACACACACACGTCACACACACGGATGGACGGAATGCAAAACATACTCTCTCCCCATGCCTTCGGCCTGGTGGAGACAATAGTGGGCCCTGATATGAAAAAGGGTTGAAATTACACCTTTCTAAACTAAATTTGTAGACATGATGTAACAAAGTTTTACTCTTATGTACCTGTAGACAAAATGTAACAATATAGTACAACCTTAAAAACCACTGCATGCACTGTCTGGACTCTGGATCAGGTCAGAAGAGACCCGGACAAGACGTTGGTCCACTTCGAGGGTCAGACACTCTCCTACGGATGGATGGACCAGCAGAGCAACAGGATGGCCAGATGTCTGCAGAGACACGCCTGTCTGAGGGAGGGAGACGCAGTGGCTCTGTTTCTGGGTACGTAGGTGTTGTTCCACCTACATGTGTACTAGGTGTTGTTCCTCTACTGTATTATAGCATTTGGAGATTGTGGAATAGTTGTCTGGCTATTCAAGACAAGTACAAGTTCTATTACTAACAGTCTCTGCTCCTGGGTACGTACAGGGTACGTACAATCTGTTATTCCAGTGCCTCCCCTTAAGCTTTTTCATGTCAAGGTCAAGGTACCCCTAAATGAATGTGTATTTGGCCCCGGACCGCCATCTGAAACGATTTTGTGCCACGGACCCCATACAATATAAGGGGGGGTTTAAAAATGTCAAGAGATATTCAAACTATTCACTATTCACAACTATTTCTCCTACTCCCAATTACTCCCGTTAATGTTGCTTATTTGATCTCTCTCTCTCTATCTCTCTCACTCTCTTATCTCTCAAACTTGGATTTTAGACCTGTGATTGGATTGGTGGGTTATGAAATAAAGCCGGCCTGTGCATCACTAAAACCTTTAATGTATGTTTTTTTATTTGCTTCATAATCAAACTGCACAGGGCAGATATGACAAATAACTTAATTATACAAATAAATTACTGATACACATTTAAACATTGTATATATGAAACAATGTGGAAATAGGCTAGCTGATCTACCAGCTTACAACACGTCACATGTTGTAAGCTGGTAGATCAGCTTATTTCTGCTATTTCTGGAAAATGTATGAGGATTTCTTAAAGGACCACTTGACCACTTTTCAACCTATCTTCATATAATAGGTCCTCACTAAGAATCATGATAAAATGGCACGATTTTTTCTACTCAGTCTGTGTCTCATAGGAGGGCTGTGGGCAGTTTAGAAACCGTCTTCCAGTGACATCATTAAACAAGATTTTTTTTACAAAAATCTTTAGATTTTCATTATCGTGAGAACGATGGCTTCCATCTTCGCATTGCAACTTTTTAGGACTAGAAAGCCTAGTTTAGCAGTTAGCTTGTATTGCCCATCGATGATGTCACTGGAAGACGGTTTCTGTTAAAGTGGTCCTTTAACATGTAAATGATTGGGATGATTATGCAAAGATATTTGTGATTATTATTATTATCTCAAATAATTGCAATTAGGCGATTATGTAATTATTGTGGCAGGCCTAATTATTGTTGTTGTTGCTGTTGTTATTATTAGGCAACGAGCCGTCTTACATCTGGACGTGGCTGGCTCTGGCCAAACTGGGCTGTCCTGCTGCCTTGCTCAACTTCAACATCCGGTCAAAGTCTCTGGTTCACTGTTTCTCCTGCTCTGGAGCCAAAACCCTCATAGCATCTGAAGGTAATGTTTTGACAGGTACATGAGTGTCTTTGTGGTGTAGTGTATCTTGTAGACCAGACCCATTGAAGTAGTTAGACAGGTACATGAGTGTCTTTGTGGTGTAGTGTATCTTGTAGACCAGGCACATTGAAGTAGTTAGACAGGTACATGAGTGTCTTTGTGGTGTAGTGTATCTTGTAGACCAGACCCATTGAAGTAGTTAGACAGGTACATGAGTGTCTTTGTGGTGTAGTGTATCTTGTAGACCAGACCCATTGAAGTAGTTAGACAGGTACATGAGTGTCTTTGTGGTGTAGTGTATCTTGTAGACCAGACTAGAGTTCTCATCGGGCCCGGAATTTGAAGCCCGGCCCGGCCCGGCCCTAACTGGGTCAGCCCGAAGCCCGGCCCGGCCCTAAAAAATACCATAATGTTAGGCCCGAAGCCCTATAAAGCCTGACAAAGAAAAAAAAGAATGCCACGCAGCACGCGCCGTCAGTGGTTCACTGACGGCGCATGCTGCTGCGCTGGCCATGCAATAAAGTGGCGTTCTTTTTTTTCTTTCAGTGTGTGTCTGTGTGAGAGTGAGAATGGAGTTCAATGGACTTATCGCTGAAATAAAGGATTTATGACTGTTAATGTACCATTTCCATATCATTCTAATGGATTCCATTTCCAGTGGTGGTGACTGGTGAGTAGCTCCCCGTTTCCTCTGAAGTGAAGCTATGTCCAAGACCCCAAGTATCGTCCCCGTTCGGTGTCCAAAAGAACAAACATAGCCTACAAAGTTTATAAACCATCCATGCACCCGCTCATGGCGTGTCTCGACAGCTTAGAGATCTGTTATTTTAAATCGGGCACATATAACGAGGAGCGCCGCCGCACTGGACGGCGGTTATAATACTAATCATTTTGTAAATCAAATAGCCTGTAGCCTGCAGTGGACTGTAACATTGCGTGGTCAGATCATACACTACAGAATGATATGGATCGGTTGGTGACTATATGATGTTGATTAGGCCTAATGATTAGGTTATTCATCGCAGCCAGCTGGGTTTAACGAGATGGCTCAGTGCAACTGTTTTTGTCATGTTGCAGTCTATCGTGTGATAATCCGATTGATTTATAAAACATTTAGCATTATGAACTGAAGCTCATTTGGTGCGCCGCAAAACAGAGGCCAGCCAGCGGTATAAACATTAAACAACCACCCCACCGTTCACTTCTCTCTGCCTGCGCAGTCAGTAATCCATTCCAAGCCCCCCGCCTCCACTCCTCCGTCTTCCTCCTGTCACAAGTGAATCGCCATAGCGCAGCCCTCTTCATAATAAATACTTGTAGGCTATATAGCCTACACATTACACAAATAACATAATTGCTATTTTTAATATAATAACATTTTTGAAAAATCACGGAAAATAACTCCCATTTCCACAGTTATTATCAGATTACTACCAGTAAGACACCTAAGGGCGACCTTAGGACCTTAGGCCCCAGCATCCATCCATGTCGCAGGACCGTGTCCCACACACTGACATTCTCCAACGCACTGATTCCATCAGCATCGAGGCAACTTTAGCACAGAGGCAACTCCGGTGGGTCGGCCATGTCTTCCGGCTGCCACTTGCCTCGTCAGGTGTTTTATGGACAGATATTGTCAGCCAACAGGAAGCCTGGTGGTCAAAAGCTGCGATATAAAGACCAGTTGAAACAGACGCCGAAGAGGTGTAACATCAAACCCAATGACATAGGCAGCGGGTGTGTAAGGCTAGGGAAGGCTTAGCCTTCCCAAACATTATGCTGGGTATTTTTTTAAATATATATAAATTATGTGCGCAGCATTATATAGAAGGCTATTGTGTGTGTGTAGTGTGTGTGTGTGTGTTGTCGCTGCCCCCTGGTGATCGCTGATCGGGTAGGTAGGCTATACACTATACAGCAACTGGCCTAATCAGCATATGATTGGCTACTATTGGTATGTCTGTAAACCTCGTCCTTCCAGTCGCTTTGTAGCAAACAGTAGCGTGCGCTGGTTTGTTTTGGGAAACAGCAAAACGCAAAATGTATTTTTCAAGGCCAAGATAAAGTAATTCAGAAGAAGAAACTGTGACTCCTGTGAGTCGGCTGTCAGAACTCAGCACCACCAGTGCCCGCACGGTTCACAGTTCACACCACTGCAGCAACACTGACACGTTCACCGGAGTGGCTGCTGTCTCTGTGCCGTCTGTGAAGAGCCATGAGCCGGGACTCCCGGGAGGGGCAGCAACACCGCCGGGTAATCTACACAGAGTAGTGAGACTACACACTGACTCGAGAAAAGACCCATATCGTCCAAAATAGGCTGATCAGTCGTTGTCTGTGTATAGGCTAATTCATTGGTAAAAGTATGCTAAATAACTAATTTTTAGACCATTTGGGAAATAAATAAATCCATGGCGGCGACAGTCCCCCCCCCCCCCCCCCCCCCAACGCAATTCTGTAGCCTACCCAAAGGTAAAACGCACCCGCCGCCTATGCCCAATGATCTGGAGTCAGCCGCAGCAAATCGCCCACTCTGGCGTTCCTTTTGCTATGAAGGGGTCACACACCTTGAGGAGAACCGCACGCAGCAAAGGATGGCACGGCGCCAGCAAAGACACCTCCGTGCTGTTCCAGAACCACCTCAGACTCCTGATCCAAAGACACCTCCGTGCTGTTCCAGAACCACCTCAGCCTCCTGATCCAAAGACACCTCCGTGCTGTTCCAGAACCACCTCAGCCTCCTGATCCAAAGACACCTCCGTGCTGTTCCAGTACCACCTCAGCCTCCTGATCCAAGCCTCACATGTCCACACTGTGGCATGGTATGTGGCCGTTGTGGTGCCAGAATTGGGCTTCATAGTCATCTACAGTGGCATCGTCGCCAGCAACGATGACCACTGCCAAACCCAGCACAAGGAAGCTACGTCATCTTCGAGAACGATGGACTACCAAGGAGGTGTGAGTGTGTGTCAGTCACAGACAGGCCCAGTACCACCGTGGTAATAATTAACGTGTATTTGTTTGAGGTAAACAAAGCGTTAGTCTCTGGTTTGTCCTCTGATACCCAGGGGACAGACCACCCCTTTTTGGATCCCTGCATTTGCCATAACATAAATGGTTGTCCACCAGAAATAATATCTATGACCCAGTATGGACACACCGATCAATTTTCTTTTGCTGGAAATCCAATATGGCCGCCACAATATTAACCCCCATTAGATATGAGGGGTGAATAGGGCAACATTTTAAACCTGTTTCACAGATCTATCAGATGTTTCACAGATGTTTCAGAGAGATAAAGGTTAAAGACGGTGTTGTTTCAGATGTGTTTGTTTCAGAGGTAACAGTAAAGATGGTGTTTGTTTCAGAGATGATGATGATGCTGTGTGTGTGAGATCAGTGTGATCATGTGTTTGTTTCAGAGATGATGATGATGCTGTGTGTGTGTGTGTGTGTGATCAGTGTGATCATGTGTTTGTTTCAGAGATGATGATGATGCTGTGTGTGTGTGATCAGTGTGATCATGTGTTTGTTTCAGAGATGATGATGATGATGCTGTGTGTGTGAGATCAGTGTGATCATGTGTTTGTTTCAGAGATGATGATGATGATGCTGTGTGTGTGTGTGTGTGTGTGTGTGTGTGTGTGTGATCAGTGTGATCATGTGTTTGTTTTAGAGATGATGATGATGATGCTGCTGTGTGTGTGTGTGTGTGTGTGATCAGTGTGATCATGTGTTTGTTTTAGAGATGATGATGATGCTGTGTGTGTGTGTGTGTGAGATCAGTGTGATCATGTGTTTGTTTCAGAGATGATGATGATGATGCTGTGTGTGTGTGTGTGATCAGTGTGATCATGTGTTTGTTTCAGAGATGATGATGATGCTGTGTGTGTGTGTGTGTGTGTGTGTGTGTGTGATCAGTGTGATCATGTGTTTGTTTCAGAGATGATGATGATGATGCTGTGTGTGTGTGATCAGTGTGATCATGTGTTTGTTTCAGAGATGATGATGATGATGCTGTGTGTGTGTGTGATCAGTGTGATCATGTGTTTGTTTCAGAGATGATGATGATGCTGTGTGTGTGTGTGTGTGATCAGTGTGATCATGTGTTTGTTTCAGAGATGATGATGATGCTGTGTGTGTGTGTGTGTGATCAGTGTGATCATGTGTTTGTTTCAGAGATGATGATGATGCTGTGTGTGTGTGTGTGATCAGTGTGATCATGTGTTTGTTTCAGAGATGATGATGATGCTGTGTGTGTGTGTGTGTGATCAGTGTGATCATGTGTTTGTTTCAGAGATGATGATGATGCTGTGTGTGTGTGTGTGTGATCAGTGTGATCATGTGTTTGTTTCAGAGATGATGATGATGATGCTGTGTGTGTGTGTGTGTGTGAGATCAGTGTGATCATGTGTTTGTTTCAGAGATGATGATGATGCTGTGTGTGTGTGTGTGTGATCAGTGTGATCATGTGTTTGTTTCAGAGCTCAGGGAGGCCGTGGAGGAAGTTTTGCCGACGCTCAAAGAGCAGGGCATCTCCGTGCTCCTCCTATCAGAGAACAGCAGCGTGGATGACATCACCTCACTGTCATCCAATATGATCGGCCAGGAGTCCGAGCAGCCTCTGTCCCGACAGCTCAGAGCCAACGTCACCGTCAGGAGCATCGCTCTGTACATCTATACCTCTGGAACCACAGGTAACTACACACACCTGTCCACACCTGTCCTCTACACCTGTACACCTACACCTGAACATCCACACGTAACTCACCTGTACACACCTGTCCTCTACACCTGTACACCTACACCTGAACATCCACAGGTAACTCACCTGTCCACACCTGTACACCAACCTGTACACCAACACCTGAACATCCGCAGGTAACTCACCTGTACACACCTGTCCTTTACACCTGAACATCCACAGGTAACTCACCTGTACACACCTGTCCTCTACACCTGTACACCTAAACATCTACAGGTAACTCACCTGTACACACCTGTCCTCTACACCTCTACACCTAAACATCCACAGGTAACTCATCTGTACACACCTGTCCTCTACACCTGTACACCTAAACATCCACAGGTAACTCATCTGTACACACCTGTCCTCTACACCTGTACACCTAAACATCCACAGGTAACTCACCTGTACACACCTGTCCTCTACACCTGTACATCTACACCTCAGAAACCACCGGTAACTACACACCTGTTCATACCTGTACATCTACACCTAAGGAACCACGGGTACCTCAGTAAGAATATAAAAAACAGTAGTGTAACATCAATTCAAAACATGTCTGTACATGAAAAGTCATCATGTCATAAGTGACGTGATATCAGAATGCGTGTCGACATGTTCACTAGTGCGGCTCGGAATCTGAGAGATCTAATCTGAGAGATTAGTACGGGAGAACAACTCTAGTAACTGGCACAGGAGGCTGAAAACTGCCTTAAAGACATGCACATCTACAACCTAATAGGCTGGGTGCCTTAAAGACATGCACATCTACAACCTAATAGGCTGGGTGCCTTAAAGACATGCACATCTACAACCTAATAGGCTGGGTGCCTTAAAGACATGCACATCTACAACCTAATAGGCTGGGTGCTGGTTCAACAACAGTGATAGTTCAAGAATAAAAAGAGTCCGCACACCAACTCTCAACAACAACTCTAGTAGTAAGTAACCCCACACCTGTACACACCTGTACAACTCAAGAAGTCATATTTGTACTGTACATGTTTGTTTGCTTGGTTTCCAGGGTTACCTAAGGCCTCATACACACACATCAGTCAAACACATGTTCTGTGTCTTGTCTGTGTTTAATGGCCGCCACATGGTTTGACCAAACATTTTTGGCAGAACACAGCCATCAAACACAAATGTTGGGTCAAACCATGTGACTCCTATTGGAAATGCATTATGGCGGCCATTAAACACAGACAAGACACAGAACATGTGTTTGATATGTGTGTATGGGGCCCTATAGCAGCGCTGGTGATTGTTTGTTTGTTTGTTTGGTGACTGTTTGTTTGTTTTCCAGGGTTACCTAAAGCAGCGATGGTGACTCATGAGAGGGTGTGGGCTGCCTCCTTCATCCAGGCATCGACGGGAGTGACAGCGGACGATGTTTTCTATATCAACCTGCCTCTGTACCACAGTGCTGGGTTCCTTATAGGCATGGCTGGATGTATAGAGAGAGGTAATAATAATAATAAATAGAAACAAAATTTCAAGACATTTTACTGGGTGCCTGCCGCTCGCCAAGTCTGTGCAGCATTTGAGCCACGGACCGCCATTTGATGACATTTAGCCTCTCAGACCCATTTGAGCCACCGACCACCATTTGATGACATTTAGCCTCTCAGACCCATTTGAGCCACCGACCACCATTTGATGACATTTAGCCTCTCAGACCCATTTGAGCCACCGACCACCATTTGACGACATTTAGCCTATCAGACCCTCTAAGGGTCCATTTAGTTACATGTATATATTCTCAGAGTTACAGACCTGTAAGGGTCCATTTGGTTCCATGTATTACACTCTCAGAGTTACAGACCTGTAAGGGTCCATTTGGTTACATGTTAAAATGAATAACTTAAAATATAAGAAAACAAAACAAAGAAAAAGACAAAAAGAAACTCTGAGCATATCAGAAAAGGAGTGAGAAGAAGTAAAAACGTATATACTCCCACCCCTCTGTCATTTAATAATTACTCGCTGATTTTTTCTTTATTTTTTCTTTTTTTACCAAGGTAATACGATAGTTCTTCGGAGGAAGTTCTCAGCCTCTCAGTTCTGGGAAGACTGCAGGAAGTTCAACGTGACAGTGATGCAATACATCGGAGAGACCCTCAGATACCTCTGCACTACCGCTAAGGTCATCCATTACATTGTCTTAGTTAATAGATTACATTATCTTAGGTCATCGATTACATTATCTTAGGGCCGTACAGTAAACCAGGAAGTGAATGGCTGCGCGCGCAGCATAACAGGTCCGGTAGGCGCTGAAGTCAAAATGTGATATGCATGCAAGAACGTACATATTCTTTTTGGTCAGAAGAACATCACGTCGACCATAAATCCATAATTAGTTCAAATGTCCTCCTCCTTAGTTGGGATAACGGGGTTGATATTTGGCTCTGTCACCGACTGGACATCGTACAGTATGAACTGGGTTGCGATCGCGTCCAGAGAAGTCCTGTATTACAGCCAATGAGAGCACAGGACCGCTGTGCTCACTGCTCACAGCACTTCTGTCTGTCTGTCGTGTCGACTGTATCGATAGATGATCAGATGATAATATATAACCTTTATTCCTTGGGTAAATCCCTGTCCTGTGTCGTACATGGTAACTATATTAGCCCAATGTTGCTGTTAAATAGTCTATAAAACCATAACCAACTCATTTCACTTGAATAATGTTGATAAAACCACATTGGAGCAAACTTTTGGACCGTGTGTGTGTGTGTGTGTGTGTGTGTGTGTGTGTGTGTGTGTGTGTGTGTGTGTGCGTGTGCGTGCGTGCGTGCGTGTGCAGAGTTATTTCATGAAAATCAAGATTTAACGTCCTATCTCCCTGCAGCCCACGTAGGCTACACTACACGCTGTCACAAACATTTCCCCGTGTAGCCTGGCTATTCCTGTGCATGCACAGAGAGAGAGTGGCGTCCTCTGTGTTGGTCTCGCGCTCGTATCATCCTGCACGTGTGTGAGATGTAAAAATTAATAAAATAAAAACAAATCTGTTTGAGTGTTGATCGCTCAGGTCTAGCTGAGTGTCCTTTAACCCTCACTTTATGAATTTAACACATTGTGTAAAAAGATGAATCCTTCTCCGTGTTTTCAGAAAGAAAACGAGAAGGAGCACAAGGTCCGGATCGCCATCGGAAACGGCGTGCGGTCGGAGGTCTGGACGGAGTTTCTGAGTCGTTTCGGGGACATAAAAATGAGGGAGCTGTATGCCGCCACGGAAGGAAACATCGGATTCATCAATTACACCGATAAGATCGGAGCTGTGGGGAGAGTCAACTTCCTGCACTCGGTGGGTACTTTGTTTTTGATTGAAAAGGTTGATTGGGGAACATAGAACCTGTTTTTAGTTAAGCCGGGAACATATTATAACCTGAGTGGGGAACATAGAACACAACACAGAGGTACAATTAAGGCTAAAATGATAACATTGGCGTTTTCTAGAGCAAGGATTGGTCTATTTTAATTTTGCATTCAAGATGGAACCCAAAACCGGACACGCATCATACTAAAACAGATTCTGATCCGGTGGCACCCGTCCCAAGCACCACCACTTTCGTCCACCAGGTGGAACTCAATGTGTTAATATTTAATATGTAATATTTCAGAGGTTCTACACATCTATACAGTGTAATATGTAATATTTCAGAGGTTCTTCACCTGCACTCTGATTAAGTTTCATATTTAATCCATTTAGACACGAGGCCGATTCTAAAAAAAAAGGACCCCAAAAAATATATGTAATTGGCCGCCCACAATCTGAAAATATTCCAGGGACCCCACCAGAAGCAAATATTTGAGTTAAAAACGTTCGCTCTGAAAGAATATATATTCAAAGATTTGCCAAATTTTTGCGATTTTTCTTGTAGCGTGGCACCAAGTGCCATATCTAAGATATAACATAATTCTTAAATCCCATCCTGAATGGGTTAATACAGTTTAATGTGTAATATTTCAGAGGTTCTTTCCCTACACACTGATTAAGTTCAGGTTCAGGTTTATTTTTAAACCCCAGTATGCTGCTCGCTAACGTTCAGTCTCTCGATGAGAACAAGCTGGATGACCTCCACAGCCGCTTACGTTCACAGCGGGATATAAAGAACTGCTGTGTGTTTTGCTTCACAGAGTCGTGGTTGAGCTCAAACACACCCGACAGGGCGATACAACCGGAGGGGTTCTCTGTGTTCCGCACTGACCGTTCTAGGACGGTCACGGGCAAGTCAAAGGGAGGTGGTGTTTGTTTCCTCATCAATGACACTTGGTGCACAGACGTGGTTATTGCCTCACAGTACTGCTCGCCAGTACTAGAACATCTCACACTAAGGTGCAGGCCATTCTATCTCCCCAGGGAGTTCCCCTGTGTATTGCTAACGGCTGTTTACATTCCGCCAGAAGTCAAGGCAGCCGAGGCGTTGGATGAGCTGTATGGCGTTATTAGCAAACAGGAGACTATACACCCGGAGGCCGTATCAATTGTGGCGGGGGACTTTAACCACTGTAACATGAAAACTGTGTTACCAAAGTACTACCAACATGTCAAATGCCCAACCAGAGGGAATAAAACTCTGGATCACTGTTACTCCACCATCAAGGCTGCTTATAGAGCGCTACCGCGCCCTCACTTTGGGAAATCCGACCACCTGGCCGTGCTTCTACTCCCTGCCTTTAAGCAGAAGGTGAAGTGTGAGCAGCCCACAGTGAGATCGGTACAGAGCTGGTCCACAGATCACGTTACCAAACTCCAGGGCTGTCTTGATGCGACAGATTGGACCATTTTCAAGGACTCTGCCACGAGTCTGGATGAATATGCGGATTCTGTTGCCGACTACGTCAAGTTCTGTGTGGATATCTGCATTCCAGTACGTTCAGTTCGCTCCTATCCCAACCAGAAGCCATGGATTAACAGTGACATTCGCATCAAACTGAGGGAGCGCACCATCGCTTTCAAATCCGGGGATGTCGAACTCTACAAGCGATCCAGATATGAACTGAGAAAGGCTATCAAAGCCGCAAAGAGACAGTACAGAGTCAAATTAGAACTCGACTACAGCGGATGTGACTCGCGGCGAATGTGGAGCGGACTGCAGGCGGTTACGGGCTATAAACCCAAGTCAGGTAATATCACTGACACCTCCGCGTCTTTACCAGACGAGCTGAATAACTTTTTTGCCCGCTTCGAGGCTCACAACTCAGACCCAGCCACGGCGCAGAGCGCACCTGAGGCGGTGGACCTGCAGGTGACGCAGAGGTCTGTGAGTAAAGCGTTCCAAAAAGTTAATGCTCATAAAGCTGCAGGGCCAGACGGGATAGCCTCTCGTGTCCTTAAGACATGCTATAACCAGCTGTCATGGGTTTACACAGACATATTTAACCTGTCCCTGTCATTGTGTGTGGTGCCATTGTGTTTTAAAAAAACAATAATTGTACCCATTGCCAAGAAAAAACCTGTTACCTGTCTCAATGATTATCGACCTGTTGCTTTGACATCTGTTCTCATGAAATGCCTGGAGAAAATGGTTATCTCTTATATCAAGAGCATAATTCCTGCTAGTATAGATCCTTTACAGTTTGCTTACTGTGCAAATAGATCTGTGGATGATGCAATCTCTCTTGCTTTACACACTGCCCTGGTACATCTAGAAAAGAAAAGCTCTTATGTCAGACTACTGTTCATAGACTATAGTTCCGCATTTAACACTATTGTACCATCTAAATTAGTGTTGAAACTCAGTGGCCTTGGTGTGGGCAGCTCCATCTGTAACTGGCTATTTGATTTTCTGACGGGTAGGCCCCAGTGTGTTCGCATAGGAGAGAGAAGCTCATCCACAATTCTCACCAGAACCGGTGCGCCCCAAGGCTGCTGCCTCAGTCCTCTGCTGTACAGCTTGTTTACGTTTGATTGTGTCGCCAGATACGAGAATAACATCATAATTACATTTGCGGATGATACCACAGTGATCGGACTAATAACCGACGGTGATGAGAGGGCCTATATGAGGGAGATAGAGGATCTAACTCTATGGTGCGATAACAACAACCTCTCACTTAACACCAATAAGACCAAAGAAATCATTGTAGACTTTAGGAAGTCCAAAGGCATCCACACCCCCATTTCCATCAAAGGGTCATCTGTCGACATAGTTGATAACTTTAAATTCCTGGGCATACACATCACAGACACATTCACATGGTCACTCAACAACGAGTACATCCTCAAGAAGGCGCAGCAGCGACTGTACTTTCTGAGGCGCCTTAAATTTTTTGCCTTAAGTACGTACAAAAGGACTAGTGAACTTTTATCGCTGTATAATTGAAAGTGTCTTAACTGGCTGTATCACAGTGTGGTACGGTAACACGACCGCTCAGGATTGCAAGAGGTTGCAGAGGACCATTAAAACAGCAGCTAAAATCATCGGCACTACAGAATTACCCAGTCTCCATAACATCTACACCACTCGCTGTATGAAAAAAGCCCATAACATCATGGAAGACACCAGCCACCCCGCAAATACCCTGTTCAAACTACTCCCCTCCAAAAAACGCTACCAGAGCATCAAATCTCGTACCACCCGTCTCAGTAACAGTTTTTACCCCCAGGCAGTCAGGCTGCTGAACAGCTGACCTTGAACTGTATTGCACTTCACTTCACTTGCACTTTTCTTTTCCTGTTTTTTTGTCTTTTCTTGCACTATAGATGTTTGTTTATGTCCTGTGTATGTAAGACGGAGAGTGCTCTGAGCAAAATAAATTTCATTGTATGTATACTCTGTATCTATACAAATGACAAATAAACCTGAACCTGAAGTTTAATATTTAATACAGTTTTATTGTGTAATATTTCAGAGGTTCTTCCCCTACACACTGATTAAGTTTCATATTTAATACAGTTTAATGTGTAATATTTCAGAGGTTCTTCCCCTACACACTGATTACGTTTCATATTTAATACAGTTTAATGTGTAATATTTCAGAGGTTCTTTCCCTACGCGCTGATTAAGTTTAACATTTAATACAGTTTTATTGTGTAATATTTCAGAGGTTCTTCCCCTACTCGCTGATTAAGTTTCATATTTAATACAGTTTAATGTGTAATATTTCAGAGGTTCTTCCCCTACACGCTGATTAATTTTCATATTTAATACAGTTTTATTGTGTAATATTTCAGAGGTTCTTCCCCTACACACTGATTAAGTTTCATATTTAATACAGTTTAATGTGTAATATTTCAGAGGTTCTTCCCCTACACACTGATTAAGTTTCATATATATATATATATATATTTTTTTTTATCCCACGATTTTGTAACCCATTTTTCACCCCTGTGTCAATCATCTAATGTCATCCTGGGCTCTACACACCCTCCACCAACCTAGTCCCCATATATGGGGGACAAGGGGAGAGCAACGGACTTGAACTCATGCTTCCTTCATGCCTGAGTGTCCAAGTTGCTCCTTTACACCTGACAGGGGGGAGTTTCTCTGGTTGGACGTAGCGCGTGGAAGGAACACGTTATTCCAACCAGTTCCTTTCCCCTCCATCAGGCGCCCCGGCTGGCCAGGGGGAGGCAGTTTAGTGACCAGGATTACTGCATGTTTTTTGTGAGGGTACCTACCCTAGGGGACATGGGGAGAACATGCAAACTCCACACAGAAAGGCCCTTTTGCCAACCCCGCCTTAGGGTATGGGCACTGATGACGCGGAGGAGGAAACACGCCGCCAGCACCCACAGTGTCTCGAGTTTCATATTTAATACAGTTTAATGTGTAATATTTCAGAGGTTCTTCCCCTACACACTGATTAAGTTTCATATTTAATGCAGTTTAATGTGTAATATTTCAGAGGTTCTTCCCCTACACACTGATTAAGTTTCATATTTAATACAGTTTAATGTGTAATATTTCAGAGGTTCTTCCCCTATACACACTGATTAAGTTTCATATTTAATACAGTTTAATGTGTAATATTTCAGAGGTTCTTCCCCTACGCACTGATTACGTTTCATATTTAATACAGTTTAATGTGTAATATTTCAGAGGTTCTTCCCCTACACACTGATTAAGTTTAATATTAATACAGTTTAATGTGTAATATTTCAGAGGTTCTTCCCCTACACACTGATTACGTTTCATATTTAATACAGTTTAATGTGTAATATTTCAGAGGTTCTTCCCCTACACACTGATTAAGTTTAATATTTAATACAGTTTAATGTGTAATATTTCAGAGGTTCTTCCCCTACACACTGATTAAGTTCGATGTGGAGAAAGAGGAACCGGTGAGGAACTCCCAGGGTCTCTGTGTCCCAGCAGACAGAGGTAATGATTTCACTCTGAGCAGTGTTGATTTTGACAGCAAAGTTTGGTTTTAGTTTTTGTCATAGTCTCTTGAATATTCTTCCTTTAGTTTTAGTCACGTTTTATTCACCTGGAATGTTTTAGTGTTAGTCTAGTTTTAAATAAATCGACAGTTGATAAATCAACGGTTGATTTATTCGACTAAGATGAATTTTGTGGAACTTGATGCCGTAATGGCTGATCTTACAGTTGCTGAAAATAGCAGATCTACAAGCTCACAACCCGTCGCAGCGCGGCGCGTTGTTTTCAGCATGCAACCAAGTGCATTTTCAGCATGCAACCAAGAGTAAAATGACTTGTCTTTTATTTATACTGGATCTCTTGTCCACTAGTCTGTTCCTAACATTTTAGTCTAGTTTTTATTTGTTGACAAAACTGTCAATATATTTAGTCTTAGTCATCATAGCTTAGTTTTCATTTAGTTTCCATTTAGTTTTCGTCAGTGAAAAAAAGTAGACGAACATTTTCCTCTTAGTATTAGTCGACAAAATCAACACTGACTCTCGGTGTCTCTGAGGTAATAATTTAACTCCCAGGTCTCTGTGTGACTGTATCCCAGCAGACAGGTAAGAATCTACAAGCTCACAAAGTATTGAGGGTTGAAGTGTTTAAATGTTTGAAGGTAATACACATTATCATGAATCCAACATGCTCATAGAAAAGATCACGTGTAAACAAACCAATGAAAACGATTAAGTATACGAAGATTTTTATGAAAAAGCTTAATCTGCAACACATGTAATGGTTGCTCTCCCCCTCTCTCTCTCTCCCCCCCCCCCCTTCCTCCCCCTCCGTCTCTCTCTCACCCCCCCCCCCCCCCTCTGTCTCTCTCTCTCTATCAGGTGAGACTGGTCTGCTGGTGGGGAAGATCACTAAGATCTCTCCGTTCGTGGGCTACGCGGGGAACCGCCAGCAGACGGAGAAGAAGCGTCTGTTCGACGTGGTGAGGAAAGGAGACCAGTACTTCAACACAGGAGATCTGCTCTGGATCGACCGGGAGAACTTTGTGTATTTTAAAGATCGAGTCGGTGACACGTTCAGGTGAATGTCTCTCTCTCTCAGCCTCTCAACATGTATGATTGCTTGGTAATGCTTGCTTAAAGTGCCCTAAACAAACTTTTAAAAAGGCCATAGATTTGGCTGCCACGTGTCTTCAGTGTGTATATGAATACTCAAATTTGCTTTACATGGCGGGGGATGAGAAAACAAATAAAAACAACTTTATTAGGGGGGAAATCTTAGAGTATATACTTTAAGGGGGAAACACTAAGACAAAGGAATAAATCAAAAACTGTGGAATGAACTACCGGTATCTGGGGAGTGCATTTCACATGGGGTTGGGGCAGACCATTGTCTGACCACGGACTTCCACGCTTTCTGCTTCAGTATGTTTCACATCGAGGACAGCTTGACAGCTTTGTGCTGTGGTGAAATCACTGCAAGCCTCTGGCATTGGACACAACCATGCTGCTATCCACGTGTCCATCCAGCTTTTAAATCTAAATGTCCCATCCATGGAGCAAAAGTGATGTAAGCTCATCATTTGTTTAGTTTGGGTTTTGGCTTTGTTGTTGTCTGACGGAGCTGTAGTGTAGAGTGGACTGCTGCTGCTGCTCGCTCGATGCTGCTGCTGCGGTGCAGGCTTGCCGCAGCCTATTCAGTACTTGAAACGTGCCCAGTGAGAAACGTTCCGCGGTGAAAAAAGGTGCGATTAAATGAGTTCATTTTTTTAACTCGTTAATTTTTCTGTAGTTAATTAATCTAAATGAATGCGTTAAAGTCCCGGCCCTAATTTATTCATGTTCAGGCGGAATATGTTATGTATTTATTCATGTTCAGGTGGAATATGTTATGTATTTATTCATGTTCAGGCGGAATATGTCATGTATTTATTCATGTTCAGGTGGAATATGTCATGGCTTTATTCATGTTCAGGTGGAATATCTTATGTATTTATTCATATTCAGGTGGAAAGGAGAGAACGTGGCCACCTCAGAGGTCGCAGACATTCTCACCATGGCGGACTGTATCGCTGAGGCAAATGTCTACGGGGTCAAAGTTGAAGGTAAATAAATGCAATTTGGACTTAACATCCATAGATCTGAAAAGAGGCAAATAATAGATGTAACATCCTAGCGCCACGCATCGCCAATGGGAAGAAGGCAAAAGCGGGAGGGCGATAGTGTTTGGGTTTGTTTTACTTGGAAAAGCAAACATGGCAACCCATGATGTTTTCATATACCCAGTTGCGTGGGAAGTGCAAACGTGTTGCCTAACTTTTATCAACACATTGACTTCGCCACACGAGGTAAAAATACCTTGGATCATTGTTATTCTCTCCTGAAGGGAGTGTATAAACCCCAAGTCCTTCCTGCTATTGGGGGGAGTGACCGCGCTGCTATTATACTGAGACCAGCGTATGTCAACAAACGCCGGGGGCGCGCACCGGTGACGCGGACGGTCTCTCGTTGGACAGACCAGTCAGAAGCTGCGCTGCAGGTTGCACTGCATGACGCCGTCTGGAGTGAGTATAGCAGCTCAACCCCCATAAGTGACATTAATGTTTTCACTACGTCTGTACTAGAAACTATTTGTAAGACAACAGAGGCTGTAATCCCCAAGTCCACCATTAGGATATTTCCAAACCAGAAACCATGGATAATTAGGAATATCCGCGAGGCTCTGAATAGGAGAACAGCCACTCATAAGTCATGGCTGGTGACGGGCAATAAGGATGCCTATAGAGCAGCATGTTACGACGTGCGGAGAGCAGTGAGGGATGCCAAAAGGCAGTATGGAGAAAAGGTGGATCTACAGTTTCAACAGGGAGACTCTAGGAGTTTGTAGAAAGGGTTGAGGGAGATGACAGACTATAAGGCACCTCCCCCCTCCTTGGAAAATGCTGACATGTCTCTGGCAAATGAACTAAACATCTTTTATGCACACTTTGATACCCTTGGTAACAGGCAGGTCAGTGCAGATAGAGCAGAGACAGTCAGAGAGGCAGAGGATAGCCCTCTCACAGTATCTGAGCATTCGGTGAGGAGGATGTTCAGTAAAGTGAACATCAGGAAGGCTGCAGGACCAGATGGCATTGCAGGACGAGTACTGAAAACATGTGCCGACCAACTTGCACCAGTATTCACAGCAATATTCAATCACTCTCTGGCCCAGTCCATTATTCCCACATGCTTCAAGGAGTCCATTATTATACCTGTACCCAAGATCCCAAAACCCAGCTGTCTAAATGACTATCGCCCAGTAGCGCTAACATCAGTAGTGATGAAGTGCTTTGAAAAGCTGTTTAAAGGCCACATTTCCTCCCTACTGCCAGGGTCATTTGACAACCTACAGTTTGCCTATCGTCCCAATAGATCCACTGATGATGCCATCGAGCATATCCTTGAGACTGTTCTTGTCCACCTGGACGACAAGAAGAAGAAGGATACCTACGTGCGGCTATTATTTATTGATTATAGCTCCGCTTTTAACACCATCATTCCATCCAGGCTCATCAGCAAACTAAGGGACCTAGGAGTCAGCAGCACACTGTGTCGATGGATCCATGACTTCCTGACAGGCAGACCACAGGCGGTGAAAGCCGGAAGACACATCTCATCAACCATGACCCTCAACACAGGTGCACCACAAGGCTGCGTACTGAGTCCACTACTGTACTCTCTGTACACACATGACTGTGTAGCCACCCAGGAATGGCCTGATTTCAGAGGGGAATGAGTCCCCCTACCTGGAGGAGGTGAAGAGACAGACTCACTGGTGTCAGGATAACAGTCTCCTCCTGAACACCAGCAAAACAAAGGAGATGATAGTGTACTTCAGGTTAAAGGGCAACAAGAACTACGCCCCCCTTAACATCAGTGGGACCACGGTGGAAAGGGTAACCTGTTTTAAATATCTAGGTGTACACCTGACTGAAGACCTGTCATGGTCAACCCAGACGAACGCTGTGGTGAAGAAGTCACGGCAGAGGCTGCACCATCTCAGACGCCTGAGATCTTTTGGAGTGTCTCCTCTTGCACTACACAACTTCTACACCTGCACCATAGAGAGCGTCCTGTCAGGAAACATCACAGCGTGGTATGGGAACTGTACGGTGCGAGACCAGCAAGCCCTGCAGAGGGTCGTTAGGATGGCGGGGAGGATCACAGGAGGCAGCTTCCCAGCCCTCCAGGGCATGATGACATGGACCTTGGGAGATGACAGGGATCAGGTCACCCCCCACGCACTTGAGCGTGGAGAGGGGCAGTTGAGTGCACGTGCGCACATACAACCCCCCCCCCCCTCCCCTCTCTCCCTTCACATGGACATGACATTTAATACCTCTATGGACATTATTTATTATTGTCTGCTATTTTAGGGTTGGAAGTGTTTTAAATGGTAGATTTATTTTTAGCTAAAGATACTACTTTTTTAATATGTATGTGACAAATAAAGATTGATTGAAACGTGGCAACCTGGCTGAGTGGCCCTGTACTGTACTGTACTGTACTGTACTGTACTGTACTGTACTGTACTGTACTGTACTGTACTGTACTGTACTGTACTGTACTGTACTGTACTGTACTGTACTGTACTGTACTGTACTGTTCCTCTCTGTGCTGTACTGTGCTGCTCTCCTCTGTACTGTACTGTTCCTCTCTGTGCTGTACTGTGCTGCTCTCCTCTGTACTGTACTGTACTGTACTGTACTGTAGCGACTTTGGTGGCAGTGCAATGACCATTGTTCTGCGGGTGGTGTTGAGGCTCGGCATTCGGCGCGACATGAGGAGATAGATCTGGAACAACTCCGTGCCGTCACTTGCACACGACGTTTTGCCTATGTAGATTGTATATAATGTATACAGAGATGGGAAGTAATGTTACTTAAGTACTTTTTTATCTAGTATCTGTACTTTTTACTTTTACTCGTTTGAACACAAGTATCTATACTCTACTATTTCCAAAACAGGCATGTTACTTTAGTTTTAATAATTGACAACGAGATTACGGGGTTCTTCTGTCTCTCGCTTTCTCTCTCCCAAACATCGGATACAATATTGACGGCTGAAACCGTGATACATCGTTCGCGTAGTGTCTGGATCGGTAAAATCCATGGTTACATCCGTTTTTTTCCATGTTGTATTTCACCCTATATTGTGATTCTGAGGTGCCTTGAATCCGAGTCCGAGTGTCGGTTGATCAGTTGTCAAATTGATCAGTTGTCACTGTAGCACACTGATTGACAATGATCCACAGCTGTTTGTTCTTTGAGTCTAGACTCTGGGGTGTTTTGGGTGTTTGGGGGGGAGGAGGGAGATAGTGGAGGAGTGAGGCAGAGTTTTAGCCAATAACAGCGTGAGGGTGTGACGGCGTGTTCAACCCCAGTTCCCAGTACAGTTTTATAATGTAAACGCAAATTACGCAATGGAATATATATTTCCCCTATAAAATATCTTAGTTTTACCAGAATTGTTCATGTGCCTCTGCACATAAGACAAGCCCCCACCCTCCAGGTGTTTTAATCACACCTCAAGACTTACCTTTATTCCTTGGCATTTCCAAGCACAGTATGAGATGTTTTGATGTTTAATGTGACACTGTGCATGTTGTTTTTTTTAATGAAGTTGTGTTTTTTAATGTTTTACTGTAAAGCACTTTGGTAAAACGTTACAACGTTGTTGTTTTCAAATGTGCTATATAAATAAAGGTGGTATGGTATGTGAAATAGTATGTTTATGATTATTTATTGAAATGATGAGAATCGCGATGTAGCGCCTGGTCTTGGTGGGGTGACATCCAGCAGGAGGCAGCAGCCCTCGGTGGCTTACTGGCTTATACCTCCCGCGGAGGACCTCGCTTGCCGCTGCTCGATTCCACCCGCACCGGGGAGAACTCGGAGGAGGGAAGGGATCCGAACGTCGGATCCCCCACCAAATCTCCTGGTTACATCAATATCGTCCATGTGAAGTGTTTCTTTTGTGCTTATTTGTTGGAATTCGCTATGGTGAGTCACCACCCCTGGATGACCCGGGTTGCTCAGATTCTACCCAGGGAACTTGGGACAATCTAATCGGGAACATGGGTGAATCGTATCGTGTCATATCGGCAGGGATTCAATGTATCGCTAATGTATCGTATCACCTAGCCAATTAAAGCATAATGTATTGTATCACCTTGGCAATTAAAGCATAATGTGAGTGGAATATGTCAGCACGCAGTCTATGCATCTTTTAAATTGAATAGCCTTCAAATTATTTATTATGTATTTCTACACAGGGCATGAAGGAAGGATCGGCATGGCTGCCGTCACGCTGACAGAAGACTCGGAGTGGAACGCAGCTGAAACCTTTAAGCTAGTGAGCAGCTTCCTGCCTGCGTACGCACGACCTCGTTTCATAAGGATACAGGTATGAACCAATCAGCAACAACCTCATTTAATCAGGATACAGGTATGAACCAAGCAGCAGCCTGCCTGCTTAACGACCTGGCTTCATCAGGATATACAGGCGTTAACCAGTCAGCAACGACCTCACTTCATCAGGCTACAGGTGTTAACCAATCATAACCACCTCTCTTCATCAGGACGTACAGGTATGAATTAACCAATCGGCAACGACCTCTCTTCATCAGGATATACAGGTATTAACCAATCAGCAACCACCTCTCTTCTGTGATTTTATAGAGATGACAGCTCATTACTGTGATGTGTTATAGAGATGACGGGTCATTACTGTGATGTGTTATAAAGATGACAGGTCATTACTGTGATGTGTTATAGACAGGGCTGCACATAAGCGTGAGCCAGTGCGCATGCGTTTTCAAAATTAATTATGCGCTGTCAATCAAGCACCGGGAAGCACTTCTGCGTACCAACAGCTGGGGCCGCCCAGAATGATTATTATGGCAGAATACTAGTAAATTCTGTGGCGAGAGCATTTCCCACTGACTTCCCAACGGCTTCTCCGTTTCAGATGTGGAGCGAACTAAAAAGTAAAAGTTGTAAAAGGGCATGCTTTGGATGCTTTGCACTATTCCCATTCGCCGCTGTGCTTGTGTTTGTTTTCCGGGTGCTGGAGCAAGTTGCTCGGTTGCTATGCCGTCTGCTGCATAACATGAAGCTTATCAACATGACAACACTGTGTCCCTTATTATCGTAAAGTCGGATAGTGTACATTGTTTATTTTGCACAGAGGAGCCATGTGTCTGACTGTCTGACTCTGTGTTGACTGTGTACATCGCCTCGGCTAAAAACATGTGTAAAACTATGTTAAACAAATAGCTGATCTGCAAGCTCACAACATGTCGCCTCCGCAACACGTTGTGAGCTAGTAGATCGGCTATTTAAATAAAAAGTATCTAAATATTGCTTTGATGCTCATATATCCTTAGGAAGTATTAATAAGTTTGTATTATAGAATATGCATATAGGGCTGGACCACACATGGACCTATAGCTGCAATTTGCAACTATAGATTTTTTTTAATAATGGGATGAATCTAGAGTTGCAATACTCTCCATTGACTCCCCAGTCCCCACTTATCCAATAAAAATCGTTTTGCTATAAGTTATTCATGCATCCCTCTTTTATCCATCCGGCGAGACGAGTCGTTGCATTTTGGGAGCACCAAGAAACTTCTCCAGGTGCTCCTCTGAGTACTAGACCAAAAACGTTGTGTGCAGCCCTGGTTATAGAGATGACAGCTCATTACTATGATGTGTTATAGCAAATGAACAGCAAATGATGTTCAGTGTGGGTAATGTGTTGTAATAGATCACATTACTGATAGGGGGGAACGGGGAATTGTTTACAGATGGTCTTGGGAAGTTAGGTTGGGCACAAAAGTAGGCTAATTAGTAGGCTACTGTAGTTTCTTTTGCAAGACAATGCTGCAGTACAATCATAAGTATACCATTGATAGCTTGGTATTGTGGCTGCTTTGGAGAGGTTATCCTTTAAGATGAATAATCAGTTGGATAAATATGATTTGAAGTGGAACGTGTTCCTCAGTCATGTTGCAGGTCCTTTGGTGTGATCCATGGTCAGGCAATGCCCTTTTGCTTGTTTATTGTATTAATATACATAGTCCTTACCCGTTGTATGGACTATTGCCCCCCATAAATATATTTAATTGCTCTTCATTATAATATATTTGTGTCTTTTTTTGTGTGAAAAAAACAGCACTATAACATGAAAATATTTGTATAAATGCATGGTAGGGAAATGTTTTCATGACAAGGACTGTAAAATGTACACTTATTAGCCACCAGACCCCCATTTGAAAAGTATGAAAGACCCCAGTTTGACATGCAGCACAGAAAGTATGGGCTGTCGCACAGGTATTCCAAATGTACAGTGTGGGTAATGTGATGTAATAGATCATATTATTGATATATGTATTTTGAGGAAGAATTGCTTTAATATAGACTTGTTCACTGGAAATGAAAAAACAGTACATCATAGTCATACATAGAACTGAAAGTCTCAAACAGTCATTGTCATGTTAGTAGTGTAGTAATTGCATTTATGTATGTATATACCTGTTGCGTTAGTGGTGGACTGGTTGTTGTTGGCAGGGGCAGCAGCGCGAGTGAGACGCTTACGCTTTGTATCGCAGCTCCCAGAAAGTGAAAGTGATGGTCGTTTTCTTCGTGGCATGTTGTTCTCTATTGTGTTCGAGACTGGCTCTCCACTACATATTATTCAATATGTACGGGAACTGACCCCACAGGGCAGTGTTCATGGATATCTCTTTAAGACACATCACCTATAGGTGGCCCTGCCCAGATGCCAATCAGCGGGCTATTTAAGCCCCATCTGTGCAGAGCCACTTCGATTTTGATTTCCACGAGAGCAGACGTTTCGTGTATCTCAGCAGTTTTGACACTTATTAAGCAATATATATATATATTTAGAACATACAGCTGCGTGGCACTGGCACACAGTCCACTTACCGGAGGTAAGAAGAGAGCCGGTCGTCTCGACGACGACTCTCAGGGCGCCGCGTAGCTCCACAAAAACAACAACAGCAACAAGACTGAGTGCCGAATCTGCCTGGCGGAGGAAGCCTCAGTCTTGTCCGTGCGACCGCTCCTTGGTGAAACCTGCTCGTCGGGGGAAACCTTGAGACGGCGTTCGGTCCGTGCGTCCGCTCCCTGGTGAAACCTGCTCGTCGGGGGAAACCTTGAGACGGCGTTCGGTGTGGCCAAAGGTTCCCAAGTGCGAAGCCGACCTTGTTGGTGGAGCCTTGGTTCCCTGGCTGCAGAAGCGCTGTGAGACCCCGAGCGAAACCGACCTCGTCGGTGAACCTCCTGGTTGATCATCGCGGCTGTACACCGTTGCGGCGGGTAGCGGGGTAGAACCCAGAGGAACTGACCTAGTCGGCGTACTCTGAGGCCATCTACGTCGCTGATCGTTGCCAGACCACACGGCAGAGAGTGTAAACAAACAATTCCAGCGGGTTCCAACTTCCTCGTTGACATGAGCGTCATAGTGTAGGAGGGATGCCCGTCAGGGACGGCTGCCCAGACTGCACTGTGCCTCATGGTTCACAAGAGGGCGGTGTGGCTCAAAGATCAGGAGACAAAAACTCCCGATGACCCACCTTGTCAGGTGCTGCAATTAAATTGCTTACTGTCAGTCTGTCACAATTGGTTCTGGTTAATATAATACTTATATGCTTATAAGTATGATAATGGCTACAACAACACACTATGCATGTGGACTTGTAGGCCTACTGGAATGATATACAAAAGTTTGGAGGCCTCCAGTGTGCTTAATGTCAGATTGTTTTGTGCTAGAGCGCCTCAGAGCGGCTGAGCAGTTTATGTACAACCTCTTCCAGAGGTCCATATCTCTGCTGGTGACACAAAACAAATGGTGGACATTGATTTGGTATGGACTCTGTCCTAACAAAGAGAGAGCACACTGAGAATCCGTGTCATGGGTGGTATGAGGACCCCGCCCCTGGTACGAATGGTCTCATCCTTCCAGCTGAAGCTGGAGGGGCCATGGGGGCCTGTTTTTAGAGGCAAAAGACCAGTCGTTTCCACTGACAGACTAAAATGTCCCATAAAAATGTCATTTTTATGTGAACGTGTATGCTAATTGTATACAGCTGTGACTCTGTCTCCAAGACAATTTTTTCTCAAGGGAGACAAATAAAGACTACCTTGAACCTTGTCCCAGGTTGGCAGAGCTGGGTGAGCTAAGCTCAGGCTATAGCTCCACCTCTTTCCTGCCCTGCCTGGTATGGACAGGTCTGTAAAGAAGGATTTAGTGAAAGTTTTCTACTTACGAGACTACTTACGAGTGTCAGCAGCCTATTAATGCACTACAGTGTGCAGTTTAGGGAGCGAGCGTTGACTCGCCCTGTCGGGTTAGCTGTTGTCTCGTTTGTAGGTGAGACTAACAAAATTCCTTGGGGTCAGACGGCCATTAGAGCACACTATACAGGGTATGGTTTATTGTTTATTGAATGGATCCCCATTAGCTGATGCCGAGGCGACAGCTAATCTTCCTGGGGTCCATATGGAATAGACATACAAAAAGTACATGAATACATGTATTGTGGGTGTTGCGCCAGCTTACACGCCTGTGATGTAGTTCGGTATTGTGGATCTGGGTTCAGTGGGTTCGTGCTGGGTCAGTCGAATGTTTCCCTTTATGTTGGGCAGTCATCATAGCGCACTATACTGTCGTATTTCTGGCGAGGCGTCAGCTCACGCGACAGTGGTGTAGTTCTGTCACAGACAGGACATGCTGTGTCTGTCCGATGTTTGGTGACACAGACATGACATGCTGGGTCTGCCAGGAAGTATGCCTGAATCTCAGCCATTGTCACACTATAGGGCGTATTGCTGACGGGGTCAGCTCATGCGTCCGTGGTGTAGTTCTGTCACAGACAGGACGTGCTGTGTCTGTCCGACATTTGGCATTATAGCGCACTATACTGTCGTATTGCTGGCGGGGCGCCTGCTTACGCGACCGTGGAGTAGTTCTGTCTGTGGATCTGGTTCCCCAGTGACACAGACATGACATGCTGGGTCTGCCAGGAAGTATGCCTGAATCTCAGCCATTGGCACACTATACGGCGTATTGCTGACGGGGTCAGCTCATGCGTCCGTGGTGTAGTTTCACGGTGAAGCCGGGCTCAGTAACACAGCAGAGTGTGCTGTGGCTGTCGGGCAGAGCACACGATGCAGTATACAGTGTGTCACGGCGAGCCGTTTACGCACCTAGGTGTGACTCTGCGGGGTAGAATCCGGTTACCGGTCTGAAACCACAGAGAAAGCTCTTCTCATCCAGAGAAGTCACGAAGTCATGGCTATCTAGGCGCAGCTAGCCAACACAGGGCTATTTTGTCAATGCCACCGTCACCTGCTTACACAGCGCTTCGGTGACCATAAGGGCCCTGACCTTATTGAGGAGCTACAGCGACTGGCTTCAAGCTTCCCAGGCAGTAGCAGCGGGCAAGACTATTCTGGTGTGGCGCCTTCGGTTGCCACAGTCCGAGCTGCAGCAGGAGAGCCGAGCTCGTCCAATGAAGCTGCCTGTTTAGCCATTGGCCTTGTTAGGCCAGGAGGTCAGTGCATTGCTCCAACAAGCTAAGAAGGCTTGTGCAGATGACCAGATGCAGGAGGTGATGGCAGAAATGCTCCATCATGAGCAACTTGCCTCAACGGCTCCTCAGGCTGCGCAACCCCAGTTAGGTTTGGCAGCTTCAGGGGCCTACGGGTCCGGTTGGAGGCCAACCGGCGGGGTATGGCTAGATGTGCTCAGCACACCGAGCCCACTCCTCAGTCCTGACAGTTCAGGGAACCCAGCCCTCCACATGCTCGAGACAGTGGCGGTCAATTCAGGTGGACCCCTGAGTAGGTTCCACCATGTCAAGGGTTGTATCTCTCTCGAAGTCTTCCTCAGACGAGCCCTCCATCGTCGTTTCCAGTCATCCTGGTTCTCCATCTGGCCAGTTTGTTGGTACTTTGCGCTCCTGCGTCGTTCTTGAGTACATCCACGTATGTTAGCGTGGGACGTCCTCGTGACCGGTGCCCGTTTGCTGGCTGGCATCTCTAGGGTTGGGTGACGATACGAATACATCGTCAATCGCGAATATACGAATCCAATCGCCGAATATTTTTATTAGGCGATTTCTCGGGACGATTTAGCCCAATTAACATGTAAAGTGTGAGCAACATGTGAATCAGCAAAGTAGTAACAGCGGCCGGGTGGAAATCCCCCATTATAATGGTATGCTCCCAGCCTCCCACAGTCCCCGCACTCAGCACTGTCAGCAGCCAGCATCGGGCACCGCGGCACGGCACTTACGGCAGCCTGGCTGGGAGCCTGTAGCCTACATGTTGTTTAAGCTCCGGAGTCCAGACCCATGCAGTTTAATAATATACAGTCACAACAGAATGCACACTGCTGTCTCGTGTCTCATCACAATCCCAATGCGCCACCCGTGAGTGGCGGGGGGGAAATAAAAATAAAAATAAAAACTGCAAAAACAGGCAGGACGCGATGCCTTGAGAGCCTGTGTGGATCAGCCCGGGGCGGCCGCAGCAGCTTGTGGGCTCCGCTCCGAGCCTCCGACGACCGGTGCGGGGAGCTAGTTAGTAGTTACCCTAGCTGCGCTGCAGTCTGCAGAAACAGACTGATCTACAAGCTCTCAACGCCTAGCGAACGGAGCTGCGAAAACAGGCAGGACGCGGCGCCTTGAGAGCTTGTAGATCTGGCTTTTTTGCGACCGGCTTTTTTGTGACACGGCGGACCA
Organism: Protomyctophum parallelum; assembly: GCF_964188405.1. Taxonomy (NCBI): domain Eukaryota; kingdom Metazoa; phylum Chordata; class Actinopteri; order Myctophiformes; family Myctophidae; genus Protomyctophum; species Protomyctophum parallelum. The sequence continues at coordinate 15,589,188 of NC_139704.1, read as the reverse complement.
CTGTCCCACACAAGGGCAACACAAGGATCACCCAGTTACTGAAGGGTGCTCGCACATTAGGTCGGCAGTCCCCCCACGGGAGGTGGTAGCCTGGTTAATAAACCAGACTAATATCGCACGGATCCGCGGGATATTAGTCTGGGGAGGCTCAGCTTGGATTTCATTTCCAGGGAAACATTTTCTCTTTGACGCAATTGGTCAGAGCTACTGTCAGTCAAAGGTCTCAAGCATTGAACATCACTGTACCAAAGCCCGCCCATATTGCATACCGTGTCCCTATTGGGCGCCCACATTCTCCTGTGTAGGAAATGGGCGTAAAATTGAGCCTCTCCAGACCGAAATCCGCTGGTAGGCAAAATTTTTTTGCCAACGGCTGATTCGGTCTGGTTTATTAACCAGGCTAGGGAGGTGGTACTGTCTGCCTTGCGGCATGAGCCAATTAAGCGTGGACACTTGGGTTGCTTCTCGCAGGACAGCATTCTTGTTGTTAGCAGTGTCAGCCACAAGAATGTCCCTATCAGTGCATGAAGGATGCTGCCACTTACTACATGGCAATGGTTAGGTGGTGCTGGCACCAATCCCTGCATTCTATACCATAAGGCCTGATCAGAGTACGAGCCAGTCAGCCTGTTGAGTTGCACCCTTCCCACCCTCCTAAGCAGGGTGGTGAAGCAGGATTGCAGTCACGGTTGGGCCCTGTCAGGGCCTCTAATGGGCCAAACTGTTTTAAGCAGATGGTCTCCAAGACTGGGCTCCCTCATTGGGTTGTGAAACAATCTAGCAGGCATATAGGTGGGCAGGGATGTGGGCACAATCCGTGCAGGACCTTGTGGCCCATGCACTGATGACGAGATGTCCCTCTATCTGAGATCTGTGTGACGGACTCTGTGTCGATGCCGTCCACATTTAGCAGGTTATACCAGTGTGGTACCCATGTGGCAGCCAGCACCCTCCTCACTGAGTGGGCTGGGCTCCGCATCAGGACACGGCTTCTACAGTCTGTTGGCCTACTGTCCGACGGGCTGACTTGAGCGGTGCATGACATAAACTTCCATTCGAGCTCAGACACGCACCCTCTGTAGACATTTTTAAATCTCAACTCAAGACTCACCTCTTCACCCTTGCTTTTAGTTGAGTTTTATTTTTTTTATGTGTTTTTATTTATTTTATGTTCTTATATTCGGTTTTGTTCTCTGCTATTGTTCTATCATTTTAACTACTTGTGTTTTATTGTATTTTATTTTTGTGTCCTGCCCTGTGAAGCACTTTGAGCTGCATTTTATGTATGAAAAGTGCTATACAAATAAAGTTTATTATTATTATTTATTATGACTGCAGACTGCAGTAACCTGGTTACATTTCCCGAATGGCACCCTGGTGCTCAGAGGAGCTCAGGTTAGGGCCCCACCAGTCCTGTTTGGGGGCCAGGCCGTTAGCCCTGGAGGCTCTATGATGAGCCCCCTTAAAATCGTTTAGTCAGTGAGCCTGACATGCTGTCACTCAAGACAGCAGTATTATATAGTCACGTCTGCAAGGAGAAATGTGGGAGTTGCGAGCGCTGTCAACCCATAACACGCTCGGCCGGGTGATGGAGTAGTTTTACACCTCGACCCAACCTTCTCCCCAAGGGTCTCTCAGGGGCACATCTCAATCAGGTGATTGAGCTCTGTCCTCTCTTTACATGCAGACGGATGAAGTGTGCAGACAGAGCTGGTCACCCACTCTGCCCCGCTAGAGCGTTGGAGCTGTAGGTCAGGGCCACACGTAGTCCCACAACGTGACGGACCAGCGCTTCGTGTGTTTTAGCAGGGGTGCTCGGGTAGACCATGGTCGAAGGCTGGACTGTCCCACCGGATCACAGGGGGATCCAACAGGGACAAGCAGGCAGGAGTGCCAGTGTCGCCTGGAAGGCGGGCACACTCTGCCCATGGGATGACAGCCCCCTGGTTGCTGTAGAATGGTGTATCTCTGACAGAGATCTACACAGCAGTGACATGGGCGACTCTGTCTACGTTCACCCTGTCCTACCGATGGAACGTGGTGGCATCCGCTCCCCCAGTGGGAGTCGCTCCTGTGTGCTACTCAGTGGTAGGGTCACCGGCACCTTGACCGGTCAGGTCGGCCGGGCATTTGCCGGGCTCGCTTGAGCAGCCCTTCACCCCGGTGGTCACTGGCCTAGCATCGTGCTGGGCCAGCTGAGCCTAGGTGGAGTCTTGCGCCTAGGCCACGAGTATTACTTACTTGGTATGAATACTGAAGTTTTGGAGCATTTTGGCAAGTGCCTGTGACTCACGGCGCTCACCACTTATAGGCTCGGATGGAATTCAGGTTAAACTGCCTCGGGCTGCCGCGGGGGCTTATTTCCTCGCGGTGTGTCTTAGAGAGTTCCCGTACATATTGAATAATATGTAGTGGAGAGCCAGTCTCGAACACGATAGAGAACGGAGGGTTACACTGTAACCCAGGTTCTCTGAGTGGAGAGACTCGCTCTCCACAAAAGAGCTGCTCCGAAATTCGTGTCAATCAAGTTAATCGAAGTGACTCTGCACAGATGGGGCTTAAATAGCCCACTGATTGGCATCTGGGCAGGGCCACCTATAGGTGATGTGTCTTAAAGAGATATCCATGAACACTGCCCTGTGGGGTCAGTTCCCGTACATATTGAATAATATGTAGTGGAGAGCCAGTCTCTCCACTCAGAGAACCTGGGTAACCCTCCGTTATGTTGCGCCGGAAACTGTGTCCCAGTATAAATCTGTGTCCGTCCCAACATGCATTTCACTGGTGACACGTGATTTGTTCAGTACCCCCTTGTGGCCGCGGGGGGTACTGCGCCCTGGGTGTGGTTGGATTATTATTTCATATAAATGGGTGATGTAAAAACAATATCTGTACAGTAAATATGACAGTTGCGTCGGTAAAATGTAGCCTAGCTGGATTCTGGGAGCGTGCAGATTTTTTTTGCCATGGAGAGATGTGTGCTAATAGTGTGGCTCGGTCGGAGATAGACCACGGACAAATAAACAGGTTTTTATTCACTAATAAATTCATTATTAATCTTATTGAAAAAATGGCCGGTGTTTCTGACATTCATTCAGACATTCGGTTAATTATAGTATGATGACAGGTCATTACTGTGATGTGTTATAGAGATGACTGGTCATTACACAAGTGTTAATGAGTGAATGAATGTGTTTTGCAGAGCTGTCTGGAGATGACTGGGACGTTCAAGATGAAGAAGGTGAGGTTGGTGGAGGAAGGCTTTGACCCGGACAACATCTCAGACCCTCTGTACTTCCTGGACCCCGAGCAGAAGACCTACGTAGTCCTGTCCCCGCAGATCTACAAGTCCATCGCTTCACGGAACGTCAAGCTCTAACCACAAAACTACAAGTCCATTTATAGTCCACTTGCCAAAATGTGAACCCTGTCATTTTGAGTACCCTAAAGTTTTATGTTAGAAATGTTGAGTATTTAGAGCATTTTGAAACTGCCGGATGCTAACTTGCACATGTTGAGCAATTTCATATTTGGCATAATATGTGACCATACCATTAACAACCCATATAAGGCAACAAAATAATTCATGCGTTAATACTCACATGACTTTTTTGAGATTTTTAGCTTTCAGAAGGTTCCCCTTCCATGACTTTCCCTAAATATTCGATTCAAATCATCTCAGATTTTATTTTTTTTAACATCTGAAACATTTTCTAAATATGAAAATAGCATAGTCTACTTATACCATCTCTTACTTGAGTCATGCGAGTGTTGCCACTGCTGACCTCATCACATTTGTGATGACAGCTATGGCCGTTTTTAGCCCAAGGAGTGTTTTTTGTGCAATGAATGCTTGGAATGGATTCAGAATCATGAAATCCCCCAGTTTGACATGTCACATGCTACTTAAAGCATGATGATTTTTTTTCTCCCCCCACCCACATATGCCAATTATGAAAATTACTCAACATTTGCAAGTTAGCATCCAGCAGTTTTTACATGCTGGGGACCCATACATAACATAAAACAAAACATAAACAACATAAAACATTTGGGTACTCAAAATGCCCTTGTTCATATTGGACTGGCAAGCAGACGGGAGCCCTAACAAGCCCTGACGTTCCTTCACTCTGTAGCAGCGTCTCTGTCCTAGCAGGCGAACATTCTGTGAAAATAGCTGAACAAACATTCTCTGAAATTAGTCGACCTGTAAGCTCACAACGCAATTATAGATCGGCTATGGAACAGAGGCGAGCCAAGTGCTGCTGAGATACAAAAAAGGCGATGACTCCAGTGGACTGTCACCCAGTGTTTATTTTGTCGACTAGACGAAAGACGAAAAATGTTCGCCGACTACCTTTTTCCACTGACGAAAAAGAAATAGTGGACAAGAGATCCAGTATAAGTCATTTTGCACTTGGTTGCATGCTGAAAATAGCAGATCTACAAGCTCACATGCGTCGCAGTGTGATGCGTTGTGCGCTTGTAGATCGTCTAAAAACAGTCATTACGACTGCATCAAAATACATTTTAGTCGACTAAATCTACAGATGATAAAATCTTATGATATTTAGTCGACTAAAACTAGACTAACACTAAAACATTCCAGGTGACTAAAATGTGAAACTAAATGAAAACTATTCAAGAGACTATGACTAAAACTAAAATTAAATTTTTGCCCGTCCGAGTTGTAACACAATAGCACAGAATCGTAAATAATGTCAAACCAGATCAAACCCAAACACGATGAAATAGCACAGATTGGCAATTCCGTTCATATGCCTAGAAAACCCCCAAATCCGTACATATTACACGACTACATACATATTACTGTTTTGACCGTGACGGAGGTGTGGCTTTCACTAGTATTGTATGTACGGAATTACCAATCCATGCTTTTTCACCGGGTTTGGGTGAGATCTGGTTTGACATTATTTACGATTCTGTGCTATTGGGTTTCAACTCGGACGGATTTACTACTGAACTTCGCAACGTTTGACGGCAACTTAGCGTGCTCGGTGGTGTCTCTTGTGGTTGAAGTTCTTTAAATCGGCTATAATTTAATGCGGGGGGGAGGGGGGGGGGATTTGGTGTAGAGAGAACAAAGAACCCTGGGGTTAAAGAATGGTCCAAAAAGGTTCAGATTCAGATTGCATGTTGAGTACCAATTTGAATAACTTACTAACTATCTACTAATCTCAGGTACAGAGGCCTCTTTTCCACCATGGTTGAACCGGTTCTTACTCCATGAGCCAGAGCTCCAAAATCAGAACTTTAATTATGAATATGAGTGTGCAGAACCATAGGGTCAATATAAGTAAATTAATATGGTAACCCTTTCACAGTAGTAGTTTGCATATTTTAGTATATATTGCACAATTTGCATATTTAAATATACAATTTCAGAAAACTTGTAATACAATAAATCATTGTCTTCGTCTAAGAAATGAACTGGGGACATTTCATGGTCCCCAGTTAATTAAATCTTTACCTATTCACCTATCATTTACTGTATATAATGTAGGTGAAAATAACAATGTGTGAATATGAAAAAGCTACTCCTGTGGAAGGTTTATCATACATTAATTCACTTCTATTGATCCTATAACCAATTTAATATACTGTACGTATGGTTTTGCACACTCAATTCGTAATTAACGTTCCAATTTTGGGGCTCTGGCTCATGGACTAAGAACCGGGCCTGTTCAACCCTGGTAGAAAAGGGGCTAGACTGTAATTAACTCTATACTGTACAGATGATCTACTTTATGATGTATATGTACCTTTTCATTAAAACATTGATTAAGAGCTGTTATTTTCCTCCCATATTTTGTTTTTAAATTAGGCTGGGACTCGGTTAAATTCCGCACTGGGGCTGTGACGTAGCAGCCAGCATCCATAAAGCAGAAACTGCAGTAGACACACACACACACACACACACACATTTTAACAATTTATGTCCACACAGAGGAAATTGCATACAAGGACATAAATAGTGCAGGTGCAGCAAAGTTACATCCACAAAATCAAGGAATATGTCGCGATACAACAAGAATGTCATGTCACCCAGCATTCCATGGGCACCAGTAGTGTAGGCATGGATCCTAAGTGCGAAACCCCCGGCCACCAACAACCAGTCCACGTGTATGTCTCAGGCTGAACCACCAGAGGAAACAATTTCCCAGTCCACTGCTGCATAGCCACCCGGTGTCATATTGTTCCCAGTAGCGTGGCTAATTCCATGGGCCCAAAATCCACCCACTGTTGTTCCGACAGCGGATGGACACACCGCTAGAAGGCCACGTCCAACGCCTCTCTTCCCAGTAGCTGCTCATGGGAAGGTCCACCAAGCAGCATGTTGGTATACTCCAGCAGTGACCTTGTTGTATGCAAGCTTGCGATGGTGTTGAAGCACACAGTCCACAGACTGTTCTGACTCCATAACTCAGAAACTACAAAACATTTCAAAGTAAAGCATGTGACTCCACAGTAAGCTGAATTATAAAAAGTGTGAATGGAGTTTCTAGGTGAAAGTGATTTTTTTGCCAATAGCTGCCTTTGAGCCCCATTGTACATTTCTCAAATTTGAAAGCACTATATTTCTAAGACTGAAACATTTCAAGGATTCCTTTTCAGGGAAACATGTCCACCATAAGATGAACCTAAATAGGTTTGAATGGGGTTTCTAGGTAAGTATGTAGGACTCATTTCAGAATGTCTCTATCATAGGGCCTATATAACTATCAGAATGTCTCTATCATAACTATCAGAATGTCTCTATCATAACTATGAGAATGTCTCTATCAGAACTCTCTATCAGAATGTCTCTATCAGAATGTCTCTTATCAGAATGTCTATCATAACTATCAGAATGTCTATCAGAACACTATCCTGGTGTATTTAAAAACACTATCCTAGTGTTTAAAAAAAACACTATCCTGGTGTTTTAAAAAAACACTATCCTGGTGTTTTTAAACACTATCCTGGTGTTGGCACACCTTTACATAGATTGTGCATTACGTTCACACACCTTTACATAGATTGTGCATTACGTTCACACACCTTTACATAGATTGTGCATTACATTCACCCATTCACACACCTTTACATAGATTGTGCATTACATTCACCCATTCACACACCTTTACATAGATTGTGCATTACATTCACCCATTCACACACCTTTACATAGATGGTGCATTACATTCACCCATTCACACACCTTTACATAGATTGTGCATTACATTCACCCATTCACACACCTTTACATAGATGGTGCATTACATTCACCCATTCACACACCTTTACATAGATTGTGCATTACATTCACCCATTCACACACCTTTACATAGATTGTGCATTACATTCACCCATTCACACACCTTTACATAGATTGTGCATTACATTCACCCATTCACACACCTTTACATAGATTGTGCATTACGTTCACACACCTTTACATAGATTGTGCATTACATTCACACACCTTTACATAGATTGTGCATTACATTCACCCATTCACACACCTTTACATAGATTGTGCATTACATTCACCCATTCACACACCTTTACATAGATTGTGCATTACATTCACCCATTCACACACCTTTACATAGATTGTGCATTACATTCACCCATTCACACACCTTTACATAGATTGTGCATTACATTCACCCATTCACACACCTTTACATAGATTGTGCATTACATTCACCCATTCACACACCTTTACATAGATTGTGCATTACATTCACCCATTCACACACCTTTACATAGATTGTGCATTACGTTCACACACCTTTACATAGATTGTGCATTACATTCACACACCTTTACATAGATTGTGCATTACATTCACACACACATTCACACACCGATGGCGGCGGAAACCATGCAAGGCACCCCTATACTTCCCTCAGCCATGGTTTGAAAATAAATGAAACACTATATGGATCTGAGCCTGTATGGATCTGAGCCTGTGTGGATCTGAGCCTGTGTGGATCTGAGCCTGTGTAGATCTGAGCCTGTATGGATCTGAGCCTGTGTAGATCTGAGCCTGTATGGATCTGAGCCTGTATGGATCTGAGCCTGTGTGGATCTGAGCCTGTGTGGATCTGAGCCTGTGTAGATCTGAGCCTGTATGGATCTGAGCCTGTGTGGATCTGAGCCTGTGTGGATCTGAGCCTGTATACGGATCTGAGCCTGTATACGGATCTGAGCCTATGTGTAAATAAATGAAACACTGTATGGATCTGAGCCTGTGAATCACAGGAAACATAATGTTTCATTTATTTATCACTAGACTGTGATAAATAAATGAAACACTGTATGGATCTGAGCCTGTGTGTAAATAAATGAAACACTATATGGATCTGAGCCTGTGTGTAAATAAATGAAACACTGTATGGATCTGAGCCTGTGTGTAAATAAATGAAACACTATATGGATCTGAGCCTGTGTGTAAATAAATGAAACACTATATGGATCTGAGCCTGTGTGTAAATAAATGAAACACTATATGGATCTGAGCCTGTGTGTAAATAAATGAAACACTATATGGATCTGAGCCTGTGTGCAAATAAATGAAACACTATATGGATCTGAGCCTGTGTGTAAATAAATGAAACACTATATGGATCTGAGCCTGTGTGTAAATAAATGAAACACTGGAACTTTTTACTTTGATTTTTTTTTATAGTTTCTGAGTTATTTAACTTAAATAACTCATAAACTACAAAACATAAAAATAAAAAAAAGTTCCAGCGTGTGTCTCTAAGCTGAATAAGCTGAATAATAAAAAGTGTGAATGGAGTTTCTAGGTGAAAGTGACTTTTGACGTGCCTATAAAGCTGCCATTGAGCCCCATGTTAAATGTCTCAAATTTGAAAGCACTATATTTCTAAAACTATGGAAGATTTCAAAGATTCCTTTTCAGGCAAACATGTCCACCGTAAGATGAACCTAAGTAGGCTAGAATGGGGTTGCTAGGTGTAAGTATGTAGGACTAGTAGCATGCCAAAGTTTGTGCTATTGCCATAGAGAATGCATTGGGCGTTTAAGTTAAACTAGAAAGCAGTTCCTGTAGAAACTGCGTGGGCTCGCGTAAAATGCTTTGTATAAAGTTATTGCCGTGTCAAGTTTGAAACTCGGGGACCGGAGTAATGGTGTTACCATTGGTGGTCTAAATCCATAATCAAAATTTAGGGACTGTAGCATATTGTAAACAAAAGTAGAAAATGCATTAAAGCTGAAGTAAAAGTTAAAAAAAGTATGAAAATGTGTAAAAACTATAGTTTAAGCAGAATAAAGTATGTGGAAGTTGTAGAAGTGTTTTTAAAGTTTTTCTTTAAATGTAAAAAAAAAAAATATATCTAAAAAATTGAAGTTTTTTCTTTTTAAGTAAAAAAGAAAAAAAAATATTTTTAAGTTTTCATTTTTTTCATTTTTTTCATTTTTTTTCATTTTTTTCATTTTTTTCATTTTTTTCAATTTTTTCAATTTTTTTCAATTTTTCAATTTTTTTTTAAATTTTTTTTAAGTTTTTTTATTTTTTTTATTTTTTTTAAGTTTTTTTTATTTTTTTTCATTTTTTTGAAAATATTTTTTTATAAACGTGTGTGTGTGTGTGTGTGTGTGTGTGTGTGTGTGTGCGTGCGTGCGTGCGTGCGTGCGTGCACTTGCGAGAGCTGTGTAAAGGCCAGCCAATAGGAAGACAGGGTGTGTGTGTGCGTGCGTGCATGCGTGCGTGCGTGCTCTTGCGAGAGCTGTGTAAAGGCCATCCAATTGCACAAATAGCAGACCTACAAGCCCACAAGGTATCGCAGAGCAACTCATTGAGATCTTGTAACTTTAATTTCAGCCCTGTAATTAAGCTCTTATATGTCTCAGCTGTGGAAGTGTAAAAGACAAACAAGTGGCGCGCAACTTGAAGGTCTTGATCTTGAATGGTCTTGAATGGTCTTGAATGGGGGGAAACTATGCCCGAACAAATTGCTCTATCGCAAAAAGTAAAAGTCGAATGCAAATAATTCTTTCGCTGTGAGTGGCCTGAGATATTGAGGTACACCATGTGCGATTGTGGTGTTGGTACGATCGAAAATGTGGTTATAAGAGCGAGTTAAGAATTGTCATCGCGATAATTTCCTCGTAAGGATTTTACTATGGAGGTCAATGAGCAGATTGACTGTATTTGTGTCACTTAAAAAGCCGTAGTTCACATTCTGTATGTCTCTGTGTTTTGGTGGTCACATTGTGTGAAAGAGGACATGTGTGGCTACAAAATGACCAAAGGACATGCGTGTAAAGTGAATATCTTGGCCGGGACGGCAATTTGTTTGGTAAATTTTCAAGGAAAGATTTTCTGTTCACGCACTCTAGTGAAAGAAGCCCTGCACTCTAACTTGGCACTAATTAGGCGAAACGGCCTGCGATTGAACTGCGATTTCGGAAAAACCGTTTAACGTATTCAAATACGGTTTGAACCACGAAAAAGTCCAGAGTCGTGTGAGCTTTCTAAAGTTTAAATCACGTTTCTACGACAAAGTATGCCAGAGTAATGAGGCTGCAAAAGTGAGGTTGATTTAGAGATAAATCCCATACATTGTCGATGGGAGGAAAAAACTATAAATAAAGTTAAATATTTTAAAAAGTATAAACTTTTTCAAAACAACTTTTTCACCAATGAAAGTTCAAAGATAGATGAACATTATAAAGTTTGAATGAAGTTTCAAAGTGAAAGTATGACGGAGTAATAAGAGCTCAAAAAAGTTAACTGTGAAAAATGGGACCTTTCTTCCATCAACTCTCACTATAAAGAATGTAAAAAAAAGTTAAAAAGTTAAAAAGTATAAAAAGTATAAAACTTTGTAAAAATTCTAATTGGAGCAATAATAACTGCAAAGAGCTGAACAGTTTGAAGTTTGAACTAAATTTCTAGCATAAAGTATGTGGAAGTAGTAGGGTGCCAAAAAAAGTGGCGGAAATTGGAATAATAAATATAAACTGAGAGTAACTAGTGTGTGCTCGCTGTGGCGAGCCCACAATAACTCATAAACTACAAAACATAAAAATATAAAAAGTTCCAGCATGTGTCTCCACAGTAAGCTGAATAATAAAAAGTGTGAATGGAGTTTCTAGGTGAAAGTGACTTTTGACGTGCCTATAAAGCTGCCATTGAGCCCCATGTTAAATGTCTCAAATTTGAAAGCACTATATTTCTAAAACTATGAAAGATTTCAAAGATTCCTTTTCAGGCAAACATGTCCACCGTAAGATGAACCTAAGTAGGCTAGAATGGGGTTGCTAGGTGTAAGTATGTAGGACTAGTAGCATGCCAAAGTTTGTGCTATTGACATAGAGAATGCATTGTGTTGCGGAGGATGAGAGGAATGCTCTCATCCTCCGCAACACCCATTCTCATACACCGCTATACACCGCAAGGATATGGGCTATAGCCCATATCGTACGGCATACTATAGCACGCCGTTTTTCATAATTTTTGAGGATTTGAAAAAAATGAAAAAAATAAAAAAACATGGGTTATAGCCCATCGTTTTTTGAAATTTTGATATTTCTTTTTAACCTCGTTTTTCATCATTTTTGAACATGGGCTATAGCCCATACCGTACGGCATACTATAGCACGCCGTTTTTCATCATTTTTGAGGTTTTGAAAAAAATGAAAAAAAAAAAAAACATGGGTTATAGCCCATCGTTTTTTGAAATTTTGATATATTTTTTTAACCTCGTTTTTCATCATTTTTGAACATGGGCTATAGCCCATACCGTACGGCATACTATAGCACGCCGGTTTTCATCATTTTTGAGGTTTTGAAAAAAATGAAAAAAAAAAAAAAACATGGGTTATAGCCCATCGTTTTTTGAAATTTTGATATATTTTTTTAACCTCGTTTTTCATCATTTTTGAACATGGGCTATAGCCCATACCGTACGGCATACTATAGCACGCCGGTTTTCATCATTTTTGAGGTTTTGAAAAAAATGAAAAAAAAAAAAAAACATGGGTTATAGCCCATCGTTTTTTGAAATTTTGATTTTTTTTTTAACCTCGTTTTTAATCATTTTTGAACATGGGCTATAGCCCATACCGTACGGCATACTATAGCACGCCGTTTTTCATCATTTTTGAGGTTTTGAAAAAAAATAAAAAATGAAAAAAACTATGGGTTATAGCCCATCGTTTTTTGAAATTTTTATATATTTTTTTAACCTCGTTTTTCATCATTTTTGAACATGGGCTATAGCCCATACCGTACGGCATACTATAGCACGCTGTTTTTCATCATTTTTGAGGTTTTGAAAAAAATGAAAAAATGAAAAAAACGATGGGTTATAGCCCATTGTTTTTTGAATTTTTTGAAAAAAAAATTATCCTCATTTTTCATCATTTTTGAACATGGGCTATAGCCCATACCGTACGGCATACTATAGCACGCCGTTTTTCATCATTTTTGAGGTTTTGAAAAAAATTAAAAAATTAAAAAACCGATGGGTTATAGCCCATCGTTTTTTTATTTTTTTATTTTCTTTTTTTATCCTCGTTTTGCATCATTTTGGACCATGGGCTATAGCCCATAACGTACGGCATACTATAGCACGCCGTTTTTCATCATTTTTGCCATTGAGCCCCATTGTAAATTTGAAAGCACTATATTTCTAAAACTATGAAACATTTCAAAGATTCCTTTTCAGACAAACATGTCCACCGTAAGATGAACCTAAGTAGGCTAGAATGGGGTTGCTATGTGTAAGTATGTAGGACTAGTAGCATGCCAAAGTTTGTGCTATTGCCATAGAGAATGCATTGGGCGTTTAAGTTAAATAACTCATAAACTACAAAACATAAAAATAAAAAAAAGTTCCAGCATGTGTCTCCACAGTAAGCTGAATAATAAAAAGTGTGAATGGAGTTTCTAGGTGAAAGTGACTTTTGACGTGCCTATAAAGCTGCCATTGAGCCCCATGTTAAATGTCTCAAATTTGAAAGCACTATATTTCTAAAACTATGGAAGATTTCAAAGATTCCTTTTCAGGCAAACATGTCCACCGTAAGATGAACCTAAGTAGGCTAGAATGGGGTTGCTAGGTGTAAGTATGTAGGACTAGTAGCATGCCAAAGTTTGTGCTATTGCCATAGAGAATGCATTGGGCGTTTAAGTTAAATAACTCATAAACTACAAAACATAAAAATAAAAAAAAGTTCCAGCATGTGTCTCCACAGTAAGCTGAATAATAAAAAGTGTGAATGGAGTTTCTAGGTGAAAGTGACTTTTGACGTGCCTATAGAGCTGCCATTGAGCCCCATGTTAAATGTCTCAAATTTGAAAGCACTATATTTCTAAAACTATGAAAGATTTCAAAGATTCCTTTTCAGGCAAACATGTCCACCGTAAGATGAACCTAAGTAGACTAGAATGGGGTTGCTAGGTGTAAGTATGTAGGACTAGTAGCATGCCAAAGTTTGTGCTATTGCCATAGAGAATGCATTGTGTTGCGGAGGATGAGAGGAATGCTCTCATCCTCCGCAACACCCATTCTCATACACCGCTATACACCGCAAGGATATGGGCTATAGCCCATATCGTACGGCATACTATAGCACGCCGTTTTTCATAATTTTTGAGGATTTGAAAAAAATGAAAAAAAAAAAAAAACATGGGTTATAGCCCATTGTTTTTTGAATTTTTTGAAAAAAAAATTATCCTCATTTTTCATCATTTTTGAACATGGGCTATAGCCCATACCGTACGGCATACTATAGCACGCCGTTTTTCATCATTTTTGAGGTTTTGAAAAAAAATAAAAAATGAAAAAAACTATGGGTTATAGCCCATCGTTTTTTGAAATTTTTATATATTTTTTTAACCTCGTTTTTCATCATTTTTGAACATGGGCTATAGCCCATACCGTACGGCATACTATAGCACGCTGTTTTTCATCATTTTTGAGGTTTTGAAAAAAATGAAAAAATGAAAAAAACGATGGGTTATAGCCCATTGTTTTTTGAATTTTTTGAAAAAAAAATTATCCTCATTTTTCATCATTTTTGAACATGGGCTATAGCCCATACCGTACGGCATACTATAGCACGCCGTTTTTCATCATTTTTGAGGTTTTGAAAAAAATGAAAAAAAAAACAAACATGGGTTATAGCCCATCGTTTTTTGAAATTTTGATATATTTTTTTAACCTCGTTTTTCATCATTTTTGAACATGGGCTATAGCCCATACCGTACGGCATACTATAGCACGCCGGTTTTCATAATTTTTGAGGTTTTGAAAAAAATGAAAAAAAAAAAAAACATGGGTTTCGTTTTTTGAAATTTTGATTTTTTTTTTAACCTCGTTTTTCATCATTTTTGAACATGGGCTATAGCCCATACCGTACGGCATACTATAGCACGCCGTTTTTCATCATTTTTGAGGTTTTGAAAAAAAATAAAAAATGAAAAAAACTATGGGTTATAGCCCATCGTTTTTTGAAATTTTTATATATTTTTTTAACCTCGTTTTTCATCATTTTTGAACATGGGCTATAGCCCATACCGTACGGCATACTATAGCACGCCGTTTTTCATCATTTTTGAGGTTTTGAAAAAAAATAAAAAATGAAAAAAACTATGGGTTATAGCCCATCGTTTTTTGAAAATTTTATATATTTTTTTAACCTCGTTTTTCATCATTTTTGAACATGGGCTATAGCCCATACCGTACGGCATACTATAGCACGCCGTTTTTCATCATTTTTGAGGTTTTGAAAAAAATGAAAAAAAAAAAAAACATGGGTTATAGCCCATTGTTTTTTGAATTTTTTGAAAAAAAAATTATCCTCATTTTTCATCATTTTTGAACATGGGCTATAGCCCATACCGTCCGGCATACTATAGCACGCCGTTTTTCATCATTTTTGAGGTTTTGAAAAAAATGAAAAAATTAAAAAACCGATGGGTTATAGCCCATCGTTTTTTTTATTTTTATTTTTCTTTTTTTATCCTCGTTTTGCATCATTTTGGACCATGGGCTATAGCCCATAACGTACGGCATACTATAGCACGCCGTTTTTCATCATTTTTGCCATTGAGCCCCATTGTAAATTTGAAAGCACTATATTTCTAAAACTATGAAACATTTCAAAGATTCCTTTTCAGACAAACATGTCCACCGTAAGATGAACCTAAGTAGGCTAGAATGGGGTTGCTATGTGTAAGTATGTAGGACTAGTAGCATGCCAAAGTTTGTGCTATTGCCATAGAGAATGCATTGGGCGTTTAAGTTAAATAACTCATAAACTACAAAACATAAAAATAAAAAAAAGTTCCAGCATGTGTCTCCACAGTAAGCTGAATAATAAAAAGTGTGAATGGAGTTTCTAGGTGAAAGTGACTTTTGACGTGCCTATAAAGCTGCCATTGAGCCCCATGTTAAATGTCTCAAATTTGAAAGCACTATATTTCTAAAACTATGGAAGATTTCAAAGATTCCTTTTCAGGCAAACATGTCCACCGTAAGATGAACCTAAGTAGGCTAGAATGGGGTTGCTAGGTGTAAGTATGTAGGACTAGTAGCATGCCAAAGTTTGTGCTATTGCCATAGAGAATGCATTGGGCGTTTAAGTTAAATAACTCATAAACTACAAAACATAAAAATAAAAAAAAGTTCCAGCATGTGTCTCCACAGTAAGCTGAATAATAAAAAGTGTGAATGGAGTTTCTAGGTGAAAGTGACTTTTGACGTGCCTATAGAGCTGCCATTGAGCCCCATGTTAAATGTCTCAAATTTGAAAGCACTATATTTCTAAAACTATGAAAGATTTCAAAGATTCCTTTTCAGGCAAACATGTCCACCGTAAGATGAACCTAAGTAGACTAGAATGGGGTTGCTAGGTGTAAGTATGTAGGACTAGTAGCATGCCAAAGTTTGTGCTATTGCCATAGAGAATGCATTGTGTTGCGGAGGATGAGAGGAATGCTCTCATCCTCCGCAACACCCATTCTCATACACCGCTATACACCGCAAGGATATGGGCTATAGCCCATATCGTACGGCATACTATAGCACGCCGTTTTTCATAATTTTTGAGGATTTGAAAAAAATGAAAAAAAAAAAAAAACATGGGTTATAGCCCATCGTTTTTTGAAAATTTGTTTTTTTTTTAACCTCGTTTTTCATCATTTTTGAACATGGGCTATAGCCCATACCGTACGGCATACTATAGCACGCCGTTTTTCATCATTTTTGAGGTTTTGAAAAAAAATAAAAAATGAAAAAAACTATGGGTTATAGCCCATCGTTTTTTGAAATTTTTATATATTTTTTTAACCTCGTTTTTCATCATTTTTGAACATGGGCTATAGCCCATACCGTACGGCATACTATAGCACGCTGTTTTTCATCATTTTTGAGGTTTTGAAAAAAATGAAAAAATGAAAAAAACGATGGGTTATAGCCCATTGTTTTTTGAATTTTTTGAAAAAAAAATTATCCTCATTTTTCATCATTTTTGAACATGGGCTATAGCCCATACCGTACGGCATACTATAGCACGCCGTTTTTCATAATTTTTGAGGTTTTGAAAAAAATGAAAAAAAAAACAAACATGGGTTATAGCCCATCGTTTTTTGAAATTTTGATATATTTTTTTAACCTCGTTTTTCATCATTTTTGAACATGGGCTATAGCCCATACCGTACGGCATACTATAGCACGCCGGTTTTCATAATTTTTGAGGTTTTGAAAAAAATGAAAAAAAAAAAAAACATGGGTTTCGTTTTTTGAAATTTTGATTTTTTTTTTAACCTCGTTTTTCATCATTTTTGAACATGGGCTATAGCCCATACCGTACGGCATACTATAGCACGCCGTTTTTCATCATTTTTGAGGTTTTGAAAAAAAATTAAAAATGAAAAAAACTATGGGTTATAGCCCATCGTTTTTTGAAATTTTTATATATTTTTTTAACCTCGTTTTTC
Organism: Protomyctophum parallelum; assembly: GCF_964188405.1. Taxonomy (NCBI): domain Eukaryota; kingdom Metazoa; phylum Chordata; class Actinopteri; order Myctophiformes; family Myctophidae; genus Protomyctophum; species Protomyctophum parallelum. The sequence continues at coordinate 15,572,201 of NC_139704.1, read as the reverse complement.
ATCATTTTTGAACATGGGCTATAGCCCATACCGTACGGCATACTATAGCACGCCGTTTTTCATCATTTTTGAGGTTTTGAAAAAAAATAAAAAATGAAAAAAACTATGGGTTATAGCCCATCGTTTTTTGAAAATTTTATATATTTTTTTAACCTCGTTTTTCATCATTTTTGAACATGGGCTATAGCCCATACCGTACGGCATACTATAGCACGCCGTTTTTCATCATTTTTGAGGTTTTGAAAAAAAAAAAAAAAAAAAAAAAAACATGGGTTATAGCCCATCGTTTTTTGAAATTTTGATTTTTTTTTTAACCTCGTTTTTCATCATTTTTGAACATGGGCTATAGCCCATACCGTACGGCATACTATAGCACGCCGTTTTTCATCATTTTTGAGGTTTTGAAAAAAAATTAAAAATGAAAAAAACTATGGGTTATAGCCCATCGTTTTTTGAATTTTTTATATATTTTTTTAACCTCGTTTTTCATCATTTTTGAACATGGGCTATAGCCCATACCGTACGGCATACTATAGCACGCTGTTTTTCATCATTTTTGAGGTTTTGAAAAAAATGAAAAAATGAAAAAAATGATGGGTTATAGCCCATTGTTTTTTGAAATTTTTGAATTTTTTTTTATCCTCATTTTTCATCATTTTTGACCATGGACTATAGCCCATATCGTACGGCATACTATAGCACGCCGTTTTTCATCATTTTTGAGGTTTTGAAAAAAATGGAAAAAAAAAAAAACATGGGTTATAGCCCATCGTTTTTTGAAATTTTGATATATTTTTTTAACCTCGTTTTTCATCATTTTTGAACATGGGCTATAGCCCATACCGTACGGCATACTATAGCACGCTGTTTTTCATCATTTTTGAGGTTTTGAAAAAAATGAAAAAATGAAAAAAACGATGGGTTATAGCCCATTGTTTTTTGAATTTTTTGAAAAAAAAATTATCCTCATTTTTCATCATTTTTGAACATGGGCTATAGCCCATACCGTACGGCATACTATAGCACGCCGTTTTTCATCATTTTTGAGGTTTTGAAAAAAATGAAAAAATTAAAAAACCGATGGGTTATAGCCCATCGTTTTTTTAATTTTTAATTTTCTTTTTTTATCCTCGTTTTGCATCATTTTGGACCATGGGCTATAGCCCATAACGTACGGCATACTATAGCACGCCGTTTTTCATCATTTTTGCCATTGAGCCCCATTGTAAATTTGAAAGCACTATATTTCTAAAACTATGAAACATTTCAAAGATTCCTTTTCAGACAAACATGTCCACCGTAAGATGAACCTAAGTAGGCTAGAATGGGGTTGCTATGTGTAAGTATGTAGGACTAGTAGCATGCCAAAGTTTGTGCTATTGCCATAGAGAATGCATTGGGCGTTTAAGTTAAATAACTCATAAACTACAAAACATAAAAATAAAAAAAAGTTCCAGCATGTGTCTCCACAGTAAGCTGAATAATAAAAAGTGTGAATGGAGTTTCTAGGTGAAAGTGACTTTTGACGTGCCTATAAAGCTGCCATTGAGCCCCATGTTAAATGTCTCAAATTTGAAAGCACTATATTTCTAAAACTATGGAAGATTTCAAAGATTCCTTTTCAGGCAAACATGTCCACCGTAAGATGAACCTAAGTAGGCTAGAATGGGGTTGCTAGGTGTAAGTATGTAGGACTAGTAGCATGCCAAAGTTTGTGCTATTGCCATAGAGAATGCATTGGGCGTTTAAGTTAAATAACTCATAAACTACAAAACATAAAAATAAAAAAAAGTTCCAGCATGTGTCTCCACAGTAAGCTGAATAATAAAAAGTGTGAATGGAGTTTCTAGGTGAAAGTGACTTTTGACGTGCCTATAGAGCTGCCATTGAGCCCCATGTTAAATGTCTCAAATTTGAAAGCACTATATTTCTAAAACTATGAAAGATTTCAAAGATTCCTTTTCAGGCAAACATGTCCACCGTAAGATGAACCTAAGTAGACTAGAATGGGGTTGCTAGGTGTAAGTATGTAGGACTAGTAGCATGCCAAAGTTTGTGCTATTGCCATAGAGAATGCATTGTGTTGCGGAGGATGAGAGGAATGCTCTCATCCTCCGCAACACCCATTCTCAAACACCGCTATACACCGCAAGGATATGGGCTATAGCCCATATCGTACGGCATACTATAGCACGCCGTTTTTCATAATTTTTGAGGATTTGAAAAAAATGAAAAAAAAAAAAAAACATGGGTTATAGCCCATCGTTTTTTGAAAATTTGATTTTTTTTTTAACCTCGTTTTTCATCATTTTTGAACATGGGCTATAGCCCATACCGTACGGCATACTATAGCACGCCGTTTTTCATCATTTTTGAGGTTTTGAAAAAAAATAAAAAATGAAAAAAACTATGGGTTATAGCCCATCGTTTTTTGAAATTTTTATATATTTTTTTAACCTCGTTTTTCATCATTTTTGAACATGGGCTATAGCCCATACCGTACGGCATACTATAGCACGCTGTTTTTCATCATTTTTGAGGTTTTGAAAAAAATGAAAAAATGAAAAAAACGATGGGTTATAGCCCATTGTTTTTTGAATTTTTTGAAAAAAAAATTATCCTCATTTTTCATCATTTTTGAACATGGGCTATAGCCCATACCGTACGGCATACTATAGCACGCCGTTTTTCATCATTTTTGAGGTTTTGAAAAAAATGAAAAAAAAAAAAAACATGGGTTATAGCCCATCGTTTTTTGAAATTTTGATATATTTTTTTAACCTCGTTTTTCATCATTTTTGAACATGGGCTATAGCCCATACCGTACGGCATACTATAGCACGCCGGTTTTCATAATTTTTGAGGTTTTGAAAAAAATGAAAAAATGAAAAAAACTATGGGTTATAGCCCATCGTTTTTTGAAATTTTTATATATTTTTTTAACCTCGTTTTTCATCATTTTTGAACATGGGCTATAGCCCATACCGTACGGCATACTATAGCACGCCGTTTTTCATCATTTTTGAGGTTTTGAAAAAAAATAAAAAATGAAAAAAACTATGGGTTATAGCCCATCGTTTTTTGAAATTTTTATATATTTTTTTAACCTCGTTTTTCATCATTTTTGAACATGAGCTATAGCCCATACCGTACGGCATACTATAGCACGCTGTTTTTCATCATTTTTGAGGTTTTGAAAAAAATGAAAAAATGAAAAAAACGATGGGTTATAGCCCATTGTTTTTTGAATTTTTTGAAAAAAAAATTATCCTCATTTTTCATCATTTTTGAACATGGGCTATAGCCCATACCGTACGGCATACTATAGCACGCCGTTTTTCATCATTTTTGAGGTTTTGAAAAAAATGAAAAAAAAAAAAAACATGGGTTATAGCCCATCGTTTTTTGAAATTTTGATATATTTTTTTAACCTCGTTTTTCATCATTTTTGAACATGGGCTATAGCCCATACCGTACGGCATACTATAGCACGCCGGTTTTCATAATTTTTGAGGTTTTGAAAAAAATGAAAAAAAAAAAAAACATGGGTTTCGTTTTTTGAAATTTTGATTTTTTTTTTAACCTCGTTTTTCATCATTTTTGAACATGGGCTATAGCCCATACCGTACGGCATACTATAGCACGCCGTTTTTCATCATTTTTGAGGTTTTGAAAAAAAATAAAAAATGAAAAAAACTATGGGTTATAGCCCATCGTTTTTTGAAATTTTTATATATTTTTTTAACCTCGTTTTTCATCATTTTTGAACATGGGCTATAGCCCATACCGTACGGCATACTATAGCACGCTGTTTTTCATCATTTTTGAGGTTTTGAAAAAAATGAAAAAATGAAAAAAACGATGGGTTATAGCCCATTGTTTTTTGAAAATTTTGAATTTATTTTTACCTCGTTTTTCATCATTTTTGAACATGGGCTATAGCCCATACCGTACGGCATACTATAGCACGCCGTTTTTCATCATTTTTGAGGTTTTGAAAAAAAATAAAAAATGAAAAAAACTATGGGTTATAGCCCATCGTTTTTTGAAAATTTTATATATTTTTTTAACCTCGTTTTTCATCATTTTTGAACATGGGCTATAGCCCATACCGTACGGCATACTATAGCACGCCGTTTTTCATCATTTTTGAGGTTTTGAAAAAAATGAAAAAAAAAAAAAACATGGGTTATAGCCCATCGTTTTTTGAAATTTTTATATATTTTTTTACCCTCGTTTTTCATCATTTTTGAACATGGGCTATAGCCCATACCGTACGGCATACTATAGCACGCCGTTTTTCATCATTTTTGAGGTTTTGAAAAAAAATGAAAAAATGAAAAAAACTATGGGTTATAGCCCATCGTTTTTTGAAATTTTTATATATTTTTTTAACCTCGTTTTTCATCATTTTTGAACATGGGCTATAGCCCATACCGTACGGCATACTATAGCACGCCGTTTTTCATCATTTTTGAGGTTTTGAAAAAAAATAAAAAATGAAAAAAACTATGGGTTATAGCCCATCGTTTTTTGAAATTTTTATATATTTTTTTAACCTCGTTTTTCATCATTTTTGAACATGGGCTATAGCCCATACCGTACGGCATACTATAGCACGCTGTTTTTCATCATTTTTGAGGTTTTGAAAAAAATGAAAAAATGAAAAAAACGATGGGTTATAGCCCATTGTTTTTTGAATTTTTTGAAAAAAAAATTATCCTCATTTTTCATCATTTTTGAACATGGGCTATAGCCCATACCGTACGGCATACTATAGCACGCCGTTTTTCATCATTTTTGAGGTTTTGAAAAAAATGAAAAAAAAAAAAAACATGGGTTATAGCCCATCGTTTTTTGAAATTTTGATATATTTTTTTAACCTCGTTTTTCATCATTTTTGAACATGGGCTATAGCCCATACCGTACGGCATACTATAGCACGCCGGTTTTCATAATTTTTGAGGTTTTGAAAAAAATGAAAAAAAAAAAAAACATGGGTTTCGTTTTTTGAAATTTTGATTTTTTTTTTAACCTCGTTTTTCATCATTTTTGAACATGGGCTATAGCCCATACCGTACGGCATACTATAGCACGCCGTTTTTCATCATTTTTGAGGTTTTGAAAAAAAAAAAAAAATGAAAAAAACTATGGGTTATAGCCCATCGTTTTTTGAAATTTTTATATATTTTTTTAACCTCGTTTTTCATCATTTTTGAACATGGGCTATAGCCCATACCGTACGGCATACTATAGCACGCTGTTTTTCATCATTTTTGAGGTTTTGAAAAAAATGAAAAAATGAAAAAAACGATGGGTTATAGCCCATTGTTTTTTGAAAATTTTGAATTTATTTTTACCTCGTTTTTCATCATTTTTGAACATGGGCTATAGCCCATACCGTACGGCATACTATAGCACGCCGTTTTTCATCATTTTTGAGGTTTTGAAAAAAAATAAAAAATGAAAAAAACTATGGGTTATAGCCCATCGTTTTTTGAAAATTTTATATATTTTTTTAACCTCGTTTTTCATCATTTTTGAACATGGGCTATAGCCCATACCGTACGGCATACTATAGCACGCCGTTTTTCATCATTTTTGAGGTTTTGAAAAAAATGAAAAAAAAAAAAAACATGGGTTATAGCCCATCGTTTTTTGAAATTTTTATATATTTTTTTACCCTCGTTTTTCATCATTTTTGAACATGGGCTATAGCCCATACCGTACGGCATACTATAGCACGCCGTTTTTCATCATTTTTGAGGTTTTGAAAAAAAATAAAAAATGAAAAAAACTATGGGTTATAGCCCATCGTTTTTTGAATTTTTTATATATTTTTTTAACCTCGTTTTTCATCATTTTTGAACATGGGCTATAGCCCATACCGTACGGCATACTATAGCACGCTGTTTTTCATCATTTTTGAGGTTTTGAAAAAAATGAAAAAATGAAAAAAACGATGGGTTATAGCCCATTGTTTTTTGAATTTTTTGAATTTTTTTTTATCCTCATTTTTCATCATTTTTGACCATGGACTATAGCCCATATCGTACGGCATACTATAGCACGCCGTTTTTCATCATTTTTTAGGTTTTGAAAAAAAAAGAAAAAAACGATGGGTTATAGCCCATCGTTTTTTGAAATTTAGATTTTTTTTTTTAACCTCGTTTTTCATCATTTTTGAACATGGGCTATAGCCCATACCGTACGGCATACTATAGCACGCCGTTTTTCATCATTTTTGAGGTTTTGAAAAAAATGGAAAAAAAAAAAACATGGGTTATAGCCCATCGTTTTTTGAAATTTTGATATATTTTTTTAACCTCGTTTTTCATCATTTTTGAACATGGGCTATAGCCCATACCGTACGGCATACTATAGCACGCCGGTTTTCATCATTTTTTAGGTTTAAAAAAAAAACAAAAAAAAAACAAAAAACATGGGTTATATATAGCCCATCGTTTTTTGAAATTTTGATTTTTTTTTTAACCTCGTTTTTCATCATTTTTGAACATGGGCTATAGCCCATACCGTACGGCATACTATAGCACGCCGTTTTTCATCATTTTTGAGGTTTTGAAAAAAAATAAAAAATGAAAAAAACTATGGGTTATAGCCCATCGTTTTTTGAAATTTTTATATATTTTTTTAAACTCGTTTTTCATCATTTTTGAACATGGGCTATAGCCCATACCGTACGGCATACTATAGCACGCTGTTTTTCATCATTTTTGAGGTTTTGAAAAAAATGAAAAAATGAAAAAAACGATGGGTTATAGCCCATTGTTTTTTGAATTTTTTGAAAAAAAGATTATCCTCATTTTTCATCATTTTTGAACATGGGCTATAGCCCATACCGTACGGCATACTATAGCACGCCGTTTTTCATCATTTTTGCCATTGAGCCCCATTGTAAATTTGAAAGCACTATATTTCTAAAACTATGAAACATTTCAAAGATTCCTTTTCAGACAAACATGTCCACCGTAAGATGAACCTAAGTAGGCTAGAATGGGGTTGCTATGTGTAAGTATGTAGGACTAGTAGCATGCCAAAGTTTGTGCTATTGCCATAGAGAATGCATTGGGCGTTTAAGTTAAATAACTCATAAACTACAAAACATAAAAATAAAAAAAAGTTCCAGCATGTGTCTCCACAGTAAGCTGAATAATAAAAAGTGTGAATGGAGTTTCTAGGTGAAAGTGACTTTTGACGTGCCTATAAAGCTGCCATTGAGCCCCATGTTAAATGTCTCAAATTTGAAAGCACTATATTTCTAAAACTATGGAAGATTTCAAAGATTCCTTTTCAGGCAAACATGTCCACCGTAAGATGAACCTAAGTAGGCTAGAATGGGGTTGCTAGGTGTACGTATGTAGGACTAGTAGCATGCCAAAGTTTGTGCTATTGCCATAGAGAATGCATTGGGCGTTTAAGTTAAATAACTAATAAACTACAAAACATAAAAATAAAAAAAAGTTCCAGCATGTGTCTCCACAGTAAGCTGAATAATAAAAAGTGTGAATGGAGTTTCTAGGTGAAAGTGACTTTTGACGTGCCTATAGAGCTGCCATTGAGCCCCATGTTAAATGTCTCAAATTTGAAAGCACTATATTTCTAAAACTATGAAAGATTTCAAAGATTCCTTTTCAGGCAAACATGTCCACCGTAAGATGAACCTAAGTAGGCTAGAATGGGGTTGCTAGGTGTAAGTATGTAGGACTAGTAGCATGCCAAAGTTTGTGCTATTGCCATAGAGAATGCATTGTGTTGCGGAGGATGAGAGGAATGCTCTCATCCTCCGCAACACCCATTCTCATACACCGCTATACACCGCAAGGATATGGGCTATAGCCCATATCGTACGGCATACTATAGCACGCCGTTTTTCATAATTTTTGAGGATTTGAAAAAAATGAAAAAAAAAACAAAACATGGGTTATAGCCCATCGTTTTTTGAAAATTAGATTTTTTTTTTAACCTCGTTTTTCATCATTTTTGAACATGGGCTATAGCCCATACCGTACGGCATACTATAGCACGCCGTTTTTCATCATTTTTGAGGTTTTGAAAAAAAATAAAAAATGAAAAAAACTATGGGTTATAGCCCATCGTTTTTTGAAATTTTTATATATTTTTTTAACCTCGTTTTTCATCATTTTTGAACATGGGCTATAGCCCATACCGTACGGCATACTATAGCACGCTGTTTTTCATCATTTTTGAGGTTTTGAAAAAAATGAAAAAATGAAAAAAACGATGGGTTATAGCCCATTGTTTTTTGAATTTTTTGAAAAAAAAATTATCCTCATTTTTCATCATTTTTGAACATGGGCTATAGCCCATACCGTACGGCATACTATAGCACGCCGTTTTTCATCATTTTTGAGGTTTTGAAAAAAATGAAAAAGAAAAAAACATGGGTTATAGCCCATCGTTTTTTGAAATTTTGATATATTTTTTTAACCTCGTTTTTCATCATTTTTGAACATGGGCTATAGCCCATACCGTACGGCATACTATAGCACGCCGGTTTTCATAATTTTTGAGGTTTTGAAAAAAATGAAAAAAAAACAAAACATGGGTTTCGTTTTTTGAAATTTTGATTTTTTTTTTAACCTAGTTTTTCATCATTTTTGAACATGGGCTATAGCCCATACCGTACGGCATACTATAGCACGCCGTTTTTCATCATTTTTGAGGTTTTGAAAAAAAATAAAAAATGAAAAAAACTATGGGTTATAGCCCATCGTTTTTTGAAATTTTTATATATTTTTTTAACCTCGTTTTTCATCATTTTTGAACATGGGCTATAGCCCATACCGTACGGCATACTATAGCACGCTGTTTTTCATCATTTTTGAGGTTTTGAAAAAAATGAAAAAATGAAAAAAACGATGGGTTATAGCCCATTGTTTTTTGAAAATTTTGAATTTTTTTTTACCTCGTTTTTCATCATTTTTGAACATGGGCTATAGCCCATACCGTACGGCATACTATAGCACGCCGTTTTTCATCATTTTTGAGGTTTTGAAAAAAAATAAAAAATGAAAAAAACTATGGGTTATAGCCCATCGTTTTTTGAAAATTTTATATATTTTTTTAACCTCGTTTTTCATCATTTTTGAACATGGGCTATAGCCCATACCGTACGGCATACTATAGCACGCCGTTTTTCATCATTTTTGAGGTTTTGAAAAAAATGAAAAAAAAAAAAAACATGGGTTATAGCCCATCGTTTTTTGAAATTTTTATATATTTTTTTACCCTCGTTTTTCATCATTTTTGAACATGGGCTATAGCCCATACCGTACGGCATACTATAGCACGCCGGTTTTCATCATTTTTGAGGTTTTGAAAAAAATGAAAAAAAAAAAAAAAACATGGGTTATAGCCCATCGTTTTTTGAAATTTTGATTTTTTTTTTAACCTCGTTTTTCATCATTTTTGAACATGGGCTATAGCCCATACCGTACGGCATACTATAGCACGCTGTTTTTCATCATTTTTGAGGTTTTGAAAAAAATGAAAAAATGAAAAAAACGATGGGTTATAGCCCATTGTTTTTTGAAATTTTTGAAAAAAAAATTATCCTCATTTTTCATCATTTTTGACCATGGACTATAGCCCATATCGTACGGCATACTATAGCACGCCGTTTTTCATCATTTTTTAGGTTTTGAAAAAAAAAGAAAAAAACGATGGGTTATAGCCCATCGTTTTTTGAAATTTTGATTTTTTTTTTAACCTCGTTTTTCATCATTTTTGAACATGGGCTATAGCCCATACCGTACGGCATACTATAGCACGCCGTTTTTCATCATTTTTGAGGTTTTGAAAAAAATGGAAAAAAAAAAAAACATGGGTTATAGCCCATCGTTTTTTGAAATTTTGATATATTTTTTTAACCTCGTTTTTCATCATTTTTGAACATGGGCTATAGCCCATACCGTACGGCATACTATAGCACGCCGGTTTTCATCATTTTTTAGGTTTAAAAAAAAAAAAAAAAAAAAAAAAAAACATGGGTTATATATAGCCCATCGTTTTTTGAAATTTTGATTTTTTTTTTAACCTCGTTTTTCATCATTTTTGAACATGGGCTATAGCCCATACCGTACGGCATACTATAGCACGCCGTTTTTCATCATTTTTGAGGTTTTGAAAAAAATGAAAAAATGAAAAAAACGATGGGTTATAGCCCATTGTTTTTTGAATTTTTTGAAAAAAAAATTATCCTCATTTTTCATCATTTTTGAACATGGGCTATAGCCCATACCGTACGGCATACTATAGCACGCCGTTTTTCATAATTTTTGCCATTGAGCCCCATTGTAAATTTGAAAGCACTATATTTCTAAAACTATGAAACATTTCAAAGATTCCTTTTCAGACAAACATGTCCACCGTAAGATGAACCTAAGTAGGCTAGAATGGGGTTGCTATGTGTAAGTATGTAGGACTAGTAGCATGCCAAAGTTTGTGCTATTGCCATAGAGAATGCATTGGGCGTTTAAGTTAAATAACTCATAAACTACAAAACATAAAAATAAAAAAAAGTTCCAGCATGTGTCTCCACAGTAAGCTGAATAATAAAAAGTGTGAATGGAGTTTCTAGGTGAAAGTGACTTTTGACGTGCCTATAAAGCTGCCATTGAGCCCCATGTTAAATGTCTCAAATTTGAAAGCACTATATTTCTAAAACTATGGAAGATTTCAAAGATTCCTTTTCAGGCAAACATGTCCACCGTAAGATGAACCTAAGTAGGCTAGAATGGGGTTGCTAGGTGTACGTATGTAGGACTAGTAGCATGCCAAAGTTTGTGCTATTGCCATAGAGAATGCATTGGGCGTTTAAGTTAAATAACTCATAAACTACAAAACATAAAAATAAAAAAAAGTTCCAGCATGTGTCTCCACAGTAAGCTGAATAATAAAAAGTGTGAATGGAGTTTCTAGGTGAAAGTGACTTTTGACGTGCCTATAGAGCTGCCATTGAGCCCCATGTTAAATGTCTCAAATTTGAAAGCACTATATTTCTAAAACTATGAAAGATTTCAAAGATTCCTTTTCAGGCAAACATGTCCACCGTAAGATGAACCTAAGTAGGCTAGAATGGGGTTGCTAGGTGTAAGTATGTAGGACTAGTAGCATGCCAAAGTTTGTGCTATTGCCATAGAGAATGCATTGTGTTGCGGAGGATGAGAGGAATGCTCTCATCCTCCGCAACACCCATTCTCATACACCGCTATACACCGCAAGGATATGGGCTATAGCCCATATCGTACGGCATACTATAGCACGCCGTTTTTCATAATTTTTGAGGATTTGAAAAAAATGAAAAAAATAAAAAAACATGGGTTATAGCCCATCGTTTTTTGAAAATTTGATTTTTTTTTAACCTCGTTTTTCATCATTTTTGAACATGGGCTATAGCCCATACCGTACGGCATACTATAGCAAGCCGTTTTTCATCATTTTTGAGGTTTTGAAAAAAAAAAAAAAAAAAAAAAAACATGGGTTATAGCCCATCGTTTTTTGAAATTTTGATTTTTTTTTTAACCTCGTTTTTCATCATTTTTGAACATGGGCTATAGCCCATACCGTACGGCATACTATAGCACGCCGTTTTTCATCATTTTTGAGGTTTTGAAAAAAATGAAAAAATGAAAAAAACGATGGGTTATAGCCCATTGTTTTTTGAATTTTTTGAAAAAAAAATTATCCTCATTTTTCATCATTTTTGAACATGGGCTATAGCCCATACCGTACGGCATACTATAGCACGCCGGTTTTCATCATTTTTGAGGTTTTGAAAAAAATGAAAAAAAAAAAAAAAACATGGGTTATAGCCCATCGTTTTTTGAAATTTTGATTTTTTTTTTAACCTCGTTTTTCATCATTTTTGAACATGGGCTATAGCCCATACCGTACGGCATACTATAGCACGCTGTTTTTCATCATTTTTGAGGTTTTGAAAAAAATGAAAAAATGAAAAAAACGATGGGTTATAGCCCATTGTTTTTTGAAATTTTTGAAAAAAAATTTATCCTCATTTTTCATCATTTTTGACCATGGACTATAGCCCATATCGTACGGCATACTATAGCACGCCGTTTTTCATCATTTTTTAGGTTTTGAAAAAAAAAGAAAAAAACGATGGGTTATAGCCCATCGTTTTTTGAAATTTTGATTTTTTTTTTAACCTCGTTTTTCATCATTTTTGAACATGGGCTATAGCCCATACCGTACGGCATACTATAGCACGCCGTTTTTCATCATTTTTGAGGTTTTGAAAAAAATGGAAAAAAAAAAAAACATGGGTTATAGCCCATCGTTTTTTGAAATTTTGATATATTTTTTTAACCTCGTTTTTCATCATTTTTGAACATGGGCTATAGCCCATACCGTACGGCATACTATAGCACGCCGGTTTTCATCATTTTTTAGGTTTAAAAAAAAAAAAAAAAAAAAAAAAAAACATGGGTTATATATAGCCCATCGTTTTTTGAAATTTTGATTTTTTTTTTAACCTCGTTTTTCATCATTTTTGAACATGGGCTATAGCCCATACCGTACGGCATACTATAGCACGCCGTTTTTCATCATTTTTGAGGTTTTGAAAAAAAATAAAAAATGAAAAAAACTATGGGTTATAGCCCATCGTTTTTTGAAATTTTTATATATTTTTTTAAACTCGTTTTTCATCATTTTTGAACATGGGCTATAGCCCATACCGTACGGCATACTATAGCACGCTGTTTTTCATCATTTTTGAGGTTTTGAAAAAAATGAAAAAATGAAAAAAACGATGGGTTATAGCCCATTGTTTTTTGAATTTTTTGAAAAAAAAATTATCCTCATTTTTCATCATTTTTGAACATGGGCTATAGCCCATACCGTACGGCATACTATAGCACGCCGTTTTTCATCATTTTTGAGGTTTTGAAAAAAATGAAAAAAAAAAAAAACATGGGTTATAGCCCATCGTTTTTTGAAATTTTTATATATTTTTTTACCCTCGTTTTTCATCATTTTTGAACATGGGCTATAGCCCATACCGTACGGCATACTATAGCACGCCGGTTTTCATCATTTTTGAGGTTTTGAAAAAAATGAAAAAAAAAAAAAAAACATGGGTTATAGCCCATCGTTTTTTGAAATTTTGATTTTTTTTTTTAACCTCGTTTTTCATCATTTTTGAACATGGGCTATAGCCCATACCGTACGGCATACTATAGCACGCTGTTTTTCATCATTTTTGAGGTTTTGAAAAAAATGAAAAAATGAAAAAAACGATGGGTTATAGCCCATTGTTTTTTGAAATTTTTGAAAAAAAATTTATCCTCATTTTTCATCATTTTTGACCATGGACTATAGCCCATATCGTACGGCATACTATAGCACGCCGTTTTTCATCATTTTTTAGGTTTTGAAAAAAAAAGAAAAAAACGATGGGTTATAGCCCATCGTTTTTTGAAATTTTGATTTTTTTTTTAACCTCGTTTTTCATCATTTTTGAACATGGGCTATAGCCCATACCGTACGGCATACTATAGCACGCCGTTTTTCATCATTTTTGAGGTTTTGAAAAAAATGGAAAAAAAAAAAAACATGGGTTATAGCCCATCGTTTTTTGAAATTTTGATTTTTTTTTTAACCTCGTTTTTCATCATTTTTGAACATGGGCTATAGCCCATACCGTACGGCATACTATAGCACGCCGTTTTTCATCATTTTTGAGGTTTTGAAAAAAAATAAAAAATGAAAAAAACTATGGGTTATAGCCCATCGTTTTTTGAAATTTTTATATATTTTTTTAAACTCGTTTTTCATCATTTTTGAACATGGGCTATAGCCCATACCGTACGGCATACTATAGCACGCTGTTTTTCATCATTTTTGAGGTTTTGAAAAAAATGAAAAAATGAAAAAAACGATGGGTTATAGCCCATTGTTTTTTGAATTTTTTGAAAAAAAAATTATCCTCATTTTTCATCATTTTTGAACATGGGCTATAGCCCATACCGTACGGCATACTATAGCACGCCGTTTTTCATAATTTTTGCCATTGAGCCCCATTGTAAATTTGAAAGCACTATATTTCTAAAACTATGAAACATTTCAAAGATTCCTTTTCAGACAAACATGTCCACCGTAAGATGAACCTAAGTAGGCTAGAATGGGGTTGCTATGTGTAAGTATGTAGGACTAGTAGCATGCCAAAGTTTGTGCTATTGCCATAGAGAATGCATTGGGCGTTTAAGTTAAATAACTCATAAACTACAAAACATAAAAATAAAAAAAAGTTCCAGCATGTGTCTCCACAGTAAGCTGAATAATAAAAAGTGTGAATGGAGTTTCTAGGTGAAAGTGACTTTTGACGTGCCTATAAAGCTGCCATTGAGCCCCATGTTAAATGTCTCAAATTTGAAAGCACTATATTTCTAAAACTATGGAAGATTTCAAAGATTCCTTTTCAGGCAAACATGTCCACCGTAAGATGAACCTAAGTAGGCTAGAATGGGGTTGCTAGGTGTACGTATGTAGGACTAGTAGCATGCCAAAGTTTGTGCTATTGCCATAGAGAATGCATTGGGCGTTTAAGTTAAATAACTCATAAACTACAAAACATAAAAATAAAAAAAAGTTCCAGCATGTGTCTCCACAGTAAGCTGAATAATAAAAAGTGTGAATGGAGTTTCTAGGTGAAAGTGACTTTTGACGTGCCTATAGAGCTGCCATTGAGCCCCATGTTAAATGTCTCAAATTTGAAAGCACTATATTTCTAAAACTATGAAAGATTTCAAAGATTCCTTTTCAGGCAAACATGTCCACCGTAAGATGAACCTAAGTAGGCTAGAATGGGGTTGCTAGGTGTAAGTATGTAGGACTAGTAGCATGCCAAAGTTTGTGCTATTGCCATAGAGAATGCATTGTGTTGCGGAGGATGAGAGGAATGCTCTCATCCTCCGCAACACCCATTCTCATACACCGCTATACACCGCAAGGATATGGGCTATAGCCCATATCGTACGGCATACTATAGCACGCCGTTTTTCATAATTTTTGAGGATTTGAAAAAAATGAAAAAAATAAAAAAACATGGGTTATAGCCCATCGTTTTTTGAAAATTTGATTTTTTTTTAACCTCGTTTTTCATCATTTTTGAACATGGGCTATAGCCCATACCGTACGGCATACTATAGCAAGCCGTTTTTCATCATTTTTGAGGTTTTGAAAAAAAAAAAAAAAAAAAAAAAACATGGGTTATAGCCCATCGTTTTTTGAAAATTTGATATTTTTTTTTAACCTCGTTTTTCATCATTTTTGAACATGGGCTATAGCCCATACCGTACGGCATACTATAGCACGCCGTTTTTCATCATTTTTGAGGTTTTGAAAAAAAAAAAAAAAAAAAAAACATGGGTTATAGCCCATCGTTTTTTGAAATTTTGATATATTTTTTTAACCTCGTTTTTCATCATTTTTGAACATGGGCTATAGCCCATACCGTACGGCATACTATAGCACGCTGTTTTTCATCATTTTTGAGGTTTTGAAAAAAATGAAAAAATGAAAAAAACGATGGGTTATAGCCCATTGTTTTTTGAATTTTTTGAAAAGAAAATTATACTCATTTTTCATCATTTTTGAACATGGGCTATAGCCCATACCGTACGGCATATTATAGCACGCCGTTTTTCATCATTTTTGAGGTTTTGAAAAAAATGGAAAAAAAAAAAAACATGGGTTATAGCCCATCGTTTTTTGAAATTTTGATATATTTTTTTAACCTCGTTTTTCATCATTTTTGAACATGGGCTATAGCCCATACCGTACGGCATACTATAGCACGCCGGTTTTCATCATTTTTTAGGTTTTGAAAAAAAAAAAAAAAAAAAAAAAACATGGGTTATAGCCCATCGTTTTTTGAAATTTTGATTTTTTTTTTAACCTCGTTTTTCATCATTTTTGAACATGGGCTATAGCCCATACCGTACGGCATACTATAGCACGCTGTTTTTCATCATTTTTGAGGTTTTGAAAAAAATGAAAAAATGAAAAAAACGATGGGCTATAGCCCATACCGTACGGCATACTATAGCACGCTGTTTTTCATCATTTTTGAGGTTTTGAAAAAAATGAAAAAATGAAAAAAACGATGGGTTATAGCCCATTGTTTTTTGAAATTTTTGAAATCTTTTTTTATCCTCATTTTTCATCATTTTTGACCATGGACTATAGCCCATATCGTACGGCATAGGCCTATTATAGCACGCCGTTTTTCATAATTTTTGAGGATTTGAAAAAAAAAAGAAAAAAACGATGGGTTATAGCCCATACCGTACGGCATACTATAGCACGCCGTTTTTCATCATTTTTGAGGTTTTTAAAAAAACGAAAAAAAACAAAAACATGTGTTATAGCCCATCGTTTTTCGAAATCTTGATACTTTTTTTTTAACCTCGTTTTTCATCATTTTTGAACATGGGCTCTAGCCCATACCGTACGGCATACTATAGCACGCCGTTTTTCATCATTTTTTAGGTTTAAAAAAAAAAAAAAAACATGGGTTATAGCCCATCGTTTTTCGAAATCTTGATAAAAAAATTTAACCTCGTTTTTCATCATTTTTGAACATGGGCTATAGCCCATACCGTACGGCATACTATAGCACGCCGTTTTTCATCATTTTTGAGGTTTTGAAAAAAATGAAAAAATGAAAAAAACGATGGGTTATAGCCCATTGTTTTTTTTTATTTTTGAATTTTTTTTTATCCTCATTTTTCATCATTTTTGACCATGGACTATAGCCCATATCGTACGGCATAGGCCTACTATAGCACGCCGTTTTTCATAATTTTTGAGGATTTGAAAAAAAGTTAAAAAAACGATGGGTTATAGCCCATCGTTTTTTTAATTTTTGACTTTTTTTTTTTTATCCTCGTTTTGCATCATTTTGGACCATGGGCTATAGCCCATATCGTACGGCATACTACAGCACGCCGTTTTTCATCATTTTTGAGGATTTGTAAAAAATTAAAAAATTAAAAAAACGATGGGTTATAGCCCATCGTTTTTTTAAATTTTAATTATCTTTTTTTATCCTCGTTTTGCATCATTTTGGACCATGGGCTATAGCCCATAACGTACGGCATACTATAGCACGCCGTTTTTCATCATTTTTGCCATTGAGCCCCATTGTAAATTTGAAAGCACTATATTTCTAAAACTATGAAACATTTCAAAGATTCCTTTTCAGACAAACATGTCCACCGTAAGATGAACCTAAGTAGGCTAGAATGGGGTTGCTATGTGTAAGTATGTAGGACTAGTAGCATGCCAAAGTTTGTGCTATTGCCATAGAGAATGCATTGGGCGTTTAAGTTAAATAACTCATAAACTACAAAACATAAAAATAAAAAAAAGTTCCAGCATGTGTCTCCACAGTAAGCTGAATAATAAAAAGTGTGAATGGAGTTTCTAGGTGAAAGTGACTTTTGACGTGCCTATAAAGCTGCCATTGAGCCCCATGTTAAATGTCTCAAATTTGAAAGCACTATATTTCTAAAACTATGGAAGATTTCAAAGATTCCTTTTCAGGCAAACATGTCCACCGTAAGATGAACCTAAGTAGGCTAGAATGGGGTTGCTAGGTGTAAGTATGTAGGACTAGTAGCATGCCAAAGTTTGTGCTATTGCCATAGAGAATGCATTGGGCGTTTAAGTTAAATAACTAATAAACTACAAAACATAAAAATAAAAAAAAGTTCCAGCATGTGTCTCCACAGTAAGCTGAATAATAAAAAGTGTGAATGGAGTTTCTAGGTGAAAGTGACTTTTGACGTGCCTATAGAGCTGCCATTGAGCCCCATGTTAAATGTCTCAAATTTGAAAGCACTATATTTCTAAAACTATGAAAGATTTCAAAGATTCCTTTTCAGGCAAACATGTCCACCGTAAGATGAACCTAAGTAGGCTAGAATGGGGTTGCTAGGTGTAAGTATGTAGGACTAGTAGCATGCCAAAGTTTGTGCTATTGCCATAGAGAATGCATTGTGTTGCGGAGGATGAGAGGAATGCTCTCATCCTCCGCAACACCCATTCTCATACACCGCTATACACCGCAAGGATATGGGCTATAGCCCATATCGTACGGCATACTATAGCACGCCGTTTTTCATAATTTTTGAGGATTTGAAAAAAATGAAAAAAAAAAAAAAACATGGGTTATAGCCCATCGTTTTTTGAAATTTTTATATATTTTTTTAACCTCGTTTTTCATCATTTTTTAACATGGGCTATAGCCCATACCGTACGGCATACTATAGCACGCTGTTTTTCATCATTTTTGAGGTTTTGAAAAAAATGAAAAAATGAAAAAAACGATGGGTTATAGCCCATTGTTTTTTGAATTTTTAGATTTTTTTTTTATCCTCATTTTTCATCATTTTTGACCATGGACTATAGCCCATATCGTACGGCATAGGCCTACTATAGCACGCCGTTTTTCATAATTTTTGAGGATTTGAAAAAAATGAAAAAAACGATGGGTTATAGCCCATCGTTTTTTGAAATTTTTATATATTTTTTTAAACTCGTTTTTCATCATTTTTGAACATGGGCTATAGCCCATACCGTACGGCATACTATAGCACGCTGTTTTTCATCATTTTTGAGGTTTTGAAAAAAATGAAGAAAAAAAAAACATGGGTTATAGCCCATCGTTTTTTGAAATTTTGATATATTTTTTTAACCTCGTTTTTCATCATTTTTGAACATGGGCTATAGCCCATACCGTACGGCATACTATAGCACGCCGGTTTTCATCATTTTTGAGGTTTTGAAAAAAAAAAAAAAAAAAAAAAAACATGGGTTATAGCCCATCGTTTTTTGAAATTTTTATATATTTTTTTAACCTCGTTTTTCATCATTTTTGAACATGGGCTATAGCCCATACCGTACGGCATACTATAGCACGCTGTTTTTCATCATTTTTGAGGTTTTGAAAAAAATGAAAAAATGAAAAAAACGATGGGTTATAGCCCATTGTTTTTTGAATTTTTTGAAAAAAAAATTATCCTCATTTTTCATCATTTTTGAACATGGGCTATAGCCCATACCGTACGGCATACTATAGCACGCCGTTTTTCATCATTTTTGAGGTTTTGAAAAAAATGAAAAAAAAAACAAACATGGGTTATAGCCCATCGTTTTTTGAAATTTTGATATATTTTTTTAACCTCGTTTTTCATCATTTTTGAACATGGGCTATAGCCCATACCGTACGGCATACTATAGCACGCCGGTTTTCATAATTTTTGAGGTTTTGAAAAAAATGAAAAAAAAAAAAAACATGGGTTTCGTTTTTTGAAATTTTGATTTTTTTTTTAACCTCGTTTTTCATCATTTTTGAACATGGGCTATAGCCCATACCGTACGGCATACTATAGCACGCCGTTTTTCATCATTTTTGAGGTTTTGAAAAAAAATAAAAAATGAAAAAAACTATGGGTTATAGCCCATCGTTTTTTGAAATTTTTATATATTTTTTTAACCTCGTTTTTCATCATTTTTGAACATGGGCTATAGCCCATACCGTACGGCATACTATAGCACGCCGTTTTTCATCATTTTTGAGGTTTTGAAAAAAAATAAAAAATGAAAAAAACTATGGGTTATAGCCCATCGTTTTTTGAAAATTTTATATATTTTTTTAACCTCGTTTTTCATCATTTTTGAACATGGGCTATAGCCCATACCGTACGGCATACTATAGCACGCCGTTTTTCATCATTTTTGAGGTTTTGAAAAAAATGAAAAAAAAAAAAAACATGGGTTATAGCCCATTGTTTTTTGAATTTTTTGAAAAAAAAATTATCCTCATTTTTCATCATTTTTGAACATGGGCTATAGCCCATACCGTCCGGCATACTATAGCACGCCGTTTTTCATCATTTTTGAGGTTTTGAAAAAAATGAAAAAATTAAAAAACCGATGGGTTATAGCCCATCGTTTTTTTTATTTTTAATTTTCTTTTTTTATCCTCGTTTTGCATCATTTTGGACCATGGGCTATAGCCCATAACGTACGGCATACTATAGCACGCCGTTTTTCATCATTTTTGCCATTGAGCCCCATTGTAAATTTGAAAGCACTATATTTCTAAAACTATGAAACATTTCAAAGATTCCTTTTCAGACAAACATGTCCACCGTAAGATGAACCTAAGTAGGCTAGAATGGGGTTGCTATGTGTAAGTATGTAGGACTAGTAGCATGCCAAAGTTTGTGCTATTGCCATAGAGAATGCATTGGGCGTTTAAGTTAAATAACTCATAAACTACAAAACATAAAAATAAAAAAAAGTTCCAGCATGTGTCTCCACAGTAAGCTGAATAATAAAAAGTGTGAATGGAGTTTCTAGGTGAAAGTGACTTTTGACGTGCCTATAAAGCTGCCATTGAGCCCCATGTTAAATGTCTCAAATTTGAAAGCACTATATTTCTAAAACTATGGAAGATTTCAAAGATTCCTTTTCAGGCAAACATGTCCACCGTAAGATGAACCTAAGTAGGCTAGAATGGGGTTGCTAGGTGTAAGTATGTAGGACTAGTAGCATGCCAAAGTTTGTGCTATTGCCATAGAGAATGCATTGGGCGTTTAAGTTAAATAACTCATAAACTACAAAACATAAAAATAAAAAAAAGTTCCAGCATGTGTCTCCACAGTAAGCTGAATAATAAAAAGTGTGAATGGAGTTTCTAGGTGAAAGTGACTTTTGACGTGCCTATAGAGCTGCCATTGAGCCCCATGTTAAATGTCTCAAATTTGAAAGCACTATATTTCTAAAACTATGAAAGATTTCAAAGATTCCTTTTCAGGCAAACATGTCCACCGTAAGATGAACCTAAGTAGACTAGAATGGGGTTGCTAGGTGTAAGTATGTAGGACTAGTAGCATGCCAAAGTTTGTGCTATTGCCATAGAGAATGCATTGGGCGTTTAAGTTAAATAACTCATAAACTACAAAACATAAAAATAAAAAAAAGTTCCAGCATGTGTCTCCACAGTAAGCTGAATAATAAAAAGTGTGAATGGAGTTTCTAGGTGAAAGTGACTTTTGACGTGCCTATAAAGCTGCCATTGAGCCCCATGTTAAATGTCTCAAATTTGAAAGCACTATATTTCTAAAACTATGGAAGATTTCAAAGATTCCTTTTCAGGCAAACATGTCCACCGTAAGATGAACCTAAGTAGGCTAGAATGGGGTTGCTAGGTGTAAGTATGTAGGACTAGTAGCATGCCAAAGTTTGTGCTATTGCCATAGAGAATGCATTGGGCGTTTAAGTTAAATAACTCATAAACTACAAAACATAAAAATAAAAAAAAGTTCCAGCATGTGTCTCCACAGTAAGCTGAATAATAAAAAGTGTGAATGGAGTTTCTAGGTGAAAGTGACTTTTGACGTGCCTATAGAGCTGCCATTGAGCCCCATGTTAAATGTCTCAAATTTGAAAGCACTATATTTCTAAAACTATGAAAGATTTCAAAGATTCCTTTTCAGGCAAACATGTCCACCGTAAGATGAACCTAAGTAGACTAGAATGGGGTTGCTAGGTGTAAGTATGTAGGACTAGTAGCATGCCAAAGTTTGTGCTATTGCCATAGAGAATGCATTGTGTTGCGGAGGATGAGAGGAATGCTCTCATCCTCCGCAACACCCATTCTCATACACCGCTATACACCGCAAGGATATGGGCTATAGCCCATATCGTACGGCATACTATAGCACGCCGTTTTTCATAATTTTTGAGGATTTGAAAAAAATGAAAAAAAAAAAAAAACATGGGTTATAGCCCATCGTTTTTTGAAAATTTGATTTTTTTTTAACCTCGTTTTTCATCATTTTTGAACATGGGCTATAGCCCATACCGTACGGCATACTATAGCACGCCGTTTTTCATCATTTTTGAGGTTTTGAAAAAAAATAAAAAATGAAAAAAACTATGGGTTATAGCCCATCGTTTTTTGAAATTTTTATATATTTTTTTAACCTCGTTTTTCATCATTTTTGAACATGGGCTATAGCCCATACCGTACGGCATACTATAGCACGCTGTTTTTCATCATTTTTGAGGTTTTGAAAAAAATGAAAAAATGAAAAAAACGATGGGTTATAGCCCATTGTTTTTTGAATTTTTTGAAAAAAAATTATCCTCATTTTTCATCATTTTTGAACATGGGCTATAGCCCATACCGTACGGCATACTATAGCACGCCGTTTTTCATCATTTTTGAGGTTTTGAAAAAAATGAAAAAAAAAACAAACATGGGTTATAGCCCATCGTTTTTTGAAATTTTGATATATTTTTTTAACCTCGTTTTTCATCATTTTTGAACATGGGCTATAGCCCATACCGTACGGCATACTATAGCACGCCGGTTTTCATAATTTTTGAGGTTTTGAAAAAAATGAAAAAAAAAAAAAACATGGGTTTCGTTTTTTGAAATTTTGATTTTTTTTTTAACCTCGTTTTTCATCATTTTTGAACATGGGCTATAGCCCATACCGTACGGCATACTATAGCACGCCGTTTTTCATCATTTTTGAGGTTTTGAAAAAAAATAAAAAATGAAAAAAACTATGGGTTATAGCCCATCGTTTTTTGAAATTTTTATATATTTTTTTAACCTCGTTTTTCATCATTTTTGAACATGGGCTATAGCCCATACCGTACGGCATACTATAGCACGCCGTTTTTCATCATTTTTGAGGTTTTGAAAAAAAATAAAAAATGAAAAAAACTATGGGTTATAGCCCATCGTTTTTTGAAAATTTTATATATTTTTTTAACCTCGTTTTTCATCATTTTTGAACATGGGCTATAGCCCATACCGTACGGCATACTATAGCACGCCGTTTTTCATCATTTTTGAGGTTTTGAAAAAAATGAAAAAAAAAAAAAACATGGGTTATAGCCCATCGTTTTTTGAAATTTTTATATATTTTTTTACCCTCGTTTTTCATCATTTTTGAACATGGGCTATAGCCCATACCGTACGGCATACTATAGCACGCCGGTTTTCATCATTTTTGAGGTTTTGAAAAAAAAAAAAAAAACAAAAAAAACATGGGTTATAGCCCATCGTTTTTTGAAATTTTGATTTTTTTTTTAACCTCGTTTTTAATCATTTTTGAACATGGGCTATAGCCCATACCGTACGGCATACTATAGCACGCCGTTTTTCATCATTTTTGAGGTTTTGAAAAAAAATTAAAAATGAAAAAAACTATGGGTTATAGCCCATCGTTTTTTGAATTTTTTATATATTTTTTTAACCTCGTTTTTCATCATTTTTGAACATGGGCTATAGCCCATACCGTACGGCATACTATAGCACGCTGTTTTTCATCATTTTTGAGGTTTTGAAAAAAATGAAAAAATGAAAAAAACGATGGGTTATAGCCCATTGTTTTTTGAAATTTTTGAATTTTTTTTTATCCTCATTTTTCATCATTTTTGACCATGGACTATAGCCCATATCGTACGGCATACTATAGCACGCAGTTTTTCATCATTTTTGAGGTTTTGAAAAAAAAAGAAAAAAACGATGGGTTATAGCCCATCGTTTTTTGAAATTTTGATTTTTTTTTTAACCTCGTTTTTCATCATTTTTGAACATGGGCTATAGCCCATACCGTACGGCATACTATAGCACGCCGTTTTTCATCATTTTTGAGGTTTTGAAAAAAATGGAAAAAAAAAAAAACATGGGTTATAGCCCATCGTTTTTTGAAATTTTGATATATTTTTTTAACCTCGTTTTTCATCATTTTTGAACATGGGCTATAGCCCATACCGTACGGCATACTATAGCACGCTGTTTTTCATCATTTTTGAGGTTTTGAAAAAAATGAAAAAATGAAAAAAACGATGGGTTATAGCCCATTGTTTTTTGAATTTTTTGAAAAAAAAATTATCCTCATTTTTCATCATTTTTGAACATGGGCTATAGCCCATACCGTACGGCATACTATAGCACGCCGTTTTTCATCATTTTTGAGGTTTTGAAAAAAATTAAAAAATTAAAAAACCGATGGGTTATAGCCCATCGTTTTTTTAATTTTTAATTTTCTTTTTTTATCCTCGTTTTGCATCATTTTGGACCATGGGCTATAGCCCATAACGTACGGCATACTATAGCACGCCGTTTTTCATCATTTTTGCCATTGAGCCCCATTGTAAATTTGAAAGCACTATATTTCTAAAACTATGAAACATTTCAAAGATTCCTTTTCAGACAAACATGTCCACCGTAAGATGAACCTAAGTAGGCTAGAATGGGGTTGCTATGTGTAAGTATGTAGGACTAGTAGCATGCCAAAGTTTGTGCTATTGCCATAGAGAATGCATTGGGCGTTTAAGTTAAATAACTCATAAACTACAAAACATAAAAATAAAAAAAAGTTCCAGCATGTGTCTCCACAGTAAGCTGAATAATAAAAAGTGTGAATGGAGTTTCTAGGTGAAAGTGACTTTTGACGTGCCTATAAAGCTGCCATTGAGCCCCATGTTAAATGTCTCAAATTTGAAAGCACTATATTTCTAAAACTATGGAAGATTTCAAAGATTCCTTTTCAGGCAAACATGTCCACCGTAAGATGAACCTAAGTAGGCTAGAATGGGGTTGCTAGGTGTAAGTATGTAGGACTAGTAGCATGCCAAAGTTTGTGCTATTGCCATAGAGAATGCATTGGGCGTTTAAGTTAAATAACTCATAAACTACAAAACATAAAAATAAAAAAAAGTTCCAGCATGTGTCTCCACAGTAAGCTGAATAATAAAAAGTGTGAATGGAGTTTCTAGGTGAAAGTGACTTTTGACGTGCCTATAGAGCTGCCATTGAGCCCCATGTTAAATGTCTCAAATTTGAAAGCACTATATTTCTAAAACTATGAAAGATTTCAAAGATTCCTTTTCAGGCAAACATGTCCACCGTAAGATGAACCTAAGTAGACTAGAATGGGGTTGCTAGGTGTAAGTATGTAGGACTAGTAGCATGCCAAAGTTTGTGCTATTGCCATAGAGAATGCATTGTGTTGCGGAGGATGAGAGGAATGCTCTCATCCTCCGCAACACCCATTCTCATACACCGCTATACACCGCAAGGATATGGGCTATAGCCCATATCGTACGGCATACTATAGCACGCCGTTTTTCATAATTTTTGAGGATTTGAAAAAAATGAAAAAAAAAAAAAAACATGGGTTATAGCCCATCGTTTTTTGAAAATTTGATTTTTTTTTTAACCTCGTTTTTCATCATTTTTGAACATGGGCTATAGCCCATACCGTACGGCATACTATAGCACGCCGTTTTTCATCATTTTTGAGGTTTTGAAAAAAAATAAAAAATGAAAAAAACTATGGGTTATAGCCCATCGTTTTTTGAAATTTTTATATATTTTTTTAACCTCGTTTTTCATCATTTTTGAACATGGGCTATAGCCCATACCGTACGGCATACTATAGCACGCTGTTTTTCATCATTTTTGAGGTTTTGAAAAAAATGAAAAAATTAAAAAAACGATGGGTTATAGCCCATTGTTTTTTGAATTTTTTGAAAAAAAAAATTATCCTCATTTTTGAACATGGGCTATAGCCCATACCGTACGGCATACTATAGCACGCCGTTTTTCATCATTTTTGAGGTTTTGAAAAAAAATAAAAAATGAAAAAAACTATGGGTTATAGCCCATCGTTTTTTGAATTTTTTATATATTTTTTTAACCTCGTTTTTCATCATTTTTGAACATGGGCTATAGCCCATACCGTACGGCATACTATAGCACGCTGTTTTTCATCATTTTTGAGGTTTTGAAAAAAATGAAAAAATGAAAAAAACGATGGGTTATAGCCCATTGTTTTTTGAATTTTTTGAATTTTTTTTTATCCTCATTTTTCATCATTTTTGACCATGGACTATAGCCCATATCGTACGGCATACTATAGCACGCCGTTTTTCATCATTTTTTAGGTTTTGAAAAAAAAAGAAAAAAACGATGGGTTATAGCCCATCGTTTTTTGAAATTTAGATTTTTTTTTTAACCTCGTTTTTCATCATTTTTGAACATGGGCTATAGCCCATACCGTACGGCATACTATAGCACGCCGTTTTTCATCATTTTTGAGGTTTTGAAAAAAATGGAAAAAAAAAAAACATGGGTTATAGCCCATCGTTTTTTGAAATTTTGATATATTTTTTTAACCTCGTTTTTCATCATTTTTGAACATGGGCTATAGCCCATACCGTACGGCATACTATAGCACGCCGGTTTTCATCATTTTTGAGGTTTTGAAAAAAATGAAAAAAAAAAAAACATGGGTTATAGCCCATCGTTTTTTGAAATTTTGATATATTTTTTTAACCTCGTTTTTCATCATTTTTGAACATGGGCTATAGCCCATACCGTACGGCATACTATAGCACGCCGGTTTTCATCATTTTTTAGGTTTAAAAAAAAAAAAAAAAAAAAAAAAAAACATGGGTTATATATAGCCCATCGTTTTTTGAAATTTTGATTTTTTTTTTAACCTCGTTTTTCATCATTTTTGAACATGGGCTATAGCCCATACCGTACGGCATACTATAGCACGCCGTTTTTCATCATTTTTGAGGTTTTGAAAAAAAATAAAAAATGAAAAAAACTATGGGTTATAGCCCATCGTTTTTTGAAATTTTTATATATTTTTTTAAACTCGTTTTTCATCATTTTTGAACATGGGCTATAGCCCATACCGTACGGCATACTATAGCACGCTGTTTTTCATCATTTTTGAGGTTTTGAAAAAAATGAAAAAATGAAAAAAACGATGGGTTATAGCCCATTGTTTTTTGAATTTTTTGAAAAAAAGATTATCCTCATTTTTCATCATTTTTGAACATGGGCTATAGCCCATACCGTACGGCATACTATAGCACGCCGTTTTTCATCATTTTTGCCATTGAGCCCCATTGTAAATTTGAAAGCACTATATTTCTAAAACTATGAAACATTTCAAAGATTCCTTTTCAGAGTCCACCGTAAGATGAACCTAAGTAGGCTAGAATGGGGTTGCTATGTGTAAGTATGTAGGACTAGTAGCATGCCAAAGTTTGTGCTATTGCCATAGAGAATGCATTGGGCGTTTAAGTTAAATAACTCATAAACTACAAAACATAAAAATAAAAAAAAAGTTCCAGCATGTGTCTCCACAGTAAGCTGAATAATAAAAAGTGTGAATGGAGTTTCTAGGTGAAAGTGACTTTTGACGTGCCTATAAAGCTGCCATTGAGCCCCATGTTAAATGTCTCAAATTTGAAAGCACTATATTTCTAAAACTATGGAAGATTTCAAAGATTCCTTTTCAGGCAAACATGTCCACCGTAAGATGAACCTAAGTAGGCTAGAATGGGGTTGCTAGGTGTACGTATGTAGGACTAGTAGCATGCCAAAGTTTGTGCTATTGCCATAGAGAATGCATTGGGCGTTTAAGTTAAATAACTAATAAACTACAAAACATAAAAATAAAAAAAAGTTCCAGCATGTGTCTCCACAGTAAGCTGAATAATAAAAAGTGTGAATGGAGTTTCTAGGTGAAAGTGACCTTTGACGTGCCTATAGAGCTGCCATTGAGCCCCATGTTAAATGTCTCAAATTTGAAAGCACTATATTTCTAAAACTATGAAAGATTTCAAAGATTCCTTTTCAGGCAAACATGTCCACCGTAAGATGAACCTAAGTAGGCTAGAATGGGGTTGCTAGGTGTAAGTATGTAGGACTAGTAGCATGCCAAAGTTTGTGCTATTGCCATAGAGAATGCATTGTGTTGCGGAGGATGAGAGGAATGCTCTCATCCTCCGCAACACCCATTCTCATACACCGCTATACACCGCAAGGATATGGGCTATAGCCCATATCGTACGGCATACTATAGCACGCCGTTTTTCATAATTTTTGAGGATTTGAAAAAAATGAAAAAAATAAAAAAACATGGGTTATAGCCCATCGTTTTTTGAAAATTTGATTTTTTTTTAACCTCGTTTTTCATCATTTTTGAACATGGGCTATAGCCCATACCGTACGGCATACTATAGCAAGCCGTTTTTCATCATTTTTGAGGTTTTGAAAAAAAAAAAAAAAAAAAAAAAACATGGGTTATAGCCCATCGTTTTTTGAAAATTTGATATTTTTTTTTAACCTCGTTTTTCATCATTTTTGAACATGGGCTATAG
Organism: Protomyctophum parallelum; assembly: GCF_964188405.1. Classification (NCBI taxonomy): domain Eukaryota; kingdom Metazoa; phylum Chordata; class Actinopteri; order Myctophiformes; family Myctophidae; genus Protomyctophum; species Protomyctophum parallelum. Next base: position 15,543,917 of record NC_139704.1, on the reverse strand, counting down.
CCCATACCGTACGGCATACTATAGCACGCCGTTTTTCATCATTTTTGAGGTTTTGAAAAAAAAAAAAAAAAAAAAAAACATGGGTTATAGCCCATCGTTTTTTGAAATTTTGATATATTTTTTTAACCTCGTTTTTCATCATTTTTGAACATGGGCTATAGCCCATACCGTACGGCATACTATAGCACGCTGTTTTTCATCATTTTTGAGGTTTTGAAAAAAATGAAAAAATGAAAAAAACGATGGGTTATAGCCCATTGTTTTTTGAATTTTTTGAAAAGAAAATTATACTCATTTTTCATCATTTTTGAACATGGGCTATAGCCCATACCGTACGGCATATTATAGCACGCCGTTTTTCATCATTTTTGAGGTTTTGAAAAAAATGGAAAAAAAAAAAAACATGGGTTATAGCCCATCGTTTTTTGAAATTTTGATATATTTTTTTAACCTCGTTTTTCATCATTTTTGAACATGGGCTATAGCCCATACCGTACGGCATACTATAGCATGCCGGTTTTCATCATTTTTGAGGTTTTGAAAAAAAAAAAAGAAAAAAAAAAAACATGGGTTATAGCCCATCGTTTTTTGAAATTTTGATTTTTTTTTTAACCTCGTTTTTCATCATTTTTGAACATGGGCTATAGCCCATACCGTACGGCATACTATAGCACGCTGTTTTTCATCATTTTTGAGGTTTTGAAAAAAATGAAAAAATGAAAAAAACGATGGGTTATAGCCCATTGTTTTTTGAATTTTTTGAAAAAAAAATTATCCTCATTTTTCATCATTTTTGAACATGGGCTATAGCCCATACCGTACGGCATACTATAGCACGCCGGTTTTCATCATTTTTGAGGTTTTGAAAAAAAATAAAAAATGAAAAAAACTATGGGTTATAGCCCATTGTTTTTTGAAATTTTTGAAATCTTTTTTTATCCTCATTTTTCATCATTTTTGACCATGGACTATAGCCCATATCGTACGGCATAGGCCTATTATAGCACGCCGTTTTTCATAATTTTTGAGGATTTGAAAAAAAAAAGAAAAAAACGATGGGTTATAGCCCATACCGTACGGCATACTATAGCACGCCGTTTTTCATCATTTTTGAGGTTTTTAAAAAAACGAAAAAAAACAAAAACATGTGTTATAGCCCATCGTTTTTCGAAATCTTGATACTTTTTTTTTAACCTCGTTTTTCATCATTTTTGAACATGGGCTCTAGCCCATACCGTACGGCATACTATAGCACGCCGTTTTTCATCATTTTTTAGGTTTAAAAAAAAAAAAAAAACATGGGTTATAGCCCATCGTTTTTCGAAATCTTGATAAAAAAATTTAACCTCGTTTTTCATCATTTTTGAACATGGGCTATAGCCCATACCGTACGGCATACTATAGCACGCCGTTTTTCATCATTTTTGAGGTTTTGAAAAAAATGAAAAAATGAAAAAAACGATGGGTTATAGCCCATTGTTTTTTTTTATTTTTGAATTTTATTTTATCCTCATTTTTCATCATTTTTGACCATGGACTATAGCCCATATCGTACGGCATAGGCCTACTATAGCACGCCGTTTTTCATAATTTTTGAGGATTTGAAAAAAAGTTAAAAAAACGATGGGTTATAGCCCATCGTTTTTTTAATTTTTGACTTTTTTTTTTTTATCCTCGTTTTGCATCATTTTGGACCATGGGCTATAGCCCATATCGTACGGCATACTACAGCACGCCGTTTTTCATCATTTTTGAGGATTTGTAAAAAATTTAAAAATTTAAAAAACGATGGGTTATAGCCCATCGTTTTTTTAATTTTTAATTATCTTTTTTTATCCTCGTTTTGCATCATTTTGGACCATGGGCTATAGCCCATAACGTACGGCATACTATAGCACGCCGTTTTTCATCATTTTTGCCATTGAGCCCCATTGTAAATTTGAAAGCACTATATTTCTAAAACTATGAAACATTTCAAAGATTCCTTTTCAGACAAACATGTCCACCGTAAGATGAACCTAAGTAGGCTAGAATGGGGTTGCTATGTGTAAGTATGTAGGACTAGTACCATGCCAAAGTTTGTGCTATTGCCATAGAGAATGCATTGGGCGTTTAAGTTAAATAACTCATAAACTACAAAACATAAAAATAAAAAAAAGTTCCAGCATGTGTCTCCACAGTAAGCTGAATAATAAAAAGTGTGAATGGAGTTTCTAGGTGAAAGTGACTTTTGACGTGCCTATAAAGCTGCCATTGAGCCCCATGTTAAATGTCTCAAATTTGAAAGCACTATATTTCTAAAACTATGGAAGATTTCAAAGATTCCTTTTCAGGCAAACATGTCCACCGTAAGATGAACCTAAGTAGGCTAGAATGGGGTTGCTAGGTGTAAGTATGTAGGACTAGTAGCATGCCAAAGTTTGTGCTATTGCCATAGAGAATGCATTGGGCGTTTAAGTTAAATAACTAATAAACTACAAAACATAAAAATAAAAAAAAGTTCCAGCATGTGTCTCCACAGTAAGCTGAATAATAAAAAGTGTGAATGGAGTTTCTAGGTGAAAGTGACTTTTGACGTGCCTATAGAGCTGCCATTGAGCCCCATGTTAAATGTCTCAAATTTTAAAGCACTATATTTCTAAAACTATGAAAGATTTCAAAGATTCCTTTTCAGGCAAACATGTCCACCGTAAGATGAACCTAAGTAGGCTAGAATGGGGTTGCTAGGTGTAAGTATGTAGGACTAGTAGCATGCCAAAGTTTGTGCTATTGCCATAGAGAATGCATTGTGTTGCGGAGGATGAGAGGAATGCTCTCATCCTCCGCAACACCCATTCTCATACACCGCTATACACCGCAAGGATATGGGCTATAGCCCATATCGTACGGCATACTATAGCACGCCGTTTTTCATAATTTTTGAGGATTTGAAAAAAATGAAAAAAAAAAAAAAACATGGGTTATAGCCCATCGTTTTTTGAAATTTTTATATATTTTTTTAACCTCGTTTTTCATCATTTTTGAACATGGGCTATAGCCCATACCGTACGGCATACTATAGCACGCTGTTTTTCATCATTTTTGAGGTTTTGAAAAAAATGAAAAAATGAAAAAAACGATGGGTTATAGCCCATTGTTTTTTGAATTTTTAGATTTTTTTTTTATCCTCATTTTTCATCATTTTTGACCATGGACTATAGCCCATATCGTACGGCATAGGCCTACTATAGCACGCCGTTTTTCATAATTTTTGAGGATTTGAAAAAAATGAAAAAAACGATGGGTTATAGCCCATCGTTTTTTGAAAATTTTATATATTTTTTTAAACTCGTTTTTCATCATTTTTGAACATGGGCTATAGCCCATACCGTACGGCATACTATAGCACGCCGGTTTTCATCATTTTTGAGGTTTTGAAAAAAATGAAAAAAAAAAAAACATGGGTTATAGCCCATCGTTTTTTGAAATTTTGATATATTTTTTTAACCTCGTTTTTCATCATTTTTGAACATGGGCTATAGCCCATACCGTACGGCATACTATAGCACGCCGGTTTTCATCATTTTTTAGGTTTAAAAAAAAAAAAAAAAAAAAAAAAAAACATGGGTTATATATAGCCCATCGTTTTTTGAAATTTTGATTTTTTTTTTAACCTCGTTTTTCATCATTTTTGAACATGGGCTATAGCCCATACCGTACGGCATACTATAGCACGCTGTTTTTCATCATTTTTGAGGTTTTGAAAAAAATGAAAAAAAAAAAAACATGGGTTATAGCCCATCGTTTTTTGAAATTTTGATATATTTTTTTAACCTCGTTTTTCATCATTTTTGAACATGGGCTATAGCCCATACCGTACGGCATACTATAGCACGCCGGTTTTCATCATTTTTGAGGTTTTGAAAAGAAAAAAAAAAAAAAAAAACATGGGTTATAGCCCATCGTTTTTTGAAATTTTGATTTTTTTTTTAACTCGTTTTTCATCATTTTTGAACATGGGCTATAGCCCATACCATACGGCATACTATAGCACGCCGTTTTTCATCATTTTTGAGGTTTTGAAAAAAAATAAAAAATGAAAAAAACTATGGGTTATAGCCCATCGTTTTTTGAAATTTTTATATATTTTTTTAACCTCGTTTTTCATCATTTTTGAACATGGGCTATAGTCCATACCGTACGGCATACTATAGCACGCTGTTTTTCATCATTTTTGAGGTTTTGAAAAAAATGAAAAAATGAAAAAAACGATGGGTTATAGCCCATTGTTTTTTGAAATTTTTGAAAAAAAAATTATCCTCATTTTTCATCATTTTTGACCATGGACTATAGCCCATATCGTACGGCATAGGCCTACTATAGCACGCCGTTTTTCATAATTTTTGAGGATTTGAAAAAAAAAGAAAAAAACGATGGGTTATAGCCCATCGTTTTTTGACATTTTGATTATTTTTTTTAACCTCGTTTTTCATCATTTTTGAACATGGGCTATAGCCCATATCGTACGGCATACTACAGCACGCCGTTTTTCATCATTTTTGAGGATTTGTAAAAAATTAAAAAATTAAAAAAACGATGGGTTATAGCCCATCGTTTTTTTAAATTTTAATTATCTTTTTTTATCCTCGTTTTGCATCATTTTGGACCATGGGCTATAGCCCATAACGTACGGCATACTATAGCACGCCGTTTTTCATCATTTTTGCCATTGAGCCCCATTGTAAATTTGAAAGCACTATATTTCTAAAACTATGAAACATTTCAAAGATTCCTTTTCAGACAAACATGTCCACCGTAAGATGAACCTAAGTAGGCTAGAATGGGGTTGCTATGTGTAAGTATGTAGGACTAGTAGCATGCCAAAGTTTGTGCTATTGCCATAGAGAATGCATTGGGCGTTTAAGTTAAATAACTCATAAACTACAAAACATAAAAATAAAAAAAAGTTCCAGCATGTGTCTCCACAGTAAGCTGAATAATAAAAAGTGTGAATGGAGTTTCTAGGTGAAAGTGACTTTTGACGTGTCTATAAAGCTGCCATTGAGCCCCATGTTAAATGTCTCAAATTTGAAAGCACTATATTTCTAAAACTATGGAAGATTTCAAAGATTCCTTTTCAGGCAAACATGTCCACCGTAAGATGAACCTAAGTAGGCTAGAATGGGGTTGCTAGGTGTAAGTATGTAGGACTAGTAGCATGCCAAAGTTTGTGCTATTGCCATAGAGAATGCATTGGGCGTTTAAGTTAAATAACTCATAAACTACAAAACATAAAAATAAAAAAAAGTTCCAGCATGTGTCTCCACAGTAAGCTGAATAATAAAAAGTGTGAATGGAGTTTCTAGGTGAAAGTGACTTTTGACGTGCCTATAGAGCTGCCATTGAGCCCCATGTTAAATGTCTCAAATTTGAAAGCACTATATTTCTAAAACTATGAAAGATTTCAAAGATTCCTTTTCAGGCAAACATGTCCACCGTAAGATGAACCTAAGTAGACTAGAATGGGGTTGCTAGGTGTAAGTATGTAGGACTAGTAGCATGCCAAAGTTTGTGCTATTGCCATAGAGAATGCATTGTGTTGCGGAGGATGAGAGGAATGCTCTCATCCTCCGCAACACCCATTCTCATACACCGCTATACACCGCAAGGATATGGGCTATAGCCCATATCGTACGGCATACTATAGCACGCCGTTTTTCATAATTTTTGAGGATTTGAAAAAAATGAAAAAAAAAAAAAAACATGGGTTATAGCCCATCGTTTTTTGAAAATTTGATTTTTTTTTAACCTCGTTTTTCATCATTTTTGAACATGGGCTATAGCCCATACCGTACGGCATACTATAGCACGCCGTTTTTCATCATTTTTGAGGTTTTGAAAAAAAATAAAAAATGAAAAAAACTATGGGTTATAGCCCATCGTTTTTTGAAATTTTTATATATTTTTTTAACCTCGTTTTTCATCATTTTTGAACATGGGCTATAGCCCATACCGTACGGCATACTATAGCACGCTGTTTTTCATCATTTTTGAGGTTTTGAAAAAAATGAAAAAATGAAAAAAACGATGGGTTATAGCCCATTGTTTTTTGAATTTTTTGAAAAAAAATTATCCTCATTTTTCATCATTTTTGAACATGGGCTATAGCCCATACCGTACGGCATACTATAGCACGCCGTTTTTCATCATTTTTGAGGTTTTGAAAAAAATGAAAAAAAAAACAAACATGGGTTATAGCCCATCGTTTTTTGAAATTTTGATATATTTTTTTAACCTCGTTTTTCATCATTTTTGAACATGGGCTATAGCCCATACCGTACGGCATACTATAGCACGCCGGTTTTCATAATTTTTGAGGTTTTGAAAAAAATGAAAAAAAAAAAAAACATGGGTTTCGTTTTTTGAAATTTTGATTTTTTTTTTAACCTCGTTTTTCATCATTTTTGAACATGGGCTATAGCCCATACCGTACGGCATACTATAGCACGCCGTTTTTCATCATTTTTGAGGTTTTGAAAAAAAATAAAAAATGAAAAAAACTATGGGTTATAGCCCATCGTTTTTTGAAATTTTTATATATTTTTTTAACCTCGTTTTTCATCATTTTTGAACATGGGCTATAGCCCATACCGTACGGCATACTATAGCACGCCGTTTTTCATCATTTTTGAGGTTTTGAAAAAAAATAAAAAATGAAAAAAACTATGGGTTATAGCCCATCGTTTTTTGAAAATTTTATATATTTTTTTAACCTCGTTTTTCATCATTTTTGAACATGGGCTATAGCCCATACCGTACGGCATACTATAGCACGCCGTTTTTCATCATTTTTGAGGTTTTGAAAAAAATGAAAAAAAAAAAAAACATGGGTTATAGCCCATCGTTTTTTGAAATTTTTATATATTTTTTTACCCTCGTTTTTCATCATTTTTGAACATGGGCTATAGCCCATACCGTACGGCATACTATAGCACGCCGGTTTTCATCATTTTTGAGGTTTTGAAAAAAACAAAAAAAACAAAAAAAACATGGGTTATAGCCCATCGTTTTTTGAAATTTTGATTTTTTTTTTAACCTCGTTTTTAATCATTTTTGAACATGGGCTATAGCCCATACCGTACGGCATACTATAGCACGCCGTTTTTCATCATTTTTGAGGTTTTGAAAAAAAATTAAAAATGAAAAAAACTATGGGTTATAGCCCATCGTTTTTTGAATTTTTTATATATTTTTTTAACCTCGTTTTTCATCATTTTTGAACATGGGCTATAGCCCATACCGTACGGCATACTATAGCACGCTGTTTTTCATCATTTTTGAGGTTTTGAAAAAAATGAAAAAATGAAAAAAACGATGGGTTATAGCCCATTGTTTTTTGAAATTTTTGAATTTTTTTTTATCCTCATTTTTCATCATTTTTGACCATGGACTATAGCCCATATCGTACGGCATACTATAGCACGCAGTTTTTCATCATTTTTGAGGTTTTGAAAAAAAAAGAAAAAAACGATGGGTTATAGCCCATCGTTTTTTGAAATTTTGATTTTTTTTTTAACCTCGTTTTTCATCATTTTTGAACATGGGCTATAGCCCATACCGTACGGCATACTATAGCACGCCGTTTTTCATCATTTTTGAGGTTTTGAAAAAAATGGAAAAAAAAAAAAACATGGGTTATAGCCCATCGTTTTTTGAAATTTTGATATATTTTTTTAACCTCGTTTTTCATCATTTTTGAACATGGGCTATAGCCCATACCGTACGGCATACTATAGCACGCTGTTTTTCATCATTTTTGAGGTTTTGAAAAAAATGAAAAAATGAAAAAAACGATGGGTTATAGCCCATTGTTTTTTGAATTTTTTGAAAAAAAAATTATCCTCATTTTTCATCATTTTTGAACATGGGCTATAGCCCATACCGTACGGCATACTATAGCACGCCGTTTTTCATCATTTTTGAGGTTTTGAAAAAAATTAAAAAATTAAAAAACCGATGGGTTATAGCCCATCGTTTTTTTAATTTTTAATTTTCTTTTTTTATCCTCGTTTTGCATCATTTTGGACCATGGGCTATAGCCCATAACGTACGGCATACTATAGCACGCCGTTTTTCATCATTTTTGCCATTGAGCCCCATTGTAAATTTGAAAGCACTATATTTCTAAAACTATGAAACATTTCAAAGATTCCTTTTCAGACAAACATGTCCACCGTAAGATGAACCTAAGTAGGCTAGAATGGGGTTGCTATGTGTAAGTATGTAGGACTAGTAGCATGCCAAAGTTTGTGCTATTGCCATAGAGAATGCATTGGGCGTTTAAGTTAAATAACTCATAAACTACAAAACATAAAAATAAAAAAAAGTTCCAGCATGTGTCTCCACAGTAAGCTGAATAATAAAAAGTGTGAATGGAGTTTCTAGGTGAAAGTGACTTTTGACGTGCCTATAAAGCTGCCATTGAGCCCCATGTTAAATGTCTCAAATTTGAAAGCACTATATTTCTAAAACTATGGAAGATTTCAAAGATTCCTTTTCAGGCAAACATGTCCACCGTAAGATGAACCTAAGTAGGCTAGAATGGGGTTGCTAGGTGTAAGTATGTAGGACTAGTAGCATGCCAAAGTTTGTGCTATTGCCATAGAGAATGCATTGGGCGTTTAAGTTAAATAACTCATAAACTACAAAACATAAAAATAAAAAAAAGTTCCAGCATGTGTCTCCACAGTAAGCTGAATAATAAAAAGTGTGAATGGAGTTTCTAGGTGAAAGTGACTTTTGACGTGCCTATAGAGCTGCCATTGAGCCCCATGTTAAATGTCTCAAATTTGAAAGCACTATATTTCTAAAACTATGAAAGATTTCAAAGATTCCTTTTCAGGCAAACATGTCCACCGTAAGATGAACCTAAGTAGACTAGAATGGGGTTGCTAGGTGTAAGTATGTAGGACTAGTAGCATGCCAAAGTTTGTGCTATTGCCATAGAGAATGCATTGTGTTGCGGAGGATGAGAGGAATGCTCTCATCCTCCGCAACACCCATTCTCATACACCGCTATACACCGCAAGGATATGGGCTATAGCCCATATCGTACGGCATACTATAGCACGCCGTTTTTCATAATTTTTGAGGATTTGAAAAAAATGAAAAAAAAAAAAAAACATGGGTTATAGCCCATCGTTTTTTGAAAATTTGATTTTTTTTTTAACCTCGTTTTTCATCATTTTTGAACATGGGCTATAGCCCATACCGTACGGCATACTATAGCACGCCGTTTTTCATCATTTTTGAGGTTTTGAAAAAAAATAAAAAATGAAAAAAACTATGGGTTATAGCCCATCGTTTTTTGAAATTTTTATATATTTTTTTAACCTCGTTTTTCATCATTTTTGAACATGGGCTATAGCCCATACCGTACGGCATACTATAGCACGCTGTTTTTCATCATTTTTGAGGTTTTGAAAAAAATGAAAAAATTAAAAAAACGATGGGTTATAGCCCATTGTTTTTTGAATTTTTTGAAAAAAAAAATTATCCTCATTTTTGAACATGGGCTATAGCCCATACCGTACGGCATACTATAGCACGCCGTTTTTCATCATTTTTGAGGTTTTGAAAAAAAATAAAAAATGAAAAAAACTATGGGTTATAGCCCATCGTTTTTTGAATTTTTTATATATTTTTTTAACCTCGTTTTTCATCATTTTTGAACATGGGCTATAGCCCATACCGTACGGCATACTATAGCACGCTGTTTTTCATCATTTTTGAGGTTTTGAAAAAAATGAAAAAATGAAAAAAACGATGGGTTATAGCCCATTGTTTTTTGAATTTTTTGAATTTTTTTTTATCCTCATTTTTCATCATTTTTGACCATGGACTATAGCCCATATCGTACGGCATACTATAGCACGCCGTTTTTCATCATTTTTTAGGTTTTGAAAAAAAAAGAAAAAAACGATGGGTTATAGCCCATCGTTTTTTGAAATTTAGATTTTTTTTTTAACCTCGTTTTTCATCATTTTTGAACATGGGCTATAGCCCATACCGTACGGCATACTATAGCACGCCGTTTTTCATCATTTTTGAGGTTTTGAAAAAAATGGAAAAAAAAAAAACATGGGTTATAGCCCATCGTTTTTTGAAATTTTGATATATTTTTTTAACCTCGTTTTTCATCATTTTTGAACATGGGCTATAGCCCATACCGTACGGCATACTATAGCACGCCGGTTTTCATCATTTTTGAGGTTTTGAAAAAAATGAAAAAAAAAAAAACATGGGTTATAGCCCATCGTTTTTTGAAATTTTGATATATTTTTTTAACCTCGTTTTTCATCATTTTTGAACATGGGCTATAGCCCATACCGTACGGCATACTATAGCACGCCGGTTTTCATCATTTTTTAGGTTTAAAAAAAAAAAAAAAAAAAAAAAAAAACATGGGTTATATATAGCCCATCGTTTTTTGAAATTTTGATTTTTTTTTTAACCTCGTTTTTCATCATTTTTGAACATGGGCTATAGCCCATACCGTACGGCATACTATAGCACGCCGTTTTTCATCATTTTTGAGGTTTTGAAAAAAAATAAAAAATGAAAAAAACTATGGGTTATAGCCCATCGTTTTTTGAAATTTTTATATATTTTTTTAAACTCGTTTTTCATCATTTTTGAACATGGGCTATAGCCCATACCGTACGGCATACTATAGCACGCTGTTTTTCATCATTTTTGAGGTTTTGAAAAAAATGAAAAAATGAAAAAAACGATGGGTTATAGCCCATTGTTTTTTGAATTTTTTGAAAAAAAGATTATCCTCATTTTTCATCATTTTTGAACATGGGCTATAGCCCATACCGTACGGCATACTATAGCACGCCGTTTTTCATCATTTTTGCCATTGAGCCCCATTGTAAATTTGAAAGCACTATATTTCTAAAACTATGAAACATTTCAAAGATTCCTTTTCAGAGTCCACCGTAAGATGAACCTAAGTAGGCTAGAATGGGGTTGCTATGTGTAAGTATGTAGGACTAGTAGCATGCCAAAGTTTGTGCTATTGCCATAGAGAATGCATTGGGCGTTTAAGTTAAATAACTCATAAACTACAAAACATAAAAATAAAAAAAAAGTTCCAGCATGTGTCTCCACAGTAAGCTGAATAATAAAAAGTGTGAATGGAGTTTCTAGGTGAAAGTGACTTTTGACGTGCCTATAAAGCTGCCATTGAGCCCCATGTTAAATGTCTCAAATTTGAAAGCACTATATTTCTAAAACTATGGAAGATTTCAAAGATTCCTTTTCAGGCAAACATGTCCACCGTAAGATGAACCTAAGTAGGCTAGAATGGGGTTGCTAGGTGTACGTATGTAGGACTAGTAGCATGCCAAAGTTTGTGCTATTGCCATAGAGAATGCATTGGGCGTTTAAGTTAAATAACTAATAAACTACAAAACATAAAAATAAAAAAAAGTTCCAGCATGTGTCTCCACAGTAAGCTGAATAATAAAAAGTGTGAATGGAGTTTCTAGGTGAAAGTGACTTTTGACGTGCCTATAGAGCTGCCATTGAGCCCCATGTTAAATGTCTCAAATTTGAAAGCACTATATTTCTAAAACTATGAAAGATTTCAAAGATTCCTTTTCAGGCAAACATGTCCACCGTAAGATGAACCTAAGTAGGCTAGAATGGGGTTGCTAGGTGTAAGTATGTAGGACTAGTAGCATGCCAAAGTTTGTGCTATTGCCATAGAGAATGCATTGTGTTGCGGAGGATGAGAGGAATGCTCTCATCCTCCGCAACACCCATTCTCATACACCGCTATACACCGCAAGGATATGGGCTATAGCCCATATCGTACGGCATACTATAGCACGCCGTTTTTCATAATTTTTGAGGATTTGAAAAAAATGAAAAAAATAAAAAAACATGGGTTATAGCCCATCGTTTTTTGAAAATTTGATTTTTTTTTAACCTCGTTTTTCATCATTTTTGAACATGGGCTATAGCCCATACCGTACGGCATACTATAGCAAGCCGTTTTTCATCATTTTTGAGGTTTTGAAAAAAAAAAAAAAAAAAAAAAAACATGGGTTATAGCCCATCGTTTTTTGAAAATTTGATATTTTTTTTTAACCTCGTTTTTCATCATTTTTGAACATGGGCTATAGCCCATACCGTACGGCATACTATAGCACGCCGTTTTTCATCATTTTTGAGGTTTTGAAAAAAAAAAAAAAAAAAAAAAACATGGGTTATAGCCCATCGTTTTTTGAAATTTTGATATATTTTTTTAACCTCGTTTTTCATCATTTTTGAACATGGGCTATAGCCCATACCGTACGGCATACTATAGCACGCTGTTTTTCATCATTTTTGAGGTTTTGAAAAAAATGAAAAAATGAAAAAAACGATGGGTTATAGCCCATTGTTTTTTGAATTTTTTGAAAAGAAAATTATACTCATTTTTCATCATTTTTGAACATGGGCTATAGCCCATACCGTACGGCATATTATAGCACGCCGTTTTTCATCATTTTTGAGGTTTTGAAAAAAATGGAAAAAAAAAAAAACATGGGTTATAGCCCATCGTTTTTTGAAATTTTGATATATTTTTTTAACCTCGTTTTTCATCATTTTTGAACATGGGCTATAGCCCATACCGTACGGCATACTATAGCATGCCGGTTTTCATCATTTTTGAGGTTTTGAAAAAAAAAAAAGAAAAAAAAAAAACATGGGTTATAGCCCATCGTTTTTTGAAATTTTGATTTTTTTTTTAACCTCGTTTTTCATCATTTTTGAACATGGGCTATAGCCCATACCGTACGGCATACTATAGCACGCTGTTTTTCATCATTTTTGAGGTTTTGAAAAAAATGAAAAAATGAAAAAAACGATGGGTTATAGCCCATTGTTTTTTGAATTTTTTGAAAAAAAAATTATCCTCATTTTTCATCATTTTTGAACATGGGCTATAGCCCATACCGTACGGCATACTATAGCACGCCGGTTTTCATCATTTTTGAGGTTTTGAAAAAAAATAAAAAATGAAAAAAACTATGGGTTATAGCCCATTGTTTTTTGAAATTTTTGAAATCTTTTTTTATCCTCATTTTTCATCATTTTTGACCATGGACTATAGCCCATATCGTACGGCATAGGCCTATTATAGCACGCCGTTTTTCATAATTTTTGAGGATTTGAAAAAAAAAAGAAAAAAACGATGGGTTATAGCCCATACCGTACGGCATACTATAGCACGCCGTTTTTCATCATTTTTGAGGTTTTTAAAAAAACGAAAAAAAACAAAAACATGTGTTATAGCCCATCGTTTTTCGAAATCTTGATACTTTTTTTTTAACCTCGTTTTTCATCATTTTTGAACATGGGCTCTAGCCCATACCGTACGGCATACTATAGCACGCCGTTTTTCATCATTTTTTAGGTTTAAAAAAAAAAAAAAAACATGGGTTATAGCCCATCGTTTTTCGAAATCTTGATAAAAAAATTTAACCTCGTTTTTCATCATTTTTGAACATGGGCTATAGCCCATACCGTACGGCATACTATAGCACGCCGTTTTTCATCATTTTTGAGGTTTTGAAAAAAATGAAAAAATGAAAAAAACGATGGGTTATAGCCCATTGTTTTTTTTTATTTTTGAATTTTATTTTATCCTCATTTTTCATCATTTTTGACCATGGACTATAGCCCATATCGTACGGCATAGGCCTACTATAGCACGCCGTTTTTCATAATTTTTGAGGATTTGAAAAAAAGTTAAAAAAACGATGGGTTATAGCCCATCGTTTTTTTAATTTTTGACTTTTTTTTTTTTATCCTCGTTTTGCATCATTTTGGACCATGGGCTATAGCCCATATCGTACGGCATACTACAGCACGCCGTTTTTCATCATTTTTGAGGATTTGTAAAAAAATTAAAAATTTAAAAAACGATGGGTTATAGCCCATCGTTTTTTTAATTTTTAATTATCTTTTTTTATCCTCGTTTTGCATCATTTTGGACCATGGGCTATAGCCCATAACGTACGGCATACTATAGCACGCCGTTTTTCATCATTTTTGCCATTGAGCCCCATTGTAAATTTGAAAGCACTATATTTCTAAAACTATGAAACATTTCAAAGATTCCTTTTCAGACAAACATGTCCACCGTAAGATGAACCTAAGTAGGCTAGAATGGGGTTGCTATGTGTAAGTATGTAGGACTAGTACCATGCCAAAGTTTGTGCTATTGCCATAGAGAATGCATTGGGCGTTTAAGTTAAATAACTCATAAACTACAAAACATAAAAATAAAAAAAAGTTCCAGCATGTGTCTCCACAGTAAGCTGAATAATAAAAAGTGTGAATGGAGTTTCTAGGTGAAAGTGACTTTTGACGTGCCTATAAAGCTGCCATTGAGCCCCATGTTAAATGTCTCAAATTTGAAAGCACTATATTTCTAAAACTATGGAAGATTTCAAAGATTCCTTTTCAGGCAAACATGTCCACCGTAAGATGAACCTAAGTAGGCTAGAATGGGGTTGCTAGGTGTAAGTATGTAGGACTAGTAGCATGCCAAAGTTTGTGCTATTGCCATAGAGAATGCATTGGGCGTTTAAGTTAAATAACTAATAAACTACAAAACATAAAAATAAAAAAAAGTTCCAGCATGTGTCTCCACAGTAAGCTGAATAATAAAAAGTGTGAATGGAGTTTCTAGGTGAAAGTGACTTTTGACGTGCCTATAGAGCTGCCATTGAGCCCCATGTTAAATGTCTCAAATTTTAAAGCACTATATTTCTAAAACTATGAAAGATTTCAAAGATTCCTTTTCAGGCAAACATGTCCACCGTAAGATGAACCTAAGTAGGCTAGAATGGGGTTGCTAGGTGTAAGTATGTAGGACTAGTAGCATGCCAAAGTTTGTGCTATTGCCATAGAGAATGCATTGTGTTGCGGAGGATGAGAGGAATGCTCTCATCCTCCGCAACACCCATTCTCATACACCGCTATACACCGCAAGGATATGGGCTATAGCCCATATCGTACGGCATACTATAGCACGCCGTTTTTCATAATTTTTGAGGATTTGAAAAAAATGAAAAAAAAAAAAAAACATGGGTTATAGCCCATCGTTTTTTGAAATTTTTATATATTTTTTTAACCTCGTTTTTCATCATTTTTGAACATGGGCTATAGCCCATACCGTACGGCATACTATAGCACGCTGTTTTTCATCATTTTTGAGGTTTTGAAAAAAATGAAAAAATGAAAAAAACGATGGGTTATAGCCCATTGTTTTTTGAATTTTTAGATTTTTTTTTTATCCTCATTTTTCATCATTTTTGACCATGGACTATAGCCCATATCGTACGGCATAGGCCTACTATAGCACGCCGTTTTTCATAATTTTTGAGGATTTGAAAAAAATGAAAAAAACGATGGGTTATAGCCCATCGTTTTTTGAAAATTTTATATATTTTTTTAAACTCGTTTTTCATCATTTTTGAACATGGGCTATAGCCCATACCGTACGGCATACTATAGCACGCTGTTTTTCATCATTTTTGAGGTTTTGAAAAAAATGAAAAAAAAAAAAACATGGGTTATAGCCCATCGTTTTTTGAAATTTTGATATATTTTTTTAACCTCGTTTTTCATCATTTTTGAACATGGGCTATAGCCCATACCGTACGGCATACTATAGCACGCCGGTTTTCATCATTTTTGAGGTTTTGAAAAGAAAAAAAAAAAAAAAAAACATGGGTTATAGCCCATCGTTTTTTGAAATTTTGATTTTTTTTTTAACTCGTTTTTCATCATTTTTGAACATGGGCTATAGCCCATACCATACGGCATACTATAGCACGCCGTTTTTCATCATTTTTGAGGTTTTGAAAAAAAATAAAAAATGAAAAAAACTATGGGTTATAGCCCATCGTTTTTTGAAATTTTTATATATTTTTTTAACCTCGTTTTTCATCATTTTTGAACATGGGCTATAGTCCATACCGTACGGCATACTATAGCACGCTGTTTTTCATCATTTTTGAGGTTTTGAAAAAAATGAAAAAATGAAAAAAACGATGGGTTATAGCCCATTGTTTTTTGAAATTTTTGAAAAAAAAATTATCCTCATTTTTCATCATTTTTGACCATGGACTATAGCCCATATCGTACGGCATAGGCCTACTATAGCACGCCGTTTTTCATAATTTTTGAGGATTTGAAAAAAAAAGAAAAAAACGATGGGTTATAGCCCATCGTTTTTTGACATTTTGATTATTTTTTTTAACCTCGTTTTTCATCATTTTTGAACATGGGCTATAGCCCATATCGTACGGCATACTACAGCACGCCGTTTTTCATCATTTTTGAGGATTTGTAAAAAATTAAAAAATTAAAAAAACGATGGGTTATAGCCCATCGTTTTTTTAAATTTTAATTATCTTTTTTTATCCTCGTTTTGCATCATTTTGGACCATGGGCTATAGCCCATAACGTACGGCATACTATAGCACGCCGTTTTTCATCATTTTTGCCATTGAGCCCCATTGTAAATTTGAAAGCACTATATTTCTAAAACTATGAAACATTTCAAAGATTCCTTTTCAGACAAACATGTCCACCGTAAGATGAACCTAAGTAGGCTAGAATGGGGTTGCTATGTGTAAGTATGTAGGACTAGTAGCATGCCAAAGTTTGTGCTATTGCCATAGAGAATGCATTGGGCGTTTAAGTTAAATAACTCATAAACTACAAAACATAAAAATAAAAAAAAGTTCCAGCATGTGTCTCCACAGTAAGCTGAATAATAAAAAGTGTGAATGGAGTTTCTAGGTGAAAGTGACTTTTGACGTGTCTATAAAGCTGCCATTGAGCCCCATGTTAAATGTCTCAAATTTGAAAGCACTATATTTCTAAAACTATGGAAGATTTCAAAGATTCCTTTTCAGGCAAACATGTCCACCGTAAGATGAACCTAAGTAGGCTAGAATGGGGTTGCTAGGTGTAAGTATGTAGGACTAGTAGCATGCCAAAGTTTGTGCTATTGCCATAGAGAATGCATTGGGCGTTTAAGTTAAATAACTAATAAACTACAAAACATAAAAATAAAAAAAAGTTCCAGCATGTGTCTCCACAGTAAGCTGAATAATAAAAAGTGTGAATGGAGTTTCTAGGTGAAAGTGACTTTTGACGTGCCTATAGAGCTGCCATTGAGCCCCATGTTAAATGTCTCAAATTTGAAAGCACTATATTTCTAAAACTATGAAAGATTTCAAAGATTCCTTTTCAGGCAAACATGTCCACCGTAAGATGAACCTAAGTAGGCTAGAATGGGGTTGCTAGGTGTAAGTATGTAGGACTAGTAGCATGCCAAAGTTTGTGCTATTGCCATAGAGAATGCATTGTGTTGCGGAGGATGAGAGGAATGCTCTCATCCTCCGCAACACCCATTCTCATACACCGCTATACACCGCAAGGATATGGGCTATAGCCCATATCGTACGGCATACTATAGCACGCCGTTTTTCATAATTTTTGAGGATTTGAAAAAAATGAAAAAAAAAAAAAAACATGGGTTATAGCCCATCGTTTTTTGAAATTTTTATATATTTTTTTAACCTCGTTTTTCATCAGTTTTTAACATGGGCTATAGCCCATACCGTACGGCATACTATAGCACGCTGTTTTTCATCATTTTTGAGGTTTTGAAAAAAATGAAAAAATGAAAAAAACGATGGGTTATAGCCCATTGTTTTTTGAATTTTTAGATTTTTTTTTTATCCTCATTTTTCATCATTTTTGACCATGAACTATAGCCCATATCGTACGGCATAGGCCTACTATAGCACGCCGTTTTTCATAATTTTTGAGGATTTGAAAAAAATGAAAAAAACGATGGGTTATAGCCCATCGTTTTTTGAAATTTTTATATATTTTTTTAAACTCGTTTTTCATCATTTTTGAACATGGGCTATAGCCCATACCGTACGGCATACTATAGCACGCTGTTTTTCATCATTTTTGAGGTTTTGAAAAAAATGAAAAAAAAAAAAACATGGGTTATAGCCCATCGTTTTTTGAAATTTTGATATATTTTTTTAACCTCGTTTTTCATCATTTTTGAACATGGGCTATAGCCCATACCGTACGGCATACTATAGCACGCCGGTTTTCATCATTTTTGAGGTTTTGAAAAAAAAAAAAAAAAAAAAAAAACATGGGTTATAGCCCATCGTTTTTTGAAATTTTGATTTTTTTTTTAACTCGTTTTTCATCATTTTTGAACATGGGCTATAGCCCATACCGTACGGCATACTATAGCACGCCGTTTTTCATCATTTTTGAGGTTTTGAAAAAAAATAAAAAATGAAAAAAACTATGGGTTATAGCCCATCGTTTTTTGAAATTTTTATATATTTTTTTAACCTCGTTTTTCATCATTTTTGAACATGGGCTATAGTCCATACCGTACGGCATACTATAGCACGCTGTTTTTCATCATTTTTGAGGTTTTGAAAAAAATGAAAAAATTAAAAAAACGATGGGTTATAGCCCATTGTTTTTTGAAATTTTTGAAAAAAAAATTATCCTCATTTTTCATCATTTTTGACCATGGACTATAGCCCATATCGTACGGCATAGGCCTACTATAGCACGCCGTTTTTCATAATTTTTGAGGATTTGAAAAAAAAAGAAAAAAAACATGGGTTATAGCCCATCGTTTTTTGAAATTTTGATATATTTTTTTAACCTCGTTTTTCATCATTTTTGAACATGGGCTATAGCCCATACCGTACGGCATACTATAGCACGCCGGTTTTCATCATTTTTGAGGTTTTGAAAAAAATGAAAAAAAAAAAAAACATGGGTTTCGTTTTTTGAAATTTAGATTTTTTTTTTAACCTCGTTTTTCATCATTTTTGAACATGGGCTATAGCCCATATCGTACGGCATAGGCCTACTATAGCACGCCGTTTTTCATAATTTTTGAGGATTTGAAAAAAATGAAAAAAACGATGGGTTATAGCCCATCGTTTTTTGAAATTTTTATATATTTTTTTAAACTCGTTTTTCATCATTTTTGAACATGGGCTATAGCCCATACCGTACGGCATACTATAGCACGCTGTTTTTCATCATTTTTGAGGTTTTGAAAAAAATGAAAAAAAAAAAAACATGGGTTATAGCCCATCGTTTTTTGAAATTTTGATATATTTTTTTAACCTCGTTTTTCATCATTTTTGAACATGGGCTATAGCCCATACCGTACGGCATACTATAGCACGCCGGTTTTCATCATTTTTGAGGTTTTGAAAAAAAAAAAAAAAAAAAAAAAACATGGGTTATAGCCCATCGTTTTTTGAAATTTTGATTTTTTTTTTAACTCGTTTTTCATCATTTTTGAACATGGGCTATAGCCCATACCGTACGGCATACTATAGCACGCCGTTTTTCATCATTTTTGAGGTTTTGAAAAAAAATAAAAAATGAAAAAAACTATGGGTTATAGCCCATCGTTTTTTGAAATTTTTATATATTTTTTTAACCTCATTTTTCATCATTTTTGACCATGGACTATAGCCCATATCGTACGGCATAGGCCTACTATAGCACGCCGTTTTTCATAATTTTTGAGGATTTGAAAAAAAAAGAAAAAAACGATGGGTTATAGCCCATCGTTTTTTGACATTTTGATTATTTTTTTTAACCTCGTTTTTCATTTTTGAACATGGGCTATAGCCCATACCGTACGGCATACTATAGCACGCCGTTTTTCATCATTTTTGAGGTTTTGAAAAAAACTGAAAAAAAAAAAAACATGGGTTATAGCCCATCGTTTTTTGAAATTTTGATATATTTTTTTAACCTCGTTTTTCATCATTTTTGAACATGGGCTATAGCCCATACCGTACGGCATACTATAGCACGCCGGTTTTCATCATTTTTGAGGTTTTGAAAAAAATGAAAAAAAAAACAAACATGGGTTTCGTTTTTTGAAATTTTGATTTTTTTTTTAACCTCGTTTTTCATCATTTTTGAACATGGGCTATAGCCCATACCGTACGGCATACTATAGCACGCCGTTTTTCATCATTTTTGAGGTTTTGAAAAAAAATAAAAAATGAAAAAAACTATGGGTTATAGCCCATCGTTTTTTGAAATTTTTATATATTTTTTTAACCTCATTTTTCATCATTTTTGACCATGGACTATAGCCCATATCGTACGGCATAGGCCTACTATAGCACGCCGTTTTTCATAATTTTTGAGGATTTGAAAAAAAAAGAAAAAAACGATGGGTTATAGCCCATCGTTTTTTGACATTTTGATTATTTTTTTTAACCTCGTTTTTCATTTTTGAACATGGGCTATAGCCCATACCGTACGGCATACTATAGCACGCCGTTTTTCATCATTTTTGAGGTTTTGAAAAAAACTGAAAAAAAAAAAAACATGGGTTATAGCCCATCGTTTTTTGAAATTTTGATATATTTTTTTAACCTCGTTTTTCATCATTTTTGAACATGGGCTATAGCCCATACCGTACGGCATACTATAGCACGCCGGTTTTCATCATTTTTGAGGTTTTGAAAAAAATGAAAAAAAAAAAAAACATGGGTTTCGTTTTTTGAAATTTTGATTTTTTTTTTAACCTCGTTTTTCATCATTTTTGAACATGGGCTATAGCCCATACCGTACGGCATACTATAGCACGCCGTTTTTCATCATTTTTGAGGTTTTGAAAAAAAATAAAAAATGAAAAAAACTATGGGTTATAGCCCATCGTTTTTTGAAATTTTTATATATTTTTTTAACCTCGTTTTTCATCATTTTTGAACATGGGCTATAGCCCATACCGTACGGCATACTATAGCACGCTGTTTTTCATCATTTTTGAGGTTTTGAAAAAAATGAAAAAATGAAAAAAACGATGGGTTATAGCCCATTGTTTTTTGAATTTTTTGAAAAAAACATTATCCTCATTTTTCATCATTTTTGAACATGGGCTATAGCCCATACCGTACGGCATACTATAGCACGCCGTTTTTCATCATTTTTGAGGTTTTGAAAAAAACTGAAAAAAAAAAAAAACATGGGTTATAGCCCATCGTTTTTTGAAATTTTGATATATTTTTTTAACCTCGTTTTTCATCATTTTTGAACATGGGCTATAGCCCATACCGTACGGCATACTATAGCACGCCGGTTTTCATCATTTTTGAGGTTTTGAAAAAAAAAAAAAAAAAAAAAAACATGGGTTATAGCCCATCGTTTTTTGATTTTTTTTTTTTTTTTTTACCTCGTTTTTCATCATTTTTGAACATGGGCTATAGCCCATGCCGTACGGCATACTATAGCACGCCGGTTTTCATCATTTTTGAGGTTTTGAAAAAAAACAAAAAAAAACAAAAAAAACATGGGTTATAGCCCATCGTTTTTTGATTTTTTTTTTTTTTTTTTTACCTCGTTTTTCATCATTTTTGAACATGGGCTATAGCCCATACCGTACGGCATACTATAGCACGCCGTTTTTCATCATTTTTGAGGTTTTGAAAAAAAATAAAAAATGAAAAAAACTATGGGTTATAGCCCATCGTTTTTTGAAATTTTTATATATTTTTTTAACCTCGTTTTTCATCATTTTTGAACATGGGCTATAGCCCATACCGTACGGCATACTATAGCACGCCGTTTTTCATCATTTTTGAGGTTTTGAAAAAAATGGAAAAAAAAAAAAACATGGGTTATAGCCCATCGTTTTTTGAAATTTTTATATATTTTTTTAACCTCGTTTTTCATCATTTTTGAACATGGGCTATAGCCCATACCGTACGGCATACTATAGCACGCTGTTTTTCATCATTTTTGAGGTTTTGAAAAAAATGAAAAAATGAAAAAAACGATGGGTTATAGCCCATTGTTTTTTGAATTTTTTGAAAAAAACATTATCCTCATTTTTCATCATTTTTGAACATGGGCTATAGCCCATACCGTACGGCATACTATAGCACGCCGTTTTTCATCATTTTTGAGGTTTTGAAAAAAACTGAAAAAAAAAAAAACATGGGTTATAGCCCATCGTTTTTTGAAATTTTGATATATTTTTTTAACCTAGTTTTTCATCATTTTTGAACATGGGCTATAGCCCATACCGTACGGCATACTATAGCACGCCGGTTTTCATCATTTTTGAGGTTTTGAAAAAAAAAAAAAAAAAAAAAAAACATGGGTTATAGCCCATCGTTTTTTGATTTTATTTTTTATTTTTTTACCTCGTTTTTCATCATTTTTGAACATGGGCTATAGCCCATACCGTACGGCATACTATAGCACGCCGGTTTTCATCATTTTTGAGGTTTTGAAAAAAAACAAAAAAAAACAAAAAAAACATGGGTTATAGCCCATCGTTTTTTGATTTTTTTTTTTTTTTTTTTACCTCGTTTTTCATCATTTTTGAACATGGGCTATAGCCCATACCGCACGGCATACTATAGCACGCCGTTTTTCATCATTTTTGAGGTTTTGAAAAAAAATAAAAAATGAAAAAAACTATGGGTTATAGCCCATCGTTTTTTGAAATTTTTATATATTTTTTTAACCTCGTTTTTCATCATTTTTGAACATGGGCTATAGCCCATACCGTACGGCATAGTATAGCACGCCGTTTTTCATCATTTTTGAGGTTTTGAAAAAAATGAAAAAAAAAAAAAAACATGGGTTATAGCCCATCGTTTTTTGAAATTTTTATATATTTTTTTAACCTCGTTTTTCATCATTTTTGAACATGGGCTATAGCCCATACCGTACGGCATACTATAGCACGCCGGTTTTCATCATTTTTGAGGTTTTGAAAAAAATGAAAAAAAAAACAAACATGGGTTTCGTTTTTTGAAATTTTGATTTTTTTTTTAACCTCGTTTTTCATCATTTTTGAACATGGGCTATAGCCCATACCGTACGGCATACTATAGCACGCCGTTTTTCATCATTTTTGAGGTTTTGAAAAAAAATAAAAAATGAAAAAAACTATGGGTTATAGCCCATCGTTTTTTGAAATTTTTATATATTTTTTTAACCTCGTTTTTCATCATTTTTGATCATGGGCTATAGCCCATACCGTACGGCATACTATAGCACGCTGTTTTTCATCATTTTTGAGGTTTTGAAAAAAATGAAAAAATGAAAAAAACGATGGGTTATAGCCCATTGTTTTTTGAATTTTTTGAAAAAAAAATATCCTCATTTTTCATCATTTTTGAACATGGGCTATAGCCCATACCGTATGGCATACTATAGCACGCCGTTTTTCATCATTTTTGAGGTTTTGAAAAAAACTGAAAAAAAAAAAAACATGGGTTATAGCCCATCGTTTTTTGAAATTTTGATATATTTTTTTAACCTCGTTTTTCATCATTTTTGAACATGGGCTATAGCCCATACCGTACGGCATACTATAGCACGCCGGTTTTCATCATTTTTGAGGTTTTGAAAAAAATGAAAAAAAAAACAAACATGGGTTTCGTTTTTTGAAATTTTGATTTTTTTTTTAACCTCGTTTTTCATCATTTTTGAACATGGGCTATAGCCCATACCGTACGGCATACTATAGCACGCCGTTTTTCATCATTTTTGAGGTTTTGAAAAAAAATAAAAAATTAAAAAAACTATGGGTTATAGCCCATCGTTTTTTGAAATTTTTATATATTTTTTTAACCTCGTTTTTCATCATTTTTGAACATGGGCTATAGCCCATACCGTACGGCATACTATAGCACGCTGTTTTTCATCATTTTTGAGGTTTTGAAAAAAATGAAAAAATGAAAAAAACGATGGGTTATAGCCCATTGTTTTTTGAATTTTTTGAAAAAAACATTATCCTCATTTTTCATCATTTTTGAACATGGGCTATAGCCCATACCGTACGGCATAGTATAGCACGCCGTTTTTCATCATTTTTGAGGTTTTGAAAAAAACTGAAAAAAAAACAAACATGGGTTATAGCCCATCGTTTTTTGAAATTTTGATATATTTTTTTAACCTCGTTTTTCATCATTTTTGAACATGGGCTATAGCCCATACCGTACGGCATACTATAGCACGCCGTTTTTCATCATTTTTGAGGTTTTGAAAAAAAATAAAAAATGAAAAAAACTATGGGTTATAGCCCATCGTTTTTTGAAATTTTTATATATTTTTTTAACCTCGTTTTTCATCATTTTTGAACATGGGCTATAGCCCATACCGTACGGCATACTATAGCACGCCGTTTTTCATCATTTTTGAGGTTTTGAAAAAAATGAAAAAAAAAAAAAACATGGGTTATAGCCCATCGTTTTTTGAAATTTTTATATATTTTTTTAACCTCGTTTTTCATCATTTTTGAACATGGGCTATAGCCCATACCGTACGGCATACTATAGCACGCCGTTTTTCATCATTTTTGAGGTTTTGAAAAAAAAAAAAAAAAAAAAAAACATGGGTTATAGCCCATCGTTTTTTGAAATTTTTATATATTTTTTTAACCTCGTTTTTCATCATTTTTGAACATGGGCTATAGCCCATACCGTACGGCATACTATAGCACGCTGTTTTTCATCATTTTTGAGGTTTTGAAAAAAATGAAAAAAACGATGGGTTATAGCCCATTGTTTTTTGAATTTTTTGAAAAAAACATTATCCTCATTTTTCATCATTTTTGAACATGGGCTATAGCCCATACCGTACGGCATACTATAGCACGCCGTTTTTCATCATTTTTGAGGTTTTGAAAAAAATGAAAAAAAAAAACAAACATGGGTTATAGCCCATCGTTTTTTGAAATTTTTATATATTTTTTTAACCTCGTTTTTCATCATTTTTGAACATGGGCTATAGCCCATACCGTACGGCATACTATAGCACGCCGGTTTTCATCATTTTTGAGGTTTTGAAAAAAATGAAAAAAAAAAAAAAACATGGGTTATAGCCCATCGTTTTTTTAAATTTTGATTTTTTTTTTTAACCTCGTTTTTCATCATTTTTGAACATGGGCTATAGCCCATACCGTACGGCATACTATAGCACGCCGTTTTTCATCATTTTTGATGTTTTGAAAAAAAATAAAAAATGAAAAAAACTATGGGTTATAGCCCATCGTTTTTTGAATTTTTTGAAAAAAACATTATCCTCATTTTTCATCATTTTTGAACATGGGCTATAGCCCATACCGTACGGCATACTATAGCACGCCGTTTTTCATCATTTTTGAGGTTTTGAAAAAAACTGAAAAAAAAAAAACATGGGTTATAGCCCATCGTTTTTTGAAATGTTGATATATTTTTTTAACCTCGTTTTTCATCATTTTTGAACATGGGCTATAGCCCATACCGTACGGCATACTATAGCACGCCGGTTTTCGTCATTTTTGAGGTTTTGAAAAAAAAAAAAAGAAAAAAAAAAAACATGGGTTATAGCCCATCGTTTTTTGATTTTCTTTTTTTTTTTTTTACCTCGTTTTTCATCATTTTTGAACATGGGCTATAGCCCATACCGTACGGCATACTATAGCACGCCGGTTTTCATCATTTTTGAGGTTTTGAAAAAAAAGAAAAAAAAACAAAAAAAACATGGGTTATAGCCCATCGTTTTTTGATTTTTTTTTTTTTTTTTTTACCTCGTTTTTCATCATTTTTGAACATGGGCTATAGCCCATACCGTACGGCATACTATAGCACGCCGTTTTTCATCATTTTTGAGGTTTTGAAAAAAAATAAAAAATGAAAAAAACTATGGGTTATAGCCCATCGTTTTTTGAAATTTTTATATATTTTTTTAACCTCGTTTTTCATCATTTTTGAACATGGGCTATAGCCCATACCGTACGGCATACTATAGCACGCCGTTTTTCATCATTTTTGAGGTTTTGAAAAAAATGAAAAAAAAAAAAAAACATGGGTTATAGCCCATCGTTTTTTGAAATTTTTATATATTTTTTTAACCTCGTTTTTCATCATTTTTGAACATGGGCTATAGCCCATACCGTACGGCATACTATAGCACGCCGGTTTTCATCATTTTTGAGGTTTTGAAAAAAATGAAGAAAAAAAAAAAACATGGGTTATAGCCCATCGTTTTTTTTAATTTTGATTTTTTTTTTTAACCTCGTTTTTCATCATTTTTGAACATGGGCTATAGCCCATACCGTACGGCATACTATAGCACGCCGTTTTTCATCATTTTTGAGGTTTTGAAAAAAAATAAAAAATGAAAAAAACTATGGGTTATAGCCCATCGTTTTTTGAAATTTTTATATATTTTTTTAACCTCGTTTTTCATCATTTTTGAACATGGGCTATAGCCCATACCGTACGGCATACTATAGCACGCTGTTTTTCATCATTTTTGAGGTTTTGAAAAAAATGAAAAAATGAAAAAAACGATGGGTTATAGCCCATTGTTTTTTGAAATTTTTGAAAAGAAAATTTATCCTCATTTTTCATCATTTTTGACCATGGACTATAGCCCATATCGTACGGCATAGGCCTACTATAGCACGCTGTTTTTCATCATTTTTGAGGTTTTGAAAAAAATGAAAAAATGAAAAAAACGATGGGTTATAGCCCATTGTTTTTTGAATTTTTTGAAAAAAAAATTATCCTCATTTTTCATCATTTTTGAACATGGGCTATAGCCCATACCGTACGGCATACTATAGCAAGCCGTTTTTCATCATTTTTGAGGTTTTGAAAAAAATGAAAAAAAAAAAAAAACATGGGTTATAGCCCATCGTTTTTTGAAATTTTGATATATATTTTTAACCTCGTTTTTCATCATTTTTGAACATGGGCTATAGCCCATACCGTACGGCATACTATAGCACGCCGGTTTTCATCATTTTTGAGGTTTAAAAAAAAAAAAAAAAAAAAAAAAAACATGGGTTATAGCCCATCGTTTTTTGAAATTTTGATTTTTTTTTTAACTCGTTTTTCATCATTTTTGAACATGGGCTATAGCCCATACCGTACGGCATACTATATAGCACGCCGTTTTTCATCATTTTTGAGGTTTTGAAAAAAAATGAAAAAAACTATGGGTTATAGCCCATCGTTTTTTGAAATTTTTATATATATTTTTAACCTTGTTTTTCATCATTTTTGAACATGGGCTATAGCCCATACCGTACGGCATACTATAGCACGCTGTTTTTCATCATTTTTGAGGTTTTGAAAAAAATGAAAAAATGAAAAAAACGATGGGTTATAGCCCATTGTTTTTTGAAATTTTTGAAAAAAAATGTATCCTCATTTTTCATCATTTTTGACCATGGACTATAGCCCATATCGTACGGCATAGGCCTACTATAGCACGCCGTTTTTCATAATTTTTGAGGATTTGAAAAAAAAAGAAAAAAACGATGGGTTATAGCCCATCGTTTTTTGACATTTTGATTATTTTTTTTAACCTCGTTTTTCATCATTTTTGAACATGGGCTATAGCCCATACCGTACGGCATACTATAGCACGCCGGTTTTAATCATTTTTGAGGTTTTGAAAAAAATGAAAAAAAAAAAAAACATGGGTTTCGTTTTTTGAAATTTTGATTTTTTTTTTAACCTCGTTTTTCATCATTTTTTAACATGGGCTATAGCCCATACCGTACGGCATACTATAGCACGCCGTTTTTCATCATTTTTGAGGTTTTGAAAAAAATGAAAAAAAAAAAAAACATGGGTTATAGCCCATCGTTTTTTGAAATTTTGATATATTTTTTTAACCTCGTTTTTCATCATTTTTGAACATGGGCTATAGCCCATACCGTACGGCATACTATAGCACGCCGGTTTTCATCATTTTTGAGGTTTTGAAAAAAATGAAAAAAAAAAAAAAACATGGGTTATAGCCCATCGTTTTTTTTAAATTTTGATTTTTTTTTTAACCTCGTTTTTCATCATTTTTGAACATGGGCTATAGCCCATACCGTACGGCATACTATAACACGCCGTTTTTCATCATTTTTGAGGTTTTGAAAAAAAATAAAAAATGAAAAAAACTATGGGTTATAGCCCATCGTTTTTTGAAATTTTTATATATTTTTTTAACCTCGTTTTTCATCATTTTTGAACATGGGCTATAGCCCATACCGTACGGCATACTATAGCACGCTGTTTTTCATCATTTTTGAGGTTTTGAAAAAAATGAAAAAATGAAAAAAACGATGGGTTATAGCCCATTGTTTTTTGAAATTTTTGAAAAGAAAATTTATCCTCATTTTTCATCATTTTTGACCATGGACTATAGCCCATATCGTACGGCATAGGCCTACTATAGCACGCTGTTTTTCATCATTTTTGAGGTTTTGAAAAAAATGAAAAAATGAAAAAAACGATGGGTTATAGCCCATTGTTTTTTGAATTTTTTGAAAAAAAAATTATCCTCATTTTTCATCATTTTTGAACATGGGCTATAGCCCATACCGTACGGCATACTATAGCAAGCCGTTTTTCATCATTTTTGAGGTTTTGAAAAAAATGAAAAAAAAAAAAAAACATGGGTTATAGCCCATCGTTTTTTGAAATTTTGATATTTTTTTTTAACCTCGTTTTTCATCATTTTTGAACATGGGCTATAGCCCATACCGTACGGCATACTATAGCAAGCCGTTTTTCATCATTTTTGAGGTTTTGAAAAAAAAAAAAAAAAAAAAAAAACATGGGTTATAGCCCATCGTTTTTTGAAATTTTGATATTTTTTTTTAACCTCGTTTTTCATCATTTTTGAACATGGGCTATAGCCCATACCGTACGGCATACTATAGCACGCCGTTTTTCATCATTTTTGAGGTTTTGAAAAAAAATAAAAAATGAAAAAAACTATGGGTTATAGCCCATCGTTTTTTGAAATTTTTATATATTTTTTTAAACTCGTTTTTCATCATTTTTGAACATGGGCTATAGCCCATACCGTACGGCATACTATAGCACGCCGTTTTTCATCATTTTTGCCATTGAGCCCCATTGTAAATTTGAAAGCACTATATTTCTAAAACTATGAAACATTTCAAAGATTCCTTTTCAGACAAACATGTCCACCGTAAGATGAACCTAAGTAGGCTAGAATGGGGTTGCTATGTGTAAGTATGTAGGACTAGTAGCATGCCAAAGTTTGTGCTATTGCCATAGAGAATGCATTGGGCGTTTAAGTTAAATAACTCATAAACTACAAAACATAAAAATAAAAAAAAGTTCCAGCATGTGTCTCCACAGTAAGCTGAATAATAAAAAGTGTGAATGGAGTTTCTAGGTGAAAGTGACTTTTGACGTGCCTATAAAGCTGCCATTGAGCCCCATGTTAAATGTCTCAAATTTGAAAGCACTATATTTCTAAAACTATGGAAGATTTCAAAGATTCCTTTTCAGGCAAACATGTCCACCGTAAGATGAACCTAAGTAGGCTAGAATGGGGTTGCTAGGTGTAAGTATGTAGGACTAGTAGCATGCCAAAGTTTGTGCTATTGCCATAGAGAATGCATTGGGCGTTTAAGTAAAAAAAAACTCATAAACTACAAAACATAAAAATAAAAAAAAGTTCCAGCATGTGTCTCCACAGTAAGCTGAATAATAAAAAGTGTGAATGGAGTTTCTAGGTGAAAGTGACTTTTGACGTGCCTATAAAGCTGCCATTGAGCCCCATGTTAAATGTCTCAAATTTGAAAGCACTATATTTCTAAAACTATGGAAGATTTCAAAGATTCCTTTTCAGGCAA
This sequence comes from Protomyctophum parallelum, assembly GCF_964188405.1. NCBI lineage: Eukaryota > Metazoa > Chordata > Actinopteri > Myctophiformes > Myctophidae > Protomyctophum > Protomyctophum parallelum. Next base: position 15,514,156 of record NC_139704.1, on the reverse strand, counting down.
ACATGTCCACCGTAAGATGAACCTAAGTAGGCTAGAATGGGGTTGCTAGGTGTAAGTATGTAGGACTAGTAGCATGCCAAAGTTTGTGCTATTGCCATAGAGAATGCATTGGGCGTTTAAGTTAAATAACTCATAAACTACAAAACATAAAAATAAAAAAAAGTTCCAGCATGTGTCTCCACAGTAAGCTGAATAATAAAAAGTGTGAATGGAGTTTCTAGGTGAAAGTGACTTTTGACGTGCCTATAAAGCTGCCATTGAGCCCCATGTTAAATGTCTCAAATTTGAAAGCACTATATTTCTAAAACTATGGAAGATTTCAAAGATTCCTTTTCAGGCAAACATGTCCACCGTAAGATGAACCTAAGTAGGCTAGAATGGGGTTGCTAGGTGTAAGTATGTAGGACTAGTAGCATGCCAAAGTTTGTGCTATTGCCATAGAGAATGCATTGGGCGTTTAAGTTAAATAACTCATAAACTACAAAACATAAAAATAAAAAAAAGTTCCAGCATGTGTCTCCACAGTAAGCTGAATAATAAAAAGTGTGAATGGAGTTTCTAGGTGAAAGTGACTTTTGACGTGCCTATAAAGCTGCCATTGAGCCCCATGTTAAATGTCTCAAATTTGAAAGCACTATATTTCTAAAACTATGAAAGATTTCAAAGATTCCTTTTCAGGCAAACATGTCCACCGTAAGATGAACCTAAGTAGGCTAGAATGGGGTTGCTAGGTGTAAGTATGTAGGACTAGTAGCATGCCAAAGTTTGTGCTATTGCCATAGAGAATGCATTGTGTTGCGGAGGATGAGAGGAATGCTCTCATCCTCCGCAACACCCATTCTCATACACCGCTATACACCGCAAGGATATGGGCTATAGCCCATATCGTACGGCATACTATAGCACGCCGTTTTTCATATTTTTTGAGGATTTGAAAAAAATGAAAAAAATAAAAAAAATGGGTTATAGCCCATTGTTTTTTGAAATTTTGATATATTTTTTTAACCTTGTTTTTCATCATTTTTGAACATGGGCTATAGCCCATACCGTACGGCATACTATAGCACGCCGTTTTTCATCATTTTTGAGGTTTTGAAAAAAATTAAAAAAAACCAAAACATGGGTTATAGCCCATCGTTTTTTGAAATTTTGATATTTTTTTTTAACCTAGTTTTTCATCATTTTTGAACATGGGCTATAGCCCATACCGTACGGCATACTATAGCACGCCGTTTTTCATAATTTTTGAGGTTTTGAAAAAAATGAAAAAAAAAATGAAAAAACATGGGTTATAGCCCATCGTTTTTTGAAATTTAGATTTTTTTTTAACCTCGTTTTTCATCATTTTTGAACATGGGCTATAGCCCATACCGTACGGCATACTATAGCACGCTGTTTTTCATCATTTTTGAGGTTTTGAAAAAAAATAAAAAATGAAAAAAACATGGGTTATAGCCCATCGTTTTTTGAAATTTTGATATTTTTTTTTAACCTCGTTTTTCATCATTTTTGAACATGGGCTATAGCCCATACCGTACGGCATAATATAGCACGCCGTTTTTCATCATTTTTGAGGTTTTGAAAAAAATGGAAAAAAAAAAAAACATGGGTTATAGCCCATCGTTTTTTGAAATTTAGATTTTTTTTTTTTAACCTCGTTTTTCATCATTTTTGAACATGGGCTATAGCCCATACCGTACGGCATACTATAGCACGCCGGTTTTCATCATTTTTGAGGTTTTGAAAAAAATGGAAAAAAAAAAACATGGGTTTCGTTTTTTGAAATTTTGATTTTTTTTTAACCTCGTTTTTCATCATTTTTGAACATGGGCTATAGCCCATACCGTACGGCATACTATAGCACGCCGTTTTTCATCATTTTTGAGGTTTTGAAAAAAAATAAAAAATGAAAAAAACTATGGGTTATAGCCCATCGTTTTTTGAAATTTTTATATATTTTTTTAACCTCGTTTTTCATCATTTTTGAACATGGGCTATAGCCCATACCGTACGGCATACTATAGCACGCTGTTTTTCATCATTTTTGAGGTTTTGGAAAAAATGAAAAAAACGATGGGTTATAGCCCATTGTTTTTTGAATTTTTTGAAAAAAAAATTATCCTCATTTTTCATCATTTTTGAACATGGGCTATAGCCCATACCGTACGGCATACTATAGCACGCCGTTTTTCATCATTTTTGAGGTTTTGAAAAAAACAGAAAAAAAAAAAAAACATGGGTTATAGCCCATCGTTTTTTGAAATTTTGATATTTTTTTTTAACCTCGTTTTTCATCATTTTTGAACATGGGCTATAGCCCATACCGTACGGCATACTATAGCACGCCGGTTTTCATCATTTTTGAGGTTTTGAAAAAAAAAAAAAAAAACAAAAAAAACATGGGTTATAGCCCATCGTTTTTTGATTTTCTTTTTTTTTTTTTTACCTCGTTTTTCATCATTTTTGAACATGGGCTATAGCCCATACCGTACGGCATACTATAGCACGCCGGTTTTCATCATTTTTGAGGTTTTGAAAAAAAAAAAAAAAAAAAAAAAAAACATGGGTTATAGCCCATCGTTTTTTGATTTTTTTTTTTTTTTTTTTACCTCGTTTTTCATCATTTTTGAACATGGGCTATAGCCCATACCGTACGGCATACTATAGCACGCCGGTTTTCATCATTTTTGAGGTTTTGAAAAAAAAAAAAAAAAAAAAAAAAAACATGGGTTATAGCCCATCGTTTTTTGATTTCTTTTTTTTTTTTTTTTCCTCGTTTTTCATCATTTTTGAACATGGGCTATAGCCCATACCGTACGGCATACTATAGCACGCCGTTTTTCATCCTTTTTGAGGTTTTGAAAAAAAATTAAAAATTAAAAAAACTATGGGTTATAGCCCATCGTTTTTTGAAATTTTTATATATTTTTTTAACCTCGTTTTTCATCATTTTTGAACATGGGCTATAGCCCATACCGTACGGCATACTATAGCACGCCGTTTTTCATCATTTTTGAGGTTTTGAAAAAAATGAAAAAAAAAAAAAACATGGGTTATAGCCCATCGTTTTTTGAAATTTTTATATATTTTTTTAACCTCGTTTTTCATCATTTTTGAACATGGGCTATAGCCCATACCGTACGGCATACTATAGCACGCCGGTTTTCATCATTTTTGAGGTTTAAAAAAAAAAAGAAAAAAAAAAAACATGGGTTATAGCCCATCGTTTTTTGATTTTTTTTTTTTTTTTTTACCTCGTTTTTCATCATTTTTGAACATGGGCTATAGCCCATACCGTACGGCATACTATAGCACGCCGTTTTTCATCATTTTTGAGGTTTTGAAAAAAAATAAAAAATGAAAAAAACTATGGGTTATAGCCCATCGTTTTTTGAAATTTTTATATATTTTTTTAACCTCGTTTTTCATCATTTTTGAACATGGGCTATAGCCCATACCGTACGGCATACTATAGCACGCTGTTTTTCATCATTTTTGAGGTTTTGGAAAAAATGAAAAAAACGATGGGTTATAGCCCATTGTTTTTTGAATTTTTTGAAAAAAAAATTATCCTCATTTTTCATCATTTTTGAACATGGGCTATAGCCCATACCGTACGGCATACTATAGCACGCCGTTTTTCATCATTTTTGAGGTTTTGAAAAAAACAGAAAAAAAAAAAAAACATGGGTTATAGCCCATCGTTTTTTGAAATTTTGATATATTTTTTTAACCTCGTTTTTCATCATTTTTGAACATGGGCTATAGCCCATACCGTACGGCATACTATAGCACGCCGGTTTTCATCATTTTTGAGGTTTTGAAAAAAACAAAAAAAAACAAAAAAAACATGGGTTATAGCCCATCGTTTTTTGATTTTCTTTTTTTGTTTTTTTCAAAACCTCAAAAATGATGAAAACCGGCGTGCTATAGTATGCCGTACGGTATGGGCTATAGCCCATGTTCAAAAATGATGAAAAACGAGGTTAAAAAAAAACATGGGTTATAGCCCATCGTTTTTTGAAATTTTTATATATTTTTTTAACCTCGTTTTTCATCATTTTTGAACATGGGCTATAGCCCATACCGTACGGCATACTATAGCACGCCGGTTTTCATCATTTTTGAGGTTTTGAAAAAAAAAAAAAAAAAAAAAAAAAAACATGGGTTATAGCCCATCGTTTTTTGATTTTTTTTTTTTTTTTTTAACCTCGTTTTTCATCATTTTTGAACATGGGCTATAGCCCATACCGTACGGCATACTATAGCACGCCGTTTTTCATCATTTTTGAGGTTTTGAAAAAAAATAAAAAATGAAAAAAACTATGGGTTATAGCCCATCGTTTTTTGAAATTTTTATATATTTTTTTAACCTCGTTTTTCATCATTTTTGAACATGGGCTATAGCCCATACCGTACGGCATACTATAGCACGCCGTTTTTCATCATTTTTGAGGTTTTGAAAAAAATGAAAAAAAAAAAAAACATGGGTTATAGCCCATCGTTTTTTGAAATTTTTATATATTTTTTTAACCTCGTTTTTCATCATTTTTGAACATGGGCTATAGCCCATACCGTACGGCATACTATAGCACGCTGTTTTTCATCATTTTTGAGGTTTTGAAAAAAATGAAAAAATGAAAAAAACGATGGGTTATAGCCCATTGTTTTTTGAATTTTTTGAAAAAAGAATTATCCTCATTTTTCATCATTTTTGAACATGGGCTATAGCCCATACCGTACGGCATACTATAGCACGCCGTTTTTCATCATTTTTGCCATTGAGCCCCATTGTAAATTTGAAAGCACTATATTTCTAAAACTATGAAACATTTCAAAGATTCCTTTTCAGACAAACATGTCCACCGTAAGATGAACCTAAGTAGGCTAGAATGGGGTTGCTATGTGTAAGTATGTAGGACTAGTAGCATGCCAAAGTTTGTGCTATTGCCATAGAGAATGCATTGGGCGTTTAAGTTAAATGACTCATAAACTACAAAACATAAAAATAAAAAAAAGTTCCAGCATGTGTCTCCACAGTAAGCTGAATAATAAAAAGTGTGAATGGAGTTTCTAGGTGAAAGTGACTTTTGACGTGCCTATAAAGCTGCCATTGAGCCCCATGTTAAATGTCTCAAATTTGAAAGCACTATATTTCTAAAACTATGGAAGATTTCAAAGATTCCTTTTCAGGCAAACATGTCCACCGTAAGATGAACCTAAGTAGGCTAGAATGGGGTTGCTAGGTGTACGTATGTAGGACTAGTAGCATGCCAAAGTTTGTGCTATTGCCATAGAGAATGCATTGGGCGTTTAAGTTAAATAACTAATAAACTACAAAACATAAAAATAAAAAAAAGTTCCAGCATGTGTCTCCACAGTAAGCTGAATAATAAAAAGTGTGAATGGAGTTTCTAGGTGAAAGTGACTTTTGACGTGCCTATAGAGCTGCCATTGAGCCCCATGTTAAATGTCTCAAATTTGAAAGCACTATATTTCTAAAACTATGAAAGATTTCAAAGATTCCTTTTCCGGCAAACATGTCCACCGTAAGATGAACCTAAGTAGGCTAGAATGGGGTTGCTAGGTGTAAGTATGTAGGACTAGTAGCATGCCAAAGTTTGTGCTATTGCCATAGAGAATGCATTGGGCGTTTAAGTTTAAAAAAACTCATAAACTACAAAACATAAAAATAAAAAAAAGTTCCAGCATGTGTCTCCACAGTAAGCTGAATAATAAAAAGTGTGAATGGAGTTTCTAGGTGAAAGTGACTTTTGACGTGCCTATAAAGCTGCCATTGAGCCCCATGTTAAATGTCTCAAATTTGAAAGCACTATATTTCTAAAACTATGGAAGATTTCAAAGATTCCTTTTCAGGCAAACATGTCCACCGTAAGATGAACCTAAGTAGGCTAGAATGGGGTTGCTAGGTGTAAGTATGTAGGACTAGTAGCATGCCAAAGTTTGTGCTATTGCCATAGAGAATGCATTGGGCGTTTAAGTTAAATAACTCATAAACTACAAAACATAAAAATAAAAAAAAGTTCCAGCATGTGTCTCCACAGTAAGCTGAATAATAAAAAGTGTGAATGGAGTTTCTAGGTGAAAGTGACTTTTGACGTGCCTATAAAGCTGCCATTGAGCCCCATGTTAAATGTCTCAAATTTGAAAGCACTATATTTCTAAAACTATGGAAGATTTCAAAGATTCCTTTTCAGGCAAACATGTCCACCGTAAGATGAACCTAAGTAGGCTAGAATGGGGTTGCTAGGTGTAAGTATGTAGGACTAGTAGCATGCCAAAGTTTGTGCTATTGCCATAGAGAATGCATTGGGCGTTTAAGTTAAATAACTCATAAACTACAAAACATAAAAATAAAAAAAAGTTCCAGCATGTGTCTCCACAGTAAGCTGAATAATAAAAAGTGTGAATGGAGTTTCTAGGTGAAAGTGACTTTTGACGTGCCTATAAAGCTGCCATTGAGCCCCATGTTAAATGTCTCAAATTTGAAAGCACTATATTTCTAAAACTATGAAAGATTTCAAAGATTCCTTTTCAGGCAAACATGTCCACCGTAAGATGAACCTAAGTAGGCTAGAATGGGGTTGCTAGGTGTAAGTATGTAGGACTAGTAGCATGCCAAAGTTTGTGCTATTGCCATAGAGAATGCATTGTGTTGCGGAGGATGAGAGGAATGCTCTCATCCTCCGCAACACCCATTCTCATACACCGCTATACACCGCAAGGATATGGGCTATAGCCCATATCGTACGGCATACTATAGCACGCCGTTTTTCATATTTTTTGAGGATTTGAAAAAAATGAAAAAAATAAAAAAAATGGGTTATAGCCCATCGTTTTTTGAAATTTTGATATATTTTTTTAACCTTGTTTTTCATCATTTTTGAACAAACTAGTAGCATGCCAAAGTTTGTGCTATTGCCATAGAGAATGCATTGGGCGTTTAAGTTAAATAACTAATAAACTACAAAACATAAAAATAAAAAAAAGTTCCAGCATGTGTCTCCACAGTAAGCTGAATAATAAAAAGTGTGAATGGAGTTTCTAGGTGAAAGTGACTTTTGACGTGCCTATAGAGCTGCCATTGAGCCCCATGTTAAATGTCTCAAATTTGAAAGCACTATATTTCTAAAACTATGAAAGATTTCAAAGATTCCTTTTCCGGCAAACATGTCCACCGTAAGATGAACCTAAGTAGGCTAGAATGGGGTTGCTAGGTGTAAGTATGTAGGACTAGTAGCATGCCAAAGTTTGTGCTATTGCCATAGAGAATGCATTGGGCGTTTAAGTTAAAAAAAACTCATAAACTACAAAACATAAAAATAAAAAAAAGTTCCAGCATGTGTCTCCACAGTAAGCTGAATAATAAAAAGTGTGAATGGAGTTTCTAGGTGAAAGTGACTTTTGACGTGCCTATAAAGCTGCCATTGAGCCCCATGTTAAATGTCTCAAATTTGAAAGCACTATATTTCTAAAACTATGGAAGATTTCAAAGATTCCTTTTCAGGCAAACATGTCCACCGTAAGATGAACCTAAGTAGGCTAGAATGGGGTTGCTAGGTGTAAGTATGTAGGACTAGTAGCATGCCAAAGTTTGTGCTATTGCCATAGAGAATGCATTGGGCGTTTAAGTTAAATAACTCATAAACTACAAAACATAAAAATAAAAAAAAGTTCCAGCATGTGTCTCCACAGTAAGCTGAATAATAAAAAGTGTGAATGGAGTTTCTAGGTGAAAGTGACTTTTGACGTGCCTATAAAGCTGCCATTGAGCCCCATGTTAAATGTCTCAAATTTGAAAGCACTATATTTCTAAAACTATGGAAGATTTCAAAGATTCCTTTTCAGGCAAACATGTCCACCGTAAGATGAACCTAAGTAGGCTAGAATGGGGTTGCTAGGTGTAAGTATGTAGGACTAGTAGCATGCCAAAGTTTGTGCTATTGCCATAGAGAATGCATTGGGCGTTTAAGTTAAATAACTCATAAACTACAAAACATAAAAATAAAAAAAAGTTCCAGCATGTGTCTCCACAGTAAGCTGAATAATAAAAAGTGTGAATGGAGTTTCTAGGTGAAAGTGACTTTTGACGTGCCTATAAAGCTGCCATTGAGCCCCATGTTAAATGTCTCAAATTTGAAAGCACTATATTTCTAAAACTATGAAAGATTTCAAAGATTCCTTTTCAGGCAAACATGTCCACCGTAAGATGAACCTAAGTAGGCTAGAATGGGGTTGCTAGGTGTAAGTATGTAGGACTAGTAGCATGCCAAAGTTTGTGCTATTGCCATAGAGAATGCATTGTGTTGCGGAGGATGAGAGGAATGCTCTCATCCTCCGCAACACCCATTCTCATACACCGCTATACACCGCAAGGATATGGGCTATAGCCCATATCGTACGGCATACTATAGCACGCCGTTTTTCATATTTTTTGAGGATTTGAAAAAAATGAAAAAAATAAAAAAAATGGGTTATAGCCCATCGTTTTTTGAAATTTTGATATATTTTTTTAACCTTGTTTTTCATCATTTTTGAACATGGGCTATAGCCCATACCGTACGGCATACTATAGCACGCCGTTTTTCATCATTTTTGAGGTTTTGAAAAAAATGAAAAAAAAACAAAACATGGGTTATAGCCCATCGTTTTTTGAAATTTTGATATTTTTTTTTAACCTCGTTTTTCATCATTTTTGAACATGGGCTATAGCCCATACCGTACGGCATACTATAGCACGCCGTTTTTCATCATTTTTTAGGTTTTGAAAAAAATGAAAAAAAAAATGAAAAAACATGGGTTATAGCCCATCGTTTTTTGAAATTTAGATTTTTTTTTTAACCTCGTTTTTCATCATTTTTGAACATGGGCTATAGCCCATACCGTACGGCATACTATAGCACGCTGTTTTTCATCATTTTTGAGGTTTTGAAAAAAAATAAAAAATGAAAAAAACGATGGGTTATAGCCCATCGTTTTTTGAAATTTTTATATATTTTTTTAACCTCGTTTTTCATCATTTTTGAACATGGGCTATAGCCCATACCGTACGGCATACTATAGCACGCTGTTTTTCATAATTTTTGAGGTTTTGAAAAAAATAAAAAAATAAAAAAACGAAGGGTTATAGCCCATTGTTTTTTGAATTTTTTGAATTTGTTTTTATCCTCATTTTTCATCATTTTTGACCATGGACTATAGGCCATATCGTACGGCATAGGCCTACTATAGCACGCCGTTTTTCATAATTTTTGAGGATTTGAAAAAAAAGAAAAAAACATGGGTTATAGCCCATCGTTTTTTGAAATTTTGATATTTTTTTTTAACCTCGTTTTTCATCATTTTTGAACATGGGCTATAGCCCATACCGTACGGCATACTATAGCACGCCGTTTTTCATCATTTTTGAGGTTTGGAAAAAAATGGAAAAAAAAAAACATGGGTTATAGCCCATCGTTTTTTGAAAATTTGATTTTTTTTTTAACCTCGTTTTTCATCATTTTTGAACATGGGCTATAGCCCATACCGTACGGCATACTATAGCATGCCGTTTTTCATCATTTTTGAGGTTTTGAAAAAAATGGAAAAAAAAAAAAACATGGGTTATAGCCCATCGTTTTTTGAAATTTAGATTTTTTTTTTAAACCTCGTTTTTCATCATTTTTGAACATGGGCTATAGCCCATACCGTACGGCATACTATAGCACGCCGGTTTTCATCATTTTTGAGGTTTTGAAAAAAATGAAAAAAAAAAAAAACATGGGTTTCGTTTTTTGAAATTTAGATTTTTTTTTTAACCTCGTTTTTCATCATTTTTGAACATGGGCTATAGCCCATACCGTACGGCATACTATAGCACGCCGTTTTTCATCATTTTTGAGGTTTTGAAAAAAAATAAAAAATGAAAAAAACTATGGGTTATAGCCCATCGTTTTTTGAAATTTTTATATATTTTTTTAACCTCGTTTTTCATCATTTTTGAACATGGGCTATAGCCCATACCGTACGGCATACTATAGCACGCTGTTTTTCATCATTTTTGAGGTTTTGGAAAAAATGAAAAAAACGATGGGTTATAGCCCATTGTTTTTTGAATTTTTTGAAAAAAAAATTATCCTCATTTTTCATCATTTTTGAACATGGGCTATAGCCCATACCGTACGGCATACTATAGCACGCCGTTTTTCATCATTTTTGAGGTTTTGAAAAAAACTGAAAAAAAAAAAAAACATGGGTTATAGCCCATCGTTTTTTTAAATTTTGATATATTTTTTTAACCTCGTTTTTCATCATTTTTGAACATGGGCTATAGCCCATACCGTACGGCATACTATAGCACGCCGGTTTTCATCATTTTTGAGGTTTTGAAAAAAAAAAAAAAAAAAAAAAAAAAACATGGGTTATAGCCCATCGTTTTTTGATTTCTTTTTTTTTTTTTACCTCGTTTTTCATCATTTTTGAACATGGGCTATAGCCCATACCGTACGGCATACTATAGCACGCCGTTTTTCATCATTTTTGAGGTTTTGAAAAAAAATAAAAAATGAAAAAAACTATGGGTTATAGCCCATCGTTTTTTGAAATTTTTATATATTTTTTTAACCTCGTTTTTCATCATTTTTGAACATGGGCTATAGCCCATACCGTACGGCATACTATAGCACGCCGTTTTTCATCATTTTTGAGGTTTTGAAAAAAAATAAAAAATGAAAAAAACTATGGGTTATAGCCCATCGTTTTTTGAAATTTTTATATATTTTTTTAACCTCGTTTTTCATCATTTTTGAACATGGGCTATAGCCCATACCGTACGGCATACTATAGCACGCCGTTTTTCATCATTTTTGAGGTTTTGAAAAAAAATAAAAAATGAAAAAACTATGGGTTATAGCCCATCGTTTTTTGAAATTTTTATATATTTTTTTAACCTCGTTTTTCATCATTTTTGAACATGGGCTATAGCCCATACCGTACGGCATACTATAGCACGCCGTTTTTCATCATTTTTGAGGTTTTGAAAAAAAAGAAAAAATGAAAAAAACGATGGGTTATAGCCCATTGTTTTTTGAATTTTTTGAAAAAAAAATTATCCTCATTTTTCATCATTTTTGAACATGGGCTATAGCCCATACCGTACGGCATACTATAGCACGCCGTTTTTCATCATTTTTGCCATTGAGCCCCATTGTAAATTTGAAAGCACTATATTTCTAAAACTATGAAACATTTCAAAGATTCCTTTTCAGACAAACATGTCCACCGTAAGATGAACCTAAGTAGGCTAGAATGGGGTTGCTATGTGTAAGTATGTAGGACTAGTAGCATGCCAAAGTTTGTGCTATTGCCATAGAGAATGCATTGGGCGTTTAAGTTAAATAACTCATAAACTACAAAACATAAAAATAAAAAAAAGTTCCAGCATGTGTCTCCACAGTAAGCTGAATAATAAAAAGTGTGAATGGAGTTTCTAGGTGAAAGTGACTTTTGACGTGCCTATAAAGCTGCCATTGAGCCCCATGTTAAATGTCTCAAATTTGAAAGCACTATATTTCTAAAACTATGGAAGATTTCAAAGATTCCTTTTCAGGCAAACATGTCCACCGTAAGATGAACCTAAGTAGGCTAGAATGGGGTTGCTAGGTGTACGTATGTAGGACTAGTAGCATGCCAAAGTTTGTGCTATTGCCATAGAGAATGCATTGGGCGTTTAAGTTAAATAACTAATAAACTACAAAACATAAAAATAAAAAAAAGTTCCAGCATGTGTCTCCACAGTAAGCTGAATAATAAAAAGTGTGAATGGAGTTTCTAGGTGAAAGTGACTTTTGACGTGCCTATAGAGCTGCCATTGAGCCCCATGTTAAATGTCTCAAATTTGAAAGCACTATATTTCTAAAACTATGAAAGATTTCAAAGATTCCTTTTCAGGCAAACATGTCCACCGTAAGATGAACCTAAGTAGGCTAGAATGGGGTTGCTAGGTGTAAGTATGTAGGACTAGTAGCATGCCAAAGTTTGTGCTATTGCCATAGAGAATGCATTGTGTTGCGGAGGATGAGAGGAATGCTCTCATCCTCCGCAACACCCATTCTCATACACCGCTATACACCGCAAGGATATGGGCTATAGCCCATATCGTACGGCATACTATAGCACGCCGTTTTTCATAATTTTTGAGGATTTGAAAAAAAAAAAACATGGGTTATAGCCCATCGTTTTTTGAAAATTTGATTCTTTTTTAACCTCGTTTTTCATCATTTTTGAACATGGGCTATAGCCCATACCGTACGGCATACTATAGCAAGCCGTTTTTCATCATTTTTGAGGTTTTGAAAAAAATGAAAAAAAAAAAAAACATGGGTTATAGCCCATAGTTTTTTGAAATTTTGATATATTTTTTTAACCTCGTTTTTCATCATTTTTGAACATGGGCTATAGCCCATACCGTACGGCATACTATAGCACGCCGTTTTTCATCATTTTTGAGGTTTTGAAAAAAAATAAAAAATGAAAAAAACGATGGGTTATAGCCCATCGTTTTTTGAAATTTTGATATATTTTTTTAACCTCGTTTTTCATCATTTTTGAACATGGGCTATAGCCCATACCGTACGGCATACTATAGCACGCCGTTTTTCATCATTTTTGAGGTTTTGAAAAAAAATAAAAAATGAAAAAAACTATGGGTTATAGCCCATCGTTTTTTGAAATTTTTGAAATCTTTTTTTATCCTCATTTTTCATCATTTTTGACCATGGACTATAGCCCATATCGTACGGCATAGGCCTATTATAGCACGCCGTTTTTCATAATTTTTGAGGATTTGAAAAAAAAAGAAAAAAACGATGGGTTATAGCCCATCGTTTTTTGAAATTTTGATTTTTTTTTTAACCTCGTTTTTCATCATTTTTGAACATGGGCTATAGCCCATACCGTACGGCATACTATAGCACGCCGTTTTTCATCATTTTTGAGGTTTTTAAAAAAATGAAAAAAAACAAAAACATGTGTTATAGCCCATCGTTTTTCGAAATCTTGATATTTTTTTTTAACCTCGTTTTTCATCATTTTTGAACATGGGCTCTAGCCCATACCGTACGGCATACTATAGCACGCCGTTTTTCATCATTTTTTAGGTTTAAAAAAAAAAAAAGAAAAAAAAAAAAACATGGGTTATAGCCCATCGTTTTTCGAAATCTTGATAAAAAAATTTAACCTCGTTTTTCATCATTTTTGAACATGGGCTATAGCCCATACCGTACGGCATACTATAGCACGCCGTTTTTCATCATTTTTGAGGTTTTGAAAAAAATGAAAAAATGAAAAAAACGATGGGTTATAGCCCATTGTTTTTTTTTATTTTTGAATTTTTTTTTATCCTCATTTTTCATCATTTTTGACCATGGACTATAGCCCATATCGTACGGCATAGGCCTACTATAGCACGCCGTTTTTCATAATTTTTGAGGATTTGAAAAAAAGTGAAAAAAACGATGGGTTATAGCCCATCGTTTTTTTTAATTTTTGACTCTTTTTTTTTATCCTCGTTTTGCATCATTTTTGGACCATGGGCTATAGCCCATATCGTACGGCATACTACAGCACGCCGTTTTTCATCATTTTTGAGGATTTGTAAAAAATTAAAAAATTAAAAAACGATGGGTTATAGCCCATCGTTTTTTTAATTTTTAATTTTCTTTTTTTATCCTCGTTTTGCATCATTTTGGACCATGGGCGATAGCCCATAACGTACGGCATACTATAGCACGCCGTTTTTCATCATTTTTGCCATTGAGCCCCATTGTAAATTTGAAAGCACTATATTTCTAAAACTATGAAACATTTCAAAGATTCCTTTTCAGACAAACATGTCCACCGTAAGATGAACCTAAGTAGGCTAGAATGGGGTTGCTAGGTGTACGTATGTAGGACTAGTAGCATGCCAAAGTTTGTGCTATTGCCATAGAGAATGCATTGGGCGTTTAAGTTAAATAACTAATAAACTACAAAACATAAAAATAAAAAAAAGTTCCAGCATGTGTCTCCACAGTAAGCTGAATAATAAAAAGTGTGAATGGAGTTTCTAGGTGAAAGTGACTTTTGACGTGCCTATAGAGCTGCCATTGAGCCCCATGTTAAATGTCTCAAATTTGAAAGCACTATATTTCTAAAACTATGAAAGATTTCAAAGATTCCTTTTCAGGCAAACATGTCCACCGTAAGATGAACCTAAGTAGGCTAGAATGGGGTTGCTAGGTGTAAGTATGTAGGACTAGTAGCATGCCAAAGTTTGTGCTATTGCCATAGAGAATGCATTGTGTTGCGGAGGATGAGAGGAATGCTCTCATCCTCCGCAATACCCATTCTCATACACCGCTATACACCGCAAGGATATGGGCTATAGCCCATATCGTACGGCATACTATAGCACGCCGTTTTTCATAATTTTTGAGGATTTGAAAAAAAAAAAAAAAAAAAAAACATGGGTTATAGCCCATCGTTTTTTGAAATTTTTATATATTTTTTTAACCTCGTTTTTCATCATTTTTGAACATGGGCTATAGCCCATACCGTACGGCATACTATAGCACGCTGTTTTTCATCATTTTTGAGGTTTTGAAAAAAATGAAAAAATGAAAAAAACGATGGGTTATATATAGCCCATTGTTTTTTGAATTTTTAGATTTTTTTTTTATCCTCATTTTTCATCATTTTTGACCATGGACTATAGCCCATATCGTACGGCATAGGCCTACTATAGCACGCCGTTTTTCATAATTTTTGAGGATTTGAAAAAAAGTGAAAAAAACGATGGGTTATAGCCCATCGTTTTTTTAATTTTTGACTCTTTTTTTTTATCCTCGTTTTGCATCATTTTGGACCATGGGCTATAGCCCATATCGTACGGCATACTACAGCACGCCGTTTTTCATCATTTTTGAGGATTTGTAAAAAATTAAAAAATTAAAAAACGATGGGTTATAGCCCATCGTTTTTTTAATTTTTAATTTTCTTTTTTTATCCTCGTTTTGCATCATTTTGGACCATGGGCGATAGCCCATAACGTACGGCATACTATAGCACGCCGTTTTTCATCATTTTTGCCATTGAGCCCCATTGTAAATTTGAAAGCACTATATTTCTAAAACTATGAAACATTTCAAAGATTCCTTTTCAGACAAACATGTCCACCGTAAGATGAACCTAAGTAGGCTAGAATGGGGTTGCTAGGTGTACGTATGTAGGACTAGTAGCATGCCAAAGTTTGTGCTATTGCCATAGAGAATGCATTGGGCGTTTAAGTTAAATAACTAATAAACTACAAAACATAAAAATAAAAAAAAGTTCCAGCATGTGTCTCCACAGTAAGCTGAATAATAAAAAGTGTGAATGGAGTTTCTAGGTGAAAGTGACTTTTGACGTGCCTATAGAGCTGCCATTGAGCCCCATGTTAAATGTCTCAAATTTGAAAGCACTATATTTCTAAAACTATGAAAGATTTCAAAGATTCCTTTTCAGGCAAACATGTCCACCGTAAGATGAACCTAAGTAGGCTAGAATGGGGTTGCTAGGTCTAAGTATGTAGGACTAGTAGCATGCCAAAGTTTGTGCTATTGCCATAGAGAATGCATTGTGTTGCGGAGGATGAGAGGAATGCTCTCATCCTCCGCAATACCCATTCTCATACACCGCTATACACCGCAAGGATATGGGCTATAGCCCATATCGTACGGCATACTATAGCACGCCGTTTTTCATAATTTTTGAGGATTTGAAAAAAAAAAAAAAAAAAAAAACATGGGTTATAGCCCATCGTTTTTTGAAATTTTTATATATTTTTTTAACCTCGTTTTTCATCATTTTTGAACATGGGCTATAGCCCATACCGTACGGCATACTATAGCACGCTGTTTTTCATCATTTTTGAGGTTTTGAAAAAAATGAAAAAATGAAAAAAACGATGGGTTATATATAGCCCATTGTTTTTTGAATTTTTAGATTTTTTTTTTATCCTCATTTTTCATCATTTTTGACCATGGACTATAGCCCATATCGTACGGCATAGGCCTACTATAGCACGCCGTTTTTCATAATTTTTGAGGATTTGAAAAAAAGTGAAAAAAACGATGGGTTATAGCCCATCGTTTTTTTAATTTTTAATTTTCTTTTTTTATCCTCGTTTTGCATCATTTTGGACCATGGGCTATAGCCCATAACGTACGGCATACTATAGCACGCCGTTTTTCATCATTTTTGCCATTGAGCCCCATTGTAAATTTGAAAGCACTATATTTCTAAAACTATGAAACATTTCAAAGATTCCTTTTCAGACAAACATGTCCACCGTAAGATGAACCTAAGTAGGCTAGAATGGGGTTGCTATGTGTAAGTATGTAGGACTAGTAGCATGCCAAAGTTTGTGCTATTGCCATAGAGAATGCATTGGGCGTTTAAGTTAAATAACTCATAAACTACAAAACATAAAAAAAAAAAAAAGTTCCAGCATGTGTCTCCACAGTAAGCTGAATAATAAAAAGTGTGAATGGAGTTTCTAGGTGAAAGTGACTTTTGACGTGCCTATAAAGCTGCCATTGAGCCCCATGTTAAATGTCTCAAATTTGAAAGCACTATATTTCTAAAACTATGGAAGATTTCAAAGATTCCTTTTCAGGCAAACATGTCCACCGTAAGATGAACCTAAGTAGGCTAGAATGGGGTTGCTAGGTGTAAGTATGTAGGACTAGTAGCATGCCAAAGTTTGTGCTATTGCCATAGAGAATGCATTGGGCGTTTAAGTTAAATAACTAATAAACTACAAAACATAAAAATAAAAAAAAGTTCCAGCATGTGTCTCCACAGTAAGCTGAATAATAAAAAGTGTGAATGGAGTTTCTAGGTGAAAGTGACTTTTGACGTGCCTATAAAGCTGCCATTGAGCCCCATGTTAAATGTCTCAAATTTGAAAGCACTATATTTCTAAAACTATGAAAGATTTCAAAGATTCCTTTTCAGGCAAACATGTCCACCGTAAGATGAACCTAAGTAGGCTAGAATGGGGTTGCCAGGTGTAAGTATGTAGGACTAGTAGCATGCCAAAGTTTGTGCTATTGCCATAGAGAATGCATTGGGCGTTTAAGTTAAATAACTAATAAACTACAAAACATAAAAATAAAAAAGAGTTCCAGCATGTGTCTCCACAGTAAGCTGAATAATAAAAAGTGTGAATGGAGTTTCTAGGTGAAAGTGACTTTTGACGTGCCTATAAAGCTGCCATTGAGCCCCATGTTAAATGTCTCAAATTTGAAAGCACTATATTTCTAAAACTATGAAAGATTTCAAAGATTCCTTTTCAGGCAAACATGTCCACCGTAAGATGAACCTAAGTAGGCTAGAATGGGGTTGCCAGGTGTAAGTATGTAGGACTAGTAGCATTCCAAAGTTTGTGCTATTGCCATAGAGAATGCATTGTGTTGCGGAGGATGAGAGGAATGCTCTCATCCTCCGCAACACGGCAACACCCATTCTCATACACCGCTATACACCGCAAGGATATGGGCTATAGCCCATATCGTACGGCATACTATAGCACGCCGTTTTTCATAATTTTTGAGGATTTGAAAAAAATGAAAAAAATAAAAAAACATGGGTTATAGCCCATCGTTTTTTGAAATTTTGATATATTTTTTTAACCTCGTTTTTCATCATTTTTGAACATGGGCTATAGCCCATACCGTACGGCATACTATAGCACGCCGTTTTTCATCATTTTTGAGGTTTTGAAAAAAATGAAAAAAAAAAAAACATGGGTTATAGCCCATCGTTTTTTGAAATTTTGATATTTTTTTTAACCTCGTTTTTCATCATTTTTGAACATGGGCTATAGCCCATACCGTACGGCATACTATAGCACGCCGTTTTTCATCATTTTTGAGGTTTTGAAAAAAATGAAAAAAAAAAAAACATGGGTTATAGCCCATCGTTTTTTGAAATTTTGATATTTTTTTTAACCTCGTTTTTCATCATTTTTGAACATGGGCTATAGCCCATACCGTACGGCATACTATAGCACGCCGTTTTTCATCATTTTTGAGGTTTTGAAAAAAATGGAAAAAAAAAAAAACATGTGTTATAGCCCATCGTTTTTTGAAATTTAGATTTTTTTTTTAACCTCGTTTTTCATCATTTTTGAACATGGGCTATAGCCCATACCGTACGGCATACTATAGCACGCCGTTTTTCATCATTTTTGAGGTTTTGAAAAAAAAGAAAAAAAGAAAAAAACGATGGGTTATAGCCCATCGTTTTTTGAAATTTTGATTTTTTTTTTTTAACCTCGTTTTTCATCATTTTTGAACATGGGCTATAGCCCATACCGTACGGCATACTATAGCACGCCGTTTTTCATCATTTTTGAGGTTTTGATAAAAATGAAAAAAAACAAAAAAAACATGGGTTATAGCCCATCGTTTTTTGAAATTTTGATATTTTTTTTTAACCTCGTTTTTCATCATTTTTGAACATGGGCTATAGCCCATACCGCACGGCATACTATAGCACGCCGTTTTTCATCATTTTTTAGGTTTTGAAAAAAAGTGAAAAAAAACCAAAACATGGGTTATAGCCCATCGTTTTTTGAAATTTTTTTTTAACCTCGTTTTTCATCATTTTTGAACATGGGCTATAGCCCATACCGTACGGCATACTATAGCACGCCGTTTTTCATCATTTTTGAGGTTTTGAAAAAAATGAAAAAATGAAAAAAACGATGGGTTATAGCCCATTGTTTTTTGACTTTTTGAAAAAAAAATTATCCTCATTTTTCATCATTTTTGACCATGGACTATAGCCCATATCGTACGGCATAGGCCTACTATAGCACGCCGTTTTTCATAATTTTTGAGGATTTGAAAAAAATGAAAAAAACGATGGGTTATAGCCCATCGTTTTTTTAATTTTTGATTATTTTGTTTCATCCTCGTTTTGCATCATTTTGGACCATGGGCTATAGCCCATATCGTACGGCATACTACAGCACGCCGTTTTTCATCATTTTTGAGGATTTGTAAAAAATGAAAAAAAAAAAAAAACGATGGGTTATAGCCCATCGTTTTATTTATTTTTTATTTTCTTTTTTTATCCTCGTTTTGCATCATTTTGGACCATGGGCTATAGCCCATATCGTACGGCATACTATAGCACGCCGTTTTTCATCATTTTTGCCATTGAGCCCCATTGTAAATTTGAAAGCACTATTTTTCTAAAACTATGAAACATTTCAAAGATTCCTTTTCAGACAAACATGTCCACCGTAAGATGAACCTAAGTAGGCTAGAATGGGGTTGCTATGTGTTAACCTCGTTTTTCATCATTTTTGAACATGGGCTATAGCCCATACCGTACGGCATACTATAGCACGCCGTTTTTCATCATTTTTGAGGTTTTGAAAAAAAAGAAAAAAACGATGGGTTATAGCCCATCGTTTTTTGAAATTTTGATTTTTTTTTTTTACCTCGTTTTTCATCATTTTTTAACATGGGCTATAGCCCATACCGTACGGCATACTATAGCACGCCGTTTTTCATCATTTTTGAGGTTTTGATGAAAATGAAAAAAAATGAAAAAAACATGGGTTATAGCCCATCATTTTTTGAAATTTTGATATTTTTTGTAACCTCGTTTTTCATCATTTTTGAACATGGGCTATAGCCCATACCGCACGGCATACTATAGCACGCCGTTTTTCATCATTTTTGAGGTTTTGAAAAAAATGAAAAAAAAACAAAACAAGGGTTATAGCCCATCGTTTTTTGAAATTTTGATATTTTTTTTTAACCTCGTTTTTCATCATTTTTGAACATGGGCTATAGCCCATACCGTACGGCATACTATAGCACGCCGTTTTTCATCATTTTTGAGGTTTTGAAAAAAATGAAAAAATGAAAAAAACGATGGGTTATAGCCCATTGTTTTTTGACTTTTTGAAAAAAAAATTATCCTCATTTTTCATCATTTTTGACCATGGACTATAGCCCATATCGTACGGCATAGGCCTACTATAGCACGTCGTTTTCCATAATGTTTGAGGATTTGAAAAAAATGAAAAAAACGATGGGTTATAGCCCATCGTTTTTTTTATTTTTGATTATTTTTTTTTATCCTCGTTTTGCATCATTTTGGACCATGGGCTATAGCCCATATCGTACGGCATACTACAGCACGCCGTTTTTCATCATTTTTGAGGATTTGTAAAAAATGAAAAAATGAAAAAAAACGATGGGTTATAGCCCATCGTTTTTTTAATTTTAGATTTTCTTTTTTTATCCTCGTTTTGCATCATTTTGGACCATGGGCTATAGCCCATATCGTACGGCATACATTTGAAAGCACTATATTTCTAAAACTATGAAACATTTCAAAGATTCCTTTTCAGGCAAACATGTCCACCGTAAGATGAACCTAAGTAGGCTAGAATGGGGTTGCTAGGTGTAAGTATGTAGGACTAGTAGCATGCCAAAGTTTGTGCTATTGCCATAGAGAATGCATTGGGCGTTTAAGTTAAATAACTCATAAACTACAAAACATAAAAATAAAAAAAAGTTCCAGCATGTGTCTCCACAGTAAGCTGAATAATAAAAAGTGTGAATGGAGTTTCTAGGTGAAAGTGACTTTTGACGTGCCTATAAAGCTGCCATTGAGCCCCATGTTAAATGTCTCAAATTTGAAAGCACTATATTTCTAAAACTATGGAAGATTTCAAAGATTCCTTTTCAGGCAAACATGTCCACCGTAAGATGAACCTAAGTAGGCTAGAATGGGGTTGCTAGGTGTAAGTATGTACGACTAGTAGCATGCCAAAGTTTGTGCTATTGCCATAGAGAATGCATTGGGCGTTTAAGTTAAATAACTCATAAACTACAAAACATAAAAATAAAAAAAAGTTCCAGCATGTGTCTCCACAGTAAGCTGAATAATAAAAACTGTGAATGGAGTTTCTAGGTGAAAGTGACTTTTGACGTGCCTATAAAGCTGCCATTGAGCCCCATGTTAAATGTCTCAAATTTGAAAGCACTATATTTCTAAAACTATGGAAGATTTCAAAGATTCCTTTTCAGGCAAACATGTCCACCGTAAGATGAACCTAAGTAGGCTAGAATGGGGTTGCTATGTGTAAGTATGTAGGACTAGTAGCATGCCAAAGTTTGTGCTATTGCCATAGAGAATGCATTGGGCGTTTAAGTTAAATAACTCATAAACTACAAAACATAAAAATAAAAAAAAGTTCCAGCATGTGTCTCCACAGTAAGCTGAATAATAAAAAGTGTGAATGGAGTTTCTAGGTGAAAGTGACTTTTGACGTGCCTATAAAGCTGCCATTGAGCCCCATGTTAAATGTCTCAAATTTGAAAGCACTATATTTCTAAAACTATGGAAGATTTCAAAGATTGCTTTTCAGGCAAACATGTCCACCGTAAGATGAACCTAAGTAGGCTAGAATGGGGTTGCTATGTGTAAGTATGTAGGACTAGTAGCATGCCAAAGTTTGTGCTATTGCCATAGAGAATGCATAGGGCGTTTAAGTTAAATAACTCATAAACTACAAAACATAAAAATATAAAAAAGTTCCAGCATGTGTCTCCACAGTAAGCTGAATAATAAAAAGTGTGAATGGAGTTTCTAGGTGAAAGTGACTTTTGACGTGCCTATAAAGCTGCCATTGAGCCCCATGTTAAATGTCTCAAATTTGAAAGCACTATATTTCTAAAACTATGGAAGATTTCAAAGATTCCTTTTCAGGCAAACATGTCCACCGTAAGATGAACCTAAGTAGGCTAGAATGGGGTTGCTAGGTGTAAGTATGTAGGACTAGTAGCATGCCAAAGTTTGTGCTATTGCCATAGAGAATGCATTGGGCGTTTAAGTTAAATAACTCATAAACTACAAAACATAAAAATAAAAAAAGTTCCAGCATGTGTCTCCACAGTAAGCTGAATAATAAAAAGTGTGAATGGAGTTTCTAGGTGAAAGTGACTTTTGACGTGCCTATAAAGCTGCCATTGAGCCCCATGTTAAATGTCTCAAATTTGAAAGCACTATATTTCTAAAACTATGGAAGATTTCAAAGATTCCTTCAGGCAAACATGTCCACCGTAAGATGAACCTAAGTAGGCTAGAATGGGGTTGCTAGGTGTAAGTATGTAGGACTAGTAGCATGCCAAAGTTTGTGCTATTGCCATAGAGAATGCATTGTGTTGCGGAGGATGAGAGGAATGCTCTCATCCTCCGCAACACCCATTCTCATACACCGCTATACACCGCAAGGATATGGGCTATAGCCCATATCGTACGGCATACTATAGCACGCCGTTTTTCATATTTTTTGAGGATTTGAAAAAAATGAAAAAAATAAAAAAACATGGGTTATAGCCCATCGTTTTTTGAAATTTTGATATATTTTTTTAACCTTGTTTTTCATCATTTTTGAACATGGGCTATAGCCCATACCGTACGGCATACTATAGCACGCCGTTTTTCATCATTTTTGAGGTTTTGAAAAAAATGAAAAAAAAACAAAACATGGGTTATAGCCCATCGTTTTTTGAAATTTTGATATTTTTTTTTAACCTCGTTTTTCATCATTTTTGAACATGGGCTATAGCCCATACCGTACGGCATACTATAGCACGCCGTTTTTCATCATTTTTGAAAAAAATGAAAAAATGAAAAAAACGATGGGTTATAGCCCATTGTTTTTTGACTTTTTGAAAAAAAAATTATCCTCATTTTTCATAATTTTTTACCATGGATTATAGCCCATATCGTACGGCATAGGCCTACTATAGCACGCCGTTTTTCATAATTTTTGAGGATTTGAAAAAAATGAAAAAAACGATGGGTTATAGCCCATCGTTTTTTTAATTTTTGATTATTTTTTTTTATCCCCGTTTTGCATCATTTTGGACCATGGGCTATAGCCCATATTGTACGGCATACTACAGCACGCCGTTTTTCATCATTTTTGAGGATTTGTAAAAAATTAAAAAATTAAAAAAACGATGGGTTATAGCCCATCGTTTTTTTTCTTTTTTCTTTTCTTTTTTTATCCTCGTTTTGCATCATTTTGGACCATGGGCTATAGCCCATATCGTACGGCATACTATAGCACGCCGTTTTTCATCATTTTTGCCATTGAGCCCCATTGTAAATTTGAAAGCACTATATTTCTAAAACTATGAAACATTTCAAAGATTCCTTTTCAGACAAACATGTCCACCGTAAGATGAACCTAAGTAGGCTAGAATGGGGTTGCTATGTGTAAGTATGTAGGACTAGTAGCATGCCAAAGTTTGTGCTATTGCCATAGAGAATGCATTGGGCGTTTAAGTTAAATAACTCATAAACTACAAAACATAAAAATAAAAAAAAGTTCCAGCATGTGTCTCCACAGTAAGCTGAATAATAAAAAGTGTGAATGGAGTTTCTAGGTGAAAGTGACTTTTGACGTGCCTATAAAGCTGCCATTGAGCCCCATGTTAAATGTCTCAAATTTGAAAGCACTATATTTCTAAAACTATGGAAGATTTCAAAGATTCCTTTTCAGGCAAACATGTCCACCGTAAGATGAACCTAAGTAGGCTAGAATGGGGTTGCTAGGTGTAAGTATGTAGGACTAGTAGCATGCCAAAGTTTGTGCTATTGCCATAGAGAATGCATTGTGTTGCGGAGGATGAGAGGAATGCTCTCATCCTCCGCAACACCCATTCTCATACACCGCTATACACCGCAAGGATATGGGCTATAGCCCATATCGTACGGCATACTATAGCACGCCGTTTTTCATATTTTTTGAGGATTTGAAAAAAATGAAAAAAATAAAAAAACATGGGTTATAGCCCATCGTTTTTTGAAATTTTGATATATTTTTTTAACCTTGTTTTTCATCATTTTTGAACATGGGCTATAGCCCATACCGTACGGCATACTATAGCACGCCGTTTTTCATCATTTTTGAGGTTTTGAAAAAAATGAAAAAAAAACAAAACATGGGTTATAGCCCATCGTTTTTTGAAATTTTGATATTTTTTTTTAACCTCGTTTTTCATCATTTTTGAACATGGGCTATAGCCCATACCGTACGGCATACTATAGCACGCCGTTTTTCATCATTTTTGAAAAAAATGAAAAAATGAAAAAAACGATGGGTTATAGCCCATTGTTTTTTGACTTTTTGAAAAAAAAATTATCCTCATTTTTCATCATTTTTTACCATGGATTATAGCCCATATCGTACGGCATAGGCCTACTATAGCACGCCGTTTTTCATAATTTTTGAGGATTTGAAAAAAATGAAAAAAACGATGGGTTATAGCCCATCGTTTTTTTAATTTTTGATTATTTTTTTTTATCCCCGTTTTGCATCATTTTGGACCATGGGCTATAGCCCATATTGTACGGCATACTACAGCACGCCGTTTTTCATCATTTTTGAGGATTTGTAAAAAATTAAAAAATTAAAAAAACGATGGGTTATAGCCCATCGTTTTTTTTCTTTTTTCTTTTCTTTTTTTATCCTCGTTTTGCATCATTTTGGACCATGGGCTATAGCCCATATCGTACGGCATACTATAGCACGCCGTTTTTCATCATTTTTGCCATTGAGCCCCATTGTAAATTTGAAAGCACTATATTTCTAAAACTATGAAACATTTCAAAGATTCCTTTTCAGACAAACATGTCCACCGTAAGATGAACCTAAGTAGGCTAGAATGGGGTTGCTATGTGTAAGTATGTAGGACTAGTAGCATGCCAAAGTTTGTGCTATTGCCATAGAGAATGCATTGGGCGTTTAAGTTAAATAACTCATAAACTACAAAACATAAAAATAAAAAAAAGTTCCAGCATGTGTCTCCACAGTAAGCTGAATAATAAAAAGTGTGAATGGAGTTTCTAGGTGAAAGTGACTTTTGACGTGCCTATAAAGCTGCCATTGAGCCCCATGTTAAATGTCTCAAATTTGAAAGCACTATATTTCTAAAACTATTGAAGATTTCAAAGATTGCTTTTCAGGCAAACATGTCCACCGTAAGATGAACCTAAGTAGGCTAGAATGGGGTTGCTATGTGTAAGTATGTAGGACTAGTAGCATGCCAAAGTTTGTGCTATTGCCATAGAGAATGCATTGGGCGTTTAAGTTAAATAACTCATAAACTACAAAACATAAAAATAAAAAAAAGTTCCAGCATGTGTCTCCACAGTAAGCTGAATAATAAAAAGTGTGAATGGAGTTTCTAGGTGAAAGTGACTTTTGACGTGCCTATAAAGCTGCCATTGAGCCCCATGTTAAATGTCTCAAATTTGAAAGCACTATATTTCTAAAACTATGGAAGATTTCAAAGATTCCTTTTCAGGCAAACATGTCCACCGTAAGATGAACCTAAGTAGGCTAGAATGGGGTTGCTAGGTGTAAGTATGTAGGACTAGTAGCATGCCAAAGTTTGTGCTATTGCCATAGAGAATGCATTGGGCGTTTAAGTTAAATAACTCATAAACTACAAAACATAAAAATAAAAAAAGTTCCAGCATGTGTCTCCACAGTAAGCTGAATAATAAAAAGTGTGAATGGAGTTTCTAGGTGAAATTGACTTTTGACGTGCCAATAAAGCTGCCATTGAGCCCCATGTTAAATGTCTCAAATTTGAAAGCACTATATTTCTAAAACTATGGAAGATTTCAAAGATTCCTTTTCAGGCAAACATGTCCACCGTAAGATGAACCTAAGTAGGCTAGAATGGGGTTGCTATGTGTAAGTATGTAGGACTAGTAGCATGCCAAAGTTTGTGCTATTGCCATAGAGAATGCATTGGGCGTTTAAGTTAAATAACTCATAAACTACAAAACATAAAAATAAAAAAAAGTTCCAGCATGTGTCTCCACAGTAAGCTGAATAATAAAAAGTGTGAATGGAGTTTCTAGGTGAAAGTGACTTTTGACGTGCCTATAAAGCTGCCATTGAGCCCCATGTTAAATGTCTCAAATTTGAAAGCACTATATGTCTAAAACTATGGAAGATTTCAAAGATTCCTTTTCAGGCAAACATGTCCACCGTAAGATGAACCTAAGTAGGCTAGAATGGGGTTGCTAGGTGTAAGTATGTAGGACTAGTAGCATGCCAAAGTTTGTGCTATTGCCATAGAGAATGCATTGGGCGTTTAAGTTAAATAACTCATAAACTACAAAACATAAAAATAAAAAAAAGTTCCAGCATGTGTCTCCACAGTAAGCTGAATAATAAAAAGTGTGAATGGAGTTTCTAGGTGAAAGTGACTTTTGACGTGCCTATAAAGCTGCCATTGAGCCCCATGTTAAATGTCTCAAATTTGAAAGCACTATATTTCTAAAACTATGGAAGATTTCAAAGATTCCTTTTCAGGCAAACATGTCCACCGTAAGATGAACCTAAGTAGGCTAGAATGGGGTTGCTAGGTGTAAGTATGTAGGACTAGTAGCATGCCAAAGTTTGTGCTATTGCCATAGAGAATGCATTGGGCGTTTAAGTTAAATAACTCATAAACTACAAAACATAAAAATAAAAAAAAGTTCCAGCATGTGTCTCCACAGTAAGC
Organism: Protomyctophum parallelum; assembly: GCF_964188405.1. Classification (NCBI taxonomy): domain Eukaryota; kingdom Metazoa; phylum Chordata; class Actinopteri; order Myctophiformes; family Myctophidae; genus Protomyctophum; species Protomyctophum parallelum. Next base: position 15,487,514 of record NC_139704.1, on the reverse strand, counting down.
TGAATAATAAAAAGTGTGAATGGAGTTTCTAGGTGAAAGTGACTTTTGACGTGCCTATAAAGCTGCCATTGAGCCCCATGTTAAATGTCTCAAATTTGAAAGCACTATATTTCAAAAACTATGGAAGATTTCAAAGATTCCTTTTCAGGCAAACATGTCCACCGTAAGATGAACCTAAGTAGGCTAGAATGGGGTTGCTAGGTGTAAGTATGTAGGACTAGTAGCATGCCAAAGTTTGTGCTATTGCCATAGAGAATGCATTGGGCGTTTAAGTTAAATAACTCATAAACTACAAAACATAAAAATAAAAAAAAGTTCCAGCATGTGTCTCCACAGTAAGCTGAATAATAAAAAGTGTGAATGGAGTTTCTAGGTGAAAGTGACTTTTGACGTGCCTATAAAGCTGCCATTGAGCCCCATGTTAAATGTCTCAAATTTGAAAGCACTATATTTCTAAAACTATGGAAGATTTCAAAGATTCCTTTTCAGGCAAACATGTCCACCGTAAGATGAACCTAAGTAGGCTAGAATGGGGTTGCTATGTGTAAGTATGTAGGACTAGTAGCATGCCAAAGTTTGTGCTATTGCCATAGAGAATGCATTGGGCGTTTAAGTTAAATAACTCATAAACTACAAAACATAAAAATAAAAAAAAGTTCCAGCATGTGTCTCCACAGTAAGCTGAATAATAAAAAGTGTGAATGGAGTTTCTAGGTGAAAGTGACTTTTGACGTGCCTATAAAGCTGCCATTGAGCCCCATGTTAAATGTCTCAAATTTGAAAGCACTATATTTCTAAAACTATGGAAGATTTCAAAGATTCCTTTTCAGGCAAACATGTCCACCGTAAGATGAACCAAAGTAGGCTAGAATGGGGTTGCTAGGTGTAAGTATGTAGGACTAGTAGCATGCCAAAGTTTGTGCTATTGCCATAGAGAATGCATTGGGCGTTTAAGTTAAATAACTCATAAACTACAAAACATAAAAATAAAAAAAGTTCCAGCATGTGTCTCCACAGTAAGCTGAATAATAAAAAGTGTGAATGGAGTTTCTAGGTGAAAGTGACTTTTGACGTGCCTATAAAGCTGCCATTGAGCCCCATGTTAAATGTCTCAAATTTGAAAGCACTATATTTCTAAAACTATGGAAGATTTCAAAGATTCCTTTTCAGGCAAACATGTCCACCGTAAGATGAACCTAAGTAGGCTAGAATGGGGTTGCTAGGTGTAAGTATGTAGGACTAGTAGCATGCCAAAGTTTGTGCTATTGCCATAGAGAATGCATTGGGCGTTTAAGTTAAAAAAAACTCATAAACTACAAAACATAAAAATAAAAAAAAGTTCCAGCATGTGTCTCCACAGTAAGCTGAATAATAAAAAGTGTGAATGGAGTTTCTAGGTGAAAGTGACTTTTGACGTGCCTATAAAGCTGCCATTGAGCCCCATGTTAAATGTCTCAAATTTGAAAGCACTATATTTCTAAAACTATGGAAGATTTCAAAGATTCCTTTTCAGGCAAACATGTCCACCGTAAGATGAACCTAAGTAGGCTAGAATGGGGTTGCTAGGTGTAAGTATGTAGGACTAGTAGCATGCCAAAGTTTGTGCTATTGCCATAGAGAATGCATTGGGCGTTTAAGTTAAAGAACTCATAAACTACAAAACATAAAAATAAAAAAAAGTTCCAGCATGTGTCTCCACAGTAAGCTGAATAATAAAAAGTGTGAATGGAGTTTCTAGGTGAAAGTGACTTTTGACGTGCCTATAAAGCTGCCATTGAGCCCCATGTTAAATGTCTCAAATTTGAAAGCACTATATTTCTAAAACTATGGAAGATTTCAAAGATTCCTTTTCAGGCAAACATGTCCACCGTAAGATGAACCTAAGTAGGCTAGAATGGGGTTGCTAGGTGTAAGTATGTAGGACTAGTAGCATGCCAAAGTTTGTGCTATTGCCATAGAGAATGCATTGGGCGTTTAAGTTAAATAACTCATAAACTACAAAACATAAAAATAAAAAAAAGTTCCAGCATGTGTCTCCACAGTAAGCTGAATAATAAAAAGTGTGAATGGAGTTTCTAGGTGAAAGTGACTTTTGACGTGCCTATAAAGCTGCCATTGAGCCCCATGTTAAATGTCTCAAATTTGAAAGCCCTATATTTCTAAAACTATGAAAGATTTCAAAGATTCCTTTTCAGGCAAACATGTCCACCGTAAGATGAACCTAAGTAGGCTAGAATGGGGTTGCTAGGTGTAAGTATGTAGGACTAGTAGCATGCCAAAGTTTGTGCTATTGCCATAGAGAATGCATTGTGTTGCGGAGGATGAGAGGAATGCTCTCATCCTCCGCAACACCCATTCTCATACACCGCTATACACCGCAAGGATATGGGCTATAGCCCATATCGTACGGCATACTATAGCACGCCGTTTTTCATATTTTTTGAGGATTTGAAAAAAATGAAAAAAATAAAAAAAATGGGTTATAGCCCATCGTTTTTTGAAATTTTGATATATTTTTTTAACCTTGTTTTTCATCATTTTTGAACATGGGCTATAGCCCATACCGTACGGCATACTATAGCACGCCGTTTTTCATCATTTTTGAGGTTTTGAAAAAAATGAAAAAAAAACAAAACATGGGTTATAGCCCATCGTTTTTTGAAATTTTGATATTTTTTTTTAACCTCGTTTTTCATCATTTTTGAACATGGGCTATAGCCCATACCGTACGGCATACTATAGCACGCCGTTTTTCATCATTTTTGAGGTTTTGAAAAAAATGGAAAAAAATGAAAAAACATGGGTTATAGCCCATCGTTTTTTGAAATTTAGATTTTTTTTTTAACCTCGTTTTTCATCATTTTTGAACATGGGCTATAGCCCATACCGTACGGCATACTATAGCACGCCGTTTTTCATCATTTTTGAGGTTTTGAAAAAAATGAAAAAATGAAAAAAACGATGGGTTATAGCCCATTGTTTTTTGACTTTTTGAAAAAAAAATTATCCTCATTTTTCATCATTTTTTACCATGGATTATAGCCCATATCGTACGGCATAGGCCTACTATAGCACGCCGTTTTTCATAATTTTTGAGGATTTGAAAAAAATGAAAAAAACGATGGGTTATAGCCCATCGTTTTTTTAATTTTTGATTATTTTTTTTTATCCCCGTTTTGCATCATTTTGGACCATGGGCTATAGCCCATATCGTACGGCATACTACAGCACGCCGTTTTTCATCATTTTTGAGGATTTGTAAAAAATTAAAAAATTAAAAAAACGATGGGTTATAGCCCATCGTTTTTTTTCTTTTTTCTTTTCTTTTTTTATCCTCGTTTTGCATCATTTTGGACCATGGGCTATAGCCCATATCGTACGGCATACTATAGCACGCCGTTTTTCATCATTTTTGCCATTGAGCCCCATTGTAAATTTGAAAGCACTATATTTCTAAAACTATAAAACATTTCAAAGATTCCTTTTCAGACAAACATGTCCACCGTAAGATGAACCTAAGTAGGCTAGAATGGGGTTGCTATGTGTAAGTATGTAGGACTAGTAGCATGCCAAAGTTTGTGCTATTGCCATAGAGAATGCATTGGGCGTTTAAGTTAAATAACTCATAAACTACAAAACATAAAAATAAAAAAAAGTTCCAGCATGTGTCTCCACAGTAAGCTGAATAATAAAAAGTGTGAATGGAGTTTCTAGGTGAAAGTGACTTTTGACGTGCCTATAAAGCTGCCATTGAGCCCCATGTTAAATGTCTCAAATTTGAAAGCACTATATTTCTAAAACTATGGAAGATTTCAAAGATTGCTTTTCAGGCAAACATGTCCACCGTAAGATGAACCTAAGTAGGCTAGAATGGGGTTGCTATGTGTAAGTATGTAGGACTAGTAGCATGCCAAAGTTTGTGCTATTGCCATAGAGAATGCATTGGGCGTTTAAGTTAAATAACTCATAAACTACAAAACATAAAAATAAAAAAAAGTTCCAGCATGTGTCTCCACAGTAAGCTGAATAATAAAAAGTGTGAATGGAGTTTCTAGGTGAAAGTGACTTTTGACGTGCCTATAAAGCTGCCATTGAGCCCCATGTTAAATGTCTCAAATTTGAAAGCACTATATTTCTAAAACTATGGAAGATTTCAAAGATTCCTTTTCAGGCAAACATGTCCACCGTAAGATGAACCTAAGTAGGCTAGAATGGGGTTGCTAGGTGTAAGTATGTAGGACTAGTAGCATGCCAAAGTTTGTGCTATTGCCATAGAGAATGCATTGGGCGTTTAAGTTAAATAACTCATAAACTACAAAACATAAAAATAAAAAAAGTTCCAGCATGTGTCTCCACAGTAAGCTGAATAATAAAAAGTGTGAATGGAGTTTCTAGGTGAAATTGACTTTTGACGTGCCAATAAAGCTGCCATTGAGCCCCATGTTAAATGTCTCAAATTTGAAAGCACTATATTTCTAAAACTATGGAAGATTTCAAAGATTCCTTTTCAGGCAAACATGTCCACCGTAAGATGAACCTAAGTAGGCTAGAATGGGGTTGCTATGTGTAAGTATGTAGGACTAGTAGCATGCCAAAGTTTGTGCTATTGCCATAGAGAATGCATTGGGCGTTTAAGTTAAATAACTCATAAACTGCTCTCATCCTCCGCAACACCCATTCTCATACACCGCTATACACCGCAAGGATATGGGCTATAGCCCATATCGTACGGCATACTATAGCACGCCGTTTTTCATATTTTTTGAGGATTTGAAAAAAATGAAAAAAATAAAAAAAATGGGTTATAGCCCATCGTTTTTTGAAATTTTGATATATTTTTTTAACCTTGTTTTTCATCATTTTTGAACATGGGCTATAGCCCATACCGTACGGCATACTATAGCACGCCGTTTTTCATCATTTTTGAGGTTTTGAAAAAAATGAAAAAAAAACAAAACATGGGTTATAGCCCATCGTTTTTTGAAATTTTGATATTTTTTTTTAACCTCGTTTTTCATCATTTTTGAACATGGGCTATAGCCCATACCGTACGGCATACTATAGCACGCCGTTTTTCATCATTTTTGAGGTTTTGAAAAAAATGGAAAAAAAAGAAAAAACATGGGTTATAGCCCATCGTTTTTTGAAATTTAGATTTTTTTTTTAACCTCGTTTTTCATCATTTTTGAACATGGGCTATAGCCCATACCGTACGGCATACTATAGCACGCCGTTTTTCATCATTTTTGAGGTTTTGAAAAAAATGAAAAAATGAAAAAAACGATGGGTTATAGCCCATTGTTTTTTGACTTTTTGAAAAAAAAATTATCCTCATTTTTCATCATTTTTTACCATGGATTATAGCCCATATCGTACGGCATAGGCCTACTATAGCACGCCGTTTTTCATAATTTTTGAGGATTTGAAAAAAATGAAAAAAACGATGGGTTATAGCCCATCGTTTTTTTAATTTTTGATTATTTTTTTTTATCCCCGTTTTGCATCATTTTGGACCATGGGCTATAGCCCATATCGTACGGCATACTACAGCACGCCGTTTTTCATCATTTTTGAGGATTTGTAAAAAATTAAAAAATTAAAAAAACGATGGGTTATAGCCCATCGTTTTTTTTCTTTTTTCTTTTCTTTTTTTATCCTCGTTTTGCATCATTTTGGACCATGGGCTATAGCCCATATCGTACGGCATACTATAGCACGCCGTTTTTCATCATTTTTGCCATTGAGCCCCATTGTAAATTTGAAAGCACTATATTTCTAAAACTATAAAACATTTCAAAGATTCCTTTTCAGACAAACATGTCCACCGTAAGATGAACCTAAGTAGGCTAGAATGGGGTTGCTATGTGTAAGTATGTAGGACTAGTAGCATGCCAAAGTTTGTGCTATTGCCATAGAGAATGCATTGGGCGTTTAAGTTAAATAACTCATAAACTACAAAACATAAAAATAAAAAAAAGTTCCAGCATGTGTCTCCACAGTAAGCTGAATAATAAAAAGTGTGAATGGAGTTTCTAGGTGAAAGTGACTTTTGACGTGCCTATAAAGCTGCCATTGAGCCCCATGTTAAATGTCTCAAATTTGAAAGCACTATATTTCTAAAACTATGGAAGATTTCAAAGATTGCTTTTCAGGCAAACATGTCCACCGTAAGATGAACCTAAGTAGGCTAGAATGGGGTTGCTATGTGTAAGTATGTAGGACTAGTAGCATGCCAAAGTTTGTGCTATTGCCATAGAGAATGCATTGGGCGTTTAAGTTAAATAACTCATAAACTACAAAACATAAAAATAAAAAAAAGTTCCAGCATGTGTCTCCACAGTAAGCTGAATAATAAAAAGTGTGAATGGAGTTTCTAGGTGAAAGTGACTTTTGACGTGCCTATAAAGCTGCCATTGAGCCCCATGTTAAATGTCTCAAATTTGAAAGCACTATATTTCTAAAACTATGGAAGATTTCAAAGATTCCTTTTCAGGCAAACATGTCCACCGTAAGATGAACCTAAGTAGGCTAGAATGGGGTTGCTAGGTGTAAGTATGTAGGACTAGTAGCATGCCAAAGTTTGTGCTATTGCCATAGAGAATGCATTGGGCGTTTAAGTTAAATAACTCATAAACTACAAAACATAAAAATAAAAAAAGTTCCAGCATGTGTCTCCACAGTAAGCTGAATAATAAAAAGTGTGAATGGAGTTTCTAGGTGAAATTGACTTTTGACGTGCCAATAAAGCTGCCATTGAGCCCCATGTTAAATGTCTCAAATTTGAAAGCACTATATTTCTAAAACTATGGAAGATTTCAAAGATTCCTTTTCAGGCAAACATGTCCACCGTAAGATGAACCTAAGTAGGCTAGAATGGGGTTGCTATGTGTAAGTATGTCGGACTAGTAGCATGCCAAAGTTTGTGCTATTGCCATAGAGAATGCATTGGGCGTTTAAGTTAAATAACTCATAAACTACAAAACATAAAAATAAAAAAAAGTTCCAGCATGTGTCTCCACAGTAAGCTGAATAATAAAAAGTGTGAATGGAGTTTCTAGGTGAAAGTGACTTTTGACGTGCCTATAAAGCTGCCATTGAGCCCCATGTTAAATGTCTCAAATTTGAAAGCACTATATGTCTAAAACTATGGAAGATTTCAAAGATTCCTTTTCAGGCAAACATGTCCACCGTAAGATGAACCTAAGTAGGCTAGAATGGGGTTGCTAGGTGTAAGTATGTAGGACTAGTAGCATGCCAAAGTTTGTGCTATTGCCATAGAGAATGCATTGGGCGTTTAAGTTAAATAACTCATAAACTACAAAACATAAAAATAAAAAAAAGTTCCAGCATGTGTCTCCACAGTAAGCTGAATAATAAAAAGTGTGAATGGAGTTTCTAGGTGAAAGTGACTTTTGACGTGCCTATAAAGCTGCCATTGAGCCCCATGTTAAATGTCTCAAATTTGAAAGCACTATATTTCTAAAACTATGGAAGATTTCAAAGATTCCTTTTCAGGCAAACATGTCCACCGTAAGATGAACCTAAGTAGGCTAGAATGGGGTTGCTAGGTGTAAGTATGTAGGACTAGTAGCATGCCAAAGTTTGTGCTATTGCCATAGAGAATGCATTGGGCGTTTAAGTTAAATAACTCATAAACTACAAAACATAAAAATAAAAAAAAGTTCCAGCATGTGTCTCCACAGTAAGCTGAATAATAAAAAGTGTGAATGGAGTTTCTAGGTGAAAGTGACTTTTGACGTGCCTATAAAGCTGCCATTGAGCCCCATGTTAAATGTCTCAAATTTGAAAGCACTATATTTCAAAAACTATGGAAGATTTCAAAGATTCCTTTTCAGGCAAACATGTCCACCGTAAGATGAACCTAAGTAGGCTAGAATGGGGTTGCTAGGTGTAAGTATGTAGGACTAGTAGCATGCCAAAGTTTGTGCTATTGCCATAGAGAATGCATTGGGCGTTTAAGTTAAATAACTCATAAACTACAAAACATAAAAATAAAAAAAAGTTCCAGCATGTGTCTCCACAGTAAGCTGAATAATAAAAAGTGTGAATGGAGTTTCTAGGTGAAAGTGACTTTTGACGTGCCTATAAAGCTGCCATTGAGCCCCATGTTAAATGTCTCAAATTTGAAAGCACTATATTTCTAAAACTATGGAAGATTTCAAAGATTCCTTTTCAGGCAAACATGTCCACCGTAAGATGAACCTACGTAGGCTAGAATGGGGTTGCTAGGTGTAAGTATGTAGGACTAGTAGCATGCCAAAGTTTGTGCTATTGCCATAGAGAATGCATTGGGCGTTTAAGTTAAATAACTCATAAACTACAAAACATAAAAATAAAAAAAAGTTCCAGCATGTGTCTCCACAGTAAGCTGAATAATAAAAAGTGTGAATGGAGTTTCTAGGTGAAAGTGACTTTTGACGTGCCTATAAAGCTGCCATTGAGCCCCATGTCAAATGTCTCAAATTTGAAAGCACTATATTTCTAAAACTATGGAAGATTTCAAAGATTCCTTTTCAGGCAAACATGTCCACCGTAAGATGAACCAAAGTAGGCTAGAATGGGGTTGCTAGGTGTAAGTATGTAGGACTAGTAGCATGCCAAAGTTTGTGCTATTGCCATGGAGAATGCATTGGGCGTTTAAGTTAAATAACTCATAAACTACAAAACATAAAAATAAAAAAAAGTTCCAGCATGTGTCTCCACAGTAAGCTGAATAATAAAAAGTGTGAATGGAGTTTCTAGGTGAAAGTGACTTTTGACGTGCCTATAAAGCTGCCATTGAGCCCCATGTTAAATGTCTCAAATTTGAAAGCACTATATTTCAAAAACTATGGAAGATTTCAAAGATTCCTTTTCAGGCAAACATGTCCACCGTAAGATGAACCTAAGTAGGCTAGAATGGGGTTGCTAGGTGTAAGTATGTAGGACTAGTAGCATGCCAAAGTTTGTGCTATTGCCATAGAGAATGCATTGGGCGTTTAAGTTAAATAACTCATAAACTACAAAACATAAAAATAAAAAAAAGTTCCAGCATGTGTCTCCACAGTAAGCTGAATAATAAAAAGTGTGAATGGAGTTTCTAGGTGAAAGTGACTTTTGACGTGCCTATAAAGCTGCCATTGAGCCCCATGTTAAATGTCTCAAATTTGAAAGCACTATATTTCTAAAACTATGGAAGATTTCAAAGATTCCTTTTCAGGCAAACATGTCCACCGTAAGATGAACCTACATAGGCTAGAATGGGGTTGCTAGGTGTAAGTATGTAGGACTAGTAGCATGCCAAAGTTTGTGCTATTGCCATAGAGAATGCATTGGGCGTTTAAGTTAAATAACTCATAAACTACAAAACATAAAAATAAAAAAAAGTTCCAGCATGTGTCTCCACAGTAAGCTGAATAATAAAAAGTGTGAATGGAGTTTCTAGGTGAAAGTGACTTTTGACGTGCCTATAAAGCTGCCATTGAGCCCCATGTTAAATGTCTCAAATTTGAAAGCACTATATTTCTAAAACTATGGAAGATTTCAAAGATTCCTTTTCAGGCAAACATGTCCACCGTAAGATGAACCAAAGTAGGCTAGAATGGGGTTGCTAGGTGTAAGTATGTAGGACTAGTAGCATGCCAAAGTTTGTGCTATTGCCATAGAGAATGCATTGGGCGTTTAAGTTAAATAACTCATAAACTACAAAACATAAAAATAAAAAAAGTTCCAGCATGTGTCTCCACAGTAAGCTGAATAATAAAAAGTGTGAATGGAGTTTCTAGGTGAAAGTGACTTTTGACGTGCCTATAAAGCTGCCATTGAGCCCCATGTTAAATGTCTCAAATTTGAAAGCACTATATTTCTAAAACTATGGAAGATTTCAAAGATTCCTTTTCAGGCAAACATGTCCACCGTAAGATGAACCTACGTAGGCTAGAATGGGGTTGCTAGGTGTAAGTATGTAGGACTAGTAGCATGCCAAAGTTTGTGCTATTGCCATAGAGAATGCATTGGGCGTTTAAGTTAAATAACTCATAAACTACAAAACATAAAAATAAAAAAAAGTTCCAGCATGTGTCTCCACAGTAAGCTGAATAATAAAAAGTGTGAATGGAGTTTCTAGGTGAAAGTGACTTTTGACGTGCCTATAAAGCTGCCATTGAGCCCCATGTTAAATGTCTCAAATTTGAAAGCACTATATTTCTAAAACTATGGAAGATTTCAAAGATTCCTTTTCAGGCAAACATGTCCACCGTAAGATGAACCAAAGTAGGCTAGAATGGGGTTGCTAGGTGTAAGTATGTAGGACTAGTAGCATGCCAAAGTTTGTGCTATTGCCATGGAGAATGCATTGGGCGTTTAAGTTAAATAACTCATAAACTACAAAACATAAAAATAAAAAAAAGTTCCAGCATGTGTCTCCACAGTAAGCTGAATAATAAAAAGTGTGAATGGAGTTTCTAGGTGAAAGTGACTTTTGACGTGCCTATAAAGCTGCCATTGAGCCCCATGTTAAATGTCTCAAATTTGAAAGCACTATATTTCAAAAACTATGGAAGATTTCAAAGATTCCTTTTCAGGCAAACATGTCCACCGTAAGATGAACCTAAGTAGGCTAGAATGGGGTTGCTAGGTGTAAGTATGTAGGACTAGTAGCATGCCAAAGTTTGTGCTATTGCCATAGAGAATGCATTGGGCGTTTAAGTTAAATAACTCATAAACTACAAAACATAAAAATAAAAAAAAGTTCCAGCATGTGTCTCCACAGTAAGCTGAATAATAAAAAGTGTGAATGGAGTTTCTAGGTGAAAGTGACTTTTGACGTGCCTATAAAGCTGCCATTGAGCCCCATGTTAAATGTCTCAAATTTGAAAGCACTATATTTCTAAAACTATGGAAGATTTCAAAGATTCCTTTTCAGGCAAACATGTCCACCGTAAGATGAACCTACGTAGGCTAGAATGGGGTTGCTAGGTGTAAGTATGTAGGACTAGTAGCATGCCAAAGTTTGTGCTATTGCCATAGAGAATGCATTGGGCGTTTAAGTTAAAGAACTCATAAACTACAAAACATAAAAATAAAAAAAAGTTCCAGCATGTGTCTCCACAGTAAGCTGAATAATAAAAAGTGTGAATGGAGTTTCTAGGTGAAAGTGACTTTTGACGTGCCTATAAAGCTGCCATTGAGCCCCATGTTAAATGTCTCAAATTTGAAAGCACTATATTTCTAAAACTATGGAAGATTTCAAAGATTCCTTTTCAGGCAAACATGTCCACCGTAAGATGAACCAAAGTAGGCTAGAATGGGGTTGCTAGGTGTAAGTATGTAGGACTAGTAGCATGCCAAAGTTTGTGCTATTGCCATAGAGAATGCATTGGGCGTTTAAGTTAAATAACTCATAAACTACAAAACATAAAAATAAAAAAAGTTCCAGCATGTGTCTCCACAGTAAGCTGAATAATAAAAAGTGTGAATGGAGTTTCTAGGTGAAAGTGACTTTTGACGTGCCTATAAAGCTGCCATTGAGCCCCATGTTAAATGTCTCAAATTTGAAAGCACTATATTTCTAAAACTATGGAAGATTTCAAAGATTCCTTTTCAGGCAAACATGTCCACCGTAAGATGAACCTAAGTAGGCTAGAATGGGGTTGCTAGGTGTAAGTATGTAGGACTAGTAGCATGCCAAAGTTTGTGCTATTGCCATAGAGAATGCATTGGGCGTTTAAGTTAAATAACTCATAAACTACAAAACATAAAAATAAAAAAAAGTTCCAGCATGTGTCTCCACAGTAAGCTGAATAATAAAAAGTGTGAATGGAGTTTCTAGGTGAAAGTGACTTTTGACGTGCCTATAAAGCTGCCATTGAGCCCCATGTTAAATGTCTCAAATTTGAAAGCACTATATTTCTAAAACTATGGAAGATTTCAAAGATTCCTTTTCAGGCAAACATGTCCACCGTAAGATGAACCTACGTAGGCTAGAATGGGGTTGCTAGGTGTAAGTATGTAGGACTAGTAGCATGCCAAAGTTTGTGCTATTGCCATAGAGAATGCATTGGGCGTTTAAGTTAAATAACTCATAAACTACAAAACATAAAAATAAAAAAAAGTTCCAGCATGTGTCTCCACAGTAAGCTGAATAATAAAAAGTGTGAATGGAGTTTCTAGGTGAAAGTGACTTTTGACGTGCCTATAAAGCTGCCATTGAGCCCCATGTTAAATGTCTCAAATTTGAAAGCACTATATTTCTAAAACTATGGAAGATTTCAAAGATTCCTTTTCAGGCAAACATGTCCACCGTAAGATGAACCAAAGTAGGCTAGAATGGGGTTGCTAGGTGTAAGTATGTAGGACTAGTAGCATGCCAAAGTTTGTGCTATTGCCATAGAGAATGCATTGGGCGTTTAAGTTAAATAACTCATAAACTACAAAACATAAAAATAAAAAAAGTTCCAGCATGTGTCTCCACAGTAAGCTGAATAATAAAAAGTGTGAATGGAGTTTCTAGGTGAAAGTGACTTTTGACGTGCCTATAAAGCTGCCATTGAGCCCCATGTTAAATGTCTCAAATTTGAAAGCACTATATTTCTAAAACTATGGAAGATTTCAAAGATTCCTTTTCAGGCAAACATGTCCACCGTAAGATGAACCTAAGTAGGCTAGAATGGGGTTGCTAGGTGTAAGTATGTAGGACTAGTAGCATGCCAAAGTTTGTGCTATTGCCATAGAGAATGCATTGGGCGTTTAAGTTAAATAACTCATAAACTACAAAACATAAAAATAAAAAAAAGTTCCAGCATGTGTCTCCACAGTAAGCTGAATAATAAAAAGTGTGAATGGAGTTTCTAGGTGAAAGTGACTTTTGACGTGCCTATAAAGCTGCCATTGAGCCCCATGTTAAATGTCTCAAATTTGAAAGCACTATATTTCTAAAACTATGGAAGATTTCAAAGATTCCTTTTCAGGCAAACATGTCCACCGTAAGATGAACCTAAGTAGGCTAGAATGGGGTTGCTAGGTGTAAGTATGTAGGACTAGTAGCATGCCAAAGTTTGTGCTATTGCCATAGAGAATGCATTGGGCGTTTAAGTTAAATAACTCATAAACTACAAAACATAAAAATAAAAAAAAGTTCCAGCATGTGTCTCCACAGTAAGCTGAATAATAAAAAGTGTGAATGGAGTTTCTAGGTGAAAGTGACTTTTGACGTGCCTATAAAGCTGCCATTGAGCCCCATGTTAAATGTCTCAAATTTGAAAGCACTATATTTCTAAAACTATGGAAGATTTCAAAGATTCCTTTTCAGGCAAACATGTCCACCGTAAGATGAACCTAAGTAGGCTAGAATGGGGTTGCTAGGTGTAAGTATGTAGGACTAGTAGCATGCCAAAGTTTGTGCTATTGCCATAGAGAATGCATTGGGCGTTTAAGTTAAATAACTCATAAACTACAAAACATAAAAATAAAAAAAAGTTCCAGCATGTGTCTCCACAGTAAGCTGAATAATAAAAAGTGTGAATGGAGTTTCTAGGTGAAAGTGACTTTTGACGTGCCTATAAAGCTGCCATTGAGCCCCATGTTAAATGTCTCAAATTTGAAAGCCCTATATTTCTAAAACTATGAAAGATTTCAAAGATTCCTTTTCAGGCAAACATGTCCACCGTAAGATGAACCTAAGTAGGCTAGAATGGGGTTGCTAGGTGTAAGTATGTAGGACTAGTAGCATGCCAAAGTTTGTGCTATTGCCATAGAGAATGCATTGTGTTGCGGAGGATGAGAGGAATGCTCTCATCCTCCGCAACACCCATTCTCATACACCGCTATACACCGCAAGGATATGGGCTATAGCCCATATCGTACGGCATACTATAGCACGCCGTTTTTCATATTTTTTGAGGATTTGAAAAAAATGAAAAAAATAAAAAAAATGGGTTATAGCCCATCGTTTTTTGAAATTTTGATATATTTTTTTAACCTTGTTTTTCATCATTTTTGAACATGGGCTATAGCCCATACCGTACGGCATACTATAGCACGCCGTTTTTCATCATTTTTGAGGTTTTGAAAAAAATGAAAAAAAAACAAAACATGGGTTATAGCCCATCGTTTTTTGAAATTTTGATATTTTTTTTTAACCTCGTTTTTCATCATTTTTGAACATGGGCTATAGCCCATACCGTACGGCATACTATAGCACGCCGTTTTTCATCATTTTTGAGGTTTTGAAAAAAATGGAAAAAAATGAAAAAACATGGGTTATAGCCCATCGTTTTTTGAAATTTAGATTTCTTTTTTAACCTCGTTTTTCATCATTTTTGAACATGGGCTATAGCCCATACCGTACGGCATACTATAGCACGCTGTTTTTCATCATTTTTGAGGTTTTGAAAAAAAATAAAAAATGAAAAAAACGATAGGTTATAGCTCATCGTTTTTTGAAATTTTTATATATTTTTTTAACCTCGTTTTTCATCATTTTTGAACATGGGCTATAGCCCATACCGTACGGCATACTATAGCACGCTGTTTTTCATCATTTTTGAGGTTTTGAAAAAAATAAAAAAATAAAAAAAACGAAGGGTTATAGCCCATTGTTTTTTGAATTTTTTGAATTTGTTTTTATCCTCATTTTTCATCATTTTTGACCATGGACTATAGGCCATATCGTACGGCATAGGCCTACTATAGCACGCCGTTTTTCATAATTTTTGAGGATTTGAAAAAAAAAGAAAAAAACATGGGTTATAGCCCATCGTTTTTTGAAATTTTGATATTTTTTTTTAACCTCGTTTTTCATCATTTTTGAACATGGGCTATAGCCCATACCGTACGGCATACTATAGCACGCCGTTTTTCATCATTTTTGAGGTTTTGAAAAAAATGAAAAAAAAAAAACATGGGTTATAGCCCATCGTTTTTTGAAATTTTGATATTTTTTTTTAACCTCGTTTTTCATCATTTTTGAACATGGGCTATAGCCCATACCGTACGGCATACTATAGCACGCCGTTTTTCATCATTTTTGAGGTTTTGAAAAAAAAAAAACATGGGTTATAGCCCATCGTTTTTTGAATTTTTTTTTTTTTTTTTAACCTCGTTTTTCATCATTTTTGAACATGGGCTATAGCCCATACCGTACGGCATACTATAGCACGCCGTTTTTCATCATTTTTGAGGTTTTGAAAAAAATGAAAAAATGAAAAAAACGATGGGTTATAGCCCATTGTTTTTTGACTTTTTGAAAAAAAAATTATCCTCATTTTTCATCATTTTTTACCATGGATTATAGCCCATATCGTACGGCATAGGCCTACTATAGCACGCCGTTTTTCATAATTTTTGAGGATTTGAAAAAATGAAAAAAACGATGGGTTATAGCCCATCGTTTTTTTAATTTTTGATTATTTTTTTTTATCCCCGTTTTGCATCATTTTGGACCATGGGCTATAGCCCATATCGTACGGCATACTACAGCACGCCGTTTTTCATCATTTTTGAGGATTTGTAAAAAATTAAAAAATTAAAAAAACGATGGGTTATAGCCCATCGTTTTTTTTCTTTTTTCTTTTCTTTTTTTATCCTCGTTTTGCATCATTTTGGACCATGGGCTATAGCCCATATCGTACGGCATACTATAGCACGCCGTTTTTCATCATTTTTGCCATTGAGCCCCATTGTAAATTTGAAAGCACTATATTTCTAAAACTATGAAACATTTCAAAGATTCCTTTTCAGACAAACATGTCCACCGTAAGATGAACCTAAGTAGGCTAGAATGGGGTTGCTATGTGTAAGTATGTAGGACTAGTAGCATGCCAAAGTTTGTGCTATTGCCATAGAGAATGCATTGGGCGTTTAAGTTAAATAACTCATAAACTACAAAACATAAAAATAAAAAAAAGTTCCAGCATGTGTCTCCACAGTAAGCTGAATAATAAAAAGTGTGAATGGAGTTTCTAGGTGAAAGTGACTTTTGGTTGAAAAAAAATAAAAAATGAAAAAAACGATGGGTTATAGCCCATCGTTTTTTGAAATTTTTATATATTTTTTTAACCTCGTTTTTCATCATTTTTGAACATGGGCTATAGCCCATACCGTACGGCATACTATAGCACGCTGTTTTTCATCATTTTTGAGGTTTTGAAAAAAATAAAAAAATAAAAAAAACGAAGGGTTATAGCCCATTGTTTTTTGAATTTTTTGAATTTGTTTTTATCCTCATTTTTCATCATTTTTGACCATGGACTATAGGCCATATCGTACGGCATAGGCCTACTATAGCACGCCGTTTTTCATAATTTTTGAGGATTTGAAAAAAAAAGAAAAAAACATGGGTTATAGCCCATCGTTTTTTGAAATTTTGATATTTTTTTTTAACCTCGTTTTTCATCATTTTTGAACATGGGCTATAGCCCATACCGTACGGCATACTATAGCACGCCGTTTTTCATCATTTTTGAGGTTTTGAAAAAAATGGAAAAAAAAAAACATGGGTTATAGCCCATCGTTTTTTGAAATTTTGATATTTTTTTTTAACCTCGTTTTTCATCATTTTTGAACATGGGCTATAGCCCATACCGTACGGCATACTATAGCACGTCGTTTTTCATCATTTTTGAGGTTTTGAAAAAAAAAAAACATGGGTTATAGCCCATCGTTTTTTGAAATTTTGATTTTTTTTTTTAACCTCGTTTTTCATCATTTTTGAACATGGGCTATAGCCCATACCGTACGGCATACTATAGCACGCCGTTTTTCATCATTTTTGAGGTTTTGAAAAAAATGAAAAAAAAAAAAAACATGGGTTATAGCCCATCGTTTTTTGAAATTTTGTTTTTTTTTTAACCTCGTTTTTCATCATTTTTGAACATGGGCTATAGCCCATACCGTACGGCATACTATAGCACGCCGTTTTTCATCATTTTTGAGGTTTTGAAAAAAAAATAAAAATGAAAAAAACGATGGGTTATAGCCCATCGTTTTTTGAAATTTTTATATATTTTTTTAACCTCGTTTTTCATCATTTTTGAACATGGGCTATAGCCCATACCGTACGGCATACTATAGCACGCCGTTTTTCATCATTTTTGAGGTTTTGAAAAAAAATGAAAAAAAAAAAAACATGGGTTATAGCCCATCGTTTTTTGAAATTTTGAAAAAAAAAATTAACCTCGTTTTTCATCATTTTTGAACATGGGCTATAGCCCATACCGTACGGCATACTATAGCACGCCGTTTTTCATCATTTTTTAGGTTAAAAAAAAAAAAAAACATGGGTTATAGCCCATCGTTTTTTGAAATTTTGATTTTTTTTTAACCTGTTTTTTCATCATTTTTGAACATGGGCTATAGCCCATACCGTACGGCATACTATAGCACGCCGTTTTTCATCATTTTTGAGGTTTTGAAAAAAAAATTAAAATGAAAAAAACGATGGGTTATAGCCCATCGTTTTTTGAAATTTTGATATTTTTTTTTTACCTCGTTTTTCATCATTTTTGAACATGGGCTATAGCCCATACCGTACGGCATACTATAGCACGCCGTTTTTCATCATTTTTGAGGTTTTGAAAAAAATTTAAAAATGAAAAAAACGATGGGTTATAGCCCATTGTTTTTTTAATCTTTTGAATTTTCTTTTATCCTCATTTTTCATCATTTTTGAACATGGGCTATAGCCCATACCGTACGGCATACTATAGCACGCCGTTTTTCATCATTTTTGAGGTTTTGAAAAAAAATTAAAAATGAAAAAAACGATGGGTTATAGCCCATCGTTTTTTGAAATTTTGATATTTTTTTTTAACCTCGTTTTTCATCATTTTTGAACATGGGCTATAGCCCATACCGTACGGCATACTATAGCACGCCGTTTTTCATCATTTTTTAGGTTTAAAAAAAAACAAAACATGGGTTATAGCCCATCGTTTTTTTAAATTTTTATATATTTTTTTAACCTCGTTTTTCATCATTTTTGAACATGGGCTATAGCCCATACCGTACGGCATACTATAGCACGCCGTTTTTCATCATTTTTGAGGTTTTGAAAAAAATTAAAAAATGAAAAAAACGATGGGTTATAGCCCATTGTTTTTTTAATCTTTTGAAAAAAAAATTATCCTAATTTTTCATCATTTTTGACCATGGACTATAGCCCATATCGTACGGCATAGGCCTACTATAGCATGCCGTTTTTCCTAATTTTTGAGGATTTGAAAAAAATGAAAAAAACGATGGGTTATAGCCCATCGTTTTTTAAATTTTTGATTATTTTTTTTTATCCTCTTTTTGCATCATTTTGGACCATGGGCTATAGCCCATATCGTACGGCATACTACAGCACGCCGTTTTTCATCATTTTTGAGGATTTGTAAAAAATGAAAAAATGAAAAAAACGATGGGTTATAGCCCATCGTTTTTTTATTTTTTTATTTAATTTTTTTATCCTCGTTTTGCATCATTTTGGACCATGGGCTATAGCCCATATCGTACGGCATACTATAGCACGCCGTTTTTCATCATTTTTGCCATTGAGCCCCATTGTAAATTTGAAAGCACTATATTTCTAAAACTATGAAACATTTCAAAGATTCCTTTTCAGACAAACATGTCCACCGTAAGATGAACCTAAGTAGGCTAGAATGGGGTTGCTATGTGTAAGTATGTAGGACTAGTAGCATGCCAAAGTTTGTGCTATTGCCATAGAGAATGCATTGGGCGTTTAAGTTAAATAACTCATAAACTACAAAACATAAAAATAAAAAAAAGTTCCAGCATGTGTCTCCACAGTAAGCTGAATAATAAAAAGTGTGAATGGAGTTTCTAGGTGAAAGTGACTTCTGACGTGCCTATAAAGCTGCCATTGAGCCCCATGTTAAATGTCTCAAATTTGAAAGCACTATATTTCTAAAACTATGGAAGATTTCAAAGATTCCTTTTCAGGCAAACATGTCCACCGTAAGATGAACCTAAGTAGGCTAGAATGGGGTTGCTAGGTGTAAGTATTTAGGACTAGTAGCATGCCAAAGTTTGTGCTATTGCCATAGAGAATGCATTGGGCGTTTAAGTTAAATAACTCATAAACTACAAAACATAAAAAAAAAAAAAAGTTCCAGCATGTGTCTCCACAGTAAGCTGAATAATAAAAAGTGTGAATGGAGTTTCTAGGTGAAAGTGACTTTTGACGTGCCTATAAAGCTGCCATTGAGCCCCATGTTAAATGTCTCAAATTTGAAAGCACTATATTTCTAAAACTATGGAAGATTTCAAAGATTCCTTTTCAGGCAAACATGTCCACCGTAAGATGAACCTAAGTAGGCTAGAATGGGGTTGCTAGGTGTAAGTATGTAGGACTAGTAGCATGCCAAAGTTTGTGCTATTGCCATAGAGAATGCATTGGGCGTTTAAGTTAAATAACTCATAAACTACAAAACATAAAAATAAAAAAAAGTTCCAGCATGTGTCTCCACAGTAAGCTGAATAATAAAAAGTGTGAATGGAGTTTCTAGGTGAAAGTGACTTTTGACGTGCCTATAAAGCTGCCATTGAGCCCCATGTTAAATGTCTCAAATTTGAAAGCACTATATTTCTAAAACTATGGAAGATTTCAAAGATTCCTTTTCAGGCAAACATGTCCACCGTAAGATGAACCTAAGTAGGCTAGAATGGGGTTGCTAGGTGTAAGTATGTAGGACTAGTAGCATGCCAAAGTTTGTGCTATTGCCATAGAGAATGCATTGGGCGTTTAAGTTAAACTAGAAAGCAGTTCCCTGCAGAAACTGTGTGGGCTCGCCAAAAGACGCAATGTATATAATGTACAGTAGAAAATGTATTAAAGCTGAAGGAAAAGTTTAAAAAAGAATGTATAAAAATTGGTAAAAAGAATAAGCATAAATAACTGCATAAAGCGGAATAAAGTATGTGGAAGTAGTACGATGCCCAAAAAGTGGCAGAATAAAGTAAGTAAAGTATTACTGTCTACTAATGATTTGTAATGTATGAATAATGCTTTACAATGTATTCTTGATGAATTAAGAAAAGGTAAAAAAGAAAAAGAAAAAAAAGAGTCAATCCAATGGAGTATACATATAAAAGCATTCATGAGCTTAACAGAAATAGCATACTTTTACATGTAAAAAGAAGGTTCAAATAGCATATAGGCCTATCTTTAAAAGCATAAACACAATGATTATTGATAATGGTCTAAGATTTTTCTTTAAATGTAAAAAAAATATATATATTAAGTTCTTTATTAAAAGCTTTTTCTTTTTAAGTTTAAAAAAAAATGTAGATGTTTTTTTTTATGTTTTTTTTTTTTTTTTTTTATAAAAATTTTCCCATTTTTTTTTTTATGAAAGTATTTTTTTAATAAACGTGTGTGCGTGTGTGCGTGCGCTTGCGAGAGCTGTGTAAAGGCCAGCCAATAGGAAGACAGGGTGTGTGTGTGCGTGCGTGCGTGCGTGCTCTTGCGAGAGTTGTGTAAAGGCCATCCAATTGCACAAATAGCAGACCTACAAGCCCACAAGGTATCGCAGAGCAACTCATTGAGATCTTGTAACTTTAATTTCAGCCCTGTAATTAAGCCCTTATATGTCTCAGCTGTGGAAGTGTAAAAGACTGCCAGCACTATGACTGGGAGTGGCGCGATATGAACTTGAAGGTCTGCTATTTTACAATGGTCCTGAATGGGGGGAAACTATGCCCGAACAAATTGCTCTATCGCAAAAAGTAAAAGTCAAATGCAAATATTTTTTCCGCTGTGAGTGGCCTGAGATATTGAGGTACACCATGTGCGATTGTGGTGTTGGTACGATCGAAAATGTGGTTATAAGAGCGAGTTAAGTATTGTCATCGCGATAATTTCCTCGTAAGAATTTTACAATGGAGGTCAAGACCACAAACCAACTTTGATGAGTCAGTGTTGTGTTGCTCAATTCATCACTAATGTTTGCAGAAGAAATATACGTGTGAGAACGTTCTCAAACTAAAATAAGATAGACGTTCTCATACTTTGTTCTGGGTCTAGTGAACAGAAATCATAAGTAATAAATAGACTTGGTAACCTAACTGTAGGGATTACAAACACAGTAGAGAACCTGGGGGTTATCATCTATGAAAAGGCAACACAATGAGCAGAAGAGTTAAATAAACCATGTAAATTGAGCAGAGCACTGCAGGGACTTGAACCCCGTTCTGGTAAACCAGGAGTACCACACCAGTGCCTTAGTTTGTTTTGTTGTCATTTACAGGTCCATTATTTTCATCTTTTTTTTAAATCCTCCAAAATCATGAAAAACGGCCTACTATGCCGTTCGAGACCATGGACTATATCGTTTATGATTTTCATCTTTTTTCAAATCCTCAAAATCATGCGCTTTTAGATCTGATTTGTTTTGCTAATGTTCCCCTCAGAATAGTGATTATACGGTTCATGTTGTTAATGTAATTAATAAATACAAATGAAAATGGATGGATGGATGGATTTATTTATTACATTAACGATATGAACAAATTAATGAATACTAAATGAAAAAAGTTGCAATCACAAAGATTTGGAACCCCTGTGTAGTAACACTGAGGAACCCCTATACTAGGGGTCCGAGAACCATGTGATCAGAACCATCACTGGCTCCCGGTTAAATACAGAATAGAGTTCAAAATCCTCCTCCTCACCTATAAAGCTCACAATGGTCAGGCACCACAATATCTCTCCCTACAATTCTGAACAGAACAGTGCGTTCACAGTATGCAACAATGTTTACTGTCCCAGAAACATCGAAAGTTACAATAGGAGGCAGGGCGTTTAAGTCCCAGCCACCTCAGCTGTGGAACCTAAAACCTTAAATCAGGTTTAAGCGTTTTAAGGGCGGAGCTTACTGGTCAAAGTGACAGATGTGTTCCCCATGAGCCACGGCACATGTGGAAACAAGTGCCATGGCTTTTGGCCAAACGAGGCATGAGTTATGCCTGTTCAAGGTTTTCATTTTTTTAAACTTGCTATAGCGCCCCCCTTTGGCCAATTGGAGTAACTGTACTTCAGATTTTTATATCGGTATAGGTCCAATGTTCATGTGTAGAAAATTTCAGGCATTTTGATTAAAGATCCCGGGAGGAGAGAGATACAATTCTAAAGGTCAGAGGTCAAAAGTCAGAACACGAAAGTGAGGCAACACATGGGTATCAAAGTTTTATTGCTCACGGTCAAATGGTTCATGAGCTATGCCCGCTTAAAGTTTGCATTTTCAGTTGAGTGCTATAGCGCCACCCTTTGGCCAATGGTCGTGGGCTTCGCGTCCTCACTGTTTTGCATTGCCCTCTATTAGGGTTGTCCCGATCAGATGGGGTGGTCGAAAATCAGGGCCAATCATCATTTTCAAATGATTGGAATTGGATCGGGAGCCCAAAAAAAGAAAAACAAATATGGTAGAGGGCTACCATATTGCCAAGTTTCGGGAAAACCCGACAGCACAGTTCAGCTAGAACTCCCGTTTTTGGTAGAAGGAGAAGAGAACAATAATAAGGGACCAAGAGTCCCTTCAGGGAGAAAATATCGGAGTGTTAGTCTAATGTAAATCTCAAAGATGTATAAGCAATGAGATTTTGTAAAATCTGTTGTGGTTACGTTAGTCGTTTTCCTTCTGGTCCTAGTCAGAGAGTATCAAACAAAGATTAGTCAAACTCCGAGGCGTGAAAGACACCTATGAAGAAAACAAAGGAAATGCAGCGCTATGCATGATGGCATAGGTGTCTGTCCCGATCAGGTTTTTTTGCTCCAGATCCCGATCATTCATTTTGAGGCATTATCTTTATACTTTTATACAACACTTCACAAAAACAAATATCATGTCACTCTTGTGTAGTCTGTTGTGTATCTTTTCAATTATTTAAAGGCAAAATGTGACTATACTTATTAGAATGACTGTCATTGTGGGTTTTTTTCTTTCTATGAAAGCATGGAATCATAGCAAAAATAATGATGTATTGGTTAAATAGAGTGAATACAGTTATACAGCTTATAGAACTGAAATCAACTTAAAACTCTTAGAGTATCTCTCTCATTCAGAGAGAGTACTACAGACACCTATGCCATCATGCCTAGCGGTGGTTGTTTTCATCATAGGTGTTTTTCACACCTCTGAGTATGACTAGTCTTTGTTTGATGATCTCTGACTGGGACCAGAAGGAAAACAACTAGCATAAACACAACAGTTTTTACAAAATCTCATTGCTTATAGCCTACATCTTTCTTTGAGATTTACATTAGATTAAAATCTGATCTTTTCTGAAAATCATGAGATCGGAGCAGATTTCCGAGCAGATCGGGACAACCCTACTCTCTGAATGAGAGAGATACTCTTTAAGAGTTTTAACTTCAGTTCTATAAGCTGTAGAACTGTATTCACTCTAATTAACCAACACATCATTATTTTTGCTATGATTCCATGCAGTCATAGAAAGAAAAAAAAAAACACACAATGACAGTCATTCTAATAAGTAGTCACATATGTCATGTGTCAAGTGTTATATGAAAATATAAAAATCGGATCGGGAAAGATCGGTATCGGTATGTCTCAAAATCAAATAGGGAGCAAAACAAACGTGATCGGGAAATCCCTACTTGTAACCTAACTGTAGGGAGTACAAACACAGTAAAGAACCTGGGGGCAACACAATGAGTAACCAGAAGTACCACACCAGTGCCCTAGTTTTTGTTTTGTAACATTTCAATTTTGCAAAATATTTTTTATCATCATTTATCATTCATCATTTATCGTCATTTTTCATTTATCATCATTTATAATTTTTCATTCATCATCATTTTTCATTTATTATCATTTGTTATAACGTGATTATTGCCACGACAGTGATGCGGACATGCGGTCAGGAACAAGACATAATAATCACGTTAAACCACACCCTCTCGTGTAATATTGCTTAATTAACTACTGCCCCAGTACACAGCCAAGTACTCAGGCTGAGTAGAAATACTTATAGCTTTCCACCCTTATTTGGAAAAGTCTATTCACAAGCTTTATTGTTATACCTACCAGCACCTAAAGGGGGGAGAAATCCTATGCTAAAACCATACTCACCTGTCGGAACCCTACAGCTAAATCCACCTACCCGAGTAAAAAATACCTACCATTGAAGTCCCGCGACGAGGTCCAGCGACGAAGACGACTCCTCCACACCACCTGTGTTGCTTATATTCTATTACGTGTCCCCCCCAGTGCCCCCCTAGTGCCTCCCCAGTGCCCCCCCCCCAGTGCCTCCCCAGTGCCTGCCCAGTGTCTGCCCAGTGTCCCACCAGTGCCTCCCCAGTGTCCCCCCAGTGCCTCCCCAGTGTCTTCCCCAGTGCCCCCCCCCAGTGTCTGCCCAGTGTCCCCCCAGTGCCTCCCCAGTGTCCCCCCAGTGCCTCCCCAGTGTCCCCCCAGTGCCTCCCCAGTGCCTGCCCAGTGTCCCCCCAGTGCCTGCCCAGTGTCCCCCCAGTGCCTGCCCAGTGTCCCCCCAGTGTCCCCCCAGTGCCTCCCCAGTGTCCCCCCCAGTGCCTGCCCAGTGTCTGCCCAGTGTCCCCCTATAGTGCCTCCCCATCAAAAACGACATACTAACTATAGTATGTGTATTTCATGACTTTCATCATCTTTTGAAAACGATGAAATACGACATACTATAGCAGGGGTGCCCACACTTTTTTGAATTGAAAGCTACTTTCAAAATGACCAGCTCTACGATCTATACCCATGCCATGCACCCACAAATATTCCATTGTTGGAAATATTTACCTGAGGCTTTGGAATAGCGGCACTGGTGTTGAAAAGAAAGCCAAAGAGGCATTGTCATCCTTGGACCTGTAGGTGGAGGCATTGTCAACCCAATTTAAAAAAATATATAGAAACTAATTTTCAAGTGGGAACTGGGCTGGCCAAGAGGCAGAAATAAAATTACACATGATTACTACATCAATACTTGACATTACAAAACAGACAGAATAATACATCCGTGATTAACCTCAAAGTTACAAGAATCTCCAAGTGACACAACGCTAAGTGACGGAGGGGAAGGGTGGAAAGTACTACATTGATACAAACATGTACAACAGAAATAAATGAATATATAAGCTTATACAGAGTGTACATATGAGGTGATTAGGTTTAATATTTCTATACTAATCACTGCTATCAGGCAGGGCACCTGGGTATCAGCCTCAGATGATGGCTCCCCATCTCTCCAGCGCCTTAGTAAACAATAGGCCTACACATTAAAAAAAAAAATCACACCCGTGTGAACTGAGTGGTGCAACTCTGTGTGGGGGTCCCCGGAACTTACAGACCCACAGGAATGCGCCCAGGGTGCCAGCCCGGTTCCGACGAGCCGCCCCGCGTCCGAAACGGTCGAGACATGACAGAGTTACCGTGTGGGGGAATTAGCATTTAGCAGACACCTCTCCCTCTCTCTCTGTAATTAGCAGGCAACAGTGCAACACTATCTCTCTCTCTCTCTCTCCATTTCTAGCAAAACAGTGCCACTTTTGCCCCTACTGGTACTCTAAACATAGGGACGGACATAGGGACAGGTACGTGGACATAGTGACATTGCTGTTCCTTGGGAGTGGTTGAAATGTCAGGTCAGGATAATGATTTATTCCAATCAGCAGAGTGAACTCATACGGGATCCAGGATAGATTGGAAGTTGAAACACATTTGAAACGTTGGTTCTCTCTCCTGATTGGTTGGGGGAGAAGAAAAAATGTTTCAGGCCTCTCTCACAGCACTGAATGACCCTGTGACTGTCATAGGCCCTGTGATGGCACGTTAACATATTACCAGCCCTGTCACAAGGATGTGAGAGGGGCCTGGTGTGACAGGGACTGAAATCCCTGTTACATGGCTGTGAGAGGCCCTGTCACATCTGACCATACTGCTGGCAATACTGACCATGATACTGACATGATACTGACCATGATACTGATGATACTGACATAGTGACCATTACTGATACGGACATGATATTGACCATTTTGCTGACATGATACTGGCCATGATACATGGTCATCAGTATCATAGTCCAGTCTGTCTTGACATATCTGTAATGCCTAACAAGACATTTTGCCTTTAGGGAGTGGTTGCTTTTTATTTTTACAAACACTCCCAGTTGTACCAATTATACATGATGGAATTCCCGTGAGCCTGATTCGAAAGGGACACTATATGTTCTCAAGCTATTGCCTCATTAGTCACTCACAATGTATATTGGTAAGTGGTACAGCAGAAATGTATTCATTTCTAATTGTACTCTTGTTTGTCAACATACACACACACACACACACACACACACACACACACACACACACACACATACTGCCGTTGCGATAATCCATCCCAGTTGAATGTGTCTTGTTTGCGCCCAAAACCACCAGAAATCTGAGATTTTATTTAATAAATCTTTTAGCATTACCCTAAACCAGCTGAAAATCATATTATTTATTTGCTTATCTGGGTCTTTGTTGATCCTGGAATCTTTCACAGGCTGTGATAGAGCGTCCTACAGTCTAAACGACTGAAAACTCATCATGAGGAGAATCTCGTCATTGGCGGTGTGACATGAGCCTTGGAAGAATATGACGAGAAATCTCGTTATTGGCAGGCAATAGTGAATAGTGAAAGAATGCCTCTACACTGCTTTTTTAAAACCCATTTAAACAGAATGTCAAAAGATATGTTAGATATTCAAATAGCCTATGTACTGTCGTTACATGTCGTTAAACAGATTGTTCTGTATATATTAATTAATTTTGCCGTGATTTTTTCCCCACCCTAAACATGTTCATCAGGTATTATAATGTATTATTATTATATATTATTATATATAACAAAAAAGTGTACAGCATTTGTTAAAATGTCATTATGGTAACTGGTAGGGGAGAACGGGGTAAGATTAACCACTTTTTGCTTAAGTTGCCCTGGAAGCAAGGCAAAATGAGATGGCAGTCAAATCTAATGATCTACCCATATTTCAGGATGTCTTCTAGCCTACCAATTTAAATGATGAGTAAACATCTATGACAAAGGGCCATGAAAATATGACTTATTAAAAAAATGTGGTCATGTGGCTCAATTTGCCCCAGGTAAGGGGTAAGTTGATCCAAGTCGAGGGGTAAGTTGAACCACCTGATATTTGAATGTTAAAAGCTTAAACTTGAACAGATAATGTATTCACTTATTGAATATTAATATACCGGTAATAACGGTTTTCCTTTTGCAAATAGTCGTATTTATTTGTTTATTTATTATTTAAACAATATAAAGACGATTAGGCCTACATCGTTTGTTATTCCGAACCTTATACTTGCAATATTGTTAATAAAATATTGCAAACTTCTCTTAAAGTATGTCCATGCAAATTAAAGGTCATTCAGTATAATTTGAGTAGCAAAGACTTAATAAAATAAATATTAATAGACATTGGTTAATTTTACCCTATGCCACCATTTTAGAAAACAATGACTAGAATAAGCTACTTCACATGGTTCTATCCATTCATCAACGTGTATGATATTACATTTTACAAAGCAAAGCAAAGCAAAATGTACCTATGTAGGCCTACATTTTGCTTTGCATAATATTTTACATGATGTGTCGAAATGTTACTTTGACCGACAGAAAACAGTTTTTTGTGTAAAAGAATGTTTTCTACTTTCCCCATGTGCTTCCCAACTTCACAGCCAGGTGTAAATGATGGACGCTTACTAGATTTAAAGGTGTAGGGAAATGGTGGGCATTTTATTTTGAAGACGGTTTCAGCTTGAAACACCGCTCTGAAGTTTCTGAACCAATCAGTTCAATCAAGTGATGGGACAGGACAGTAGGGTGTTTGTTTACAAGTCAGATAGTCGGCCAGCTGTATCAGTTCACTGTTATGTGGCTTATTTCTACCCTATAATGTTTTCAGATACATATTTTAGCGTGATGATTAAGTTGAAACCGAACTGGATGGTATCTTGAATGGTACTTGAATAGTATTTCTGTAATCAGTAGCATTACTCTATGGGTTAGCTATTCCACAATCTCTGAATGCTATGGAAATCGCGGAGGCAATAGTCTGGTAACGCGAGACTACTCTATGGGTCCACGCGTCTAACGTAGCGTCCGCCTATTCTATTCGGTTATTTGCACCGAATAGAATGCAAATAGCTGATTTACAAAAAAAGCCAACGTATAGACAAATTCATTGAGCGGTGCCCTGAGGCTGTAGGCCAGGTGTAGGCAATTGCTGCGGTGTCAAGCTGCACTTTCCTTAATATGGTACACCTCAGCTATGGCTGCGCCCAACCAGGGCACCCCTCCGTACTTTACGGTACTGGTTTAAAGTATTGCTAATTTTGGGCTCATGTTTTCCTTGACTATGCTTCCACCTCCTGGTTCTCCAGCATCCCTATGTCTCTTAAGACTAAGCTCCAGACCTCCCAAAACAAACTAATTTGACTACTTCCAGTTCTCTGCCTGGGGCCCATGACCCACCTCTTTCCAAACCATTTTGCAAGACAGAGTTAAGCAATTGAAAATGGGTTTGACATTCATAATTGTAAATGCAGCCTTGCCCTCAATGCCCTCAGTACCCGTAAGCCGTAACCTGCATACCAAGTTACCAACTACCTCAAAAAGTGAGCAAGGAGCGAGAATGATCTGGACTACTGGTACCACCCAGTTTCAAAACAAACATTTGAGTAAATTCTCCTACAGCTACAGCACTGTCTGGCACTGCCACCAAAGCATGGAATGCCCTGATCCCCTCCCTCGAAAAATGAATCACTTACATCTTTTAAAACAGGCCTGAAAATCCACCTTTCAGCAGGCCCAAGGAAGAGGGAAATGATCCCCCCCCACCAATCAAAGTAGACCTGGTTGCTTGTTGCTCTCGCAAACCTGGCAACACTGGACATGAATGAAGTGGGCGTGTTGAATCTTTATGGTTCCATCCTCCTCGTCGTCTCTCGTCATGAGACAACATCACACAACACTTCACCAGGAACAGAGAAAGAACGGGCAGGCCGCCGCAATAGGGGCTTGTTAGATAACGGTCTCCGGAGCGCATATTTTTCAGTTATTGACACTCGTCGATAAAATACAACAATACAAGCAATGGGAAACCGGGTCGCCCGAGAGGACTATGAGTGGGTCTACACCGAACAGCCTCACGCAGACAGAAGGAAAGAGATTTTGGGTGAGCTGACTGTTTTCTTTCCTTTTCTTTTTTTTACAAAACAACGAACGCCCCCCCCCCCCCCCCCCCCCCCCCAAAAAAAAAAGGCTAACGACGAGCAACACCACCGGGCCGGCTAACTTAGAGACAGCTTCGGCACAATGTGGTACAACGATTGATTTGGTGCTAGTATAATTGGTGGGGATCAAAGTAAGATAGCCGTTATAAGTGGATTTGTCCGTTTTCATGTTGTCATTACTTCCAGAGAGCTAAACGTTAGCTGCTGAAGCCTTCTTTCTCCTAAAAAAAAATGATCTACGAGCTAACAAGCTTGCCTTGTAGATCTGTTCTTTTGGAGCAAGCGACACACCTCGCGAGCTTAGTTTAACGGTACTAGTGTCAAATCAACAGACTTGAAGTCTTGGACACAAGTGCTAGCTAAATAAGTCCCATGTAACAGTTATTCGTCTGTGGTTATTTGGTGTGGCACAGTTTGAACACAACCACGTCCTTATTTCGTTTTAAACACAACCACGTCCTTATTTCGTTTTAAACACGTAGGCCTACCCGAGTAGTGTACTACGGACTACGGACATGAAAATCAGAACCAGAAAACGCGTTTACACACGATGTATAAATTGGTTTTTTTACTGACTACTTTTTTTTTTTTTTTTTTTTTTACTACTAATAGAGTTTGCAAATAGTAGCCTACAGTGGTACGGCCCTAAGGGCTTAATTGTTTCCATTGTGGTCCGGTCACGTCAGAACATTGTAAAGACAGCATACCGGTAATCAACACTAGTAGCATACTTTGATGTATTGTTGCATTTCGAGCTATGCTACTCTCGACTTCCGGGGCTCGCATGAATGCAGACTATCCTTCGGGACAATAAAGATTATTATTATTATTATCCTTAGTATCCTCTCGTCTTTAGCGTAAATAATAAGAACGTTTTTGCTACTCACCAAAACAAAGGCGGGTTGTGTCATTAGAAAGCCTAGTGGAAGCACTCTGAGCCCCCCACCACACGTATAAACGGTACTTTTTGGGCAAAAGGGGATTTTGTTTCCACCGGAGAAAAAAATACTTTGTTGCACTGCGCCTTCTACCGATATTGCCCAGATAATTGCCTCATAGAGAATATTTTTCTCCGGTGAAAAAAAATCCCTTTGTTTTGATGAGTGGCAAAAACGTTATTTTTATTTACGCTAATGACGAGAGGCTGGTCTGCATTCATGCGAGCCCCGGAAGTCGAGAGTAACATACTAAACATAGCTCTAAATGAAACGCATTAGAGCTATGGGCCATATGGGCCAGTGACTGATGACCATCACGTGGTCCACTGTATGCAGGGTCTTGTAATGTTGAGTAGGCTTTCTGTGAAGACCTTGTTTTGCTTCTTGTCTTTTTTTCACTGTTAACATAACAGACACTTAAGTTAATTGGTGAACAAAAGGTCCTCCCATTGTGCTGAGACCAGCTCTATGGAGACTCATAAAGAACTCATTGACAGAGGAGCCGTCTCCTGGGCTGAATTATTCATGTCAGAGTGCCCGACTCCCTACCAAGTAGAGGAGTATCACGAGCCACTGACTGCTGGTCTCCTTCTATTATGTTATTATTAATGTCTATATGGTTCCTAATCGTAGCTTACGCAGGTTTGTGCCGGAGTAGCCTATTTCTTAAAGTTTGAGATGGGGGCCCACAAATAAACATGGGCTTGTTTTGAGGGGACTGCTCTTTAGGCCGACATCCAGTTAGTCTGACTACGTGGCCGGTTAAGACTCACCCTGTGGCTTCCGTGTGCGGTTATGGTTAGTTAGTAATGGGTCGGACACGTTACTTTTTTCTATAGGTTAACAACATACAATGTTGACTGTAGTACTACTAGTAAAATGTTTAACATAGGCCTACTCACAAATCTAAACTTTGGCTTTCAGATTTAAACCTTTATGAATGCTTCATTTATTTTCATTTCAATCCATGTCGGAAATGTTATGCTAGAGAGGATGTTCCTTTTATGGCCTTTATTTAGGCTTGAATGCTGTTGTTCAGCAGCTTGCTACAAAGACTTGCGTCTTTGCTGCTGCCTTGCCTGATTGTTGAACTTGTTTGTGATCACATGCTTCAGGCCTCTCCCACTCTAAGCTAAGCAGTTCTCCCTTGTAACAATGTGGCCTACACACTCAGGATGTGTCAGGTCTTTGCTGGGACTTGCTCTAGTTTACCCACTGCAAGTGCTATTACAACTACTGTTTTTCTCTGTCTTTCACCAGGCCAGAGGACAGCATAGGCTTAAGACGTATTACTTTAAGACATCACTCCTCAACTTATACATTATAAAGTACAGTTAAATTAGATTTCTGAGGGGCACTAGCCCCTCCTATGCCCAGCTTTGAGGGTTTGTGTGAACACAAACATTGTCTGATGATTGGCTGATCACCCCATACATAGTGATAATTTGATTGGCTGAGCAAAGTACAATTATTGAGGCTAAAAGTGCTTGGCCGGAATGACATTTGTGACGATTTGATTGGCTGAGCATGGAATGTGATATGTATATATTTTTAATCCATCCTGTCTAATTAGGTATGGAGATACAGTAAATGCTACATCACTCATCAACAGCACTGACTAGAGCTGTTGGCAAATACTGGCACAAGTCTGTAAACCACAAAGTGTAGCAATCTGCTGCTATGTTACATCAGGTGCTTATCTAGCCCTGACTGCCATGATGATTATCATGACAGTCATGACGCAACTGCAGCCTGTTTTACGCGGTCGCTACATTTACAATCAAAACGTATATATAAAGTACTCACAATTTGTCCCACGGGTGTTAGTTGCTGCACCAGCGATTAGCACTGCTGCATTCCACGTTCTTTAATAAAAAGCATTTTTATCCGAGCGCCCCGGCTACTTTTCTCAAACGGGGTTCGTTTGGGGAAATCCACAGTTGCACACCAGGAGCGCACTCGCCTATTAGTCTGTATTGGCAGGGCGGTCAGCGTGCCTATATCGAACACAGAGTGCCACACTCCTCCCGACCGATAGGGGCGCGTAGTTGAAAGCCAATGGCAAAATAACAGCTCGGATAAAAATGCTTTTTATTAAAGAACGCGGAATGCAGCAGTGCTAATCGCTGGTGCAGCAACTAACTAACACCCGTGGGACAAATTGTGAGTACTTTATATTTGAAATCGGAATGTTTATATATACGTTAGAATTGTAAATGTAGCGATCTCGTAAAACAGGCTGCAGTTGCGCCATGACTCTCGTATGAAATACGAGTCATGAACCATGGCTAGTGCTTATCTTGCATTCATGCATCGGCACTTTTGCTTTTACCACTGTGTGATGTATATCCGTAAATTGCCATTTAGTGTCTTATCATTTGTTCATCTATACATATTCCTTAATCTAATCTAAAAGCTTCTGTGTGCTACAGAAGTGCTACTGGAAAAGGTCAATAATGAAGCAGTGTAGACTAGAATTGGTGTGTAAATACAGGTATTTATTAACACTGTGCCGCTGATTGCATACTACACAGTAAGCCAGATCAGCTCGATGTAGGCATGGCTTGCCTGAAAAAAAAAGGGCAATTTTAGTGTTTCTGAGACCACCTTATTGTCAAGTCCTGCCAGATATGTAAAATATACGTTAAGAAAATACAAGGAAATAGAGATATTTTAATTAATTTTTTACTCTAAAACCAATCTGCTTAATCTACTACGGTATCGGCCATATAGTGTAACCGATCCTTGTTTGGCTTTTCTTTTCCGTTAAAAGAATACAGTACATTTGTCAGTTAGAGGCTGGTACATTTCAAATGTATTCACTATTGTTGTTGGCAGGGTAGTACAGTTAGTTTCCTGACTCGTTTATATTAAAAATTCTAATTTCTAACTTCTGCTCTGATGCCATTATAACATTTAAGCATGTAATTCGCCCTATAAATAATCAAACTTCTGCTCTGTACAATAAGTTCCAGGGGCAACAACACCTTTACCTCATATACCCTTGCATATTATTTACACATCTTTCTCTTTCATATCAGTCATGAAGATAACGCAATAAAAAGCTATGTTGCATAATTGTAACACTGCTCAGCTCAGTCACCACGGCAAAACTCCAGTCGGATGTTTGAAAGATAATCAAAATGTTATGTTCAAATGTCATTCAGGAAGGCATGCTAAAAATGCCCATGAGTATGCCCAACTGATAAGGATAAGCCTCCACATGTTCTGAACTGAAATATTGGAAGAAATGTCAGCAATGCATTCTTTTGGATATCTTAGAAGAATTCATTTCATATTTGATACTGTTATTTAGAAAAGGTATATTATGTATAAGCTAAACCATGCAGGCATGCAGTGAGTCATTGTTGCAAAACAATACAATTCACTTTTCCATTTTAAAATGTTGGCATTTCTATCAGGCGAATGTTGTACACATCATGAGGTCTGCCAACTGGTCTTAAACTGGAGATAAAGATATTAAGAATTTCAACAGGAGAAAAGAATGAATGCTGCTTATGGTATTCATTCTTTTGTTCATTTTTTGAATAGCGCTGGAGGGCATTTATGGGATTTATGGGATTTAATTTAGTTATATCTGAGGTGGCATGAAACCATAAGCCGATTTTGTTTTCATGTAGCTGTATTAATTAAAAAGTGCAGACATAGAGCAAGCAGACCTATGTATGTGTGCATGTATAGTTGACTAATTTCACATTGGCACCTAAATTATAATTGTTATAATTGGCTGCAGCAGCTGAATTATATACAGGAAAACAAACTACAAAATGAGGGGTACATGACCCTTTATATTTTTAGGACGGTATTCTCGTGCATTAACCTGATGAAACCTCTGTTGGTTCCCTCTCCAATATACCCAATCTAACTGTACTTTCTGCTTTCAACTTTACAGCCAAATACCCAGAAATCAAGTCTCTGATGACACCAGACCCAAGACTGAAATGGATTGTTTGCATGATGGTGACTATCCAGTTCATAGCATTCTACCTGGTTAAAGACTTGGAATGGAAATGGGTCTTATTCTGGACGTACGCTTTTGGCAGCTGTATCAATCATTCAATGACCCTTGCCATTCATGAGATCTCCCACAACACTGCCTTTGGCAATAACAAGGCCATGTGGAACCGCTACTTTGCCATGTTTGCCAACCTCCCGATTGGGTTACCCTACTCTGCCTCCTTCAAGCGCTACCACCTAGACCATCACCGCTACCTAGGTGGTGATGGCGTGGATGTGGATATTCCCACAGAGTTTGAAGGGTGGTTCTTCTGTACACGCTTCCGGAAATTTGTCTGGATCATTCTCCAGCCATTGTTCTATGCCATTCGACCCCTCATCATCAACCCCAAGCCAATCACCCACCTGGAGCTGACCAACACTACCATCCAGATCTTGTTCAACGTGGCTCTGTACTCGCTGTGGGGGTTCAAGCCTGTGGTCTATATGTTAGCCGGCTCCCTGTTGGGGATGGGCTTGCACCCCATCTCTGGCCACTTCATTGCTGAGCACTACATGTTCCTCAAGGGCCATGAGACCTACTCCTACTACGGTTCTCTCAACCTGCTCACCTTCAATGTGGGATACCACAATGAGCACCATGACTTCCCCAGCATTCCAGGACGTAGACTGCCTATGGTAAATGCAGCCTGGTTGATATCCTTTTAGTGCTACGAAAGAATGTCAAATCACACAAACGTACATTATTATTATTACAAAGCTGATTCATCATAAAATATTCAGTACAAGATGAATAGTACACTGACCATGGTGCAGTTTAAAATGACCTGCAAGATAAGACAAAGCACTTTAATTACGAAGAGTAATAAAACAGACAGCAACTATAACAAGCACTTTTAGAAGAGTAATAAAACAGAGCAACTATAACAAGCTGTAACTGTTCATAAAGAGTAATAAAACAGATTGTAACATCGTGACTGCCCATGCCTTCAAATTAACAACCCTTGGACTGCCACCCCAATAGCAGCTTTTCAGTGCCTTCTGCCAGCTCTATTCAATTCATCATTTTAATGCACACTATATCTCATTTTGGCACGGCGATCCTATAATATTAGAGACCCAGTCCTGATGGTGGCGGTAACTTCACCATTATGCCGATTTTGCCCGAATAGAGCGAATCTGGCAATGTAATTTCCGGTTTAATGTATCACAACATCCGCTATCTTTCTGCACTGTTAGTCATCGGTCCGGGATGCTAAGCGATCAGCGTTTATTTTAATTACGTCAAATTAAGCTCTAATCAAGCCCTGAATATCGCATTTTACACAGCTATGCACATAAAGACAAGTCAAGGGTTAAGGACTTTCAACCTGAAATGGCATAAATAAAAAATAGCCAGTGTTACTGTACATTAAATTACTTTGTGGTTAAAGTTAAACCATTTTCCTACACTGTTAACTAGTTAATCCTTTTCTTTCCATTTGCTACATAGGTGAAGAAAATTGCAGCAGAATACTATGACGATCTGCCTCATTACACATCATGGGTGAAGGTCCTCTTTGACTTCATAATGGATGACGCACTGAGCCCATACTCCCGCGTAAAGAGGAGGCTAAAAGGAGATGTCAAACAAGAGTAAAATGTAAATTTGTATTTTTCACGAAGAGCCTTTCTCGGAAGAAACTGCATCACCAGCCCCAGCTCATTATACTATCACTTTAATAGCTGTTGCATATTAATATACACAACCCCTCTGAGATACAAGAGTTTGAAAATGTGCTTTCCCACCCTTGTTAAGAGCAAATTGTATCTCCCACCCCACCCCACCATTTTACACACTTTCATTTAGTTTCCAAACTGCAATCAATTATCAGCACAAATGTATTCCTCGCAAACAAGACTTGATGTTAGTTGCAAGAATCTCTGGGTTTAACATCACATTTTCTTCAGTTTATCAAGACAGTTTTGCCGAAGTTACTCAGTTGTGTAAACTGTAAGTCTAATCTTTCTAAAGGGTTGTCACCTTTTACAAAGGCTGAGAAGGTATAATTCAGGGGTTGACACGAATGGTTGCCCGACTGCTCGTGACAAGTAAATAAAACGTTCTGGCAAGTGGAGTTTGCTTTCAGGTTGCCCGACGGGCAAGTGCGTTTGAGAGGGGAAGAAACTGTCTATTGAAGCAAGTCATATTGTATACTTGAGATATTTGGCATAAATATTACATTGAAGTATGTCCATATCGCACAACGCAGAATTTGTGTTAAAATGAAGGTAATTCAAATGTTACCTATCACAATTTACTTTCTAGGCAAGTGGACATGACCTTTGGGCAAGTAGAACATGACCTGCATTTGCCTGGCAGGCAAGTGCCTCAGACCTTACAGTAGTGTCAACCCCTGTAGTATATAATGATGTATATTGTGCTGTAACTTAGGGTTGTTTGAAATTCTACCTACAGTAGGATTGAACCCAATTACATTTGAGATCCATGTTATGAATTACGTGTTCATATTTGATGTAAATGCTGTGATTTTCATTCTTAAAGCTCATTTAATCAGAACTTTTGTGCCATTTGCACTTTCAGCAAAAGTTCTATGTTCTGCTCTGATTAAGTTGCGTTCTTGCTCACCCAATGGGGAGGATTAGGGTTCATTTATATTATAAGATGAGATCAAACATTTATTTTGATGTATTTTGTCTTAGCATTCAATGTTGACCAAAATGAGGCCTTCAATGTGTAAAGCAAACAGTATCTTGTTAGTGCCTAGTGGTATACATTTAATGATCATTGCTACTTTTGAAGCTTTTTTAAAGGATCCCTGGCTAATAAGACTTGCAGACTATGTATTACACCAAACGCCTGTGGTGGTTATATTAAAAAAACAGAAAATGACCAATTTGTGAAGTATACTCTCCAGTAGCTTGTTCTAAGGAATTAACCAAATTAAATGCTATGAAGGTCCTTTGACCTTCACATGCTCCCACTGCAATCATTTCTCTCAGTTCTGCTATGTGCTATATGCAGTTGTATCCTTAACATTTTAAAACGCTCAGGCAATGTTGACATAGGTTCCACATTTCACTCATTGAGTGAACCTCACAAAATCTATTAGATTGTGAGGTTCACTTCAGTCCTAAAGTCCTCGTATTTGACAAAATACATTGTCTTTGTCTTTTTGTCTAAATGCCCATTTTAGTAATGACTTTAGTCACTTTAAAGTGCTACTACAAGGAAGGGAAACCCTCCAGATTGTCCATGCTAGTGCAATTAATTGTCTCCACCAGGCCGAAGGCATGGGGAGAGAGTATGTTTTGCACTCCGTCCGTGTGTCCGTCCTTCCGTTATCAGCTAATCTCCGGCACCGTTGGCCCGATCCATGCCAAACTGCACACACACTCCCTGGATGCCAACGACGAACCTCTGCCCCAAATATTCCTCAACGGCCTGTTATAGCACCACAATGAGGCCGATTTAGGCAAAACACATTTCTGCAGATTACTCTTACACATTTTATCCATACATCACACAATTCGGTATACACTATGTCCATAGTCATGTGATCAACACAATTTCCCATCTTCCATCCTTATTGGCTAAGATTGGCTTCCAAAGCTCACACGATTGGTCCGTTTCGAACAAAATGCCACAAATCACAAACGTGTCCAATTTCCATGAAATTATACACGCACATTTCAACTAGGCAGAGGACAACATGCCACTATTTCCCCCCAAATCAGCCTCACGGTGGCGCTATAACAGGCCAATTCCTGTTTTTACCTATAACTGCATGAACTGTATACAACTTATGTATGCGCACTCCCTAGAGGCCATGGAAAAACATTTTCCCTGCATCCCTATTCCCTCCACATCTGCCGGTTATAGCGCCACGATGAGGCCGATTTCTGCAAAACACATTGTTAGTCGCACAGATTTAATCTAAATCTCACGCAAATTGGTACACATGATCTCTGTAATCATGTGATCAAGACAAGCCTGTTGGATTCCTCAGATTCTACACTGATTAGCTAAGATTGCCTTTCAAAGTTTTCAGGAGTGGCCCGTTTCGTACAAAATGCTGCACATGTCCTGCTCATCCAGAATTCTATCCTCAGAGATGCTATGAGTGATCTGCAAGAAACAAACAAACAAAAAAACATGTTTATTACTCCTAAACATTTTGCCAAACATCACACACACACTCCTATCCTCCTGGTGGAGACCGGTGCCCAGAAGGGCACTTTTTCTAGTTTATTTTGTTGTAAATTGATTTGCGTTACACCTACATCAGTATTAAATTACTGCAGGACATATCTCTCATGGAGTTGAGCTGAAAATCTAAGGCTGTATTTACACTGCAGGACGAGTATTCAAATCTGTATGTTTGAAGTTTGACACTGTCTCACACCACTCAATATAAGATGTGTAATTTGTGTTCACAGACCGTGGCATATTGTAACTGTTTGAAGGTCCATTGAAACATTGGTAACTGTAGCTACAGAAAGTTAAAAGCTTTTGAATTTAGCACCTTATTCCTTTATTCAGTTGCAAGTTGATTTTTGAAAATTATTGCAGCACCACTATCATATCTAAATCATCCTTTAATCTATAATCCATTAATGGGGATGTTGCTTGCCAGAAAGAAGTTCTAGTATAGCAAAGATCCACTATATTAGCCTACTACAGGGTGTAAATTAAGCTTTATGGTCCGTACACACCAGGAGCGATTACTTTGATGTAATTATTGTTCTAAATCAGGTTGATTTTGAGGTGAATAAAATAATCAACCTGTATGACCAAAATAAGTTGTGTGAAATAATCACGTCGCCTTTCTGTACCTGTTCTTTGCTCCTGGTGTTTATACCTTATGAGCACAAATCTGCTATATAAGACGTCTCATTCCACAGTGTTGAGACAGTGTTAAGATGGGTATCACATTGGGCCAGATAATCAGAGGTTTCTGTGGGTATGTAAATCCAGCCATAAAATAGTCTGGTAAAACTGCAGCAATTGTCTTATCGACTTGTACAGCACTGAGAGTCAGTTCTATTCTCACTATGTTACATCTGCTTTATATTTTACTGCACCAAAAAGGTTGATTAAAAACTAATTGTCACTATGTTATTGTGGTCCATTTGTTTACTTTGCAGTTAAACCCATTAAGACAAAATAGCAGATCTCGAGGCCAACGCAAAAATCTAAAATGTTCAGATACTTTCCCGGTTTTAATGGGTTAATAATTTCTAGTGAACCACAAGGGGAAATGACTTGCACCTGACCCTGCAGTGTGCTAGGATGACATGATGCATTCAAGTGCACAAGGTCTGTTCAACCCTTGTTACAACATATTACAATACATTTATGGTTAATAATTAAGCCGATTAAAGCATTAATTAGCGTGTACGGTAGATCAAATTCTCAAAGCAAACAAATCATGGTTTTACTGCCATTTATTGGCCATCTAATTTGTGTACGTGTAAATGCAATGGTTAATTTGACCATACTGCCATCTTGAATTTTGTTAATAAAGGGCCATTCACACCAAGCATTATATAACTATATTTGTTAAATCATTCTAAGGCAAGTGAACGGTATAGTATAGTTGTTAGTTATAGTTCTCTGTGAACTTAAATGTTCCTTCTGTGTACAAAACTGAACAAATGTATTCATTACACAAATGTATACATACACAGTATCAGAATATTTGAACCCCCGGGCCCCAACACATACTTCCATTGGTTGTGCTGCTACTTTTCATACATTTAAAGCCTACTAGCACCCTAACCCTATCTCTAAGCCTTGAACTATACATTCATAATCCCATCCATGAACAGTGAACACAAACCTCATTTCAACTAAGATCCTGAAAGTGGGCATGCCCTGATGGTCAACTGTTGAGATTCCCACACATTGTAATCTGGAGTCTCAGGAGATAAACAAATTGAAATTCAAAATGGCAAGGTATTCTTCAGTGCAGTAGTTACATTTACCTAAAAACATGGGAACAAGTTCACTTTCACTGCACAAAAACGTAATGATATCAGGGTGTGGCGAACTTCTGCACTGCAACACAGCCTGGACTAATAATCTACAGTTATCAGTTTAATATGTAGTATACATAGATACCTTTGATATGTACTAAATGTCATGCGCACATTGTCAATATAAAACTAGAGAAAGACTTGATACTAACATTGTATTGTGTTGTATTAAAATTTATTTTTGAGTCGATCTAGATACACCTTAATTACAACTTTAAGATGTATTTCTCTCAGTATGAATTTGATTGTGAAAAACCTGAACCGGTATTTTAATAGAAAATGCCCAAATCTGCTGTACATGTATGACATGTAAATCATGTGTACACTGTTGAACTAGCCGTCTGCGGTCTGGTCTGCCCGATGAGCCCGTGTACACAGAACAACTTCATCTGGAAAGCGACTCCTTCAACTGCTCGTACATCCGTTGATCCTGCAGAATAGATGGCAATGTCAAAGCACACTGGTAGCCAAGGCTAGATTCAGTCATCATTTTGAACCCAACATGTTCTACAAAAGACAGTTGTCCAATGTTCAATCAGCCGTTTCAATAATTGAGTATGACATTAGGGAAAAGATATTCACTGTAAGACTAAGTCAACCGGGTGACACCACCATATATGGCCGTCAGTCCACGCCTCTTGACACTCCATATATGGCCGTCTCCATTATGAAGATCACGACACTGACGTCATCAAACCCTGGATCATCACCTATAACTGCATATATGGAGCCGGCCAGCAACATCCGGGCTCAAACCCTTAGATCTCCATATATGGAACTGATGACATTCCATGTCAGAACAGGATGTCTCCCTTTTGACTGACATTCAAACTCTAGATTCTTAGTGCGACCGGCAGCCGGCGAAAACTAGAGTTCTCAACAGGCCCGAAAATAAAGGCCCGGCCCTACCTAGGCCCTCATCAAACCCTGTACACTCAAAACATATATGGCCAGACCTCATCAAACTCTCCATATATAGAGCTGACCTGTTCTGACATTCCATATGTTGACCTCATCAAACCTTGTACACTCCCCATAGACACGCTCCATATATGGCATTACAGAATTCATTCCATAATTATGTTGATCTGACCCCCCATGCCAAAGTGCCAGCACTCGCCCAGCAGTCTGCCGCCACCCAGCAGTCTGCGTACACGCGACCTCAGGGCGTCTTACTGGTGTGTGCGTGTGTATATAATTATTTTTTTCACTATATCCAGAGGCTGCCTGGCTTATGTGTAAAAATTCCAAGGACACCAGTCTACACGCTTTCATGTTTGTTGATGTTTAGTAAAGGGGTCAGGAAAAACTGGTTTGCCTGGCAACATGATATATGGAAGGAGGTTACATACTCCTTAACAGTGTAGTTAAGTACAATAGCCTGTTTCCCAGAGATAACAAGCAATGTCCCCAGGCCCTATGAATCAGCTCACAAACAAACGAAAGCATTCCCCAGACGGAAGTGTCTGGGGAATGCATCTCCTGTGGGAACCTTACAGCCAAAACTAAAACGTAATTTCCTTCGCAATTATTTGAGATACTCGCAATTATTTTTGCATAATCGTCAATCATTTCCATGTTGAAAAATGTCCATACATTTTCAAACAGTTTTCAAAGATAGTGGAAATAGTTGATCTACAAAGCTTACAACACGTCACGTGTTGTAAGCTTGTAGATTTGTAAATGTTTTGGAAAGAAATAATTATAAATGTGTCCATTTCTTTGTATATTTAAGTTATTTGTCATATCGGATTATGAAGCCTAAAAGGCAAATAGAAATACAAATTGTAATGTTCAATGCAAAAAACACAAATAAATCGTTACCGTAATCGCAATTATTTGTGTGACAATTAATCGTCAACTTAAATTTGTAATCTGTACAGCCCTACGTTATGTTCGATACTTGGAATGGCCGTGAGGCACAATGAGCATCTTATCTACAGTAGTTGCAATATTTGTTAATGGGGTCTCTTGGTTAGACAGGATAGCACTGATATTCTTAATATGGCAGAAATGTGTTTGGGCGGGTTGCAGTGTGCAACTGTACTTTTTCAGCAGAGGAGCTACAGTAGCAAACATATTGATTCACTGATACATTTGCACAGAGGAATGTAACAAGGAACAT
Source organism: Protomyctophum parallelum (assembly GCF_964188405.1). NCBI lineage: Eukaryota > Metazoa > Chordata > Actinopteri > Myctophiformes > Myctophidae > Protomyctophum > Protomyctophum parallelum. The sequence continues at coordinate 15,445,153 of NC_139704.1, read as the reverse complement.
TTTGACATAGATATTCCACAAATTCCATTTCCGATTTGCACTGGTGTGAAATTTTCCGTATTGCACTGGTGTGAAACTTTTCTTTTTTGCCACTCCTGTGGGACCTCTCCTCAGTCCTTGGTTTTCCTCAGGTCCCTGAATTCTTGGGTAATGCATGTCTTATCATTATTATTGTTGTTCCTAATGCTCACAGGAGGAGATAATGGAAGCGAACATTGCCTATATCAAAATGCCTGCGCACACGCCACGCACGCTTCCTTCCTGAGGCATTACCGAAGCAATGAACTGCAGTGCCCACAGAAATGCTCCCTTCCTTCCCGTTTTCCGTCCTAAGGCAGTTCCCAATTTGCATACTGGGGCCCATGTCCCAACACATTGATACAAACGTATCAACGACGAGTTATGATTATGCAAAAGTAGACTGGATGGAATGGCTAGTAGTTACTCCAATAGTTTTCAACTCCATAAAATGTGTTTATATAAGTCAGATTTACATTGGTAACAAAATGCCTTTGGCTCATTTATCTTACCTTTTTGGACACAGAGGGTCGTACTTTTGTAAAGGCATCATCAAAGTTTTGTTTGCTGACCCTGATGTCTGCTACTACACCATTGGTGAACACGTGACCTGTGTGGAATGACAAACCCATAGTGAATCCAATGAACAGAATAATGACCCCAGACCACAGCCAATGGCCGAATAATACACAGCTGTTGCGTTACCATTTCAGATAAAGTTATGCAAATATTAACAGTGAAATGAAAAGCATGTTACCAGAATGTAATGGAGTGCATTGTGACTTCATATGGACTCTCAGGGCATTGACAGATGCTTCCCTCACTAAAGCAGACAGGTCAGCTCCACTGTAACACAAGCAAGTTATTTTCAATTGACGAGGAATAAAGGTCCCTACACGACGGGTACGATTTCAGATTTTTTAGCAGGGTTTCTCCATCGGTTTTCCGAAAAAACTCGTCCAGTGTGCAACCACCTTAAGTGTGATAACAACAAAGAAAGGTGTTACAATACGTTTTAACAGCGGGCGACAGCCAGACGAATTTTCCGGAAGTGCATTATTTGTCTATGGGACCCGGCGAACGGGCGATGGTTGAAAAGTGGGCGGGGCAACGTCGCCTGAAAAGATAATAATTCATCTTTTTGGGCAATGACGAGCGATTGGGCGATGTTTCGGCCGATGCTCGCCCGCTGTTAAAACGTACTGTTAGGCCACAGCGAACTGCCAGAACAACTTCCTGGGCATAGACTGTACTTGTATCTAGAACACTATTCTAACCAAAGATATCCCCTCATTTGATGTTAACACAATCATTCCCGGGATTGCTTCAAAATAGGAGCTCTGGGGTGCCGGGGAAGACATGGCCGCTTTTACTCTGGCCTAGTGGTCCAGGCGCATGCCACATCTGACAGCGTGTCGCGTGTTCGAGTCCCTTTGCCTCTTTCCTGTCTAGCTTCACTTGTAATATCAATAAAAGACAGAAAAGCCTAAAAAAAAATCTTAAAAAATGAAAAATAAAGTGGGCCTGCTCAGCATTTCTATATACAATACATGCCACAGAGCTCGATAGGATGCTAATTGCTTAACTGTATTGTGTCGTACATCTCTCCACTAGTTTTTATTTTAATTTTAATTTGTCCCCGTCTGTATATATCTGTAATGCTTTTGTTCCCTCCAAGTCTAAATTATTCAGTAACCCATCCACCATCACAGGACCAGTGAAATCACTACTAGTAGAGAAAATTACATTTATTAAAAACCTGCCCAGCTTAGACTTACGTGAAGCAGTCACAGCGATCATCGAGGGCGATCTCTTCGAGGTCGACGTCCTGCTCAAGAGGAGGTTTGGTGCCACCCTACAACAAACAATAGAAATTCTATGACGGCTCACTTTGGACCTTAAGCCTTTAACCCATTCTGGGCGGGAACCCCTTTTGGTGTTAGCATTATGTTATACTTTAGCTATTGAAATATAGCAGATCTACAAGCTCATAGCGCGCCACCGAGTGGTGCGCTACGAGCTTGTAGGTCTGCTGTTCTTGAAAAATCGAAGAACAACTGACAGAGAAACATAGCTTTTTCAGAAAACTTTCAATCAATAGTGTTCCTTTTCAATTAGCACATAATCAATGGTTTGTAAACGGTTTCAGCTAAAGATCCAAACATATCTTTGTAGACTGGTTTGGGTGCATTGGTCAGCTACTACCTTAGTGAGTGTGAGCAGGATGGCGTGACGGTCTTGTGGAGGCGGCAGCCCCACATAGAGGGTCTTATCCAGACGGCCCGGTCTCAGTACTGCAGGGTCAATGATGTCTGGGAAGACATGTCAGTAGTTGACTACAAATCCTCATAAGACAAGCGTGGGTTAATTTGGGTACTCAGTCACTACTCATTTAATGTCTTTGGTTTGCGAGCATTTGAGTGGGTTTTATTTAAAAAGACGTAAAAGAAAAAAGAAACAGCATTAGAAATGACTTATTGTCTATCAATTACACACCCCATGAAGCCTTGAATTCATGGGGTCCGCAAGTATTCATCAAATAATAATTTGATCATCAATTTATTGGCTTCCGAAAGCGACAAATAAATGTCCATGCACTGATAGAAAATAAGTCAGGGTGAACTACTCCGTTAAGCCCTGTTTGGAGGTTGGATACACAGAAAAGCTTCAACGGTGCAGACATAATTGAGGTATAGAGAAGTGCTGTGGTTTTGGTAAGGCTCAATCTTTTAGTTTTAGGCCCATAAAAAGTTCTAGTTCTTCTTCCTACCTGGTCTGTTAGTGGCGGCCATGATGAAGACCTGCCGCCGAGACTCCAGGCCGTCCATCTCTGTGAGCAGCTGATTGACCACACGCACACCGGCACCTGACTGAACACATAGAACGCTGTCATTGGTACAGAGGTCACATAACATTCCATTTCACCACTTCAAAACCTAGCTAAAATATTAATATGTAGGATTACCATCTTAAATTCTTTTGAATTTGAATCCTGAAAAGTAATAGACAGACGGTATGCTATAAAGTAACATTAAAAAAGCTTTTCAGAAAACTTAAAGGAGCATTCAGTGATTTGGAAAACCCCCCGGTCCGCACCGGTAACAAGTAGGGGTGTCCAAGCGATAGCCGTTTATTAAAATGGTTACCGACAACACTAACGGCTAATGGTTTACCGATAAAAAAAAATATATTTTATTTTGAAGCGCCGAGAGCGGGCACCGCGGCCAAAGCACCAAGCCCCTCTTTCCACCTTTACTGTCAGTGCAACCACGCATGTGCCGTGACTTACTTCCCCCAAAACAAAAACACCAAAACAACTGCATGTAGTGGACTGTGGAAGCAGGAGGGAAAAAGAAAAAAAGACGAACACACACACAGCATTGCGCGCCCGCAGATCTGCCCTTCATGCAACGAACGTTGGTTCCTTAAACGGCAGATCGCGTTGTGGATCTGTCGTTTTATGGATCATAGAACGAACGTACCGGTATAGTGTTAGCTTGTTGCTAACGGGACGGGACCTCTCTCTCTCTCTCTCTCTCTCTCTCGCGTTAGAGAGACGCTCTCTCTAACACGTCTTTCTTTTTCTCTCTCTCTCTCTCTCTCTCTCTTCCTAATCCTTCCAGACCGGTCCGCGATACATGTGTGCGTATAGAAGACTGTAGCCTACGCACTAGTGCACTGATTGACAGCAGGCCGCGTGTAAACGGTGTATTTGTCTATTTATAATGCGCAAAATAGCGCTTTTTTCTTCTTAATGGATAACGGTTAATTAGCCGGCAAGTCCTGGCGGTAACCGGTTAATACAATCTTTCCTTTTGGTCATCCCTAGTAACAAGATGTGCACATGCATGCACTACAGTGGGGGGACACGCGACAGGCCAACAGCACGCACACCAAGGCCCACCCCCGCTCGATTGTGATTGGCGGAAGGCCCCTCTCTAACCTGATTGGATGAAGGCTGGGCCACCTAGCCAAAAAGGAAACCTACGTTTTTTTTACCCCAGGAGTTAACTGGGGACAGGGAGGAACTATATGGTCAGCAGAGTGAGCACACTCTACAGTAGGGAGGATTATCAACACAAAAAAAAGTTAAATCACTGAATATACCTTTACGATTTAGATGTTTTATTAAATAGGCCTCAGGTCTAAAATGAGTAAAGGTATAAAAATAAAAAAAAGTATTGCCAACATGAATAATCTGAATTTGACATTGTAAGGAATAACCCTTCTTACCTCGTGGCCCGAACGACGAGGACAAAGCGCGTCGATCTCATCAAAGAAGATGACACATGGAGCAGAGTTGCGTCCTCTCTGGAACACCTGCCTCACAGCCCGTTCACTCTCTCCCACGTACTGGTGAGGGGTAGAGGGTGGATAATACAGTACATATGTCACAACCAGTCTAACTGACAACCACATGGAATGTAGGAGTTGAGGCATTCACAGATGAATATTGTTAAAATGGCAGATCTACAAGCTCACACTGCCTCACGTTGTGACTTGTGAGCTTGTAGATAGTCTATTTTTCTAAAATTTGACAATTTGGCCAATGTTTTACCAGTTTTTAATTTATAGTATAGTTTGTTTACTACTTTTGATGCAGTACAATGAAACATTTAACTTTCTTTTTTTAATCATGGGTTGAGATGTGTCATTCAAAAGCCTATACTTGTGCAAGGACACTCTGTGATTGGCCAGTAGCCACTTTGAGTGGCAGTCTGTGAAAACGCTCTCAACAGAACATAATTTACTGTTCTCCGACTATCGCAACTCGAACAGCCCTGAGCCGGCTCAATCGAACTTCGCAACGTTCGACACGGCAACTCGCTCGCTTTATCTCACTCTGTGGTGTCTTACGTGGCTTAACGAGTTCAGTTGAGACGGCAGGCCTCCGTCGCAGTCAGAATCTATACTTTAGGCGAGAGGCACTTCCATGTTGGCCACAGAAGCGGGGCATGGTTATATGCACAACTCGTATAGGCACTAGGGTGTTTCTTAAAACGCAAAGTTTTGAAAGTCTAAGCTCCAACCCCCTGAATTGGTTACACTAGTTGAGAAAACCCTCCTGGTGAATTTTTTCCTCAATCGGACAACATTTACCCCTTCCTCATGGACCCTGAAGTTTCACCCCGAGGATCCCAGACTAGGGCAGGGCATAAACGGTGCTAAAATTAATTTTAAGGATATCTTAACAAGGGGGGTGTCTATTTTATGTGTTTTTCTACCAGGAGTTCAAATCTGTGCTTATTTTTTGGATAGGACCATTCTTACCTACATCATTTTGCATTTAAAAATGCCAATTTTAACCTTTCAAACCTCTTTCAATGGAAAAGTAGCCTATATGTGAAATCATTTTGCCAAAGCCTTTATATAATTATTTTATTTTTAAAGTCGTAACATGAGAAGTGAGTAATGAATAACAACAACATAAGAAAAATCTGTGCAATAGAGTAAACAAATCAGTGCATTGGAGTAGACACATTAGTGCAATGGAGTAGACAATTCAGTGCAATGGATTTTTTTAAATGCTTACTTCTTTACACAGTTAAATATATCAAACTATAACAAAAAGCTTAAGGAGAATGTCATTCTACCTCAAATACATAGTTTTTAGTGGCTGTAGCCCAACGTAAATCAAGTGCAACTGCAGTTTATCCACAAGGCTCCCAGGCCCGTCCGACTCAGTGCTCCTGCTCCTCCTTCTGGGCTGCCATGCCAACAGCGATGGTTTTCTTTCTGGAGTCTGGGAACTCTGCACGATGACAAGAGACAACTTGGAGGAGAAATTGCAGTTGCTCCTCATCCTTGGTGAGCTTGCGGTTGTATTCCTGGATGAGGGCAACTCCTCGCTCCGCATGGTCGTTGATGACCGCTATACCCTGCACAAAAGCCGCTGCTGTACAGAAGTCTTCCCGCTCCAGCCAGGTCGTGGGATCGGCGTCAAGGAACCCGTCTTCCAGGCACAGCTTCTGGAAGAACTGTCGTGTGTTGGTTGATGCCATATCTTGCAGCTGGAGTCCAGAGACGGCTTGGCTGGGCAGTAGCTGTGGGCGCTTCGCTGGAGATTCATCTCCCTCTGTGGTGTGAAGTGAATTGAGGATTCCCCTCTTCTCCTCCATCGTGACCATGGGGTCGAAGACTGCCAGAGCGACAAGCTCCTCGGAGAGGTACCACAGGTGGCCTTGCAGCTTGGTCAGAGCTGCCTTGCCCACATCCCGGTTGACGTCGTCCATGTAGGTCGTCAGATCCTTCAGCAGTTGCAGGTCGTGTCGAGGGGCAGCTGCGGCCTCCGGAGCCAGTGTCCAGGCTTTTGCGTACAGGCGACTGACGAAGATGGCGATTTGCTGCAGGCCCTTCTCCTCCTTCGCTGTGAGCTTGAATTGGCTCCGGAACATCCACACCTTCAGTGCGTAGATGGCTTTGGACATCCACCTTGCGTGGTGCATGGGTCCGGGGGCGAGGAACCGTACTCCTCGTGGGGGGATCTGGCCGAGGAAGATCACAGTCAATTCTAGTAGCTCCCGGTAGTCGTCCCGAAGGCCCTTGTGGTTGGTGAGGGTGCTCTGGAACAATTCCTTTTCCATAGGGTCCAGCAGAGGACGCACATCGGGGTGGGAATCACCGGACTCAAACTGGCTCTGGTCGATGAACTGCCAGTACTCCTGGAAGCGCTTGAACATGGTCACATTTGGACCTGACGTGGGGCCCATGACCGTCTTGAAAGCCTCAGCGAGGAGCAGCTCAAGGACATGATGGCGGCACGCGAAGTACAGGAGATCTTTCTTGAGTTGCTGTTCAATCAGGACACAAGCTCCGTTGTTCCGACCAGTGTTTGAGGATGTTGTGTCAAACGACATTCCACCGATGCGCTCCGTGAGGTCCCAGTCTTCGAGTGCCCTGACAACTGCTTTGGCCATCTCGGAGCCTGTTCCGTTCGGCAGCTTGGGGACATTGAGGAGCTGCACCGTTCCATTGCCTGAGACCAGAATGGGAAGTCGTTCAACGCTCTCGTTTCGTGTAAGGCCTTGCATCAATTTCCCATCCCAATGAACAATGAGCATGCAGCCCCCCCGTAGCTCCTCCTTGAGTTCCACACGAGTATTCGTCTGGTGTTCCCGGCGATGCCGCCGAATTGAGCTGTAGTTGATGTTCAGCTCGGAGACGTCATGGCCGAGTGAGTGGGCTGCCGCAGACAGGACATAGAATGCTCCCCGGTCGGTAATCTTGGTCCTATCCAGAGCCGCCGCCACACTTGGCGTGATCACGTTTGTCACACCCCTTGTCTCTGTTGCAGCCCTCCTGGAGCGCTTTGGAGGTCTCGCTTCATCGTCTGCGCTCTCCTCCCCAGTGGTGTCATCTGCAGAGGTGGACGATGATTCCATTTCCACGGAGGTCATGGATGTGTTGGCTTCATCCTCCGCACGCTGCCTCCGTCCCTTCTGCTGCTCATGGCGTTGAGCGACGCGGGCCTCCACAGCAGCTAACTGTGTGTCGACACATCCCAGCTTTCCACGGCGACCAGGTTCGCGCTGAGCCAGCAGAAAGGCCTTATCTTCCTCAATCTTGAGGATGTCCAGGGCATTGCTGGCAGCGACATCGAAAAGATTCTTCGACCGCTTCTTGAAAGCGTCCTCACGCACCGCTTGAGATCCAGCTCGCCCCTTGTTCTGCTTGACTTTGTGAAACTCCTTATGGAGTTTAAGAATCTTTGTCAGGATGGTGTCTTTTCTCTGAGTTGGGATGCTGGCCTTTAACCAGACCTCAATGACAATTGCCATGACAGAGCTGGCCGCCTCCCGCGCAGATTTCTTCTCCGTCTTGATTCTGTAAATCAGTAGTCCCAGCACTTCTTCTATAGAGGGAAGTTGAGACCCAGCAATACTCTCCAATGGAGCAATCAAATACTGACTTTTTGCTGCTGCTGCCATGCTTCGACTTTTTGCTGCTGCTGCCATGCTTCATGGATTGATGACGACCTGAAAAGAAAATTGCAAACCGCGAGAGCTACTGCAACTCAGGCTAAAAGTCAAGGGTGGGACTGTTGTTTGGAAGTGATAAACATGCTGTAAATATGTATCACCTGTTAATATGTACATTGATTGGGGATTTGGCTTTGGAAAAACATTTATCTTACAATATCTTATAAATAGGTTTGAAAGGGTAAAATAGGTATTTTTAAATGTAAAATGATGTAGGTAAGAATGGTCCTATCCAAAAAAATAAGCACAGATTTGAACTCCTGGTAGAAAAACACATAAAATAGACACCCCCCTTGTTAAGATATCCTTAAAATTATTTTTAGCACCGTTTATGCCCTGCCCTAGTCTGGGATCCTTCAGGGTCCATGAGGAAGGGGTAAATGTTGTCCGATTGAGGAAAAAATTCACCAGGAGGGTTTTCTCAACTAGTGTAACCAATTCAGGGGGTTGGAGCTTAGACTTTCAAAACTTTGCGTTTTAAGAAACACCCTAATAGGCACTACTGTTTAACCTGGCAAATAGTTCCAATCCTTGATTGTTGTTGTATTTGGTAAATATTTTACTTTTAGTAAACATGCAAGGCAGTGTTTACCATGATTGTACAACAGCTAAGACGGTCGGCCCTACAAACAAATCCCTGAGGATCATTAAAAGTAAAGACCCCACCAACACCCACAAAAGACTGTGGTGTTCTCTCCTCTAAAGTCCAAAAGGGTGCAGTGATACAAGATCCCCTTAGAGCACACTAGCAGGCTGAGGAAGAGGTTTTTCTTCCCACAGGCCATCAGACAGTCCAATAACCCTCTGTACTTTGCACTTATGTTTACAAGGTTGAAGCTTCCGAGAATACATTTTTCACATGTATGTACCTAACCAAAACCCAAGTACTCCAGTAACCCAAGTTACAATAAGTGAATCGGAAGTACTCTGTGTCTTAGCTGTTCCACAGTAAACCACTGCCTCGTGTGGCTTATTGCTTTGGGGTGCACACGCTTATCCGACACGCCAAAAGACCGACATGCGGAAATCACCTGTCGCTCCCAACATGCGTTGGTCCGACATGCGTTGCGACGTGCTTGTGCTTAGGGTTAGAGGTAGGGTGTCAGTCTAATGACTGTCGAACTGTTAGTATGTCGAAACTAAAGCCTGTACCCCCATCGCTTTAGTGACCAGGGTCCCCCAATAGGAATCTTTTCTATTAATGTCTGATAATTGTAATAAAAGAAACCTACTGGATAGAACGGTATAAATGGCTGTGGCAATCTCAACAACACGCTTGTAGAGCGGCTATTTTCAAAGGTTAAATAGGGCTGAAGAGGTTCATGTATGTTTTGTAATTATAATTCAAATCTACAAATCAACTACTAACTAATGTTAATTGTTGTGGAGTAAAAGTACAACATTTGCCTCTCATGATTTAGATTGCGAGTTAACGTTTTGCGATTTTCGGTGTCGTCGGCTAAACAGGGGGGGAACATTTTCGATGACGTATCACTGTTGCGCAACATCGAGGATGCACAACAGGCTTTCCCAGGCTGTAGAGCGATGCGATCGGTATTCATATCAATAAACTTCGTCTTTTGGACAAAGAACTTCGTCCTGGGCATTCTAGGTGTTTAACATTGAGAGACTGGAGTTTCTTCCAGTGGTGAAATGTCCCTTTAAGGGTATTGTGGGAGCACTGAGCAGTGTGTTCATAGTAACTAAGCCAAAAGGTTTTAATAATGGACAAGCAAGCAGGTTGAGTTACATCTGCCATGTTGTGAAAAGCACCTGTCATGCATCTGGTAATGCTGCATTAACAAACTGTCAATCTGGTATGAAAAAAAAGAGAAACTAACCAGGTGCTCAATGGAGGTAGCAGGATGTGATAATGATAAAAAGGTGCTCACACGGATCAAAAAACGTTGGCAACTACCAACATGTTTCAACCTAACAGGTCTTCATCAGGGCCCTGATAAAGACCTGTCAAAACATGTTGGCAGTTGCCTTTTAATTTAATAAAGGCGTTCGTTCCTCATTTTTAAACGTTGTGTTCCCGGATCCTCCTCTTTTTATCATGTCAATCTGGTATCTCTTATTTTGGGAATGTCATTATAGGCAATTTTTTTAATTTTATTTTTTTAAAGCAGTTAAAACTCAATGTCTGCCAAGGACTTAATTTAATTAACTTCTTTTTTATCAACTCCCCCAGCGCCAACAACGCCATTAACACCTTTTTAAAACGTGTATAACGTTGGGCAAAACAATAAAATAAATAAAAATAAAAATTTATAGAAACTGGCAGTCAGGGCCTTTTTGCGCCCCTAGTGGCGATGGAAGAGTTAAGAGAGGAGGCACAGCCCATTTCTCATGTCAAATGTTTTCAGATACATATTCTTAGTGTACCGTTTACATTTAAAACACAAAAAATTGAAATGCATCATCCGGCTGTCACCTTGGATTAGATTCAGAACAGGGTAGCAGCCAAACGGTAGTGTCTCCGTAATGCTAATCAGCTGCGTTTAATTGAGATATCATGTGACTATAAATTTCATGTTGTCATATTTAGTATTATTTGATAAAAAAAGGTCATGGTATACTTGCGATAATCAAAATATACCATGAACTAAAGTGAATTGTTGCTTAAATATAGTAGAGTGCTGCTGAGGCAGCATGCAGGGCAGTTTCTGTACTGACCCATCATGCACATGCAGGGATATGAAGATTGTGACATTTCAGAGGTGAAACGAGGCACGAATTTCCATTTAGCGCTACAGAATGATTACATGATTGACAGTTGTTATTTAAACATGGCAGGCTTTCCGGGTGTTGAATTTGCATGGTAAATTTCTTTCACCACCATGTACACAGTGGTACACTGACTCCATTGAAAAACTCAAGGATGGGATGGGACATTTAAACGGTTAACCAGTTTATAATAATAATGAAGCTTGTGTTTTATGTGAAGCACTTTGAATGTTTAAATGTGCTAAACAAATAATCTTGCCTTGCCCTTTAGGCCTGCTTACATGTAGGGCAGACAAGCAGCTGAAGGCAGGGTAAACACCAGTGACTCACCATGTTCAGCAGCTCTGGCCCCTTGACAGAGATGAAGTTTAGGCCTGACTCATTTGCCACTGCCTGCCATAAGAGACACCAAAACAACAGCATGGAACAGGGTTACTGACAATTCAAAACAGTCACACTGCACTATATATATATATATATATATATATATACTAGAATTTCGCGGCCGCTTTGCGGCCGCTCATCCCAGAGTTACCTGGCGGGTGGTGTCGAGTTTTGGTGTTTGGCGCGATAGGAGGAGATTAGGGATGCGCCGATCCGATACTCGTATCGGAGATCGGCGCCGATCCAGGCTAAAATTCTAGATCGGGTATCGGTGGCAAATGGGCCGATCCATTATCCGATCCGATCCGATAATTATGTGTAATTACAGTATGAAAACAACTCTACCTCCTCTGTGACACAGCAGTGTAGTATTGACAGTATAACATGTGGAATGCAGCCAGGCTAGCCTGCTCACACATTAACCTGGTCCAATTGTTATTATATACAGTTATTTAATAAATAATTCAGTGCATTTATATCTGTGTTTGTTACATTTTGTTTTACAAAGTTGGGAAAGTAATGTTTAAGTCAAGCCTTGATATTGCCTTACACAAAATAATGATTCCAGACTCCATACAGTGAGGCATACAGCTTAATAGGTTATTACGTTTCTTTGTGGGGGGTATCGGTTCGGTACTCTGTATCGGCAGATACTGGACCCCCATGTATCGAAATCGGTATCGAATGCCAAAAAGCCGGATCGGTGCATCCCTAGAGGAGATAGCGTTGCAACACTGCGAAGGTAAGTGTGTGACGCATAGTGTGACGTCACTGCCGTGTGGGTGTAGTGTGTAAGATGGTGTTGTGGGTGTTGCAATAGCGACGTAGCTGTTGTGGCTTTGGGTTTCTTGCCATGTGTTGGGTACAACTTCTCCAATATAGAATAGATATATATATATAAAGAAATTGTGAAAAGATACAAGTACATATTAGTACATTTTGTTTTGCATTACTATTGTTTAAAAACATTTTAAAAAAACATCCCCCAAATCAAAGAAATTACATAATACATTTAAGGTTAATTTGTATTGGGGTGGAGAGGGGGGCGGGGCGGGGGTCCCCAGACAAAAACATTGAGAACTTCTGCCCTAGAGCAGGGGTTCTCAACCCGTGGGTCGCGGAAATGGAAATGAAGAGTTTACATAGTACATGCATAAACTTTCCTTAATGATTATATGTGGTTTCTCTTTTAAAGATGTGCCAACATTTTTGCATTTTTCCAGTTTTCCATGCGTCTATTAGGTGACAGTACTTCATTAGACATCCTGGAGTAGTTTTTATGTGCAATGATGTATTCCCTTTGTATTTAGGGTTTCCTCCTGGAGGCTGAACCCTTGACAGTCAAACGTGATAAGATCTGATGATCATGTTTTAGGGTGGAAAGAAATCATGGCACTTATTTTTGCAGTCAGTTTGTATTGGGGGTGGTGGATGGGGGGGCGGAACCCCTGCCCTAGAGGGTGTTTGCGCACCGCAAGGGGTGCACGCACCACAGTTCCGATACAGGGTGGGTGGTGTATTTTTGCAGAGAGTGCAGGGTGGGTGTAGGATAGAGGTAGAGAACCTCGGAAAAGGTACCTTGGCCAGCAGGGTTTTCCCACAGCCTGGTGGTCCGGCGAGCAGCACGCCAGCTGGAGCGTTGAGGCCCAGGGCTTTGAACTGCTCTGGGGAACGCACTGGAGCCTGGAGGACACATAGGAAGACACACAGAGCTGCTTCAGTTCTGCTCGTACAATCACACTATTCATGTTTGCAATCAGCAGGGTAGGGCCTGTGATGACTGCTTGGTCACAGATTACCATAACTCAATTTACACGGATTATGTTTTTATTGTTTATGAACAAGGAGGTAGAGAATGATCTCTTGCATCAACAATGTTTCGTTCGTATTGCTATTCTAGAACACTGATTAGATGACTGTATTCCACATTCTCCATCATGAACAGGGTCAAATAGCCCTTGCCACAAACACCTATTGTATGGTGGTAGTTATTTATTTAACACCAGCGGTATCAGCAGGAAGGTCGGCTTTAACTGAGACTGGAAGAATAACCAGGGTCAGTGGGTTTTTCCTTTACCATTTCCTCATTGCCATTTGCTCTTGTGAAAATGTCCTGCCTTGATGAGAGTTGCCTGAGGCAGTGTATGTTTGTTTCCCCCAGAGAGACGGGAGACTGGATTAAAACTTGGTCATCAATTCACGACTCACAAGGAGCATGCGGTCTGTGCACAACAAGCTGAGTCACGAGATTAATATTCAGAGATGCTGTTAAAACTACATCTTAGTCAAAACACTGTCCACTATCATTACATTAGTCACCAGCAAACTATGTGTGGAGGAATACAGAATATGAAGGACATGATGGTTGTTGTTATGAAGGTTGTGTTGTGTGTTCCATTCACACACACACACACACACACACACACACACACACACACACACACACACACACACACACACACACACACACACACACACACACACACACACACACACACACACACACACACACACACACACACACACACACACACGAACTAATTTGCAGCTTATAATAATATGTAAAGGCAGTGGTGGTTGAAAAAAAGTAAAATCTCGTGCCCGAAAAGGGTGTCCACTCAACCTTGCTTTACATAATGAGGCTGGTAACAGCTTCAGAGTACTGCTATGTTGCATGTTATACAAATACAATCCCAGCCAAAGACACAGATCCTGTCGTGTGTAATAATGCCTTATTTTAAATGTGACTGCTGTTTTGACTACCGTCTTGGCTGTTTTGGTATAATTTATAAAGCTGACAATATCTTCTTAAAACTTTATGTTGGGAGTTGGAACCATAAAATGCATCACTGACTATATCTGAGACAAATGCAGGTAATGTATGAATTAATAACGGGATGGGAGTGGATTTACTGAATATCTGAGACAAATGCTGGTATGAGTCAATGACACGAGAACTGAGGATGGAGTGGATTTACTGAATTTGTGTAACAAGATTAAGTTTACAATGGTCATCATACCAATATAGCCATAGTCAGCTCCTCACGGATGTCCTGCAAGGCTCCTACATCATCCCAGGTGACATCGGGTACAGTTGCAAAGCCCTCCCGCTTGGCTGAGGGCTGGACACTGGCCAGGGAGCCTTGGAAGTCTGTCATGAGGATAGACAAGCCTGCTAGCTGTTCCTGAGACACAGATTCTGTGCTCTTCAGCAACTGTAACAGGCGCGCCAGCTCCCCCTGCTGATCAAAGCAGATGACATGAACCAAAGCATTGGAAATAAAAATCAGATATAAAAGGCAGGGCAGTCAGTTGCGGTTTACTTTAGGGGCAACTACCAGAGACAGCTTAGCTCCATTTTTAAAATGTGCCTAATTTTGAGGAAAAAGGAGAAAGAAATGCATTCACAAACAAAGACAGCAATGCAAAATCAATGCCGTTGTGTGACTCAGTTGTCAGATTAAACACCTGTTCAGGCTCTGGTGTCTGGGGAACGAGCTCCAGCTCTTGTTTCACAGGAGCCGTGCAAAGAGGTCCACTCGCTGACAGATCCGTTGTAGAGCAAGGGCTTTGGATTTGCACTTGGCTTTGATTCTCCAGCAGAACCCTGTTGACCGCACACATGGCAGCCTCTCGGCACAGTGCCATGAGGTCAGCGCCCACATAGCCAGGGGTGAGCCGTGCCAGCTGCTGATAGTCAAAGTCCTCTGGTAGCTTCAGCTTCCGACACAGGGTCTTCAGGATCCTGTAGGAAACAGAAAATAGTCTGTTTCAAAATGAGCACTAAGAGATGATCAAGACATGTCACTGAACGAATTAGCTCCCCTTCCTCCAGGTGCATGGCCAAGGCAAAGCAGATAATGAAAGACATTAAACATCCCAGCAACAATATGTTGCTTTGCTTTGATTTAGTATTTAGTAGTAAATATATATATACAGTATACTAAAGACTAGGCGGCGATCTGAGCACTCAAAATGTTTTGTAGGATGAAAAAGATGTACTTTATTTATAAAAGTTAAAAGAAGCCGACATGTTTCGACTAACAGTCTTCATCAGGGCAAGTGTGAAGAAAATCAAGCAAACACAGGTCCTTTATACTGAGACAGGCAGGTCAGACAATCAGCATTAGTGTGAGAACACACCCAGAGCTACACTCTCACACTATGTGTTCTCACACTAATGCTGATTGTCTGACCTGCCTGTCTCAGTATAAAGGACCTGCATTTGCTTGATCTTCTTGCCCTGATGACTCTGTTAAGAGTCGAAACATGTCGGCTTCTTTTTTATCCACCCTCTCCTCATTTTTTAACCTTTTGAGTGCTCGGATCGCCGCCTTGTCTTTAGTATTCCAGTCCCACTGATCTTTGAAGCACCAGATCTTACATTATTATATTTTTTGCATCTCCATCGAGCACCTGGTTGATTTTCTTTTTGTCGCTTTGCATATATACAGTATATTTGAACCATATGGATATATAAAATTTAGAATATATATCATTTTAAATACTGTATGCAGTAACACTTAAAGGGCCTGTTCACCCCGTTTGCAACCAGATCTTATTTTAATGATGTTTTGGAGGCCATAGAGTGCAAATTTAAAATTGTGCTACCGTTCGTTATCTACTATGAAATACTATTAACATTGAGTGACTGGAGTTTCTTCCAGTGGTGAAATGTCCCTTTAATTGAAAGACAGCAGACGTCTCTCTGTCTAATATATGAAATAAGTGTACTAATGTGTATTAATTAAAAACAATTTGTTTGCTATAGATAGGATATTTAGCAACGCTAGTTTTATAGTATAATTATATGGCAAATGGCCCTGGGACAGACTGCCGACATGAAATGGATATCAAGGTTTGTGAGTTCGCAGTGTGGGTCAGGTACATCATGTTCAACTCCGAAGGTTACAGTCTCTTGGTGGTGAGGTGCCAAATAGATACACACTGGGTCATGGCTTGATATGGAAAATGTCATCTCTACAGCAGGAAGGACTCTGAGGACATCAGTTATGTTTGTTGTGTTGTTATCGGCAGTGCCTCTAACCCAATGTGCTTTACACAGGTCTTGGGGACAGGGAAGGAGGGGTGTATAGGAGGGGGTTTGGGGAATGAGGACTAGTTAGAATGGAGTAGGTGAATTTCATGCCAGCATCATTCACCAACCAACCATTTGTTCCATCTGGACTGTTATTAAGTGCTCTCTTATCATAGTCTGGGGCAAACCTTAGATTTGGTCATCACAAAGGCTCTCAATATTTCCAAAGGTTGTTATGATTGACCTTGAATGATCATTTGTTTTATATCATACACTATATGACCAAAGGTAAGTGGATTTGTGTTTCTATTAATTAAGAGACCTTTGTTCCAGCAAAACATTTTTGACATGAAGTGCCATGTTTTAATTTTGTCAGTGTGCCATATCAATTTAATCAATTTACTTTAGTTATGGCACCACATCAAAATGTAATATTTCCTTCCGATTTTGATTTGCCATAAACCTCTCACACTCTTATGCCAGTGTTCACCCTCCCCACGCCAATATTGGCACCTGTGCCTGCCTAAGGTTGATGACCCCTGTTCTAGACCAGGGCACACTTTTCATAGCCAATAAATCCCAGGGCACACCTAGATATACGAGGGGTTGTGTGTGTGTGTGTGTGTGTGTGTGTGTGTGTGTATACACACACACACACACACACACACACACACACACAGCTCCATTTCACTGAATTAGAATATTTTGTAAAAGTTTATTTTCTTCTGTAATAAAATTCAAAAAGTGAAACTTTCATATATTCGAAGGAGAGTATTGTATTGTATTATTGCAGATAGAAGTTAGTACGTAACCAGGGCTCCAGCGTGCGACTTAATAGGTCGCATATGATACTTAATTTCTTAATGTGAGAGTTAAAATTTAACGAGGTCGCACAGGTGCGACTTGCTGGAAGGATGAGTGGAGGGAAAAAGAAACATCCCGCAGTGCTTGCCCGTTCCATTGATAAAAATGGACGCCCAGTGTTCAAAGAACGATCGTTCACGAAAACCCACCAATAAGCCCTTCAGACATGGATGGTCAGAGCGGCGCGATTACATACAAAGTCAATGCAAAGACGAGAATTGCGCAAACGGGCGCAGCGCGACCTGCCGCGGTACAAACTGGACGAATTAATCTTTCTCAGCTGTACAATTTCACTGGAGCGCAGCGCGCATATCTAACTGCATGATGATCAGTCATGATCTACACAGACAGCCGACTCCCGACCATAGACTGTAAGCTCCCGACCCAAACAATGAGTGAGGAGGTAAACTTGTTGTTTGATTAAACATATAATGTGCCACGAAAAATAGCTTCCAAAGCTTGTTATGTTTGCATCGAGGAGGTAGCCTGTGTCCATACATGATGATCGGCCAACAAAAGACATTAATCTCCCTCCCAGTGAGTGAAGAGCACTGATGCCCAATTTATTCTTCGCCGTACAAAGTGTGTGCTGAAAATGGCTGATCTACAAGCTCACAACGCGTCGCGAGCTTGTAGATCATCTATTTTCAGCATGCAGAGATATGCAGGCTCCGAGAGCATTCAGAAACTTCTGCCTTCACAATAAAAGTATGCAGCTTTCACAACTTGGCCAACTTGGCCCATGAAGACAAGGAAAAGGATTAAGAATTCGGTGGCATTTCACATTGCAAAAGATTTTTTCCAAAATGTAAAAATATGAGGAATTAATTTGGATAATGGTAATGGGATATTGTACAAATTGTCACTTTATTAATCCCAAAGGTTTGGACTGCATTTCATTTTCAACACAAAACCTTAAACTGACTTTCTGTATGTGGAATATAAATATTGCCTTTATTGACTGAGTGACTTTGTGTTGGGTTCAAACCATCTACAGTGTTTTGAAGTATAACCAGGTAGGTTGCTGTTTTTTACACAGTGACCTTTGTAGGGGGTTTTATGATTCAAACCTTTAATGGTGGAAACCACTACAAAAATAAATGGCGCCCTATGTGGGGGAATGATAAGATCATGTATTAATACCACGCTATACAAAGAAAAAAATGGTGCTACCTAATTTCTGGTGGCGCTACCAAATGAAAAGGTAGGTGGCACCAGTGCTACCTGTGAAAAGGTTAGTCTGGAGCCCTGTACGTAACTCATATACCTGTCGCTTAGAGGAGTCCCCTTTAGGTTAAAGTCCCATGTGTTGCTTGAGTATAAAATACTCTTTCGCAATACAATATTGGATTCTCCTTGTTATGCTACAAAATGGTTTATGGTAAGCACTAAGCACTTTGAATTTCAATTAATTTGATGATGAAACATTCTATAAATATTTACTTGATCTAATATTTCTAAAGAAAGCGATTGGGAAAACTCAAGGCTTACTAGGGCTCAAGACAGAGACAGGGATGGAAAACTACAGTTGTGGTTTTGCCAGTGTCCTAAGGAACAAACAATTGTACCCTAATGAAGCTTTTCTAACCAACCTGAGACGAGCTGCTTCATCAGGGATGCCCAGGCAGATCTCTCTGTCAAAGCGTCCGGCTCGTCTGAGTGCAGGATCCAGGGAATCAGGCCTGTTGGTGGCACCAATAACCAGAACCTGGGCTGTCACTGCCAGGGAGTTCAGATCTATAGCACACAATGGATAACGGCAAGATAGATGGAAATGGAAAATTTCACCAACAACATAAATATCTAGTCCAACAGAGAAAATGCATTCATTCATGCATTTACCTGCAATAATTAAATATCACTTTGCCATTTTCTGGATAAGACCCGTTTCTCCACCAGTGTGTGTATTAAGAGGAGATCACAATTTACTGGTTGGCAATCTTTGAACTAAAAAGTCATAGATGTATGGTATGCACCTACCATCCATGCAGGTGAGAAGCTGGGCAACAATCCTCCTTTCCATGTCTTTGGAGGCCACTTCTCGATTAGGGGTGATGGAGTCAATCTCATCAATGAACAGAATACATGGGGCATTTGTCTGCAAAGGGAATGAGTGAACAGGAGAACCACCACACACAACTCATGCTTTCACTGCTTAAACCATGTTATCTGTGTGATGAATCAGGATGAAAATAAAGACACTGACCACAGCCTGTTCAAACAGCTCTCGGAGCTTCTGCTCGGACTCCCCTGAGACCCCAGACACCATCTCCGGAGCAGACACCTTTAGCATGGGCAGCTCGAGCTCCTGTGAGGGACAATCACAATAATAAATGCACTACATTATTTGGACCACCATTAGATACCTCGTCATTGCTACACACCTTTCTGTGGTGAAAACTAGCACATGTGCCAACACACTGTAATACATCTGTGCAATGAGCAATGTAATTGTTATGTCCATATCAAATAAATAAACAAACAAATAAACATGTCATTTCAAGACATTGCAAATATCTTCCCGAGTTCAAAGATTTCACAGAAAACACATTTATCCACATTTATCCACTCCCTCAAAACCATACAGTAGATTGAAAGACAGTCAAGACAAACAAACAAAAACTCTAACTCTTAGCCATGAGACAGACCGCATGTATTATTTCTGTGCTTGGTTTTAAGGCCTCTGTAAATTGACCATTTTCAGAAAAGAAAAAAGATGCAATGAAAGAAAAAGAGCAAAAAGGAGCAGTGCTCTCACGGTGCAATGTGTACAGGCCCCAGGCATATCAGCATTGGTCCACTCCAAACAACACGTTTTCAAACATTGTTAATTCTTGACTGTACTGCGACCACGCTGTGTGGTGCTCCAACTCTCTGGTCACCACTCACCCCAGCCACAGCCTGGGCCATCAGGGTCTTGCCACAACCAGGGGGTCCATGGAGGAGGAATCCCCTGGGGGGTACCACTCCCAGCTGACTGTACACCTCTGGATGGCGCATGTGGATCAGCAGCTTACACAATTCCTGGACGGAGAATAATGTATGTAACACATGGCAGATAATGGTAAAACAAATTTTAAAAAGTGAATAAAACAAGAAATGATCACATAGTGATATTTGTCAGGTGAAAGAAGCGCTGTCTTCATATTTGTATGACTTATTTTAGTAATGTGTATGTTTGTGTGTCACAACCTCGCGCCTGTCGTTTGCGTTTGTTTCCGACATTCTGTGCGTGGTTCAATGACTGTTTTGTTGTGGCTTCCCTGCTGTCCAGCTCATAACATTAGCAGCCGACTGTTGTCGCTTCGAGGCTGCTGGTGGTAAAGCTTACTCGCAGTGGTGCGGAAATCAGCCCTTTTGCGGTGCGTGTGGCATAGCTTAGGAGGCAGGCAACCATACTACACCACTCCCATTAGCTTAAGACCAACACACACACCGTCTGTGAACGCCGCGCGTCAAAACAGCCACCTCCGTTATTTTCAATGAACCTATCCCACACCGGCGGCATCAGACACTCGCTCACGCCTTGCCTGACGCTCCGATGTGCCGCTGTTCTATCTTCCAGGCGTTGCCGCACGGCCTCCATTCGGGTATCCATGGGCGTGGCTGGCACGGCAGGTCTGTACTAACACGCCGCGTCCTGTGGGTGTTGCTGTGCGGCTATGATGCGCGGCAATACTGTGCCTCATCGCTGCGCACCCGCTTCACAAACGGTGTGTGTTAGGGTTTTAGGCAGAGGAGGCAGACGTAGTAGACTAGGCAGCCAAGCAGATCAGTTGAACTAGGTTGCGCAAAGTGGCGCAGTGGTCGCTTACATTTCATGAGTGTTGTTAGGTTAGGTTTCACCTGACAAAAAGTAGTCATCGTAGTTTACTGTCCGTTTTACTTAATCATGTAGGCCTACTACATGCATTTTAGTATATAAAAAGTATAAAATAGAGAGAACAACAATAGGCATTAACAGCTTACCGTCAATGTTGCATCATTGCCTCCCACATCTTCAAATTTGACGGTAGAGTATTGCAGTTCGGGTGATTTTGTTTTAGCTGACAAATAAAATAAATGAATACATTAACAACCCAATTAAATGACAAGCATTCATATATGGTATTCTATCCTTTTTGGTAATGTAGTTTGGGGGTACATTACCTTTTTTGTTCAAGATACTAGACTCAATGTCTCCATCAACACTCCCAATCTCTCTCCGCTTCTTGGACCTTTTGAGTTTCCCTTTGGTCTTTGTGCTCTGAGGCTCTAGCATAGAAACGTCTTCCTGTTCCTGCTGGTGAAAAAAAGGACATAAAAAAAGTGTACTACTATCACTAATGTCATCAAGACAAGTTTTCTGAAAAAGTTTTCTGCTAGCCTGCTACAGTGGTTCTGAAATGTTTTCATGTCAAGGACCCCCAAAATTATATGTATTTTCTCCTTTCTGTATCATGTGGCAGCGAAGTCTGACTTTTTTTTTTTTGGCTTTCTGCTTTTATTGATATTATCAAGTGAAGATAGACAGGAAAGAGGGAGAGAGAGAGAAGGGGAGAGACATGCTGCAAAGGTCGTCATGACGGGGACTCAAACACGCTGTCAGGCCAAAGCCTATATGTGGCTTGTGCCTGGACCACTTGGCCAGCGAGCACCTCAAGTCTATGGACAGAGATCCACATCTAGAATTATGCCACTGTGTTTAAATATAGACATTTATTATTGTTGGTTACAGGGGCATATGAGAAAGCCCAGGTGATCATGTTGTCTTTGTGGCAGCCATGTTTGACTGGCTGATTGCCTTCCAGAGCAAGGTAGCTGGTGACACTTTAGCTCACACCAAATGGTCAGCTATTGCTGCATCACTCCTAAGGCTGATAACAGTTATAAGCCCTCAGGCTGATAGCAGTTCTCACGCTCTCTGTGATTATCACTACCTTCACTCAGGGCGGATAAAGTGTGGGTAAGCAAATAAAGGCTGGGTATGCGATACAATCAGTTACCACTTGAGGTTCTCTCCATTTCACAAAACATGCTGGTGGTGAGAAAAACATAGGCCTACAGGTAGTTCTGCTCAGGTTCAGGACAGTGTAAATAAAATGTGCATTTCAACACCAATCAGAGACATGGATAGCTCCTAGTATCGAAAGTCTTCTGTAAATTCAAATGCCTTTCACAACATACAAAGATACAGTCAATAATACATTGAAAGAGTTGTTATTTGGCCAAGTAATAAGTATGCATACCAGTAGTCCTCCTCTGGCTAGTATACATACCTTTATTGCAGGACTGGCTGCATCCTCTTCACTCAGGTCGATGAGAATGTTCTGCTCAGGCCTTTTGTCAATGAACCAGCCCCCTGTGGAAACGTGTGTGCCAGCACTGGGATGTTGTGCTCGGGTGCGAGCCAGTGGGGTGGATACTGTGGCAGGGCTGCCCACGGCCGACTGCTCCCCTTTAGGAGATGAGGCGGCGCTGTCAGGGTTTCCCTTCCGGTACAGAGACACTAAGGAGTTGTTCATTTGGTTGCTGGGCTGTGGAAGAAAGGGAGTACACGTGACAATAAATCACACCCGTGTGAAGTGAGGGGCACTCTTATCATTATTCATCACCATCCATCATCTCACGAACATATGACATATACATTTTCCATTCATTGTCAATGGCATTTAATGTTTGTGTTGCCACAAATTTACGTCATATTTGGCAGACATTTTACCTAATTTCTCCTTTCATTGTCAATGGCAAATATTGAGACGTGTGGGGACAAAAGCTGTGTATAGGGGGCATAGTGACACGTTCGGTAGGATTTTGGCTTATTTGGGCACCATCTTTCCGCCTACATGTAGGCTAGTAGGATGCTAGGCTACTTGGCTGCCAGTCTGTAGTTCGTAAGTTTGCTTGTCAGTGACGCTGGTGTGTACAGTCACTGCAGTACACCATCTTCCATCTCTCTACTATCTTTGACATGTCACAACTCTTCTACTCTATGGCTCTGGATCGACGGTGGTATTATTATTATTCGCGAAAATGTTCGGGTGTTCTGATCTGATAGCCGCCTCCCCTCCCCTAACGTCAAAACAGTTCTCAATGTTTACATCTTATTTGACGAGAAGACATGTGGACATATCCTTACGGAACCAGGGAGAGGGGGAAAAACACCACGAGTGATGAGTGGTCAGTCAAACATGTGTTCTCTCTGCAGTAAATAAATAATATGTCTGTATGCGATCTGACCATTGTTATTTTGATTACACTGTCATGCTCGTTTGAGGACAGGTAGAGAGCAGAGCATACATGTGTTTGGGAATGTTGCTGATTTTGTCAGCTGACAGTGACACCCAAATCAAAGAAACCATACAGCATGTATTTAATTATTTGATATCTCCGACAGTCAACGCACTGCAAGGCTACAATGGAAGCATAATTCTGACGGCCCGCGGTGAAATGGACAAGTTAGAGTATAAAAACGGACAGGATCAAGGTTATGTTATTTTGTCATCTGACACCCAAACCATACAGTGTTAATTTAATTTTATATATACAAATGGTACTATAGCCTACTAGCCTATTAGTAGGCAGAAGAAACAACTGCTGACTATAACTTACCGGGTCTTCTACCACCTCGTAGCCGTCCGACGAGTCCTCCGAGATGCTGCTTCCCTCACTGTGATTGAGGTCATTGAGATCATTTATAATGAATAAAAAATATCATTGACAGAAAATATCGCATACCACGCACTTGTTATATTATTTATTATGGTTATAATCAAAGATAATAAGAACCAAAAGAGTTACTTACCCATTGTCATTGTGGTTCTGCTTGGCTCTCTTAGCCAAGTGCCTGCTCTCTAGATCATTGAGACCAGACTCATTCAGAATTGCTCCGTATGCTACGAGACAAATACAAAAGTGATAATAGTAATAGTTAATATTTTACAGTAGGAACAAACATGTTTTCCACCTGTTAACATGGGTGGGGTTATGTGTTCATCACAGTTTATTATTAAACTGTAATAAACACATAATAAACCAGATACAAACACTATCGACTAACATTATATTATATATTATTTCTGGGCATGCAGGGTTGCCTGATGTTATTCCACCAAGGAAAACCACAATGCATAATAACTTAGTTATTAGTTTCTCACACATTAGACTTTGTACTTTCATACACTTATTTAGTCACAAAGATGAGGGGGGGGGGGAATCATTTGACAAACTATTTAATTTTTCTCGGTGAAACAACTTCTTAATTAACATCAGGGGAGTACTTGCCCTTTGTCGCCATAACTTTCATGATTTGTCCTACTGTATTCTTGCCCATTGGAATATCGATGAACCACACGTCGTCCCGTTTGCCGTGATATTTACTCAGGTAAAACCTTGTGGTGGGGTAGGTGGACTGCGGGGGTCGCCTCTTGGCGTACTCGTCGTAAAGGCGAACGGGACATAGCAACGGGTTGTTGGGGTCCCCCCACGCCCTGGGGGGCTCGGGACTGGGACGCGGCTCCCCGGCGGCGGTTCGCCCCGACAGCGTTTTGCTCGTTCGCTCGTGATACTCTATGTACTCGCGTCCGCACGCGTCCACCTTCTTCTCGACATCCCCCCACAGCAGGGTGGTGTGTCCCTTCTGTCCCTTGATGCCGAAGTGGACGTTGTTGACGTACCACAGGCTGTTGATCAGTGACTCGGCGCTGTAAGGGCCCAGCAGTCTCTTATCCAGAAGAAATTGCACCTCTTCGGCCGACACGGGTTCCGCCTTGTTGGGACGGTTGCCTTTCCCCGCGGCTTTCAGCGACTTCTTCTTGAACAGCAGGCACTCGTTGGAGTACTTAAACCGTGGGTCGGTGATGATGCTACAGCAGTACGAGTGACCGCGGAGGTGCCTGTCGATGCTGCGCTGGATGGCGGCCAGCGAGTCCGGCTCGTACTCGTCGCCGTTGTGGAGCTTCCTGACGTCGAGGAAGTAGGCTCCCAGCAGCTCGTCCAGGTCCGCCGGCGGGATGTTCTCGGGCTGGCGGGTCTCGCCTTTGTTGGTGCGCAGCCATTCCGAAAGCCGTCGAAGGTCGCTGGTGGTCTTGCGCTCCGTGTTGTGGTTGCCCCCCTGCGCCCAGGAGTCCGCCTCGCTCAGCGGGTTCAACATGGCCGGGGCTCCGCGGAGGTGCTCGCTCGCTGCTAACCCTGCGTGTCACGACGGTATTATTATTATGAACTCTACTACCCTAGTACTACTACCCTGACTTGCTCTATTCTCAACCCACGTTTTTATTATCCAGCGTCGTCAACTCCATGGTTGGTCAAGTCAGGTTAAATACAAATGGAACTTCCGTTTATCGGACTTCAAAGTAAGACGCGCGTTGGCCAAATGCCTTATTTTTCATACATCGCTTCCATCTTAGCTCCTCCCACTTAATGTTCCTCTTCTGCCGTTGAGTTTTACTGTGGTTGGCATCCATATTTGATGCATTGCTGCCATCTACTGGAGTGTAACTTCACAGTGCAAACCATTTACAGTGACCAGCTCATTTCCCAAAGTGGTCTTACGCGGTATTCTTCTTCTCTTAACATTGATGGGCTCTACCAGGCACCGGCGTCATCTACGGGGGTGCAGAAGCGCAGCTGCACCCACTGGCATTCTGTTTTAATAGCAGAATATGCACCCACTGTCGTGACTGTCCTGAATGAAATGTCACGTAGTCACATACCTTGTGCGTCGGGCGCCGGCCAGATAGGTGTTGGGCCGCCGCACATGGGCATTCAAATGCTAATAAGGTGGCTTTTGTTCTGCTGCCAGGTAGAGAGTATAAATGTCCATACATTACAGTACAGGATTCATTTCCATTTGACTACGAATCTATATGAAGCCACCTCCAGCCAAGAAGATATTTCTCCAGTCCATCCTACAATTCGGCGCCGCAGCCTCAAAGACCCGGCTGCTCCCACCAGAGCCCGCTGCCACATCGACTCCAGTGCCACTGCCCGGCGCTCCTGCGCCTGCCGCCGCCAAGACCCGTCTCCCAGTCTGGCGGGATCTGGGAGTCCCAGAGGAGCTCGCTGTCGCCACACCGACTCTACAAGTAGCTGCCGAGGCTGACAGCACTATCAGCGCCAACACAACGGCTCTTTTAAGAGCTAATAGCAGCCAGCCGCCGAGCAAAAGCCGCAAATATGCCCGAAAATATCAACCCTACTGGAAAGAGACATTTACCTGGATCACGTACGACTCTACTAAAGACAAAGTGTTTTGTAGCATTTGCTCTGAAGCTGTGGAGCTGGGTATTCCACTACTATCCAAATAAAAGCGAACAAGATACATTGAATGCGTTTACACGCAATGGGTTTTAATTTAATGTTATAGCTGTAATGTAAGGACTCTAGAAACACTTTCCTCGTAAGCGACCGCCACAAAGCGACTGCTTTACTGTTTATCATTGATCATGCTGAAATGTTGAAACAAGATACTGAAACAATTTAATGTGTTCGTTGTGAACTGAAACACTGTGTTCATTAGCAAACTGTAAATAAATTACCAACCGAAAAAATAAAACTCGTTTATTTTCCACCGCTGGGGGGGGGGGGGGGGGGGGGGGGGGGGGAGGGCGGGGGGGGCACCCACCGCCGTTATAGGAAGTTAGGAACGTGACGCAGGCAAAACAGGAGCTACAGTGCCACAGAGTTACGACATTGAGGGGGGCAGAAAACTGAGCGCTCGAGGGCTGTTCATGCAGCCTGGAGAGTGACAAGCCTGGAGAGTGACAAGCCCTCGTTTTCAACGAGGGCGGCGCAAAAATAATATCAGCAATGTGTGCAACATGACAACTGTTTTTAAAGTGACAACTAAAGTCTCTGTAATGTTTATGTTGTACTATTACTAAAAACTATCTAAAATAAAGGGATTTAAGATCATTAAAGGGACACTTTCTTCCTGGACTACATGTGGTCTCAGTAAGACAGACCTCCCCTATCCACAAGGAGGAGCAGTGCACCAAAGTATTATGGGAATTGTAGTCCAGGAAGGAAGTGAGCCCAGTGTCCATGACATCAGAGACACTGGGCTCACTGCTACAATCTAAAATATCTAAAACCACATATTACACACATAAAGATCTCCAGGAAAGTGTTCTAAAGCTTATAAACGTCATTAACATATATTTTTTTGCAAAAAGGGTGAAGTGTCCCTTTAATGCTGGGCTGTTGCCTGAGTCCAGTGCATTTTGCCAACTTCCGGTCCAGGACATTGTCACTCTTCGCAATGCTCTTCGACAATAGAAGGATGTAGAAGAGCCATGAAGTGAACAGAGTTGTCGTAACTGTGTCTTACTCTATGGCTCTGTCTAGTCTAGTGCTAGCCCTGAAGCACGTGTAAGCGATTCCCAGTTGTCTGGCAACACAAGAGTAACATAGGTGGTCACCATCGAGTGTTTTTAAAACTTTTGAGACTCAGGACAACCATATACCTTTTTAACATTATCCCCCCCCCCCCCCCCCCCCCCATCCAGCCTACACTGTTTAACACAGTGGCACGTTCCTGATCGGGAACACAACTCCATGTGAAATGCCCATGTGCATTACCAAGTACAAACACTGAAACACACACTCTAATCAATGATAATGTGCAAAATTAGTAGCTGTATCATTTGAAACAGAATTAATACCTAAATGCTGTGAAGTGCTTCATTGCCGTTGTAGGCATCCAGTGCCATATGATATCAAGCAAACAAACAAAGACAGTGGTCACCCAGCTGTCAGAGCCGTCTAGACCAGTTGTTTCATGTGAAGGATCCTCAAATGAAAGGATTTGTCCACAGACGAGATTTGTGTTTAAATAAATATTCCAAAAATTTAAGAAATTGTCTTGATTTGAGTTCTTGAGTTTGACAACCAACCATTTTGTAAATGTAAACAACTAGCCAGAATATTAGCCTTATATTCCCATAGCAATAATTGCTAAAGTGTTTGTTCAGTAACAGGGATTTCCCCGTCTCTTTAGTAAACAGAAAATACCTCTCAGCTCAGTATTCCAATTTGATCAAATCAAGAGAGAACTCATACAGGGTACGAAATAAACAAGTTAAATTGTAAGTTGTGAGAGAAGTACTACCGTAGTATAGGGATGTGTAAATGTGTCCAAAATGAGGGTCCGTTTGACAAACGCTGAGGAAGGCCAGACAGGCCGAAAAGCGTACGTTTTCAGTCTCAGAGGTAAATAAAGTCATGTAAAAGGACATAATGAGTGCTGGCATTTTCTTCATTTCAAATTGTAAGTTGTGAAATAAATAAATGTGCAGACAAAATTGGAATTGGAATACTGTACTCTACTCTCTCCTAATTGGATGAAATTGGTGACCCACTGGAAAATGTATTTTCTACTTACTCAATTGCTGGAGTGATGGGGAGACCCTAGCCCCTCTCGGCACCCCCCGTAAAGTTTCTGACATTTGGATGTTTACTTTACGGAGGGTCCCTCTGCAGTTCGTAAGCCCACAATAGGACGCAGCTGTACATACCGTCGGAAACATCCAAATGTCAGAAACTTTACGGGGGGTTCCGAGAGGGGCTAGACCCCTGTACAGCAATGATTACTAAAACTGCTTTTTTGCTTCTTTTTATATGTACAAGATATGTTATTTACAGCACATATAACAGTTTGATGGTGGATTGTGGAAAATAAGAATGATGTGATTTAGCCAAAATATATCCTTCAGTAGATGAAGAAAGAACATGTCTTGTGTTTTGCCTGGAAGGAGTGTGATACATACCTTTCTCAACCTGGATTCTGAATGCTGCCTTCTTTCGCCGCCCATACTCCATTCTGAGGAATGTGACACAATAATCCTTAACAGGCAATGCATGTGACTGAAATTAATCCTTCTGCTATCCAACACTGTAATAGACAACTCTTAAGACTAAGAATAAATGATTGATCTGACCTGTGCAAGCTTTGAAGCTCTAGTGCAATCGCTGAAATGTCAACATATGCACTACTGGACGTGGCAAGATACTGCAAAATATCACAAAATTGTCAAAATTAATGACAAGTTTACATTTTCATAAATGCACACTCATTGACCAATAGCTAGCAATCCAACACAAATGTATTTATATTGTATTAAAAAAATAGGCTAGATAATATTATTTCATACAGAAGGATGGTCTTCCTGCTTTCTTTGTCGCACCTCCACCGGTGCCATGGCGGACTATGCATGGCAGGGTGTCCTCTTCCCTGAGCCAAGCCTAAGCCTGACCGCATACCAAAAGGTAAGTTTTGCTGCATTCATCAGCTGGGGACCACCATTCATGGATGTTTCGCCCCTTACCCAGAACATCTCCTGGTGGTGGGGCAGTGAACAGGGTGGCGTCTCCCTGACACCCCCTGCAGCGCAACTTATTTTGATGTTGGCCTTGCTCAGTCTGGCTCCCCGTAGCCCCACGTCCTTGAGCAGGCGTGACGTGGAGCTACCAACGAAGCCTCTAGCTCCCACCTCCACCGGGTACGTCCTCACACTCCATCCACTTTCTCAGCACTCCGCAAGCAGGTCTGCATATTTTGCATATTCATAAGCAGCTTCCAGTCCCTCCTCCCATGGCACTGTCAGTTCAATCAGCAGTACTGACTTCACTGCTGTAGACCACATCACCACCACCACTGGTCTTAAGGTAGTGGTGCAGATTTCCGGGGGGAACTGGAGCAGTCTACCCAGATCCACTTCCATCTTCCACTCCACCCCTGCTGTTAACAGCTTAGACTGTGGTGCTCTCTTGCTGGAGTGTTCTGCAGGTTCCCCCTGCCTGAGGAAGTGGATCCTCTGTTGGCTCCTTGATGGACTCAGGTTATTGGCCTCCTGGCGACATTTCTCCAGCACCTCTGCCAGCTTCCTGAGCACTTGGTCATGCCGCCACGTTAACTCAAACAGAAGACTGGTGCACACTACAACTCCCCTAGCCACAATTTGCGCCACTCTCTCTAAAGGCCTATTCATAGTCTGCCTGGATTTTCGGTGGTGAGGTGACCATCGGAGCTGTAATAACGTGGAGCGGTGGTGAGTAAAAACAGAGTGAAGGGCTGGGGAGAGCAGTGGTTTGCACTTCCCCGCAACTCAGGGACGTCATGTTGTAGTTCGGTGGTCACCTCACCACCGAAAATATTAGACTATGAATAACGCTTTAGTCATCAACTAGATTTTTTTTAATGGGTTGAATCTAGATTTGCAACACCAGCCATTGACAGCCCATACTACATCCAAACAGAAAGTCCTATCTGATTGTATTAAACATTAACTCACCAACATTGCAGCTGTACGAAAAGCTTGAATTATCCTCTATCTGCAAAGTGTTTGTTTTATAAAATCCACTGTACAGTGTACACATGTTATGAGCTACTTTCTGCAAAGAAGTTGATTGAATTTTGGAAGCGCTCGTTTACAATAACGCAACATCCTGCTGTCTTCTGCATTATGTGCAATTTCAAAACAGGTGGTACAGGGCACAGGGCCGTTGAGTGATTTATTTCCAATGAGCGTTTCCCAACTCGAACACTTTCTCCCCTGCACGGAATGTATTGACAGAAAGTATCTCATAATAACATCTATGGTGGATCTTTATGAAACAAACACTTTGCAGAAAGCATTTCTACAGCTGCACTGTTGGTGGGTTTAACATTGATTAATACAATCAGATAGGACTTTTCTGTTTGGATGTATGGGCTGTCACTGGTGTTGTGGCCAGGCCACACCTTTCAAAATGTAACCACCCTAATATTATGATATAATGAATGTTAAATGACTCACAAACAGTCTGTACGATATAATGTTGGCTACTTGCCTGCTGCACCCTTTGTTTGAGCCGGGTGTCCTGAAATCCTCCACCGTCACTTCGGTTCTTCATGTCTCTGGGAACTTATGTGGAATACAGGTCGAGAAGGAACCTACACATTGTCAACAAAACAATGTTTTGATATTTTTTCCATAGTAATAATAAAATAAGGTCAAAAATCATGTACAGATTTGTAGGCTACATGCTAATCTCCAACTTCTTGTTTATAACTGGCTATCCACAGGTTTTAACAATTGAAGAAATATTAGATTAGATTTTTTTTAATCATACAAAACTGATTATATATTTGGCCCGCCATTTATGAAAAATATAAAATAAATCCATTTAAAACAATGGTGCCCCTGATTTTCACGCTATTACCCAAAGTCTTGGATCAAATTTCAGACTATATAAAATGCATCTATGAATAGTCTAGTCTAGTGATCCAAGGCTACAAATGGATCAAGGCGGTCATCGTCATAAAAGGACGGTCAGGTCAGCCTTTGGAGTCGGGACTCAAACAGGAAAATCCCCACCCTCATTAATTACAACACCAGGCAGAGACTATATTAAGGTCAACTCATAATTAGAAAGACAACAACGTAGAATGTTCCAGTGCGGTGTAAGGTTCAAGCTTGAAGCTGACACAATAACATTCCATGCTAAAGGAATCGCTAACACTTAAGACTTGGTATATTTCAGCAACCGCCAACAGCTCCACAAATTCCAGCAACATATATTTCAGGACAGCATACAAATACGTACCCCACACAATTTGACCAGTGATTGCTGTTCTTAATGGACAGCACAAGATTTATTTGCGTTTGTTTTGGTAATCCGCGTGTTTTCAAGGAGCCATAACAACCCAGGCAACAGAAACATTTACATCCGGGTGACTCTCTCAATGAACCTTTTCTTGACGCCGGATCGGTGGCGCCCTCTGTCGGTTTGGACATCCCATGAATTCAGCTTATAGTACCACAACAACCGTTACAAACAGTCCAACAGTGGTTCTCAAACCCTTCCATGTCACGGAGGACCCCCAACTTAATGTATTTGACTGAGACTCGCATCTAAATTATTTTGTGCCTATCCAATAAGGTTTTCACTCAAGTAGGCCATACACTATAAATTGGGGGTTCATATAAAATAGTTGTTGGTGCTGATGAAACCTGATCGAGCTTGAATGAGGGGGGGGCTTTTAAAACTTCAGTCTAAGCTGGTAATGATGATCATGTGCCAATAAAGGCTAGTATTGGCAGAGCTGCCATTACAGCAGTAAGGGTAGAATAGATAGCCTGGAGGCTCCAGGCTATGGAGCTAGTCGGGCTAAACACTCAAGTCATGATGGAGGAACATAAATGGGTACTCGGGAGGCAGCAGTACATTCAGCTCGTGACCATGATAACACGAGTGTCTTTATTAGTCATTATAGGCTATACACATTAGGTAATAGGCATATCCTGTACTTCCGGTATGATACTTCAGTATAAAAGGTTTGCATAATTATACACAGACAATAAAGATCATCTTAACAGCTAGCTCAATAAAAACAGGTCCCCAAACTCATGGTGCTTATTCATGCAGATCAGGGGTCTTTGCCGTTTTTCAGGCCAAGACTCCTTCGCTGAGTGCTCAAGCAGGGACCCCCACCTAAATTGTGTTGCAGATTAAACTTTTGATAGATTTCATATAGCTTCATAGACTTGTTCGACATACCTTACCCTTTCTATAAATATGCTGGATTCACGTTAGTGTATTTTCAGACATTTAACCTTTTAAACCCTCAATATTTAGCCTGCTCTCTGAAAATAGCCGATCTACAAGCTCACAAATCCTTGCAGCACAAGACATTATAGCTTAGATCTGCCATTTGTGGCTGATGTAGATGATTATCGTCATAGACTGGAGCACAATATCTACCTTTGTCAAAGCAAGCAAACATCAAGTGATTTTCAATCATATTCAATATTGCCTCAGTATTTTATTTCCAACTTTCAATCTAACTGTACAATATAGGCATACCCTCTGACCACAACAAATTGTTATAAAAGCAGGAATTTGAGAGGAAAATTAACAAAACACAATATATTTATTTAACATAATATTTAAACATTTGAAAGAAAATGTCAGTTGAAATTGTATTCGCAGGACGATGTCGACATTGCCCCCGCAAACTGCCAGTGAATGCCTGGATTCTGAGAGTTAAGGAACTCCAGTCCATTGGGGGTCCCAGTGGTGTACAAGGAACCACTACGTTGGTTGTAGATCACAACAAGGACCTCGCAGTTACTTGCCTGAAGTTTTTGAATCTGTAAAAATGGGGGGGAAGGAAGTGAGTGTTGCCACAAACGCATAATTAGGATTCAGTCCCTGAACATGGTCTTATTGAGGATAAGGAAATGGAAAATGATGATTTTCTTAGCAATTGTTCTACAATTACTTTTCAATTAAATTAATTCACATGAATGTGAGTTCATGGTTTCCTTCAAGTACAGATTTCAACAGATTTACTCATCCTGAAATACAGAACATGCAAAAGGAAACAAGTGCTTTAATAAAACAGTTGAGAAAGCCCTTCATCCTTTAGCACTGTGTCACTGAATTAATTGAAAACTCTGTTGCACCATTTCTGAACTGCAAATAAGTATATTCATAAAACTTGACAGCAGTCTTCATAGCTAGCATATAATAGTAACTTTTGTAACATTCAACTATATTTAGATGATTATAACACATCTTATTACTAAAAACACAATATGTATTCAAATCTCCTTTTATAGGTTTAGATCATTATGTTTCCTATTAATTATATTGGATTAAATGTTTAAAAGAGAAAATGAACAGTTAATGTATATTTCAATTGATTACAGCAACAGTTCATTAAGACAATTGGCAGTCAATCCAATTTAAACCAACACAATAAATACATTTTACTATTACTACTACAGGCATACTATTACTATACACAGGCTGCTTGTGGATCTAATTACCGGTATATAATAAATACACCTATGCGTTTGTAATGAACACTCACCTTATCCTCAACACTCTGTATGAGTTGAGCTGCCACATCTGGCTGCTGTTCTCTGCTATCAATAGGCAGGTCCATTATTGCTCTGCTTGTCTCCTCGTCAAATGATGCGTCCTCATCCAGCTCAGGCTGTTCCAGGCTTGCATCTTCAGTAACCTGCTGACCTTTGGCCTCTTCGGTAACCTGTTGGCCTATGGGCTCTTCATTAAGCTGCTGGCCTTTGGACTCTAAATCGCTGTCTGTGGAGGTTCATATGAAGATGGTTAGCAGAAAACATTTCAGCAAAATATACATTTCATCGTCTTCCCCAGAAAAATAAGTACCGGTATTGTTAAGAGTTTACAGATATTTTCGTCCCCAATTTAGATGGTATGACAATTTTCTCCAAACGTGTAGTCCCTGTCACTGCTAACCAGTTGGTCATTTTGGAAGGTGTAGACGACGAAATATGAAGTGGCCAGCAACTTCTGTGTGACATTGAGGAGTTTTGCCAGGACTGCGTAATGTAAAAAGAGGAACATGCTATCTGACCTAGTTATTCAGGCTGAACAGGTGCCCAAAACAACCTGAAGAGTGCAGCGACACTGATCGGGATGCACATGCAGATTAGACACACCAACGGACCGACATGCGGAAACAATGGTCGGACATGCGGTCGAACATGAGCTGCTCCGTGCTTGCGGTTAGGGTTAAGTTAGGGTTTGGGGTAGGTTGTCGGTCTAATGACATACCCGTAACACTGATCACCCTACCCACCAGGCTACGTTCCCGTGAACAAGGCCAATCAGGTTAATTGGAACTCAAGACCATGTCGGATGCACCACAGACAATTCGAACCCTAGACTTTGCGTTGGTGGGAGCATGAAATCAGATAAGCCAAGGTTAGCATACAATAGGCCTACCGTACCTTTGACAGAACAGCTTGCTTTGGAGGCAGACAGCCGCTTCCTCTTCATCTGATCTCCTTCAACCTTCTTTTTTCGGTTCCTGTTGTATATCCAAACCTTTATCAGGGAAAATACAACATAAAGTGTAGTCTAACACATGTGGATATGCCTCTACATGAGATTACATGTAATGACAAAATGTTTGTCCCACAAAGATTTAGGTGTTGGTATGTCCCTGCTTGTACAGAATGTCTCCCAAATGTTTGTTTCCGTCCATGGCAGGTGTCTGTCCAATGGTTATCTCACAAACCACTACAACTATTAGAGGCAAATGTCTTGTGGACGCTGCAAAGAAATATTTTTCATATTGTGAATATTTTCCTTCACGTTTTGTGAATTCATAATCTCCGATTCATCACCCAAATATGGAGTTGTGTGGAACTCCATATTTGTGCGATTGACATGACAATGATGATTGACATCATCAACACAAAGTCCATTTTGTGAATAAATTGATGGCAGCTGAACGAGTCATCACTCACAAATAAGGAAGCCATGTCATCAACATCCCAGAAACACAGGGATTTCGTTGCAGAGCCCATGGGGGATAAGTCTGTTATGGCCCTAGCGGGTATTGGAGAAGCACTTGGGAAAAGACTAGAGGGGAAGCACTTTGACAAGGCTTATGTTGTCCTTGGGCAGTACCTGGTGTTAAAGAAAGATGAGGAGGGCTTTCGAGAGTGGCTGAAGCACACCTGCGGGGCAAATGCCAAACAGCAAGGTGACTGCTACGGCTGTCTTCAGGAATGGTGTGACTCCTTCCTGTAAGCATATTATCTGTCTGCCTGCAGCTAATGTTGCAAACCAAGAGAACCATTCATCATCAAATTGCACATGCCAAGGAAGTAATTCCACCCAAAAAAAAGAAAATCACATGTTATTTTGTGAATATCTTTTAGTGGCTCTATAGGGCGGCAAGCCATCTACAAACCACTCTGAGGGCGATTCATACTCCTATTTTAGAGCCGAATAAAAGTCAGTTCGGCTCTGTAGAGCCTACAATGTGACGTCATTTGAGGTTCGGGGGTGGCAGGTACCGTCCTAAAGTCGTCTCTTCGGTGCTACTGAAAATGTCTGACGAGCCGAAATCATTTCGGCACTACAGCGCCGAAACAGCGGTAAAATAGGAGTCTGGCTGCAGCTAATCTCCGGATCAATCAATGCCACATTTCTTGTAGATGCTATACTACCAGTAGCCCAAGGAAATACCCTGCAATTTTTTCTTTTTACAGGTTTTATATTTTTGAAATATTTCACTTAATTTTTTTTTAATGAAAGTCGTTGGCAGTCAACCGAAACACTAAACACAGAAGAGCCAAAAGCAATTTCACTCAGATCCATAGCGGGTGCCACAAGGGGTCACTCTTGTTCTTTCCCTATTTATCCCTTCACCAACTTAAGTACACATGATCTTGGGAGTCATGCAACAATGCGCAGCAAAAGTTTCAATATTTCAACACTTTCCCATAACCGTTTTCCAAAATTTGTGAGAGAAGACTATTCCTTACAAAACAAAAAAAGAACATCCACCAATCAACCCCTATATCAGCCTCTATAGTGTACCTCCAAAAAGCACTTTCACTTCCCACTACACAAAAAATTTAAGTAGACACTAGTGTATTCCCCCAGCACCTTCCCTGGGCCTTGATGGCTGCAACCCATGACTTGCACAGCGCCTTGGGCCTTATTCTAGCTGGCTGTCCTGTACTCTGTGTCTCCCTCTAGAGTACCCGTTAAAATTAACAGATTGTTAATTGAGAAGGGGGATTCAAGGTAATTTGAGGGGCGCTAGCCCCTCCTATGCTCAGCATTGTGTGCGTGTGAATCATAGCAATGTTTTGATTGGCTGAGCACCCCATAGCGATGATTCGATTGGCTGAACAAAGTACATTTTGAGGATAAAAAGTGAGGGCAGAAAAGTGAGACACAAATTGCGATTTCATGGACGGAATGTGATGATGTATGATGACCAGAGCGCCCCTCACTTCACACCGGGTGTGATTGTTGAGGGTCGCTAGCCCCTCTGAAGTCCAGCTTTTAGTGTGTGTGTACAACACAAACTTTATCCTAACAAACATTAAATTCCATTGATAATAAATGGCCATTTTTATGTCAAAGTCTAAAGTTAACAAACATTAAAAGCTAGACATGGAATGAGGTGATGTACGATGATAAGAGCGCCCCTCTTATTTTTCTAAGAAGAAAACATCATTGTGGAGATTAGGACTGACATTTCATCAGCACAATATTAATAGGTGACATTTTCAGGTGATTAGAGACTCTTTTTTTTAGGGAATGCATTACTTCCCTGCACTTTGATGATACCCTTTTGATGTTTCAAGCAGTGGGCAGTTTGGCAATGATTTAACTGTATAAAGCAGGGGTCTTTGACGTTTTTCAGGCTAAGCAGAGACGAGACCCCACTACAAATTGTATGAAGTAAACTTTTTCATATATTTCATAGACTTGTTTGACAGCACTATCATATCATCAATGTATGTTGTTGGATTCATGTTAATGACATTTAACCACTTATCCGACAACACCTCACAGCTTGAATCATTGTGAGTCGGGATGGGGGCGCAATAACCACGGTTCTGTAATGCATACCACGGTGTTGAGTTAATAAGCGTGATTATTATTATTAATCTTTATCTTTTTTTTCTTCCAAAAACCACTTTATCAGAGGATAGTACAGTATACCGCCATATATTGGTAAAGGGTGATTTACTGCGGTAACTAAAAATCCATACCCCCCCAGCTCTAGTTGTGAGCTGAGCTTGTAGATCTGCTATTTTCAGCTAAAGTTCCCTTCGGAATAGGGATGCTAGCGTTCAAGTGGTTAATTAAGATTAAGATTTACAAGATTAAGATTTTGGGGGAATAAATCATTAGGTAGGCCAACTACTACCTTTATTTGTTCTTCCACAAGGCCTGTGACTGAAGCCACCTGCTGGACTTTTAGTTTGTTCTCATCAGAGCTGTAGCTCTGCACTCCTTCTGCCCACATAGACTCAAGAATTCTGTAAAGTAATTAAGACATGAATGGGAGATTAAACCAGGTACACACACAATAATATACACACACACACACACACACACACACACACACACACACACACACACACACACACACACACACACACATATAGACACACGGCTCACGCGCATATACAATTATTAATTAAATAATATATAATACAAAACACATATACACA
This sequence comes from Protomyctophum parallelum, assembly GCF_964188405.1. Classification (NCBI taxonomy): domain Eukaryota; kingdom Metazoa; phylum Chordata; class Actinopteri; order Myctophiformes; family Myctophidae; genus Protomyctophum; species Protomyctophum parallelum. The sequence goes on along the minus strand of NC_139704.1, from coordinate 15,407,141 downwards.
TGGGGGGCTAGAACTGTTCAACACACACACACACCGACACACGTAAAGTACAATGATACTACTTTGACATGTGTAAAATATCTAACCAAATGCTTTTATTTTGAAAACACACCGGAAAATCCACGTCCATGCAGCGAGCTTGGAGATGAAAATGTCAGTCAGCCAGTAACAGTACATATCTGTTGTGCGTTTTTACAGACACATGGGTGATCAGAAAATGTACATACATGATTGTACTTACTGTAATGTCTCCCGACTGAGAGCGGATTTCGGCATTGTTTATTGCGACCGGGCTGGCGCAGGTCTACCGGTACTCAGTACTAGTAGGCTAGGAGGCTACTCACACACTGCAGCACTGCCTTCAGCACAAGTGGGCGGGGCTTCACGGAACCTTAATTACAAAAGTAAATAAATAAGACTATCAACCATCACCACGTTGTCATCAGAAACATCTATTGTAGCAAGAAGCCTGGACCGGGAGGGTTGTCTGCGGGAAAAGTTGCCAAGTGACCAATGGCCGGCGGTAGTGGAAAAAGCACTTTTTAAAAGTGCAGAAATACTCAGTAATTAAGTCTGTACTTGAGTAAAAGTACCGAAGTATTTAGCACCGAAATATACTATCATCATCATATCATCACTGTGACTGCACTGCCGTAGCTCCCAGGGCCACAAGGAGGGGGGGGGCAATATCTCACAACGGGTAAGGGCTAGTAGCAATAACAACTAAAAGTAGGCTAACCATTATGAAAAATGTCCAAATGTTTTCGAAATTTCAAAAGATCTTTGTAAAATAGATATTTTTAAATAGATATGTACAGATAGTGACAGTAGCCTATGCAGTAGCCGCCGAACTGTCCAAAGATGATAGCACTCAGCATGATAGAGATGTCTATCTTACAGAATGTTTATTAGTTGAAAAAATCATGAAATGTGATGCAAATATTCAAGTTTTAACATAGCCCACATATGTCATCTATTCTAGACTATTTGAAGTAGTACCACAAAAGCACATAAAGACCCACAATGGCACCTGGTGCTCCACTCCCAAAATGAGATGGGGAAGGTACATAACTTACCAATGGAAAAGAGGTCAGCCAGCTGGGAAAGATGTTATCCAATTAAAGGTAGTGTTGTTTATTCGCACAAATATCTATAAATTACGCAAATCTATGCGTGCGGTATCTGACGATCAACTTCAAACTCAGCATTCATCACCAAAAGCCAGAAGGAATGCGGTGCCTAATGTGAAAGACATGTCTAAAAATCCACATATCTTCAAATTGGTTGTCCTCAATGACATCATATTATATTACTAACATAGACTGGCCTCCAAATGATAATGGGTAGGTCTACTGCAGTTACTCTGTACTACGACAAGTTGACAATGGGTAGCCTAATGCATAACCTGCCTGCATTCAGGCTTTGCACTAGTTAATAACAACAAAGAAAGATGCTGTGGTTACCTGTCAGAGGCACCATTAACCAATTACGATTCTACAAACACTTTCTAAATCTAAAAACCCTGTGTTCCACCCATCTGTCTGTGTCCCTGTATGCCCATATATGGCGATTTCTGTATCCGTATCTCTGTGTCCCTTTATTCCTATATATGGAGTTCTGTGTCGGGCACGGCCAAATATGTAGTGTTGTGATGTCAGAACAGGCCAGCTCGGCCCAGACGGTTAGCTCAACCGCCGTCAGGGCTGCCAAGCCAGCCCTGACGGCCTTTGCCGCACGACACTCCACATCTCTCCCACGTCTGTCTACTGTTCACTATCAATAAAGGCATAAAAAGCCCAAAAGAACAGGCCAGCACTATGCCCATATATGGAGTTCTTTATCAGGCATGCCCAAATATGGAGTCTATGCAGATGTCATATTTGTTTGTGATCTCAGAACAGGCCAGCACCATATATGGAGCCTGCCTCAGCCTGGGCAGGGGCCCTGTCCAATGCCCGGGCAGAGGCCTTTTGTGCCGTTTCTGGACAACCGTGGGTCTGACCGACTCAGCACCGGGCACTGCACTCCCTGTGGGGATGTGGAACACGTCACGTGTCGAATTTTAAGTCGGTGGGGCGAACGGTTCTCGAGTTACATGGATTACAGACATCACACATATGTACAGACAGAGACATGGTGCATTCAGAGATAAGATAAACGGATTATATGCCCTATACTTCTTCATCATACAACAGTGTCACACGAAAGCATCAAAAGTAGCAGATCCACAAGCTCGAAGTGCAGTGTGAAGCGATCAAGCGATGCATTTTGAGCTTGTAGATCTGCTACTTTTTAATTTGAATCCTGAAAAGTAAGAGCTTTGGACATGAGGTTTCCAGTTTCCACCCGACGAGACGATATACTGTAGCTAAAATCTAAGGGCAAATTACAAAGGAATTTGGAACAGCCGCAGCTCAGTGGTAGAACGGCTGTCTTGGTTCGAACCCAGCTTCTCCTGCCTGTTTGAAGTGTCCTCAAGATACTTTGGAGAAAGGCACTTAAATGCACCAGCATTCACTTTAAACTCTTGAAGGCCAATTCAGTGATACTAATGCTAACAAAAGGTAGTCCCAAGAGAAAGTTTAAATACCAATTTTTGATTTGAGGTACTGTAAATTGTCCATAATGAAAGCCTTGTGAATATAGCCCTAATTTAAATGTTCCTAGATTGGGGTTTAAAGTTATCACTGAACTGAATAACATTTTAGCAAACTTTTCCTGATAATGTTTAAAAATATATAGCTCTTCAAAAATAAATGTACTTCTTGAAAATTGTTAGATTATTGTTATACATGTTTTTTATAATTATGGAGAATGAAAGCATCAGACAGAACAGGCACATCTTGCACCATTGATTGTCCGAGTTTCTTAACTTATTGTAATAATTTCCTTGAACACTTACACACTTACACAGAATGTAAATGTATTTTCTTTATGTTATTTGCTTAAAAGGACCACTTACTTCACCACTTTTCAACCTGTCTTCATATAATAGGTCTTCACTACTAATAATCATGATAAAATGGCACAAGTATTTTCTATTTTCTACTCGGTCTGTCTCATAGGAGGGCTGTGGGCAGTTCAGAAACCCGTCCACCAGTGACATGATCAATGGGGAATCCAAGCTAATAAAACTGTAGGCTTTCTAGTCCTGAAAAGTTGCAATGCGAAAATGGAAGCCATCGTTCTCACGATAATAAAAATCTAAACCTTTTTGTAAATGTTTAAAAAAAAATCTGCCTAACGATGTCACTGGTGGACGGGTTTCTGAACTGCCCACAGCCATCCCATGAGATACAGACGGAGTAGTAAAAAAACAGTGCCATTTTATCACGATTATTAGTGAGGACCAATTATATGAAGATAGGTTGAAAAGTGGTCCTTTAAAGGACGACTTCTCCCATTTCCAAATTATCTTCATATAATTGGTCCTACTCATGATAATATGGTACCATTTTTGTCTACTCCCTTTTGTCTGTCCCTCAGAAGGCGGCTGAAGGGTAAACCTGCCTATCAGTGACATCATCGATGGGAAATCCAAGCCAATAGAAAATGCAGGCTTTCTATTCCTAAAGTTAGCATTATATAATGGAAGATATTGTAATTACTGTAATTAATGTTATTAAAAATCTAAGAATAAAAAAAAACATTTTATCATGAGCATGAGGAACAATTCTATGAAGATAGATTGAAGAGCGATTTGCTCCCAAATAAAGTTAAAAAAAAAATTGTGCTGCAAATTACATTTTCCATTGCATTAAATTGCATGAATTGTGAATAAAGCTGGTTTTTGTTTTCCTTATCTTTTAATCATTATTCAGAATCAGCAATGATCCACCTACAGTATGAAGTCTATATTATCTCAAAGAAATTGTGACCACTAACCTGTTCTACAATTAGGCACAATGCAGCACATTAGCCTATATAATAATGTCAATATCTTATTTCTTATCAGAGAGGTTGTCAAACACTGATACGTTTCCCGGTGCCGGTACACTTGTAATAGCAAGGTTGTGAACCCCTGGTGTAAACCTTAGGCCACTTTTATGAGTCGGCTGCCACCTAAAGGATAAATCATATTAAGGACTAGGCGTTTTCAGAGCACTTAAACACGATTCTCAGTGCTGGGGAAGAGGAGCACTCCAGCACACCTTTTACCATAGAAAATGCATGGCAGAAAGGCAGTGGTAGCCTGGCCCAGCCAGCGTGCTTTGGTCTAGAGGGGGCGGGTGGCGAATGGAGCTTGGCAGCTTGCACTTGATAATATTGGTTAACCGATCTGAGCACCCGCCCGTGCCCCCCTCTGCCCCTCCCTGGTAGAAAACAGCAGCGAAAACTGACGTCACCATATTTTGAGCGACGCCCCTCTGCACTGTAGTTCACTCCCAAATGTGTGTCGTTCGACCAGGCTTAAATTTTTTGTTCCGAATGCGAACAAAAACAAAAGCCTGGGTACTGAGGCTAAGACAGTTGCACCTAAAAAAAAACACGATATGCGGATATGCCGCGTCTGCGCCTTACTCCTGCAGCACTAACCGACATTGATGTTGAGTGATGCTGGCGGCAACATCAGTGCAAACGGATGAAAAGCTTGGCAAGAAACCGTGATCAGGTTGATCGTCAGCATTATCGCCGATCTGTGTGGGGAAGATGATGATCGTTTGTCAACTGGATACGCAATGCTGAGACAAAGAAATAACCGCAAGAATTGATGGGCTTTGTGAATACAGCAAATGAATATTAATTTAGTTCCACTTTATGTTTAACATGTATGTGTTAGTTTTTATTCATTATTAAGGTTGAAAATGAAAGTTGGGGAAATGACAATGCAATTGAACTGTAAAAATGCACTGTAACTACACTGCTGGTCAGAGTGAAATACAATGTTGATATTAGGGCCAAAAAGGAGCATAATATACATAACAAAGCAACATTAGAAAGCAGAAAGGGTAAACAATAGTGATGACAATAAAACTTAAAAGAAAACATGAACAGTAGATTTAGTGTATGGGGCGCATACTCAAGACTTGCAGGATTATTGTAAGATAATCGAGAGATAAAGCTACAATCCATATGTTTTGTCTGTCGTGTCACTCTCATGATAGACAGGTAATAGCAATGTTGTCCAAACTACAATAAAGATGGCAGCACATCTTGCGTCCAACATGGTGTGTCTTCTGCTTCAAGTAAATTTGGCAAACTGTAGGTGTCCTACATGTAAAATGTACGAGCAGTGTTCGATACAGATTGGATAAAAATGTTCTATTCATATTAAAAAATATTTAGTTCTGGATTGTAGCTTTAAAGGTCATGGTTCAGGCACTCATTTAACAAAATGAGCCTTCACATACCATCAATACAAGCACAAGGGTATCCCCATTTTTCTTATCTGGCTTCAAAGTAAATAGAAAATATCAAATAAAGGAGAACAGGTCCAGGTTCGTCATGTTGAGAAATGTCAGCTCAGCTGCCTCCATCGCCATTCACATAACAGAGGACAAGTCAAACATGGAGATGGGGGCGGGATGCACAACTGACCATAATTATGCACCTTGTGATTCAGAAGGATCAGAGTCCGAAACGAACTCTCGTCATGTCTCGCATGTCTCCCCTCTCACGGTCTATGATTTCCAGTCTCTCTATACTCTAACTAAAGAATAGAAAATCCCCCCCTCCCCAAAAGAAATAACATGGAGATGGGGTCAATACTTTGTGTAAGACTTAGTTCTTCTTGTGACTGTCCTTGTGACTGTCCTTCTTCTTCTTCTTATCCTTTTTCTTTTCCTTCTTCTTCTTCTTCTTCTTGGGCGACTTTCCTGATGATTTTCCTTTCTCGTCTTCGCTACTATCACTACTGTCATCAGACTCTTGTGTATTACTCTCTTTCGTGGAGGATTTTCCCTTGCTGTCTGTGTCTTCTTGTTTGGTTCGGCTGTGCTTTCCATGAACTTGCGCTTTGTCGATCTCTTCCTTTATGCCAGACCTCGGAGGTGATTGTCCACGGGACACCGTTATCAGCAATCTCTCTTTCATCATTCCCTCCCTCACGGCAATCTTTTCTCGCTCGTGTCTGTGGCCTCTGGGGTCACTGTCTTGTTTGTGTTTGAGGTCAGAGCCTCTGTGATCTCTCTCATCCCTCTGGTTTCCATGGTAATCTCGACGATCCCTGTGGTCTACTGTATCTCTGTGGTAACTGGAATCTCTCTGGTCTTTCCTGTCGGAATGGTGGGGGTGTCTGCTACCACTGCTACTGTGAGGGAGTGCGTGTACTTTGTCTTCAACCATCTTCTTGTCTGTATGCTGCTTCTGAAGAGAGAACAGCATGAACAGTATGTATATACTCATGTATGCATGTTGTAGCATAATGTATTAGCCTGTGCCACATCAAACATGAATAAATGATCAAAACTAAAATAAGTCTAACAAATCTAAAAGCAACCAGAGGTAAGAGTGCATCAATGACTTAAGCCTAATTTGTCACTCGTGTTGACGGAATATTGATTGACTACATTAATGCACACAATGGTAACAATCTGTTGCATTTTAAAGAAGTCGCAAGTAATTGTGTTGCACAGGAACGCAGATGGGTTACTCACAACAACGCTAGAGTCTTTAAGGGAGTGAGTCGATGCATGGCTTTCAGCTGTACTCAGATCTCCAATGAACTCCTCACATTTCTGGCAGTAAAACCCAATGACTGGAATCATGAAATCTGTTCCTGCAAATGCACAGGAGAGGGATCTGTGATACAGAAAGAACATATCTTTCCAATAGGTTTTGGAGGGAACTGAGCGCCATGGAGGAAAACACCATACCATTATCTTTTAGCAGTCCGTCCAGGTCTTTCAACAGGGTCTCTATCTTCTTCATTCTAGCTTGTTTCTCTCTTTTTAAACGTTCCTCCTCAGCAGGATCCTGGAGGATTCAAATGGAAGACATTAGAAATGCTGAGTTCTCTCTACTTTTGAACAATTATTTAGAGAAACGAGGTAAATGTTAACATGTTTAAATATTGCCAAATGTTACCCTCTGTTTGACAATAGTTTTTGGAGAGTCGCTTCTGCCATGAGGGTCACCTTTCGCCCGCTTCTCCTTTGTTGCTGAAGAAAAAAGGACAGATCAGCCCACATACCACAATCCTATGTGAAGAATCCAACCAGAAAAAAAGAATATCTGCATCAAAAGTGGCTGCCTTCGAACAATGGTGTAAACATCTTGGATCAGCTCTCACATTAGCATAAGCGTATCCTTGATGATTGGGACAAAAACAGGGACAAAATCAGCTTCCACAATTGCTTATATTTCTGCACAGCAAGCCCGTGAGCAGTAAGGACATAATAAAACAAGTAAAGGAGAAGTTTAGACATTCAGTTTACACATTCAGCTCTTGAAACAGCTACACCCGTTTCAAGTCATGAGCCTCACCTTTTATCAAACATTGCAGAGACTCAAGTGCATTCCGTACACCTGTGTGCCCCATTGCTGCTGTGGCAAATCCCAATCCTGCCGGTACTGTCCCACAACCAGTAGGTTGCGGAGCGGGGGTAAGCGCCTCCTTCTTCTGGTCTTGTTGTATCTTTGTCATCATTGTGCCGATGTCTGCTATGCCCATATTCAGACCAAAGTTCTTTAGCAAGCCCTGGATCTTCTCATACTCTTTGTCATCGGGGCTACAGGATGGCAACTCTTGCTTGAGTCTATGGTCTGTTTTGGTGGTGTTTTGGCTAGGTGAAGCACTGCCACCGAGCTGCTTCACATCTATTAGATCCCCAAGACTATTGAACATGGGATTGCTAAGAGTATATGTCTGGCTAGGAGCAGGGGAACACTCAACCTGGTTATGCTGGGGGGCGGAGCGCTGCCGAGATTGAGAAACTGATGCATAAGGTGCAGGAGTGTGAGTGTACGGTCGTTTCCCTCCGTCTTCACGCCCATAGAGGAACTCTTCGTCATCAAGGTCATCCTCTTTTTGGACAGCTGCAGAGACTTCTTGATTACTTGCCTGGATATAGGATATTATGTTTTATATATATAATACAATTGAAGAGTATATTTTCATAGAGTAGTATAATTTGAAGCACAGCGAGTTATTATTTAATTACAGATAAAAGGGGTGGGAGTTTAAAAATTCTACTTCATCTCACTCTCACTGAGATTACATTCTGTACTTTTTCTCATTAATTTGTTTTACTATATTTAATATGGATTTCAGTTTAAGTGATTTTCTTTGTGATTTCAAAGAAAGTGCAAAACCTTGTTTAGTTTTTAACATTAAAAAAAAGAAAAACTTGCCTGGAGCCAAGAAACGTCTATGCCCACTCTCTCGTGGGGGAGGAGCATACTGTCGCTTTCCATTGGTCTAGCATTTGTCGAAGTGTTGTTCAAGCACTGAGACTCTTGACTGGAAACACTCTCTACCTTAATGTCTTTATTTTGATTTGTGGCCTGTGAAATAGAGGTGAACTTAGGAAACACTTGTGAAATTAATGAATAGCTGATGGTATCTTTATTTTTTTCACTAGCTAGATTTTTATAAAAAATTACAATCGAAAAATTACTTTCTAACGAACTCACTGATTGTTGATGTCTTGTAGATAATATTCTACAATGCCATGGTGATGTTCCAAGATACATTCAATGAAAAACAGAGATAAGTGTTACCTTTATAGTGCGGATAGCATCCTTGAGGGCAGGCAGTCCCATCTCCAGATCGTTGCTGTTTATGACGCGTTGCAGGCCCTGTAAGAGACTCTCATTTCCTGTAGATGCATTACTATTACTAACGTTGCAGCCACTGGCGTAGGCGTTATGGCTCTGGTGGGTTCCGTTCCGGTGCTCCTTGGCACTGCTCTTTTCATGACTATGACTGCGACTTCTACTCCTGGCCCGGCTCTTGGCCCTGGCTCGGCTCTTGCTCCGTTCCTGTTTTTTGGTTGGACTCCTACTGCGACCCCTACTTTTACTTCTTGCGCGACTCTTTCCCCGACTGCGGCTCGGAGCACGACTTTTACTTCTTGCCCTGCTCTTAGCGCGGCTTCGACTGGTACTCCGCCCTTTGCTTCTGCTACGGCCCCGGCTTCTGCTGCGCACCCGGCTCTTACTACGAGCGCGGCTTTTTGCGCGGCAGCTTCTGCCACGGCTTCTGCTTCGGCTTTTGCTCTTGATTATATGCTTCTGGAACTCGGGGTCAGTTGAAACTGCTGCCTTCAATGCATTTGCTGATTTTAAAGCGTCAGCTAGGTTGTATGACATATTCCCTTTCAGATAGTCTGGGAATGGTTGGTTAGTTGCAAGACATCTGAGGAATTCTTCACCAGCCCTCTCGCTGTAAACAGAATATACAGCATTCAAAATATTGTGTGCCATTAGCAAATGAAAAATTATTAATAATTAATCTGGGTTCACAAACCTGGACCCATGACAAATTAACAGCATTTTAATCACTTTTAGCACACACATTTTGACTGTCAAACTGTACTTGCTTAGAACGTTAGCATCCATAATAAACATAAATGTCAGCTGAACCTTGTTTCCAGAGGACTCGTCAAGTACAAATCGAATATCTGGAAGGTCAGTGAAGGTCAGTGTTCCACTACCAGCACACATACACACCTGTTATCCTTATGATGTTGTTCCAGTGTTCCAGTATGATTCCACTGTGGAATCTGTTGGCTGCCCACGGTCATCCCTGTATTATGGACTATGGAGAAGCTGCTACAGTGGGGTTGAGTCTGGAGTAGGAGTATTCAGCATTCATGTTACAATGATTTACACAATTGCATTGGATACTATATATATTTTTAACAATTTTAAATGTTGTGATGCAGCTGGAACCTACCGTATGTTTACCGTAGGGGAATATCAATACCATGATGTTATAAACTTGTTTGTCTGCCAAGAACTTTTCTCTATGGTGTGTGATTAATCAGGTAAGATGAGAAAAACTCTTGAATGAAGCTTGATTCAATTATAAAGCCCATTTTTGCATAGTTGACGTTAAATTCAATCAGCTATTCCACTAAAATCTGTTATTGAGTGAATAAACAACACACTTGAATTAAAAACTATTTAATTTGTTAATAATCAGACTAGTATAAACTATAAAGCCTTCTACAGAATAATTAATTGAACACAGAGAGAGATGCATTACCGCCGAGTCGCCGACCCATAGGTTGAGAAGAGAACCACTAAAATATTTATTTTTGGACCACTGTTCTAAACGTAAGAACAGTGGTTCAAAAACTAATATTTTATGGGGGATTGGGGGTCCACTTCTTGACATGAACATTTTTGAGAACCACTGCTTTAGATTAAGGTCATAACAAATGCGATTTGTATGTGGCACTGGCTTGTGTTAGTTTTTCTTTCATCTTCACCTTTTCTGTCAGCAAGACTAAGTTGTGCCATCAGTTATAAGTTGAAAAGACAATCAATTGAATTCCAGTATCATCATAGCCTCACTTTAGACGTGCATGATTTCACCTTCAATCTAAACTAACTATGCACGTAAGGATGGAACATTCAAATTAATAATCAGAATATATCAGAACAGCAAAATATTGAGTTATACTGCCAACATTGGACTGTGAGAATCATGCACTGCCCAGACCCCCTTCCAACCCCCCCCCTTCAGTGTGGGTCTGGGGCAGTGCAATCATACAGAGATGTTCACTTAAAGTTCAAGTGAACATCTCTGTATGATTGCAGACTTGTTAAAGTTTTAAACAATGAATAGTTGTTAAAGATGGGTCTTACATATTGCTTCAGTCATAAAATCAATTTCTGTAGGCCTACATCGCGTTTTAATGGCTGAAATTGTACCGATAATTTTCCTATGCTAGTAAAGCAAGCTTGCATGATAAAAGATCCCCCCAGAGGAAACCTTTTAATGTAGATGCAAGTTCCTGTGTTCTGGTTAATTTTGGGACTTTGATACCAAATCCAGGAGAAATGAGAATACATGGGTCCTGCAGGAGTTGTGGTCGAAATTCAGGACAAACCTGAAGGAAGCAGGGGTGTTGGCAGGCTGGCAGCCCTGGTTATACTGTGACAAAATACTGTCACAAACATAGGTCACAGACAGTAGTGTAAGAAAAGACTAGTTGCTTGCTATGCTTCATTCATTTATACAATAAATAACGCTAGCTATGTTGTGCTAGCACGTGATGCTAGCTAGAGTTAAATTATTCTACAGCAACGTTCATCGTCATCGGCATGGCCAAATAATACATACATTATGCCTGTTGTGAAGATAATTACTGTCCGGCCCAGGGGCAGGGGGCAAAACAGGTCCACACGGTCGGGGGTTCAGATGTCCGAGAGGCGGCATGTTTGGTGGCGGACCTGGAACGAAAGGCCCTCCGTAGTAGGAGTGAGCTCCCCGGGCTGGAGGTGGCTGGCCGGACGGCGCAGGGCCCCGTGGAGGTGGAAGTACTCCGGGGTTTGGAAAGCCACGGTACATTTTATCCGTCCAATGAGCATTCCATTCCATTAAACAAATGTAAATATAAGAATACTTTACGATTCAATGACAACACATCCTCCTTCCCGATAGCACTACAGGGAAAGTTGTAGTACGTGTTGTGGTCCTGCTTCGGAAGCAACGTCACACACACAGCTTCAGATTTACTTCAAAATAAGAGCTCACAAAACAAATGCCAGTGTCCTCCTACTGCAGTGGTTCTCAATTTTCTCAAACCTTTACATTTCAAGGAGCCCACATAACTGAGTAAAAAACGGAAACAAGTGGACCTGTAAGGATCCATTTGGTTCTGTGTATTTTGTGCACACGTTACAGACCTCTGAGACCTGTAAAGGAACCCAGTCTGGCAGTGACAGTCTCTGATCCCCACTTTGAGAACCACTGCTGCCCTCCTGACAGTGTACCATGTATGTATTTTTGCTATTGAGAGCACTTGTGCATATCATTGTCTAATTAATACACGTTATGCTCTGGCAGCACAAAAACGATTGTTTCTAAATTACAATTAGAAATACATTTAAATAGATTTTGACCAGTGTTGCATCATTTAAAGTTTATTGCTCATCTCATTTCATTCACACACCCAAACAGTCTTTCTAACATCCAAATAACTATTAAGTACACAGTTCTCCATGAGCAGCAAAAGATGGCATTGTTTAAATAAGTAACAGAAGAGATCCCAGTCAAACTGAAAAAGTGGGGAAAAAAAATAACAGGCCTCTGATTTGACCCATGATGTGAGCCATTGTAAACTTTTTAACAAAGGGACTCAAGACATAAAGCTGTATTCTTTTCAAGTATTCATCAAATCCAATAAAATTATAGTATGGACTGCAATAAATCGACAGATGAGGTCTACATTTTATGTCAGTTATACATTAGGTGCAGGAACACTGAAATGTCAGGACTTTTCTCCTTCAAATAATCTCCAAGATAAGGCTAATTTGTTGTCAAAATGAAGCCAAGACAGCAGAGTTCACAATGCTGCCCCACTGCCCCAGCTAACCGTTTGTTGTGGCAGTCAAATGTTTTTCATGTCAAGATAGCAGAACGCAGCGTACATGAATTAGAAAACCTGGGTATGTGATGCATTTCCTGGATCCAGACCACATTAGAACAGTCTTTTGTGTATTGTATTGTAGTACATGGTTAGCATGCATGTAAGCAGCCACCCCTGCCCGCCCCTTTTTTTTGAAAACTTTTTTGTTTATCCATACTATAGATTTTCTTTCACATTTAAATGAGGTGTTGAATTCCAAATCAATCACATCTCAATGGTAACCCTTTGCGGCTGTGAACACTGCTGTAATGCCTTACATGTTGTCTTCAACTAGTGTAATTTCTCCCCTGACCAAAGCCTGCCTGATTGTACTGCTGCCCACCTTGTTGGAAGTACTGTTCAAACTGTCCGCCTTGGTTCAAATTCTGACCCCCTCTCCCTCCCCAGCCTCCACCTTGTCCACCTCCACCACCACCTCCACCACCTCCTCGGCCTCTTCCCCTTCCCCCTCCCCCACGACCACCTCGGCCACCACCACCCCTATCCTGATACCGACCCCCGTCTTGGTGGTAATTGTCATGGTGACCACCACCACCACCACCTCCTCCTTGGTGTCCTCCTCCAGCGTAGCTAGGTTCCTGGAAGCCTCCTTGGTAGCCCCCGCCTCCTCCATAGCCTCCTCTTCCCCCTCCCCCCTGATGCCCTCCTCCATCTTGGTAGTGGCCGCCGCCGCCACCCCTCCCTCCTCCTCCTCCATCTGACCAGCCTCCCTGCACCTTACCCCCTCTACCACCTCCTCCTCCTCCTCCTCCACCACCTCCTCCTCCTCCTCCTCTATCTCCTCCTCTACCTCTATCTCCATAGCCTCCCCCTCCTCCTCTCTCATAGCCTCCACGGCCACCCTGGGAGTACTGATCGTAGCCCCCCCGACCGCCTCCTCCTCCTCCTCCACGTCCACCCCCGCCATAGCTCCCTCCACCTGTAGGACCGTCCGACCGCTTCTGCCATGATGGCATCTCTGGAGGAGGGGCCTCGATCTCGCAGGGTCGTCCACCCCTGTCTGGTACGCGGCCCATCAGCACCTACGAAAAACAAAGATTGAAAAATGCTTACATCTTGAAATTTAAGCATCTTTTTATCTGCAGTCCATGGATAAAATCTAATTTGTTTCAAAAATATATCTGTTTCAAGTTGACTGAACAAATGTGCTGTGCACCTTGTTGATGGCACAAGCAGTTCTCTCTCTCATCCTGCCGCTGCTTGTGCGTAGAATCTTGGAGAGGTCATCTCTTGCAGCAAAAAGGTGGGCGACAGAGATCTTACTTTTTGTTCCAAGGGCAGCACGCAAAGGGTGGTAGATTTTTGACATTTTTTCAGCATGTTTCTGATAAAACAGAAGAGACAAGAGTGGATAACAATACATACCTGTAAAGTATTTTGTCCACATCTTACTAAGTGATATGAATAATAGTCATATAGCCAACTGAAATAAAATGTTTTGCATACCTTGGCTCTGTCAGACCAACCGAAGGACTGAACTGTCACATCTAGACGTTTCAACAGCATCTTCCGTCTGACTTCATATTCATTCACAAGTGCTTGGTTGATAGCTTCAATTTTTTCCTAGTAAGGTAACAAAAAAAAGATCTTTGATGTAATTACATAAATCAAGCAAATTTTTTTTGCAAAGGTCAGGGGATAATTAATCAATTACATGCGGCTCTCAATCTCCACCAGTGTTAGGGGTAAGGCACTACAAGCTGTTATTGTAACCGGATTATCTATTAGAGTAGCGGAGTAACCACATTTTTCCACTACTACCACTACTTTTCCCAAAATAATAGTGTTACTTAATTACTTTTATTTCACGGTCCCTTCTGTTGTCACAAAGGAAAAGGAAAAACACATTTGCACCAAAACATTAATGAGATTTTTACACAAAACTCTGTAACCAATGTCTTGCTATTTCCAGGAGTCTGTTGATTGCGTAATCATTCTATTCAATAGGTCACCACTTTTGGTGTGACATGGCTGACAGTAGTTTGGTTTGGTTTTGTATTACATGCATTTGTGGCAGAGATTGAGAGAAGACATAGGCCAGGCTATCCTTTAGTACAGTTGTGGTAAAGCCTTGGTAAAGCCCAGCACAACTCCACAACACTGGTGGCCACTGTGGTATGGTGCACTATTGATTTTATATTAATCAAACATAATCGTAATGAGCTGTAAAGGGGATATTGCATGTCATTCCTCACAAAGGAGTTTTAATCGTTGGTAACGAAAAGGTTATTTAATGGCAGTAATCCTGTAACAAGTTAGTTTTAAAAGTAACGTTACCCAACACTGCTTTCCACATACTGTAGTACAAGTCAGTGCAAATAAGGCTTTGTTTACAATAGACTAGAGCATGGAAGGCTGACAATGTCATCAGTTCTGTTCCATTTGCTGCAGGGAAAGTTACCACGGTCACATATCTTCTGCTTACGGAACTGTAAACCTGCTACGGATGGATGGATGGATCTTTTTAAACACAGCAGAAAATCACTGCAGTAGCAGGTTTAAATTGTAGGCTATATTATATTTGATTTACATATGAGGTGCCAAATAAATAGGCCCATCATATTTTTTCGGTGAGGCCTTTAGGAGGGCCATTATAATCCACCACTCCTGAATGAAGTGCCTGGTGCTGGGAGTCTGGTGCAACGCACAGGTCCTGGGCCTGGTGAGAGCAGGAGTGGACCTGGTGAGACGTATGAGGGGCCCGGACAGGAGTCAACCCACAGAGCCTAGTCTTTCCACACGCCAGAATTTGGTTCTCCCAGTCCCGGCAGAGTAGTTCTGGAGCAACGGATTGTGTGGCCTTGCTCATTCCCTGATGGACTGAGGGTAGCTACTGGGATTTAAATCGGGATTTGATCAACCACGGCTGGGTCGCCTGAGTGAGGGGTATTGTAGGAGCCAAACTATACATTTTGTCCATACGATGTATTTTTTAGTTTAATGAAGGAATAAGTACCACATTTTAACAGCCACCTAAATTGTGAGTGGAAGTGGAACATGCTTCTTGCATTGTCTGTCAGCATGTCACGCTATGTGCGTAAATCTCCAAATCCTGACACTCGATCATCTCTCTCCATATAATTAAAAAATATGATTCATACACCCAATGATAGACACTTTTATATCATTGCTCTGGCAAGTACTGCACAGAAAATAATAGTCAAACCTAGCTCTGATCCATAGCCTAATGCACTTCAATGGCAATAAAGTGCATTAGGCTATGGACCAGAGCTAAGTCAGACCTATAGAAGTGTCGCGTCCGCAACCAGTTGTGAGCTTGTAGAGTGGCTATTTTCGAGGTGTATAATAAATGTCACGTTGTAATGTTGTAGGCTAATAAAGGACATATTCAGGAACAGTGTTCACGAGCACACATGGTCTCGGCAGGCACAGTGACTGAACGGAATGCATGCAGTCAAGGGTGCGCCCTTTATTACCTAAACAGGAGAGATGTGCCATGCGCATGTTAATAATATCCACAGTTTCTCTGTTGTGGTCCGCAATTAACCTATCATTCAAGCTTCGCCCTCCGCACCAATACAATTCCTCTGGTGGCCACCGCGGACTGGACTAGTAGGCTGATATTATTTAAATCGATTGCAGCATGCATGAGCCTTTCACTGGTGACGTGGTGCAGTTGATGCAATGATAAGTTACTTATTAACACAGCGATATAAAAACATGAACAATCGGATACATATCAATATCTGTGTAGTTTCCAGGCGCAAGCTGCATTTCTCACCTATATTATACCGGTAGTCAAAATGACATGCGCAAATGAGCGGTGACGTCATCATTTCGCAAAAGCTCCGTTTTGCATGGCTACACAGATCCACTGATTCGGAAATCTTCACTTATTTATCAGTTTCCAAAAACCTCCGTTAAGAGTGGCCGAAAACGCCGTTTGTATGCGTCTGAAAGGCCCAAACACACAAAAAAATGTGCGTTTGGCCTAAAACACTCAAAATGTAGAGTAATCAGTCAAACTCAGTTGCAGAGTATCTCGGTTTCATGTTCAGGTTTCATTGAACTTGCGTTCCAAAATTAGTGACAAACATTTTCATATGGATTAAAAATAAAAGCTGAAAGTCTGAAGAGCTCTACATCAGATTGATTACTTACAAAGTGCACAGGTCCAAGTGCCTTTTTCATCAGAGGTTCTCCAACATGGGCCGGTGGCACTCTTGTCATGGCTTCTTTCAGCTAGAGAAAAACATATCATGGAAAATATTGCCAAATATAGTACACACAGGTGAAATTGTCAAACAATTGATCTTTACACAACAGAACCAGCTCACTTTCTTCTCAATCCCACTAAAGAACTGGAACATGGTGATGTTGGCTGGAGGCTTGGACATGCCCAGGGCCAAGCAGATGCCTTTGAGCTCAACGAAAACTGGAGTACCCCCAGACTCCAGGGCCTTCTTCTGTGGCTTGTTGACCAGGATCATCCTTGATGCCTCCAGTTCAGACACCAGAAAGGCTGCAATTTAAAAAAAAAGTTTTTTTTGCAATAATAATTCTGATCCCCACTGAACAACAATCTGTGTGATGCCCACACCAAACTATAAAATAAAGAATATTTCCATTTTAATAACAGCTACGGTAATTGATCCGGCATGCAGTGTTGTCTGTTGTGGTCATACTGAGGAGTAGCAAGCAGTTGGTCCTGTTGAGTAGCCTCTGGGTGACGTCTCCAGTGCTGAGGACAGTGTAAGGACATGCCAGCTCTGTCAACAGACCACTCATCTCCAACTGAAAACTATCTGCCTCACTGGGACCTGTGATAGATGGATAAGACAGACCAAAGTAAACGCACACAATTTTGAAATGTTCTTCTTTGTCAATTCAGTACATTTCAATTCCAGTCAAAGAAAAACCAATAAGCAAAATATATTATAATGTGATGGAAGCAACTTACAGTTTGTGGCATGGACATTCTCCTCAAGCTTGCAGTAGAGTCTGAGTTCAGACACCAACCACGCGACAAGCTTAGTAAACTCAGGTGAAGCTGCTCCACCATTCACAGCGCCCTCCAGTGCACCATCTTCCAGAAGAGGGCCTTGGTACCTTCAACAGAACATGAACAAATAAAATGACCACATTTGGAAAGTTATATTTAGCCCGTCCATTCAGATGGCAAGAGGAGTGAAGCCGAGCCAATCATTTTCTCCTTTACCGTGCCATGTGGTACCCTTATCACTAGAGCATGGCAGCAATGATTAAGTAAGGTGAGGTCAGATATGTGTAGGTAGGTATAGTGACTTAGGTAGTGACTTACAACATACTCAGAAGTGAAACCTAAGGTTCCAATTTGCTTTGTTTGCCAAGTAGGCTTAAATGTCACTCAGCCACCTAACAAACTTGTTTCACTGCATAGTGTTTCTACAAGCATTGACTTCAGCGTGCTATTCATTCCCATCACTCAACATTAATAATGGACCATGACGTGTTCAGTAATATTGGTGGCTAGCCGACAGCCTGGCCACGTACATACATCATGGCAAACGTCATAAATAAGCCATACAAAACTAAGAGACTGTTAACTGCAGTTGAGTAAAGTTTATACTTTCCACCCGGCTCATGCAATGCCGCTTTACGTTGTGTTGTTTAAATATTGTTTCCGAAATTCAGATGGTAAGAGGTTATGTTAGCCGACCTGATCTGGATTTCATACCCGGCACAATCTGCCTGCCAAACGTTCACGTCACCCACAGACACATACTCACCCTAGATCTTCAAGGGAGACAAGGATGTCAGACTCATTCTCCATTCCAAGGATCAACCCGCTCGATTTAAAGCTTGGAATTAGTGATTTTATGTGTAAACAGTAGAGGTTTTAATAATTTCTACTCAGCTGAGAGATCACTGCTGCTTGGCTGGCATGCAGCTGGGGTCCTCACTGTGTGTGTTTTCTTTTTTTTTTACTTGACGGCGGTGCGTGGGGTGCCCGAAATTATGCCTATTCAATCTTTGAAAGCGCTATAGTCTGATTCCTGCAGGAATCATTCATCACGCAGTACGGTAATATTTATACCAAATGTTCTGTATACAAACAATATAAATTAATAAACATGAACATAATCATTATAAAATATTCATGATGGCTGTGAAATACTGTAAATTCTTTGTATCACCACTAGATGGTAACGTTCGGCAGTGTGTGTGTGTGTGTGTGTGTGTGTGTGTGTGTGTGTGTGTGTGTGCGTGTGTGTGTGTGTGTGTGTGTGTGTGTGTGTGTGTGTGTGTGTGTGTGTGTGTGTGTGTGTGTGTGTGTGTGTGTGCGTGCGTGCGTGCGAGTGTGTGTGTGTGTGTGTGTGTGTGTGTGTGTGTGCGTGTGTGCGTGTGTGTGTGTGTGTGTGCAAATAACACACACACACACACACACACACATTTTAACACCAGTTGCCCTGATATGAGGCTGAGGGCGAGAAGCAACCGACCTCGCCTTTTGAAACTAGGCCTACAGGTCTGGGAATGCCCATATATGGACGTTTAAAAAAAAACATTTTCGGACCGGTAGGGCGAATAATGTGTGCAAATTAGTAAGGCCAGGCAGGCTCAATATGCAGATTGATCTAGGTGATGATCCAGTCTTCTCCATGTATGGCTCATCAAACCCTGGATGGGTTTGATGAGGTCAGTGTCGTGATCTTCATATATACTCTTTAGACCGAGGAGGTACTTAAAAAACTGAGTGCCCTCCAACCCCACAAGGCCACTGGCCATGACAATATCCCCTCCAAATTTCTCAGAGACTCAGCCTTTTCCATAGCTCCAGTCATCACCCACATAGTTAACCTCTCCATCAAACAGGGACAGGTCCCCCAAGATTTTAAACTGGCCAAAGTAACCCCCTTGTACAAAAAAGGGAGTAAATTAGAACCCGGCAACTACCGCCCTATTTCTATTCTAAGCTCCATCTCGAAAGTGATGGAAAAAATAGTCTATGAACAGGTTGAAAAGTATCTTGCCACTAATAAATTGCTGTACGAGTTCCAATCTGGTTTCAGAACATCCCACTCCACTGGCACATGCCTCCTCTATTTGAGCGACCACATCAAACACGAGGTGGACGCTGGAAAATACTGCGGCATGGTCATGCTGGACCTCCAAAAAGCTTTTGACACCGTGAACCACTCCATACTGGTTAACAAGCTTAAAGCTATTGGTTTTGATAGCACATCAGTGAGCTGGATGCAATCCTACCTGGAGGGGAGAGAACAGATGGTGGAGGTGAACGGAACACTGTCCCCTCCCCTCCCAGTGAGCTGTGGCGTCCCACAAGGAAGCATACTAGGGCCTTTACTGTTCCTAATATATGTTAACGACATGACTTCAGCTTGTGACTGCAACTTGTTCCTGTTCGCAGATGACTCAGCACTGCTGGTCTCGGACAGGAACAAACTGCAGGTTGAAAAGACCCTCAGCTCTGAACTTGGTAGAATCTGCACCTGGCTCGCTGATAACAAACTATCCTTACACCTGGGAAAAACTGAATCCATCCTCTTCGGATCAAATAGTAATCTCAGCAAGGCAGATGGCTTCTTGGTTAGAGTGGGTGACAATATTATCACACGAAAAGATCAAATTACCTACCTAGGTTCCATCCTGGAGGCCAATCTTTCCGGTGATAAAATGGCCACCAACGTAATCAAAAAAGTCAATCAAAGAACAAGATTCCTTTACAGGATCTCCTCACTGGTCAGCAAAAACACCTTGAAGACCTTAACAGGAGCCCTCGTACAAGGTTTCTTTGACTATGCATCCACCTCTTGGTACCACAGCACCTCAAAGGCCCTTAAAACAAGGCTCCAGACCTCCCAAAACAAACTGGTCAGGCTCCTACTTGGCCTCACCCCCCGAACCCACCTCACCCCTGCCCACTTTGACAGGCTGGGATGGCTTAGGGTCGACGACAGAGTACAGCATCTTGCAATGGGTCTGGTCCACAAGATTCGATACACCACCAAGATACCCATGTACCTGTCTAAATACTTCCTTAATGTAAACGAAGTCCACACCCACAACACCAGAGGGAGTGCAACAAACCATGTACAACCCAGATTCGGCACAAACAAGGGACTAAATTATTTTCGCTCCTATGCCACCAAAATGTGGAACGCCCTACCAACAGTCATTAAGACATGTGAATCCCTTGACCCCTTCAAAACCGCTCTCAAAGGGCACCTACGGATGGCTGCAATTCGAAACTGGCCTCTGTAAAATCTGAATCCCCCCCCCCCCCGCCCCATTTCCCCTCACTGTATATGTATCTTTTCCCTTTTTGCTTCCTATATGATGAATTCCTGTTCTGTTCTTTAGCTACATAGAAGTGTCTATTTGTATGTCTCTAAATGTTTTGATGAATTGAACAATGTGGACCCTGTTGTAAACAAGTGTAATGCTTAATTGGGTCGTCCACTCACAGTTAACAGTCTTTGTATTGAGTTTGTGCTTAAAATGTACTGTACATTCTACAAACTGTTAATAAATATTTCAATCAATCAATCAATCAAAGACCTTGTTTGCTTTTCTGTGCTTTTTTTCTGCAAACTGTTAATAAAGTATTCAATCAATCAATAAAAAGTGTGGATGTAGCTGTCTCAATGTTTTATTATGTTGTGCTTGTGCCAATGGTGGAAAGTATAGGGCCTAAGTATATTTACTCAAGTGTTGTAGGTCAGTGGTTCCCAAAGTGGGGGATCCCCAAGGGATATTTCACTTCCAAAAAAACTTTTGGTCTACTCAAGCTTATGTGAACACACCCCAGACAGCTACAATGGGTTTGTATAGGAAGGGGTGGCTAAAATGAATATCAAAAATCTAAATACTGAATCAAGCAACTTAAACAGTGTTTGGGGTGTTCACATAAGCCTGAGTAGACAATTTCACTTTTCAATTTCACTTTAAAAAACAAAAGTTGTTTTTGAAAGTGAAATATCCCTTTAAGTACAGTTTTGAGGTACTTTTACTTTACTGGAGTATTTCCAAATTTCAATATTTGTACTTCTACTCCATTACATCTCAGGGGCAAACACTGTACTTTTTACTCCACTAGTTGAAAATAGCATGTTGCATTGTGGGCTTGTACGGTAGATCTGCTATTTTCAAAAGATTTGTATGCATTTTGAAAACTTGTGAAATGGAACATTCTGTACAATGAATACTTTTACCGTTGGTACGTTAAGTACATTGTTATGGCAATACCATATACTTTTACTCAAGTAAATCTTGAATTCCGGACGTTTACTTTGTAACCGAGTGTTTCTACATTGCAGTAGAACAAAATAAAAATGTAACCATGACACGGAGCAGACAGAAAACTTTAATTAAACCAGTAGTACAGCACAACAAATATCAGTTTTTAAAAAAGAACTCTGTAAAGAAAATACCCTACATGGCTGATACATATGTAACACAGACCTTTATTTCTAAAGAATGATTATGAACAACTTTGTAAAGTTTTTTTTTCTTCTTCGTTTAGAAAAATACACCATATGATTTTAAATAATAACCCGTCAACATAAAATATCTTAGTTTACCTATCATAGGTAATAACATAAATAAAGTACGGTCAGCTCACTTGTATAACTGTACATCTGTCAAAGTCTAGTGTGGAAGGTTTCAGTTCGGATATAGACCTACATACATATTACCATTTAATAGTTCAACTATAATAACATTAAAAACATGAGTTAGTTTCACTTTCATGCCAGCAATCTTTTGGCACAGAACATGCCAAAAAGAAAGACATGATAAATACTTCATTTTAAAATGAAAGTCTTCATGTTTTACTACTAGTCTTAGAAAATGATTTCCCTTATCAAAGAATATACACAAATACGTGTGGGATGTTGTCTAGTTCAATGTATCTTATAATGCATACATTTAAAATCAACTGTCTTTCTTGTCATTTGACAGTGTACAAGTACACTGTATACAAGTTGACATGCAAAATAGCTTTACTTTAGCATTTTGCAAACAAAATAGTGTGATCTGCTGAGCTAACTGTGAAATTCCAAAATAAAAACATGATTCACAATTCACATGAAGAATTAAAGACCATCCAACACAGCAGACAATGCTACAAAATGCTTTTCATAAATTAGAATACCACGTATAACGAATAAAAAACGAAGCTAATTAACAGCACATTTTTGCTCAAGTAGACCAGTTAATTTGAAATAATAATAATGATGATAGGATCACTCATAAGTCAACATCAATGTGACAGAAATACATGTAATGTTACAATGTGATCAAATGTGAATACCAGAGTATGATTCGATGTCATCAAATCCCTTGGAAGAGCAGAGCTAACACAAGTCAACAATGGCATCAAGTGGCATCCGATCCCTTATCATCATCAGTCCACCATGTTATCCACACATACTTTGGCCCATTTGCAATCTCTTTTAGTTTTAGGGTCAATGTTCCATGTACATTTTCATAGAAAGCAATTGAAGGCTTAACTGGAAAATTATAATGTTGGTATTTTTCAAATCCCATACTATTGCCTCAAAACACTGCACAAGTGTTATCAGTATAGGATACTCATTGACATTTACCGCAAACAATCATTTTAAATTTTTTGTCACTTACCACAAATTACTACTCGAGTAACTTTCTGCTGTTTGGCAGAATAGCCATTGGCACTGTGATAAACAGTCAAATCAGCCAATTAAAAATGATCAACGTACAACAGGATATGCTGAAAGGCCAAAGTACAGAATCTTCTTAACGCCCATCCAACTCAGCTTGATACCTGAGACATCCAGTAGATTCCAAGTAGAAGACACATCTTTGTGTGTGTGTGTGTGTGAGTGTGAGTGTGAGTGTGAGTGTGTGTGAGTGTGAGTGTGAGTGTGAGTGTGAGTGTGAGTGTGAGTGTGTGTGTGTGTGTGTGTGTGTGTGTGTGTGTGTGTGTGTGTGTGTGTGTGTGTGTGTGTGTGTGTGTGTGTGTGTGTGTGTGTGTTCATTGTATTTTTACAAATTTAAATAAACAACTTTCTTTGCGTAATTTATCGTATCCATAGCAACCAACTTTCTCCTCCATGGCACCCGGCAACCATCACAGAATAAACCACCTGGTTTTAAATGTTGCTAACTATATGCAATTGTCCATTCTAGCATTACTAATTGTCTATAGCAGTTGGATCAGTGACTATCTGGTGACTACTGACTAGTTGATTAGGGCAGTGATTCTCAACCTTATCACCCCCCAAAATAATCATAATTGAACTGGCAGTGGGGACGCTCTAAAATAATCATATTTGAACTGGGGACCCGCCACCCCGACAAGCACTTTAGAATGTAGGAGTTGAGGCATTACACTTTGTTTTGTGAGATTGTAGATCTATTGTCTTTATCTATAATCATTCTTCTTCTTCTTGAATCTTATTATTTGCCAATTTGGCCAATGTTGTGACTTGTTTTAATAGTTTGTACTTTCTTTTCTTTCTTTCTTTTAGGTATTAAAAAGGTCTTAAAAATCTTGTGGCACAGGTTGAGAACCACTGGGTTAGGAGGCTGAATGAGTTGTGATGATGGCCTAATGTCAGTCATCTACTCACCGTACAAAATATAAGGTGAAAGGTCAAACGATGGCTACTTTTGACGGGTTTGGTGGGATTAGTCCAGCTGTACTGTAGTAAATAAACAGGTGACCATGCTTGCAATTAAGTTTTAACATGTTTAAAACAACCAGACTGTTCCCAATATTTCTACAGTCGATACATGTACATACATACATAGTCACTTTTTCACTCAGAAGAATGCATGTTGTTCTGTACAGCAAGATCCAGCCTGTGGATATATTAGGTCTGCCATGTTTTGATTTCTGTAAACAAACAAATTACAAATGCAAGTTCAAGGCAGACCAGCTGCGATTGTGTGGCAGGGAGTGATGGGAGTCAAAGCCATTGATGCCTTAATTAAATGCATCTGAACTCATGCTGTATTTTACTCATTTTGTCTGACCAAACTGCGCGAGTCAACTTCCTCTCACATTTTTTACTTGTTAAAATGTTAAATAAAATGTCCTGTTGACATATTACAATGTAACGATTGATCTTAAATCTAGTTGCGTTACCCAAATTATGACCTTGTTTGCTAAATGTTAAAAACGTGTGAGAGAGAAAGATAGTTGGTGTGTTAGAGGTTGTACAAATCACGTGTACAACGAAATGAAGTTCCATGCTAGAACGAATGACTTCTATAGCATGGCAAGTAGGCAACTTAAGACCACCAGCTTTCTGAACAGCTTCCACTCAGCTACCATCAGGTACTGTCACACGTAACACTTTCTTTGACCTACTGTTTTCCTATGTTCGATTGCCTCCATCATGTGGATTGTTCCCCTATGATAATTACTTTTCCTCCTGGTTCTACAATTAGACATTTTGCCTTCTTTTGTGGACCTGCCATTATGTGACTACCTTTTGCACCTTATTGCACATACCATTAGCAATTCTGATAATGTGGACCAACCTACCTACCACATTGCCACTCTTTTGCACCTTGTCTAACCTCTGCTAACACCTGTAAATCTGCGATGTGACAAATAAAAACAGATCTGCTTCTGTATGACCTGCGGTTGATCACAGAAAGTACCTTTTCTTTTTTCTTGGATCCTGGAATCAGACAAATTATGTGACACAAAACTGTTACGTAAGCCATCATTAGTAGATTACTATGTTGTGTGACTGAGGACATATCTGTCCATGTGCCCACATCCACAATATCAAACACCCTACTCTTTGTTTCCCTTTACATCCACTTTCATTGTACGTCATTTTGTCTACATCCTATCCCATCATCTTTTTTCCATGCCTTTGATCAATACTCTTTCACCAAATGAGCCATTAAAACATTCCTTGTGTCCATAAAAGTCATTCCATTCTAAACCACAACCCAACCCAGTTGGTAGTTACTCTTGAACAAAAAGTTCCAAGATGATCAATAGCACATCAACAAATGCACATTCCACGATTCAAACAGAGCTCACTTGCAGCACGCGTTGAGTGCCTCAGTCACACATCCTCCATTCAGCAAATGTTGGACAAATGCCGATATCCCGGAACAGTTTATTTAAAAAAAACAAGTGTGGCAATCTACTATACAATGACTACTATCCTCGGCCAGTGACAATGCAAAGGTGGTGAGGATGGAAAACACAGTCCATCTTCAGGGCCATCTTCCGTTTTCCATGTTATCTCCTCAATCTCTGTGACCCTTCCATAAGATCACACCTCTCTCTGTGAAGCCACAGTGCCTGCATGTGGCTAACAGCAGCCTGCGTTCATGTGTTCCAGAGAGGCTGGGGTGTACTTCTACGGGTCTCCAAACGGAGGCTTCAAACAGCGGAGGACCTCCCCCAGAGAGGAGAGCTTCTTGGTTCGAGTCCCCATGGGCCTTTTGGAAGTCTGGGTCTGGCCCTCACCACCGTGACCAAGTCAGCTGTCCTGTAAGACAAGAGAGGTGGAAGTCAGCAAATGAACGATCTTCTTTTTCATCAGTGTTCACTGTTCATTTCGTTGACTAAACATGTTCATCGACTACCTTTTTCCGCGCACACATGCATGCACACGCATACATGCACACGCATACATGCACACGCATACACACAGTTCATTTGGGTACATTGCGGAGGCATAGCGGAGAAGGGAGCGCAAAATGAATTATCTGACATTTACCCTCATTCAACCACATCTATCCACGGTAACGTCACATCTTTGCGTTGTGTAAAATATGCCCTTTCCGTCTCCAACTGTGTTTACTCCTCATGCTTCTCACGTTTCATTTCCTTTATTTGATGCGATTGCATTCACACCTGCAGTGAATCGAAGTCAGGTGCGCTTTGAAGCGAAGCGAAACCCCCGTTTTTTAATGAACCAGAATGCGATTGCTTTATCCGCCCGCATCAGACTTCGATTGAGCCTTCTCACCTGCCAAACGAAGCGCACTTTCCGACAATATGCAGAAGGATTCGTTTTAATCGCAGTAAAGCATTCTGGTGTGAATGCGACCTAAGACATTTTATGATTGTTTGTGTGTTGTAGATCGGCTATTTTAAGTATAAATCAGGCATTATGAGCAGTTATTACATTATGAGTTGCTACACGCCATCAAGGCCTGCCAAAATGCATTTTGGTCGACTAAATCAACTGTAGATTTAGTCTACAAAATCCTATGATATTTAGTCAACTAAAACTAGACAAAAATGTGACTACAACTAAATGGAATTGTATTAAAAAGACTATGACGATGACTTAAGACCGCTTTTCATACAGTACCAGTCGCAACAGTGGGGCTGCGGCTGGTGACAGTGTCACAACTGTGCAAGAACAGATATAAATGTCTTATGTTGCAGAAAGGTCCGGGGGACAAATCAACTGGTTTGAAAAAAAAAAGAAAAAGAAAGAAAAGTCAGACAGGAACACACCAATTGTGCATATGCACTTTGTGTACCGGTACATTATTGTAATTTGAAAGTTTCACCGATAATATTTCACCACTATTGATTGCGCAATAGAGCGTCGCAGTCCCTCCCCCTTTCAGAACAACGAGTGGCCCAGGAAATGAATCCCAATGCATTTTTCCCATAGGCATTTCTTTTTTTATTTATTTAAAGACCTTTTAAGCGTCGTACGAAGCCGTCGTGACAAATCATGACAACAAATTTAAAAAAATCGGGCCAAACAAATAATTAGAAAGTAGAAAAAAACGGCAGGTTACAACACTTTTTTAGTTGTTTTTCTTCTTTGTAATTATAATAATGCCACGTGTAATAATGTGTGATAATAATGGCTTAAAAAATAATAAGAAAAAAAGAGCAATAAGCTCAACATACTATATATTATATAAATATAATAACATAATATAATATTACAAAATAATGTAATTTATCGGTATCGAACAATTTGCATATTATCGGATATCGACATCGGCCTAAATTTCAAGATTGTGCATCATTTGAATTTATAGCTAACAAAATCACTAACATCTTAATGTATCGCACACAATATGAAAGCTGAGTGTCTATGTAATAAAATTATTAATAACTTCTGAACAGTTTCTGATGGAGAAAAAGAGAAAAGGCTACCAACCTTCCCTCGGTGTGTTGTATTCCCATTCTGTACGATGCCTACCGGTCCCTCCGTCTGTTCCTGGGAGTCCCTCCTGCCGCGGACCAGCACGCCCTGCTGCTTCCCGGTCTCGTGGTTCTCCCAGCGGGCAAAGCCTTTGTTCTTGGAGGCCTTCCGGTGGGGTCGATACCGCATCTTGGGAAAGGTATGGGAGCCGCTGTCCGTAGACCCCCAGCTGTGCTGCTGCTCGGACCACAGGGGAGACTCGGTCTGCGTGGCCTGGCTCGTGGTGGCCCGTTGCAGGCGCACAGATATCCGCTGGGACGAGCCCGTCATCAGGGTGATGGATTGGCCGACCCGCGTGGGGACACCCACGGGTGCCACCGGCGGGAACTCAAATATGTCGTCCTCATCTGGCAGGAGAAAGGAAAACGGAAATATAATTTGTGGATTAACAACGTGGGGTTTTTCTTTTTGGGGGGGGGGGGATTTTAGTTTTTATTCGGTTGCCATTAGTGGGCGATGATAAAAAGAAGGGATGGCAATGCATGAAATTATGTCACACTGTCAAGAGTGCAAGTGATGTGCCTTATTGTGCCGTTTACAAATGTATAGATTAAGGAACCAAAATCCATTACATCGCTGTGTGTGTCAGTTTAATTCAAAAGCTCACACAAATCGTTCACATGCACCCTGGCTGACAATCCATCTTATTTAGTTTATTCTATTCCTACAGCCTGTATACTTATATTCTAGTCGTTTTAGGCATGCCATTTTTATACAATTTTCCATCATGAAATGTACATATTATGTTACCTTTTACATTCTCTCAAAATGTAACCCAATTAGTATTATTATACTTTGTTATTTAACTTAATGTGCACAACTTAATTAATTTGGTTATCTTACGAGTTACACATTTTTGCAACTTTGGTTATGTTCTACCATTGCGAGTGTAAACTGTGCTAAGCAGTGTTTACACGTCACCATTAAGGTCACCTCAGCCTACTTGCAACCCCGACGGGGCCGGAGCCACCGAAACAGTACCAGGGACCAGGTACTTTGGCCTAATGGAGAAGCAAAGAAGGAGGGTAGAGCTGTGGCGAGACGAACTGATACTATGCGAAGGGAAAGCAACATAAGTGATTTACGGTATACGGTATCAGTGGTTCTCAATCTTTTCAGGCCGTGACCCCCCAGAATAATCATGTTTGAACTGGGGGCGGGGCACGGTGGCACAGTTGGTAGTGCTGTCGCCTCACAGCTAGAAGGTCCTGGGTTCGATTCCCGCTCGGGGCGCTGTGGGTGCTGGCGGCGTGTTTCCTCCTCCGCGTCATCAGTGCCCATACCCGAAGGCGGGGTTGGCGAAAGGGCCTTTCTGTGTGGAGTAGGTACCCTCACAAAAACATGCAGTAATCCTGGTCTCTAAACTGCCTCCCCCTGGCCAGCCGGGACGCCTGATGGAGGGGAAAGGAACTGGTTGGAATAACGTGCTCCTTCCACGCGCTACGTCCAACCAGGGAAACTCCCCCCTGTCAGGTGTAAAGGAGCAACTTGGACACTCAAGCATGAAGGAAGCATGAGTTAAGTCCGTTGCTCTCCCTAGGTTGGCGGAGGGTGTGTAGAGCCCAGGATCACATCACAGGATGATTGACACAGGGGTGAAAAATGGGTTACAAAATCGTGGGACAAAAAATATAAAAAGAAAAAAAGAAAAAAAAAAATTGAACTGGGGACCCACGCCCCCACCCTGACAAGTACATGGAATTGTAGGAGTTGAGGCATTACATTTTGTTTGACTCGGTTCCACAGATACATATTGTGAAAATAGCATGGCATTCTTCACACATTCTTTTTTTATTTGAAAAAGTTGGGAAAGGGGTTTTATAGTATATATCTATTTTTGTAGGGATTAGAAAGGTCTTGAAAGTAAAAAAGAATCCCTTCACTGTCGTCTGGGGATGACAGACAATTAATAATGTGGGGACCCCACTGGGGGTCACGACCCACAGGTTGAGAACCACCAGATTTATATTATGATTTATAATAATTATGTATATAAACATGTATATACACACCTTTACAGCTGGGCAATGCAGGACTACTGGGCAACGAGCAGTGGGTGAGAACTCCTTGGGAGACACTTCCTAACGAGGTGGAGTGGAGCAGCTTCCGACAGGCCAGCACCAACAGCTCCCGGCACTGTTTATGGCAGTTCACTCCACAGTCTGCAATGCAAGTTAAAGATAAGCCAACTAGCACATTTTCCAATAATGTCATTGCTGTACAGTAGATTAGCATGAAGACCAATTAACAAAGACCCGATTTTGGTAGAAGATCTACAAGCTCAGTGCGATGCGTTGTGAGCTTGCGGATAATTATTTTCCGGCAGACTACTACTGTAGTATAAATCAGACTTTAGCAACTATAGTTCAGTGTATACTGGTAGTTGATGTATGAACCGGCCATTAACAATCAATTGCTTCTATATACGTTTTGTCTTGGACATTTGGTCCGTTTCAGCAATAGCAGTCCATCAAAAGCATACCTTTGCACTTGTAGCCCTGTTTGATGATTCCCCAGAGCTGCAGGAGCAGGTCCAATGTGTGGTGGGGGGAGGGGTGAGGGGTGGGGTGGGAACGGTTGGTAAAACAAAAGAATGTTACAATATTAAATGGAGGAAGTATGTTCACACTACAAATTTGTGGGCAGGCCACTGGGCCATAAACAGGATACAATCCCTCACAACACCCTTCCTGTAACCCTATGAAAACGTGCAACAGTGTGTGTGTGTGTGTGTGTGTGTGTGTGTGTGTGTGTGTGTGTGTGTGTGTGTGTGTGTGTGTGTGTGTGTGTGTGTGTGTGTGTGTGTGTGTGTGTGTGTGTGTGTGTGTCGTATGGGGTTGTATGCGTTTGTGAGAACAAGAACAAGTCATTTCCATTGCTGATGCAGCCCAAATAATCACTATTCCATAATGATACAGCCATCTGAGCAATCTACCAGCTAGATGTGTCGGGTAGATTGAATCAGCTTTATCTGAAAATAGCCTGTATGAATAATGTGTCAGGGAAGCAGTGAACAAAGTTGGACTAACTCAGGTTATCTGACTTATTTATCAACACACAGTGTAATCTGACCAGTGGTCCTCCACTTTTTAATGTCAAGGACCCTCAAATAGATATGCATTCTCAGCCAGGGAGTCATAAGAGAAGATTTGTCAAAATGTGTCGGCATAAATAAAATGGGGCGTAAGGGTTTAAACTGTTCATAATTGTAGTGGGGACCCCCTTGAACCCCTCAAGGATCCCAGGGGTACCTGGATCCCAGTTTGAGTGACCTAGACCTACAGGACAATAACTATGGACAGGTGTTCCTGGTGGCAAGTGGAGGACACTGATTCCTAGACAAACAAGTAGCCCACTTGCCAAGTACTAAGACAACTTAATGAAGCCTTAACTGGGAGCTTTACAAAGTTACAGTGTGCAGACTTCTATTTCTTATATTACTAAAACAACAACCCATTAAGACCTGAGGTGGATTCCACAAAAGTCTTTGTTTTCTGAAAAACCCTGGTTGCTCTATATGCGTTAGTCTTATATGTAATGCCATTGCCGTGATTCCAAACGATATTTGCTTGGTGGGTAGATCTTGTTGAGCTTGTCATTTTGAAAGTAGATCTCAAGTCAAAAAAGTGTGGGCACCTCTGCTCTATATCGTTGCTGGGCAGAAACCTCTCATCTCCATATTTTAACTTTCTATGTTTTCTCGTGAATGAATGCCCTACTTGAGCATACTACAGCGACACACCAACGCATCACAAGTGGCAGGTCTGGCCCGGGCTGGCCTAGCGGTCCGGACACCTAAACTGGTAATCCAGCCTGACAGTGTGTTGCGGGTTCGAGTCCCGATCCCGACGACGTTTGCTGCATGTCTTCCCCTCCATCTCTCTCCCCGTTTCCTGACAACTTACTATACATCTATCAACAAAGGCAAAAAGCCCCCCAAAAATATCTAAGTGGCAGATCTACGCAACGCATGTTGAGCTTGTAGATCTGATACTTTTGCTACTTTGAATTTGAATCCAGAAAGTAACAGTTTTGAACATATGAGGTTTCCACCCGACAGACGCTAAAATCCAAAATAACACAGATGCTTTTCCGGGATTAATATGTTAATGGCAATGCTAGAGACAGAGATTTGGAGAGGGCTGTTGTACAAATTGAATAGATCATGCATGTTGACAACATATTGATATTGATTGATATTTCACTGGAATGTTTTAGTTTGTCTTCTATTCAGCACGCACACCATGGTTGAGTCACTTTCAATTGGAGCAATAGTAGATCAACACATGGACACTTCTTCAGAAACTTACAAATCCAGCACAGTGTTCACAGAAGGTAGGCTTCAGGTATGTCATCTCCTGGAAACTGTGGATGAAGCCAGGGCCCATCTTACACTGGAGCAACGGGTTGGCACGCAGAAAATATGCCATCATCTCATCCTTACTGATCAATCCATCTCTGAGAGAGCGAGAGAGAGAGAGAGAGAGAGAGAGAGAGAGAGAGAGAGAGAGAGAGAGAGAAATACAGTCCAAGTGTGACTCCTGTGTCCTGGCATGTCCCTTCTGTCTGACCTTTTCTTTCTACACTCTACTAGTCAATGAAGAAATAAGAGTAACAGCAACAGGTGCTTTCCAATGCTTCATTAAACCACTAGGGTGCAGTGTTTTAAAGCAGAAGACATATCTGCCTTCAACTTGAAGTAAAATTGCACATTTCCACCATCTTCATGTCAAAGCCACAGAATGCCAAATCCAAATTCTCCCAGAACTAGTACTAGTATTTACGGTATTTGGCCACTCATACAGATATGATCGTAGCATTCCTCTAAATTAAATTGATCCTTAAATGGATCTTGGGCTCTGATAATATTGT
The DNA here is from genome assembly GCF_964188405.1 of Protomyctophum parallelum. Taxonomy (NCBI): domain Eukaryota; kingdom Metazoa; phylum Chordata; class Actinopteri; order Myctophiformes; family Myctophidae; genus Protomyctophum; species Protomyctophum parallelum. The sequence continues at coordinate 15,374,572 of NC_139704.1, read as the reverse complement.
CATGGGACAGATGGTTACTTATTTATATGGAGTCGCCAGCTCACCGCCCTGGCTGCTCCCCAAACAAAAGCCATGTGCTGGAGGCAGGCCAGGGCTAGAAGTCTCATCAGTGTCAGCACAGCTGATGAGAAGAGGGAGGAGGAACCAACCAGAGGCCTCTCCCTCCCTCCCCCCTTCAGAGTGAGACACTGGTGATTTGGTCTTCACTCCAAGATGATAGTAATGTTGAACCTTTTATCAAACAGGAAACTGTGGTGGTTCCATCATCTCAGAACCATGGCACCGACGGGACTATTTATGAACGCATTTCATCATAATGGGGATTTGTATTTACTGTATGGAAGATAGATTTGCACTGTCACTCTCAACATGGAGAATGAGTATATTATAATAAGTATAATAAACCTTTAGGTGGGGATAGTTAGTTTATCTATTTGGGCATAATGTGAGAATGTTGGTCTGATATTGTCTAAAAACAAAACCAAAAATTATAATAATCATATATCATCATAATGATATGATATGATATGATATAGTACTTTATTGTCAGTTCACACTGAAATTTGTCTTGCGACACAGCAGCCAAGTATGCAGAAACACATAACAAAACACAAACAGGACAATTTACATACATAAAGACATGAGCAATATCCACCGCTTAGATTATCCTGTGGCTACTACATCTCCTGATTAAGCCTCAAGGTCGATTGGTAGACAAAGGACCTCTTTAGTCTGACCTTATTGTATGCTGGTACACCATATCTCCTTCCTGAAGGTAGCAACCTATATTCTCCATACAACACATGCTTAGTATTAGAGGTGATATTCCTTGCTAACCTTAGGATGATGCTGTTATCATATGTGGATGTATAAAGTTTCTGAAGTTGTTGTCCAACAATCTTTGAACAAATGTTCAGTTGTTGCAGCAGTTGTGACTTTAGGGCTGCAGACAAACATCCATACCAGGTGGTACTACAGTACTGAAGAACACTCATAATAACAGAAGTGAAAAACAAAAGAAGAATCCGTCTACTAGCACCGAAGGATCTTAGACGGCGAAGGAAGTAGATTCTTTGCTTTGTTTTCTTACACACTGAATCAATCTGATCTTTCCATGACAAAAGATGGTCTATTACTACTCCTAGGTATTTGTACGAACATACCTGGTTGATCGGTTCACCATGAATAGTAATGGGGGATCTGTGTATCTCTGGTGGTGTAATCATGTTCTCCAAATTATTTCACAGGCTATTCACGGATATTATTCCTGGGGGCTAGTCTTGGCCCACGGGCCACCTGTTGCCTACCCCTGACACCTCCAGGTCTGGGTCTCCTTGTACTCCTGAGTGATCAGTGAGGCTTCCCTAGACTGGCCACAGGCCTTTTTCCCCCCGCTTACAACCATATTTTACACATAGGCTCAAGGTGGGATTGGAATATTTTCCGTAGCTGAACCAAATCAGACAGAGAGAGAGGATGGAGTGGTGCTTGCGTGCGTGCGTGCGTGCGTGAAAGGAAGGAAGGAGAACAGAACCATCTAGGTAACTTAAATGTGTGAAAAGCAAGCTAAATGTGTGAAGGTCTGTGAAGAAATGTGTTATAGTGCAGTTAGAAGATGTGTTTGCATGATGGCTTATGTGATATTTGATGGAGTCATGAAAGACCACTCCCTCTATGATATTCCTTGGCCAGAAAAGACTATATCTGGAGAGAAGGAGAGAAACACAAAAGAAAGACTAGATACAGGAATAAGAGAGCAAGTGAGAGCAAGAAACCCTTCTCTTGCTGTCTCTTTGTGGATCTTTGTACTGAGCACCATTGAAACTTGAATGTTATGTATAGTTTATACCCCACGCGACATATCTGTGTCGTTTTAGATTTGGGCTATATATATATAACTACATCTCCTACCTATCATAATGTATTTAAGTTCCGGACTATATTAAAGTCACATAAAAATGTATAAAAATGTCATAAATATATAATATTAATATGTCAGGTGTGCTGTGAACAAAACACAAATAACTCCTTATTTAACATATTTTTATGTTTGTAAACAAACAAACAGCCTTTTGTACTTTGTACTGGATTACCGTACGTTTACGTAACAGAGTGTTTCTGCATGGCAGATTGGCAGTATTGATACTTTTACTTAAGTAAAACAGGTGAGTACGTTTTCCACACTTACTGGTCTTTGTCCAGAACACAGAAGGAGTCCAGGAAGGGAAAGTTGGCAGCAATGCTCTCAAAATCCTCTTGAGAGATGTAGCCATCGTGGTCATGGTCATAATTCCTGAATACAGACTTCCCAGAATCAGAAAGAATAAATAAAAATAAAGTACATAACTTTAATAATAGTGCACATAACAATACGGTAGACTATCAGTACTTGCTTCGGGGCCTATTTGGTTAGGGGGAACAATGGCTTGGAAATTACGAATTACGATATTGAAAGTAAAGCGTAGAAAATGGCAGTTTTGTCCGATGCCCTATCCTATTACAAAATGTCCAATGTTTTAATCAATGTGTACTCACAGTCTATTTATAATGCCATGCTCATATAAACACTCTCTGTTATGTGAGCATTCATTTCAAAAGGGCTGGTGTGAATTGACTGCAAAAAGGATGCCCACTCACATCGACCACCTTCCTGATGTGCTTGTTGACCACAGAGGGGTCTGGCTTGGTGGTCACACCTGAGGCCCAGTCCAATGGAACAAGGGCCTTGTTGGGAGTTGTTGGAGAGGTAGGCTGTGGAGATGGAACACATACAGTACATGGCTATTCCACATGCAAAAAGCACAACTGTACTGTTTAGTTTCAAGTGAAATTGTGCAGTATATCTTTTCCATTCAGTGTCAATGTCTCATACAAAGCAAAGAAAGGGTGGAAAAAAGAGAGAGTCTAAAACCACCGTAGCCAACACCCCAAACCCCAACCGGACCAAAGTGGTTTCATGTCGTTAACGTATATTAACCCAGTAATGTGTACACACTTTTTTTTTAAATATATATATATATATATACACCAGTAAGGAAGAAACACTGAGGGAGAAAACAAGCCAATAAAGCGCATAGGAAGAATCAACCATGACACGCGAATCCCTTGACTCCTTCAAACCCGCTCTCAAAGGGCACCTATAGGACGGCTGCAATTCGAAACTGGCCCCCGTAAAATCTGAATCCACCCCCCCCTCACACCCTTTTCCCTCTCACTGTATACGTTTATTTTCCCTTTTTACCTCCTTTATGATGAAATCGTGTTCTGTTCTTTGACTATATAGAAGTGTCTATTTGTACGTCTCTAAATGTTTTGATGAATTGAACATGGTGGACCCTCTTGTAAACAAGTGTAATGCTTAATTGGGTCGTCCACTCACAGTTAACAGTCTTTGTATTGAGTTTGTGCTTGAAATGTACTGTAATTCTGCAAACTGTTAATAAATATTTCAATCAATCAATCAAACAGTGATTATAATGAGAATAGCCTCCTGTCTAAAAATTAAAAAATCCTGTCAGGGGTGGTTTACATAACCCAGCAACCTTAGGTATATTAGGCCACTGAAGCAAAGACTTGAGTTAAAAATGTTTGCTTTTTGATAAAAATAAATAAAATAGCAGATCTACAAGCAATTTCTCGTTTTAATGGGTTAATAACAGCAACGGCCCCAGAGTGCTTCCCTGATGTGGACCATTTACACCCATGGTCCATTTACAACGGGTGAATCAATTGAACAAAAATAAATGCCCCCACTGTGTGTCGGGGCCTTTAGGCATGCCAGTATACAGATAGCACTATGCTTAGCAACAACTTACCAATGATTTGGGGTTTCGTGGTTCCCTTAGCAGTGATAGCTCGTAAATCTCATCTTCTGTGTAGTAGAGGTCTAAAGAAAGCTGCAAAGGGGACAGATTTGCAAGTTATACTTGTGTGAAGTGAGCGGTGCCTTTGATGATCTGCTGCACCTGTGACATCATGGGGGGATAGACACACATACACACAAAGCCACACTGCTCAAAAATACATCTTTGGACAGAATGGTGTGGAATTGTAAAAGCGTGCATTTACTGTACGAGAGTAGGCAGTGATCTCCATCAAAATGTCCATTCAAATGAATCACACATCAATCACTTGATGACCCTCTGAGAACCCTTTCTGCCCCTTACAAGATAATGCCTTATTCACCCCTCACTCGCCTGTGACAATTATTAATCATCTAATCGCATTTGAGATAATAATAATCACAGTACATGTTTGCATAATCGTCATAATCATTTCCATTTCCATTTCATATATTTTCAAACTGGAAATAGCCGATCTATCGGCTATTTCATGTTTCATAATCATGTTTTTGGTTTATTTATTTTGAGTATAAGGGTATTAAATGATGCACGTTATTTGTATAGGTTCCCGCAGGGGGATGAGTCTCCGCGTGCCGCCAGACTTTCACCACACGACCTCCTCCCCAAAGACCCCCCCCCCCCCCCCCCCCCCCCCCGGAACCTACCTATTCATTAATTTATTGTTCAACAAATCCTTTAAACTTTCTCACGGTGTGTTCATTCTGACTAGTGAAACGCAATTAAATTGTCAATCGTGCGATGATCTGAGTGACAATGCTCAAGTGAAACGTCATGGTGGTCGGTGACAGCCCCACTCACCGTCAGCAGATAGATGAGGTCCATGTTGGGTTCCACGTGGGCCGCGGCGCTCTGCAGCGACACCAGCTCGTTGAAGGTTACGTACAGCTGTTGCATCTTCACCAGGTTCACCTTGCTGCCGCCGTCCACCCAGTCGGGGAAGACCACGTGCAGCGCGATGAGGTCCTTGAGGTGCACGCCCAGGATGGGGATCTTGAAGCCCTGGCACTCGTTGAAGGACTTGCGGTAGCCGGAGTAGTTGCCATTGGAGGAGACCAACTCTGTCATCTCGCTCCAAATCTGGTAGAGGGGGTGTTTGTTTGTGTGTGTGTGGTGTGTGTGTGTGTGTGTGTGTGTGTGTGTGTGTGTGTGTGTGTGTGTGTGTGTGTGTGTGTGTGTGTGTGTGTGTGCATGTGTGCATGCGTGTGAATGAGAAAGAGAAGGAGAAAGGAGTGAAGTTGGGGGGAGGGGGGCATAAGGCGATATGTAGAGGATCAATAGAGGATTAGGACAGAATCAATATTATTTAACACAGTCACTGGGTTTTAACTTGCACGCCGTGCCTGTTCCCCATCACTCGTCATTTAAACTAACTAAAACCACTCTATTGTTACTCGTGCATCGTTTTGCAGAAATACAAACAGATCTCCAAATAGCAACATGATATTCCCTCTCCAAATTGTATGACAAAAAGGGCTCCTTTTCTGTTTTGCTCGCTCATACAGTTAACAGTTGTGCTGATTTTCGGGTCATAGAAAATATGTGACTTAAAAATAATGTTGTAGAACATATTAATACTACCACTGATATAAAGGGTTTTGACAATATTACAATTATCGACTCTAGATAGTTAAAATGTAGTGAACTTCTATATACTATTTATCCACAAATGCATGAAAAGTAAATAAACCTCAGTCTCAATCTTGACATGTACTGACCTTTGTGACCTCTGGGGTAAGGTGGTAGTGAGTCTCCTTCAGTCGAGAGATGGAGCTGTGACTCAAACCACCGACCACTGCCATCAGAGTGTTGAAGTTCTGTAACTGGAGCAGTTTCTATAATGAGGGAGAGATGTGTGTGAGTATAATTATATAATTAAAATGCATGACCTATCCCTCGGCCAGGCTAACAAAAAAACAAAACAACAACAGAGGGTGGACAAGATAGATAGAGGATGACACCAAGGATGTATAAAGTGTTCTAATAACATTAATAGTGTTTGGATATACAGTAGGTCTGTGTATAGGAGAAGATGTCAGTGATGACAGAAGAACATTTTACAAAATTCAATCAATAGTACCATGGTTTAAGTGCTTGCATTCTTATCACCGCTCTCCTCCAACCTTCCAACCTCACTAAAAGGAATGGAATAGCCATCGTGTGCGAAGGCAGACTGTTATGCATTAGTATAGGAGGCCGACTGCACTAATGAAGGAGACAGACCAGCCATGTCATGTTATTACTGTTAGGTACCTGAATCGTCCCTTTCACAACAACAACACTGATAGAGTAATGAGAAAGCAAGGCACTTCTCATGGAAAAAAAGTGCCTTGCACTGTTTGCACAAGCACACGATTTGACAGGTAAGTGCAGCTGAAAATAATAACATTATTTGTTTCATTTCGGTGTCCCTTATGTGCCAGCATGAAGTTAAATACTAGTGACTTATTTTCTGTCAATTACACACCCAGAAATGGAGTCTCCTACTGACCAGGTCATCGAATTATTGCCTGAGGAATGTGACCAATTAACAGTTATAACAGCAGTTATTATGTTATTAATGTCAGCTGTGTTTACTCATCAAAAGGATCCATTGTCATGAATGGGTGTTGGCCCTCCCCCCACCGAAGTACACATCCGTCTGTACACAAACAACCACCTACACACAGAACAATTACAAGCCTAGTACAACACAACAAAACCTCAATAGTGATGAAACAACATTATTGCTTGAAGGATACAGTTCCACCAAGCATTTCTATTCATGCTTGATAGTGAATGTTCAGCCTTTTGAGCTGCAATGAAAACAAGCAAAATCCCTCAACAGTGACATCTGCTGGCAAATTGTCATGTCATATATATGGGATTTGTGGACTGTTACATCGGAGCATTTGTTTGAGCCTAATTATTCAGAAAACCCCACCAAACCACAGAAGATCTACTGAATGTTCAAAGTTCAGTTTTTTTGGTACAGAAAACAAAAAAAGAAATTACAAAAACTTTCTTTTATCATTCAGACCTTTAACCCATTCTGAACGGGCACCCATTTTGGTGTTGGCATCATGTTATGCTTTAGCTATTGAAAAATAGCAGATCTACAAGCTCATATCGCGCCACCGAGTGGCGCGATACGAGCTTGTAGGTCTGCTATTTTTGAATAATCGAAGAACGACTGACATTTTTAGAATCTGATCTCAGGTCAGAATGGGTTAATCAGACCAGTGTGTGTCCAGTGGAAAACCTCGTATGAATCTGATCTCAGGTCAGAATGGGTTAAATAGTGAGTACTTGTTTCCACCACTGGTGAATAATTCTCACCTGGGCCACGTGGATGTATTTGGTGATGACGTCGGCGCGGTGCTGTGGCGTCAGCTTGCTGAGCACCATGAGCTGGACCCACTGGGACACGCCGTTGAAGAGGGCGATGGAGCGCTCCAATGTGGGGTTGTCCACTAGGCAGCCGTGGATCACATAGCTGCGGTAGTCTGTGAACTGCAGAGGAGAACACGTTGTTTACGAGAACCGGTTTAGGCACTTTCAGCTGACCTTCTCTCATTCAGAGCGACTTAAAATGTGTATACAGCAACAGTATAGGAAAGGTCAAATGTCTCTCTGGATTCCACCACGGTCGCACCAAACTGGGTGTGGCATGCATTTCCAACTTGCATCGTTCCAAGTAGGCCAGTGCCCGTTTGGCATAATAATAATAATAATAATAATAATAATAATAATAATAATAATAATAATAAATATAGCTGCAAGCAGCGATAAGGCGGGACCAAGAAAGAAGACGATACGCAATAAGAACAATATGCACAAATAAGACAGGTTGAATTGTCGGATTGGTGACGAAGGTGAGGACGCAAATTGTGATTGGCCGGAATGGTGTAGGATAATGTACAATGATAAGAGCGCCCCTCACGTCACACGGGTGTGATGTTTTTAAGTCTGAACATCAAAAACTGAAAAAGGAAATCAATGATACATATAAACTTTATTATTATTTTTGGGTAGTGTTATTGGGATCCACTCGTAATTCCGACGGCGCATTCGTCCAACAACGTGGCTAGGCGTGAGGTTAGGGTTAGGGACAGGGTTGGTAACTATTAATGATGCTGACCCAGCAAAATAAAGAAAAAATAATATATCCCCAATGACTAGTCTTGCTAATGTGTGCAAACATTTGTTATAAATTGCTGGAAGTGAAACAAAGCGACCACTACGTTACTCAAGCCTCCCATGCAAAAATAGAATGCACACATGGTGCATTGGGCACCAATCCTGAATCCTTTACTATTCTTATCACAGAAGCAAACCTGAAAACATTCTTTATCTCCTGGCTGTCTGGTCAGTGGAAACAAGGCATGCAGTTCACACAGGGGCCAGCCAGCCCCATGCAGATCAAAGCTCTAGCACATGTGCGTCTTCTCTCAGTACGTACGTAGAGTACGTACTGTATGTCTCTGTGTTCAATTCAATCTATGTGGTGGATTTTATACAACATTCAATTATGAAATGCCAGACATGTCATATCTAAGCTATTAGAAATAAAGGAGGATGAATGCTCTCTCATAAGCGATATTTCTGATGTATTGAAAATGTATTGAACAACAGGCCCCAGCTGCTCGTTACTATACTCGACCATTGGCCCCTCGAGGGACAGCGAGTGCTCGCTCGTTCTGGGCCCTTCTACACTAGTTGTGACCAAAAGAAGGAGATTGGAAACAAACAGGCGTACCTACATAGCAGGGGATCCAGTGTGATTTTGGGGGTGTTTTTTCTTTGTGGGCTTGTAGGTTTGGCTTAATGTAGTAAACCACAGACACCAGTATTAATCAACTCAAAACGTGTGGTCAACCTACAAGGGTGCATGTAAACACAAACATTAAATGCCATTGGTATTGCCAATGACAATTTTGAGTGTTTGTATAAACACAAACATTGAAAACAAAGGTGAGGACGCAAATTCTGATTGGCCGGAATGAGATGATGTATGATGTACGATGATAAGAACGTATAATGTGATGACAAACAAAAAAACTAAAACTAAAAGATAAACTCGTGGGCAGACAAACACTAGTATTATTATACTGAATGGACTTTTTATATGCACTCACGGATATCCTTCTGATGGACTTGAACTCCAGGAAGGTGAGGTGCTCCGCCAGCTCCATGGGCTCCAGATGGTCGAAGAGCAGAGACGCCTTGCCCTTCTTGGCGTGTTTCTTCCTCTGTGTAACTTTACGCATCCAGTCATACGACGGACTGCAAGGACACGCAGGGCAGGGGGAAACAACGGAACGCATAGTGTCAGCCACCTCTCGTGTGCACAGTGCACAGAGCATAGTGTCAGCCACCTCTCGTGTGCACAGTGCACAGAGCATAGTGTCAGCCACCTCTCGTGTGCACAGTGCACAGAGCATAGTGCCAGCCACCTCTCGTGTGCACAGTGCACAGAGCATAGTGTCAGCCACCTCTCGTGTGCACAGTGCACAGAGCATAGTGTCAGCCACCTCTCGTGTGCACAGTGCATCGGCCCCCCATGTGGCAAGCTGCACAGTCACATCAGTGGTGCAAACTAAAGTAACTAAGTACTTTTACTCAAGTACTGTAATTATGTACAGTTTTTAGTATTTCCAATGTTCAGCACTTTTACTTCCACTCCACTACATCTCAAAGGCAAATATTGTACTTCTACTACTACTACTAGCTATAGAACAAGTATTGTACTTCTACTACTAAACATCAGTTACTTCGTAGATTCATACAGTAACCACTTCAGCCCCATATACATTTTGGCCATTTGAAAATAGCCGATCTACAAGCTCACAGTTTTTAGCTTGCAGTTTTTAGCTGCTGTTTAAATATTTTGATAGATTTCAAACATTTGAAAACTTGTGAAACAGGACATTCTGCTAAATTAGTACAGTTTGATACCAATACATTTGTACTTTTACTCAAGTACATTTTGAATTTCGGACTTTTAGAGTAGGCTAGTATTGCTACTTTTACATAAGTAAAACATGTGAGTACTTTTTCCATCACTGAGTCACATGCACCACAGCGGCCGACAATATCCCATTTCAAATGGAGTGACATCGTCATCGCAATCAATTGGCAGCAATAAGCAAGCATGTGTGTGTGACTGTGTGTGTGTGTGTGTGTGAGTTCCTTACATAGTGGAGATGTCGATGAGTTTGAAGTGCTGCTCACAGCCCAGCTCTGCTGCTATTTCTCTGAACTCCTCCGTCATACGGATCAGACCCAGGTCTAAGTTGAACTCTGCAGGAAACGTCACTATCCAGTACCTGGACACACGAGTGCCCGCATGCACGCACACGCATATGCACGCGCACACACAAACACAAACAATGTTACTATAAGGACATCAACATTTTAGGAGAAAATTGTAGAATTTAGCATTGGATATTCAAAAATAGCAGATACAGTACAAGCTCGCAGCGCTATTGCTATTTTTTTTAATTTCTGGAAAGTGTTTTTTAATCATATTGAATTATGAAAAAGTTTGAGAACCATTGATTTAGAAAGGCATTTGTAGAATTGGCCTCAGGTCTTAATGGGTTGGGTACCGTTCTTAATGTCCGGTACAACCCGGCCAGGATTGAAAGGCCAACCTCCTAGTCTCAGGGCTCACACTCTATCCACAAGGAGTGTAAAAACCTCTTAGCAGCAGAGCAATGGTGAATGTGCAGGATTGGGGGAGGCGGGGGAGGATAATAGACTGCATGGCAAGGTAAGTTAACAAGATGTGATGACATGCACAATATCATCGTACAGCGATGTCTTAAAGGTTCATCAAATTTGCATTGCGCCCGAGCAGAGCATCCATCGCTGAATGGGAATGTGATGAGCAGCAGTGTGGGATTCAGAGTGATCTCATCGATGAAGAACCAGAGGAATGCACTGATGCAGAAAAAGGGGGTCACTGGCAGCTGTTTGCTCATATGTGATAACACGTGGACAAGGTGAGGAGAGCCAAGTGTTCAAGACGTGCCATAAGTGTAAGCCAATGCTGCAAAGCCATTTGGGACCACAGCATTACACACACAGTGACCTTGGCCAGCAGCACTACACAGTAGATCTGCAGTGTTAATGTGTGGTGGTTCCAAAATGTGTACACTCCCAGAGTTAAATAAAAAAGGATTTGACAGTGTAGTTGTTAGGCAAAGACCACAGAAGAATGTGTGCTTTTCTAGCACATGGTTGTAAGTTATTTACTTAGTTGATGCAGACATTTTAAGGAAGTGAAACTGATTTAGAGTCCAACACTTATGTCCTGTATCCTAAAAGGACTACTAAATAACATCCTATTAATATAATATTACATTGTCTTATGATAAAGCAAACATGTGCCTTCTAAAGAGGTTACGTACATACTGTATACTAGGACAAGCTATCAATGCACCTAAAACCTAAATGCGTCACAGTAATGTGGTACGTCATTCTGCACAAAGCCTGAAGCCTTCTCGACTTCACTAAAATAGTGAATCACAAGATCACTGAATCATTCAACATATTCAATTCCTTTCAATGGTCCATAAGTAATATCAACCCATGGTGCCTTGGCCAGCTTCCCGTGCCCTGTCAGGAGTCAGGCCACAGCTACAATAACTGACTGTCACATTGAATTACGTCACTTTCGTGGCTTCTAGGCTACTTACCTACCGATGTCATGGAATATATTCAAAAAGACAGTTGTCTTTTCTGGATTTTATTCAGTAAAACCCAATTAGGCTATAATGAATTAACCCGTATAAGACGTGAAAGCATCTGTGTCATTTTAGATTTTAGCCACATATATATAGCAACATAAGTTTTTCAGAAAACTCTAAACAGTGGTTTAGAAGAGTGGTTAGCAAAAATAGCAAAACATTTTCGGATGTTGGGTCCACGGCTGGTTACCTGTAAATGTTGGGATGGAAAAATGAGGGTCTGGGATCTTACCTCATAAAATAACAAATCTTCGACCGGGTTCTTTGGCAGTTGTCACCGCGGCAGTCACGATACGTGCGGTTGGGTTAAGGAAAACTTGTTTTTAGACTTAAAGATGAAGTGCCACCATTTTTTTCCACCCTAAAACATGATCATCAGGTATTGTTACAATATAAGGGGGAAGAACTTTTTCCAAAAAGTGTACAGTATTTGTTAAAATCATGCTTTTATGTGGACACGCCCACCACTTCATTAAGTATGCCTGGTTTGCCTGGTGGGTGGTGATCCACCTGAACTGAAGCCGCACCCACAGCTGTAGTTGTATGATAAAGGGGGAGGGGTTAGGGGAGGGGCTGATAGTGTGGTGTCACTATATTACTGTTTACTTCATTGGCCTGTTTGACTATCAAGGGTTTAGCCTCCAGGAAGAGTCAATACACCATTGCACATAAAAACAACTCCAGGGTGTCTAATGAAGTACTGTCACCTCATAGACACATTAAAAACTGGAAAAATAAAAAAAATTGTGGCACTCCATCTTTAATATATGACATCAAACCATGTAATCAGACTTTTTGACAAGTTGTACAAGTCAGAACAATCAGCTCTGTGGCTGTTCATCCTCAGGACCAAAGTGGTGGCCAACATCTCTTATTCTACCTCTGTCTCTTCCTTGTGTAAAGCATAACAATGACTTTGACCTTTGACATTTTCTACCCCAGTGGTTCTCAACCTGTGGCGTCCCCACATAAGAGAGTAGTTACACAAGTTTTCAAATCATTGTAGTGGAGTAAACAGTAGAGATGTGATGTAATAAAAAGTAAACTTAAAAGTATTGGAAATCGAAAATAATCCAGTAAAGTAAAACATTCTCAAATTACTTACCGGTAGTTATTTTCCACAACTGCAGGCAGGGTATCAGTTCAGTGCTTGTCAGTTCATCTAGATCAGTGGACAATTCATAACAACACTACTGTGCTTCCATGTCAATTAAATGGAAGATGCTTTGGTTATGGTATCCGTAGCAATAAATATCAAATAGGTGTCTGTGAAGTGAACCCGCAAGTAAGGCTTATGACCACCCAGGCGAAAAATATATTTATTCCATACTTAAGTACACTTTTAGCACAGAAAGTATGTTAAATGTATACTTGTAGTGTCTCTAATCATATTAATAGTACATTTTTGCTAAATATAATATAAGTGAACATAAATTAATTTGTGATTTAGCACATTTGTGATGTGTACTAAATGAGAAATATATTTCAAATAGTATGAAAATATGCTTTTCATGAGTGCATTAATTTTATGTTTACTTTTGTCTAACTTAAATACATATAATCACAAATACATTTGTGATGATTATATTTTAAGTACTTTATCAATATATTCACAACAAGTTCTCCTGAACATGCATTTATTGTAAGATTTACTTTAATTATTTATAATAATTAAAAATATATTGGTGATTATTATATTTTAAAGGTATATTCAGTGATTTCACTTAATTCAAATATCACTTATTTTTTTGTTTTGTTGTGACAATCCTCTCTACTATAGAGTGTGCTGACCATATAAGGAGTTCCTCCCTGTCCCCAGTTAACCCCTGGGGGTCAGAATACCTTAGGTTTCGTTTTTGGCTCTCTATCCTGATTGGATGAAAGGCTTAGGTCCCAGCCAAAAACGAAACCTAAGGTTTTTTGAGTGAAATCACTGAATATACCTTTAAGTCCATTAGCAATATATTCATAGCAAGTTCTCCTGAACATGCATTTATTGTAAGATGTACTTTAATATAATAATTAAAATACATTTGTGATTATTATATTTTAAGCACTTTATCAATATATTCATAGCAAGTTCTCCTGAACATGCATTTATTGTAAGATGTACTTTAATATAATAATTAAAAATACATTTGTGATTATTATATTTTAAGTCTATTAGCAATATATTCATAGCAAGTTCTACTGAACATGCATTTATTGTAAGATGTACTTTAATATAATAATTAAAAATACATTTGTGATTATTATATTTTAAGTCCATTAGCAATATATTCATAGCAACTTAACCTGAACATGCATTTATTGTAAGATGTACTTTAATATAATAATTAAAAATATATTTGTAGATTGTATTTTTTAAATGCACTCTTAGCATATTTTAAGTAAATATATTTGTAGATTGTATTTTTAATACATTATAAATACAATACAAGTATAAACTTTCAGTATATTAAGTTTAAGTATATTAAGTACTAATGTGCTATAAATACTGCCAGGTGAAATGGGAGTGGCTAGAGGAAGTCCATTTCCCAGCATACACTGGGGCGCCAAGGACTGTGTGTTATTGTTCTTATTTGTGTTATTATTTGAATATTAGAATGTATACTGGAGTTATGTTATGGGTCATTGTGTTTAGGGTTTTGTTGTGGAGTTATTTGGTGATTTATGTTGTTTTATGTGGTTTGTTAGTAAAACCATGACTCTAAATGTCTGTTGGTTTGGTCAGTCTCTCTCCCCTTTTCCCATTCAAATGTATAGTAACATGGTTGCTCCAATTAAGAGTTATATATGCAAATATATGCAAATATATACTTTTTTTAAATATATTTTAAGCACATTAGTTTGTAATGTTATTATATTAACACATTGGTATATTTTAAATGTATTTATTTAATACTTGATATACACTTATAATACACTATAAAAATACACTATAAATATAATATAAGTATGCTTTTCACTCATCAGAAAAAGTATACTTGGGATACTGGAAGTATATTTTCAATTTAACACTATTTTTTTGTCACAAAAGGGTTAAAAAGTATAGAAAAAATATATTTAAGATATGTTTAAGTAGATCTGATAGTGTATTCGAGATAACAAAGTATATTTTAAGCACATTAGTTCATAATGTTAGTCTATTAACACATTGGTAGTATATTTTAAATGCATTTATTTAATACTTGATATACACTCGATATATTCAAAAATACACTATAAATATAATCTAAGTATGCTTTTCAAAAGTATACTTGGGATACTGGAAGTATATTTTCAATTTAACACTATTTTTTGGTCACAAAAGGGTTAAAAAGTTTAGAAAAAATATATTTAAGATATGTTTTAGCACATCTTAAGTGCAACTTAAGCATAAAAAGTACAACTTAAGTAGTTTCAAAATAGCACAATTTAAATTAAAATAGTTTCAAGTACAAATAAGTACATTTAGTATACTTTAAAAAAGTATACTAAATATATTTCTTTTTCGCCTGGGCAGTGGTGGGGAAACTTATCTATGTACTTGTGAGGCCATGGTGTTAATTAATGTTTTTTAGAGATATTAATATTTTATGTATGCCTTTTTGCAATTCTGAACACTATTGCACAAGAGCTGCAGTAGCAGGTAGCCTACAAAATATGGGCAGAAATAAAGCATTCTTGCATATCGTTGCAGTCGGACAGAAGACTTTTTTTTCACATAAATGTACACCATACTTGATCATACCACAGCGCTACACAAAATCTAAAGTAGCAGCTGTCACTTTTGTGCCACGTTTCGTGCTTGTAGATCGGCTACTTTTGCTATCCTTGAATTTTAATCCTACATAGATGCACTGCGGCACAACAGTTTACAACAAGACCCTGATGCTAGATAGTATAGAGGAGGGCAGCGTTTCAGGAGACCCGAGTTGATGTTGGCCAGACTGAACTCTCGCATCGCATCGAATTTGAATCCTGAAAAGTTAACAGTTTTTGGACATATGAGGTTCGGTGTCCCCCCCCCCCCCCCCTCCCCCGACTGTCGTCGGCCCGGTGGGGCTTCCGGCCCTGGAAGGATATATCATCAGCAGCTTCCCGGCCAGCTCCGTGGACGTGACATACCAGCGGTGCATCAACAGCAGGGTGCGAGGAAGCAGGCTGGACTGCAGCTCCCCATTGTCATCTGTGGAAGAGGAGGAGGCAAGTAACACAATGTCACCCATGCCATGTGTGCGTTCCACACCACAACGCCCACAAACACGCCAACACAAGTGTTAAGTATACAGTGATGAGTCAGTGATTGTTGTTGTAAACAATGTAAATTACCGCTTGCTAAGCGTCTTATTTCATTGTGTCTAGATAGGCGGGGCTTGGCAACGGTATTTTAAATAGAATAAGGAATGCCTTCCTGATCTCAGTAGACAGTATAAAGTCCTCAGTGCTTTGATAAGAGTACCGGCAGGTTTACTGCGTCACCTATGAATCTTTTTGTTTTTACCATTAAAACCAGGAAAGCATAGGTGTCACATTCAATGTTAGTGTTCAAAAATAGCAGATATACAAGTGTTGTGCTGCGAGCTTGTACATCTATTTTTAAACATTTTTGAAAAATCTTGAAAGTGTGTAAGCTAATGATTTAGAAGGCATTTCATTTGTAGAATCGGCCTCAGGTATTGGCAGGTACTAGCATTCCAGAGCTAACTTAATGAATATATAGACATTAAAAGACAGAGATCTCAAAACCATTTCAAATGGTTTCCTATTGGTTCACACACACACCCAAAGCGTGGATGCATTCCTCCAGGAGGACGTCGAAGGGAGCTGCCTTCCCCAGAGTGGACGAACCCATGGTGGCGCGCGGGCCGACCGGGGGGCACCTACTGGCCGCGCAGACCGACAGCTTCACGCCCCCTGCTGGCCAGGTGAACACATGGCACACCTCCACAGCTGGAGGTCACTGGGGGTCAAGGCGTCTCGCTCAGCGCTCTGGACCAATCAGGAAGTCCCTTTAGAGAGGAAGTGAAGAAGCAGAACATACAGTAAGCCGTGAGTGCAGTAATTAGCGTAATGAATTATGCAAATGTGCATCTTCCTTTTTGTGCTTCGTGTATGTGATGAAGTGAATGCAAATGTATCCAAATTAGCGATGGCATGATAATTGATATTATAAAAGGGGGAAATTGAAAAAATAATGTATTGCTAAGATTGGAATTTATCATGAAATTATAAATAATAATATAAGGAATAACTCAGCTACACTGGTTTATTAATTCATTTCGATCACTGGGATCTTCTTCAGGAATGTAATTATCATCCCATCCCTAATCCACAATCTGTGTGTTGTTTTATTACCACTTGTCGATAGTTAAACACATTTATGCCCATCATCATGTCCAGGATATCAGATCGCGTGGAAAATGGACGAGGACGGACGGACGGACAGACTGACAGCGCTTAGTGAGTGAGTGAGACAAGCTTTAGAAAACACTATTGATGAGCTGTTCAGGGATTTCTCTGAACATGTACACATGTTCCCTCATGCACACAGAGTGACCGACTGCCTCTCCGAGAACTCCTGTGGCTGTCATCAATATTTGAGCGGTGGGCAAACAAATCCCAAAATGTAGCTTTGTGTGTCCTTATGTCTGTCTGTCTGTCTGTCTGTGGTACCAACACGTGACACTGTTGAGCGCTGTTGAGCTTCACACTGTGCACAGGTGCATGATGGGAAGCTGAGTTAGTGTAATACCAATGTCTTTTTCAGCAAGCAGTACAGTACAGTACAGTACAGTACAAGTATGAATAAAGTACAGTACGAGTACAGTACGAATACAGTAAGAGTACAGTACAAGTACAGTATAGTATGAGTACAGTATGCATCATACAGTAGAGTACAGTACAATACAACACAGAGTACAGTACAGTACGAGCAGTACAGAACGATTAGTACAGTATAACAATTACAGTATAGTTCCACGGCTCAGTTCACACAGGTGTGATTTTAACAACCGTCAAAACAGCTGATGATTACAGACACATTGCATAATCCTCTTCTGGACCAATGAACTGGACAGTGATGCACCAAACCAGCTGTCAATATCCCTGTTGATATCCTCCTCGGCCTACAGCTGAAGACCGGCTTTATGTAATAACCATACTCTGATATTTTACTATTTTACTTCAAGTAATAGTAGCAATACCACAATATAACAATACTCTGTTACAAGTAAAAAGGCATGTGTTATTTTTGTTTACAAAGGTATGAGTCTAGTAGCCAGCCCATAGAGCCCCATTGTGAACCCAGACATGTTGAGTACACCAACGTTTTATGTTAGAAATGTTTAGCATGGGTCCCCAGCATTTAGAAACTGCCGAATGCTAACTTGCATATGTTAAGCAATTCTCATAATTTGCATAATCACTTGTATGGACAATACTGTCCACACTGATGATCGAAAAGGACATGAGCATGGGCGTAGTTTGAACTTGACCCCAGGTGGGGCGAATGTTTGGGGTGAAGCCCAATTTATTTTACCATTTTTTAAATTATTTTGCAGTTTTTTTTACAATGCCCTAACCCCTAAAAATGAGTTATTAGGACAGCAGCGTGCGCGCGCACGCACACACACACACACACACACACACACACACACACACACACACACACTCAGATGCATGTGTGTGTGGCGAACCACAAACAATGGACCACATCATGAGATGTATCTCTGCTCCACAATGTACTGGAGATGACCTGGCCAAGCCAAATGCCGCTGCACTCGCCTGTGCCAACCACTGGAAAGACGTGATATAGAGGATGGCCGGACACGAAGAAGAAGACACACACACACACACACACACACACACACACACACACACACACACACACACACACACACACACACACACACACACACACACACACACACACACACACACACACACACACAACATCGACATGTGGACAGGAGGAGCCGGGACTCGAAGTGCCGACCCAGGGATCATTGGACGACCTGCTCTACCTCCTGAGCCGGCTGTCTCATAGCCAGACCTGTTCATAAATATCATTATCAAGTTACTAATGAGGTCTGCAGTTTGTCAATGAATCATCCACTTCAGTGGTGTGTGTGTGTGTGTGTGTGTGTGTGTGTGTGTGTGTGTGTGTGTGTGTGTGTGTGTGTGTGTGTGTGTGTGTGTGTGTGAGTGAGTGAGTGAGTGAGTGAGTGAGTGAGTGCTTGAGTGCGTGAGTGCGTGCGTGCGTTCTCTGCTCATATCAGAATGAACTGAAACTTCAATTGATGCTTTGAAAGAAATAATCAAAAAGGTCTTGAGTCATAGCCAGACCTGTTGAGTCATAGCCAGTCAAGGTGTACTTCATTCCAGACGAGGTGTGATGATGAGAGGAAATGGTAGGAAGAGAAGATCGTAAAGGAGGAAATGTGTATACGGAAGAGGAGATGATATTAGGAAGAGGAGATGTATGCGAGGAAGATGACATGGTTTGTGAGGAAGTATACGCGACAGACACCATTTTGGTCATTAGAGAGGAGATATACATCATGGAACAACTAACTTTTATTCCTAGACTACAAGTTCTATAAAAATCACACCTGTGTGAAGTGAGGGGCGCTAATATATTAAAGTCTAACTCATGTTGCTATGATTAGGTAATGTTAATGGCGTTTTTAATGTTTGTTTAACTAAAAACAAACATTAAACCTGAATATGCGCCCCTCAAAAAATGGGAAAAATGGGATCTCTTCCAGCCCATATTGTATGAGAATTTCAAACATTGTTTTGATCGTGTATTGTAGTGTATGAAAAATGAGAATTTAATTAAATTATTTGTCTGTGACCAGGTTGTGTAGACAGAGTTATAGGTTGGGTACAGGTTTTTCTTAGTAACAGGAAACAGAAGGTGGTGGTTAATGAAGCCACTTCAGATTGGAAGTCAGTGACCTCTGGAGTCCCACAGGGATCTGTATTAGGCCCTGTTCTTTTTGTTATTTATATAAATGATCTACCAAGTGAGATACAATCTGATGTCTACCTTTTTGCGGACAACACAAAAATATTTAGAACTATAACCAATGACACGGACACAGCACAACTCCAAGCAGACCTCCAGAGTACCAGCAATTGGTGTGACAGGTGGTTACTGAAATTAAATCCAGATAAATGTAAACAGTTGCACATTGGGGGAAAAAGTGACAACTTGGCTAATTATAAAGTCGGAGATCTAGTGATTCATCAAGTAGAGGAAGAAAAAGATATACAGGTATATGGTGGTTGATAATTCTAAAAATATATTTTTTATCCCATGATTTTGTAACCCATTTTTCACCCCTGTGTCAATCATCTAATGTGATCCTGGGCTCTACACACCCTCCACCAACCTAGTCCCCATATATGGGGGACAATGGGAGAGCAACAGACTTGAACTCATGCCTGAGTGTCCAAGTTGCTCCTTTACACCTGACAGGGGGGAGTTTCCCTGGTTGGACGTAGCACGTGGAAGGAACACGTTATTCCAACCAGTTCCTTTCCCCTCCATCAGGCGCCCCGGCTGGCCAGGGGGAGGCAGTTTAGTGACCAGGATTACTGCATGTTTTTTGTGAGGGTACCTACCCTAGGGGACACGGGGAGAACATGCAAACTCCACACAGAAAGGCCCTTTCACCAACCCCGCCTTCGGGTATGGGCACTGATGACGCGGAGGAGGAAACAAGCCACCATCAAATACAGAGAAAATATAGAAGGTTCAGAGAAGGGCTATAATTCATACCAGGGTTGAAAGAAATGTCATATGAAGAAAGGTTAAGACA
Source organism: Protomyctophum parallelum (assembly GCF_964188405.1). Lineage (NCBI taxonomy): Eukaryota > Metazoa > Chordata > Actinopteri > Myctophiformes > Myctophidae > Protomyctophum > Protomyctophum parallelum. Next base: position 15,354,169 of record NC_139704.1, on the reverse strand, counting down.
CTTACAGTTACCAACGTTAGTGTACAGGAGGCACAGAGGAGATATGATCGAGGTCTATAAACTTCAGCAGATATATGACTTTACAGCCGAGCCTGTTGTCCATTTCTGGGACAACAGGTATGAGTTGAGAGGGAATTCTCTTAAACTCTTACCAGTAAATTGTCATTCAGAAAAGAAAAATCACACCAGTGTGAACCGAGTGGTGCAACTCCCGTCTATTGGTTCTCTGTATCATTCCAATTTGTTGGTTCTCTGTATCATTCCAATTTGTATCGTCCAATTTCTTCTCTGTATCGTTCCAATTTCTTCTCTGTATCGTTCCAATTTCTTCTCTGTATCTCTGGTGCCCCCTACTGGTATAAATATGTAACATACTCGTGCTCACTTATACATACAAACAAACAGGTACATACACAGGTACACACACAGGTACACGGACGTTGCTGGATGTAGGAGTGGTTGCACCACTCAAAAAATAATTTATTTACACTTAGAGCTGTCAGAGCATGGAGGAAGTGGTCCAGGCTCCCTCAGTCAATACTTTTAATAAACGCTCAATAAAAACATCCAGTCACATTGGCCACCCTCTATCTCAGTGGTTCTCAAATCTCTGAGAGCCCCAATTTATATTGTAAAATCAATGTTAATTTGAGAGTGGAACCAAATGGACCCGTTAGGGGGTCCGTTTGGTTCCATTGTAACTCAGAGTTACAGACCCATAAGGGTCCATTTGGTTCCAAAGTATCGTTTAGCTGGGGACCCCCTGGAACTCCCTCAAGGACCCCTGGGGGAACCACTGCTCTATCTATTCCAGTGGTTCCCAAACCTTTCAGGTCAAGACCCAAAAGATAAATTAGACGTTTGCCATAACCCAAACTAGTGAATATAGCAGATCTACAAGCGCATCGCTTCACGCCGTGCCGTCTAACTATTTCCACTACTTCTTTATTAATATTATTTTTAGTCATGGGATTTCTTAGATATGTTAGTTTGTTTGTTTGTTTTAAAATGTATGAAGTAATTTTACTTATTTTTATTTATATATATACATTTTGAAATCTAAAAAATATTAAGCATATCTGAAATATCTGAAAATACTTTGTTATAAGTCACCACCAATTACCTGCATATAAAATCACTAAAAGCCACTCTGCCAGGGTCCCCAGATGTCAACCAATATAACGTGGCGATTAACGAACACTCATAGATATACACACTATATGCACATGCGATTTGTATGCCATACTCCACAGGAGGAGCCAGTGGATTGATCATTACTGCTCAAAGCAGTGGCAGTGATTCCAGCCATAAACAAGGTATACTGAGCAGGAACAGCTATGACGTGCTGGGAGAGATGACAGTGACACCATGGTAGGTACCGTACTGTATGCCCAAGCTCATGCTTGTCGAAGTCATGCCATTGAAAGTGGTAAACATCATGAGGACATTAAGCAGTTGCCTCAGTTGCCAGATTTAATCACATGAACCCTAGCATCCCCAGACTGGGGCGGACATTTGGCAAAAATAGCCAATTACCGCGTGTACAATCTCACAAAGCATCATCACAATGCAACGTGCTGTGAGCTTGTAGGCCTAGATCAGCTATTCTTCTGCGAAGAGATGGTGTTGATGGGGAAAAAGAACAGAACTAGAGCCATGGGGGATTTTAGCTATAGCACATTGGTTCTTTATACTTTGGCTATAAAAAGATAGCAGATATACAAGCTGCATCTGAATGCCTGAAGAAAGTCTTTGACCGAAACGTTGCCTAAATAAAGTTTGTATTGCAAGTGCAGACGGTGTGCGAGTCTTTGTGCACGAGTGCATTTTTCTGATTACATTGAGCCCTGCCTACGCACCCATCTCAGAGCATATACAGCAGGTGTGCATAAGACTTGTTTGTGTTATTGCCTTGTAATGGCAGTTTTGTAGATCAGCTATTTAATCAGCTATTTTTGCACAATGTCCCCCCACCCCCCCAGAATAGGGAGGCTATGTTTCAAGTGGTCAAACAAAGTCAGCAGAAAAGCCTATGTTTCTTTAGACACCGTCACACCGAGGTTATCTCTGTTCCATATTTCTGCAAATATTAAAAGAAGACCTATTTCTGGACCAGCTCACACATCACAACTAAGACCTTATCACCTATAGCATGGAAACTGTGGCTCGCCATCTGTTTGTCCAAGGTAACTGCAGCATAGATACGCAATCGTGTTCCATTCACAAAGGGGAGGATGTGATTGTGAAGTGGAGTGCACTCAACATAAATATCTCAGAACTACTTAAAAATCATCGAGTCAAGTCTTTTATCCATGTCGCTTCTCAAAGTGGATTCCATGGACTCTCTGGGTTCCTTTGGGAGGGTCTAAATTGACCCCTACAAGTCTGTAACTCTGACAGTATAGACATGGAACCAAATGGACCCTGACAGGTCCATTTGGTTCCATTTCTATACTGTTAGAGTTAAGTGGGAGACCTTGAAATGTAAAAGTTTGAGAACCGTTGCATGCACATTGTCTCACTCTCTCTGTTGTTCTATGATGCAGGCTGATAATCAAGTCTGCACTGGGGGCACAGAGACAGAGACTTGCGTCACGTGTTAACCTCACAGGTCCCTTCGCAATAAACTGAGAAGCACACAACTCAATTAGCAGCCCGAGTCCCTGGAGATGGCAGTCAGACAACGTCATCCATCGGAAACAACCAAATCTGTCAGGAACACAGCAGTATGGGCAAGTGAGTCAATGTAGACGACACTGGAGGGCATTTCCTTTTTTTAAATGTTTGTTTTTTAGTTTTTACTTAAAAGGAGTATAGTTCAGTCCAAAAAAGTACTTATTCTCTATTAATTACACACGCCATGAAGCCTTGAATTCACAGAGAGTTTTTAGTTTTTGTCACATTCCTGAGCCAACGATTTGATGAGCCAGTAGGAGACTCTTTAAGTCTCCTATAGCGGATGCACTGCGCCGGTCATCAAATTAAATAGCAACAAAATACAATTTAAATGACTACGGTACTACTACGGTAGAAAAAGTCCCCAAAAGCTCTCGCTTGTGAGCTTATAAAACTGCTATTTGTGAATGTTTGCCTATTTCCGCTGAATGTTTGCCTGTTTTTGTGTTCATGAAGAATATGAACACCGAGAATAGACCAGATCAGAATGTTTGTAAACAAACGAGTAGGGCAGTATTTCCGGGTAGAATGTGTATGCAGGTTTACACAGTATTAAAAAAATCACACCGGTCTGAACTGAGCGGTGCAACTATATACTTTTATTGTTATCTACACACTGGCTCACTTTATTTGAATGGGTGGTGCTCATACACAGACATACACACTCATACTCGTACATGCGGAAATACACACGCGGCCACTCATAGGAGCATTGTCACCGCTCAAAAAGTCCACACCATTAGCTATGTCTAGTTTGTCATCCTGTGGATATTTAAATTTATATTGTGTTATTAGTGTCATGTTCTCGCAGTGTCATGTTCTCGCAGAAATAAGGTTCATGAATGATACTGCTCCAATACGAACGCTACAGGCTAAATATATTTTTGGTTGTGGTGATGTCATGAGGATTTAGTCCATAGGGATGCTAGGATTCATGTGGTTAACTCTCCTATTCAGAAAACCAAAAGCAAACTGTAACTGTACTGTACTGAAAAAACTCCCATTAAAAATGATTAATGTCTAAGCCTTCAATCCAGTCAGATGTGGAAACAACAAGTGCTGCAACAGTGAGTTTAGAAGCAGGTCACAAGAGAAGCATACAAAACCAAGCCATGCTTGCTTGACTCACTTCAGGTCAATTAATTTTGAACATAATTGTTGAACAAAGCACGTGAATATCATAAGCCTTCTTTGTTTACTGCAGAGCTTATTTTCTAAATGTATCTGAAACCCAACGCAAGAATTCCATCGGAAATCTGTGCTGGGATTTGGGAACAGTCTGGAAGGTGGAAGCCATGGTGAAGACAACTCCTGGCTAGGTTAGCCAGCAAAAAGACATCATCACTAAAACAGTGGTCCTCAAACCTTAATTTAGACCGTGACCCCTCAAAATAATCGAATTTGAACTGGGGACACCCCACCCTGATAAGTACTTGTATAGGAGGATGTATACATGTACTTGTATAGTATGTAGGAGATGAGCTATTGTTTGACTTGATTTCTGTATTGAACCAGGTGGTTCAATACAGAAATCAACTGCTCCGTTTTGTACTTATTACTACTTTAGAATAGGTTTCCACCCACGTGTTTCTGAACTGTGAGGATCAGCGCCCCAGGATCAGCTCATATGCTGACCTTGAAAGCTGCTATGTGTGGGATTCATACATGTATACTGTAGCCACAGACACAAACAACTGGAGAAATAATGCCTTGCTCGGGGGACTTTTCATTTACATTTTTGGTGGCTAGATTTTCCTTTGCCTATATGGTGATTACAAAACGTCGCTGCCGGGCACAACCCTTGTACAACAGTATCACCATATTTCACCGTTCTATGTCTTCTTTCCCTGCTTCATCACACAGGTACTACTGTATGTGTAAATATGTGGATAACTTGTTTGTTTTCTTTGATTGATCTCTCTTCCCCTTGCCCCCCCCCCCCTTCTGCCCCCCCCCCCCTTTGCTATGGAAATATCAAAACGATAGATCTTGCACAAAAACGAATTTCACCCATTTTTACTGTGATTCTGATTCTACGAGTGTTGTACAAAAGTAGTGTGAATAGCAGATGCATTGTGACTCGTGAGTTTGTAGATGGGCTATTGTCACACATTGTTTTTCTTTTAAATAATAATACTATTAGGAATGGTTGAGGACATGTGACCCGACAGCGATGAAGAGCACCAAAGCAGCTGTTCAGACAATCACATCTACATAAGCATTGAGTCCGTCATGCATCCTAACTTCCTCCTGCTCATGACGCAGCATCAACGCACAAACAACAAACAGTCTATTCTGAACAACTTTTCACCCGCCCACACTCTTATCTTCATCAGAAAGTCAAGCGCTTAAATGGATTACACCTCAATAGCTTACAGGAAAATAAGGACATACACTGACACACTGTCGCTCCTTCGCTTTCGCTGAATTTCTCGCCTGAGTCGCGCACGTTGGGGTCAGCTGTGCCCTTTAGCACTGACCTGGGGTCAGCTGTGCCCTTTAGCACGACTTGTGCTTTCCACTTTCACAATGGGTCACTGTGTCTCTGCCTGTGGCTGGTTGCATCAAAGTCTGAGTGTGCGTACTCACACACACTCGAGTGATATAATACTGTTTGTGGATTTACGCACACACACACACACACACACACACACACACACACACACACACACACAAGTGTCACACCCCTACTCTTCCAGCGCTGGGATGTGTCCCTAAATATATAGTATTACACACACACACCTCCCACGTGCCAAAGCGCACAGAGTCTCTTGGAGTTGTTCCACACCAGCCTCTAATCCACTACTAAAATAATACAAAACAAAACACAACATCTGAGAATCATACAGACAAAGAGAATAAACAGACAGACAGACAGACAGACAGACAGACAGACAGACAGACAGACAGACGGGGGGAAGATTGACAGATGAACGGATATTGAGATGGGACAGAGAAACAGACAAGGAGACAGAAATAGACATGTTCTGAAGCCTGCACGCACGCACGCACGCACGCACGCACGCAGGCAGGCACGCACAGAACAGATTGACAGAGAGATAACTAATAATAATATACTATATCCTGTCTCACTTACGTACTGTATTGACCTCAGGTTCACACTCTACTATCAGCCAAATAGACAAGAAGAAACAATGACACACAAGAGAGAGTCCACTTCCCTGACTAACCTTGGAGGTCTCATTCAGTCAAGTTCTCAGCAAGGGACTACTGTATACTGTACACTGCTTCTGACACAGCAGCACAAAGGACATAGTAAACAACAGCAAGGACAAAGTCCCCCCCCACACACACACACACACACACACCTTACTGTATTTCACCAGTACTTAAAACTTACCCTATAAAAGGGGCACTAACATCCATGCAGGACAAAGATCAATATTCCTCTCTGAGCCAGCCTACTGTCAGTCTGTGTGTGTATTGTATTTAGGATAGATACAAGACCAGCCCACTGTGTGTATAGTAGGATAGAAGACCCAGCTGCCTATGAGATACTGCAGCCTGCAACTGGCTCCTGACGTGAGAAACTCCCATGATAGAGTACACGCTATGCTACGCTGTCCCCTCCTCCTCCTCCTCCTCCTCCTCCTGTTAGTAAACACAGCAGCTCACTGCCTGGAGCAGTGGCAGCAGTGGAGCAACCATGACATGTGACCTCTCTCATCCCCCCCCCCCACACACACACACACAGTGTGCTGTAACTATAGGAATATGCATGATGACCAGAGCTGACCACCAGAAACAAGTTGGAGGGAACACAACACCGGTCAGACCCGTGCACACTGACAGCTGGCTGGCTTCTTCTTGGTGTGTGTGTGTGTGTGTGTGTGTGTGTGTGTGTGTGTGTGTGTGTGTGTGTGTGTGTGTGTGTGTGTGTGTGTGTGTGTGTGTGTGTGTGTGTGTGTGTGTGTGTGTGTGTGTGTGTGTGTGTGTGTGTGTGTGTGTGTGTGTGCGTGCGTGCGTGCGTGCGTGCGTGCGTGCGTGCGTGCGTGCGTGCGTGCGTGCGTGCGTGCGTGCGTGCGTGCGTGCGTGCGTGCGCGTGTGTGTGTGTGTGTTTGTGTGTGTATGCGTGCGTGCGTCACATTTACCACATTAACCCTTGCGCCCTACCGGGGACAAACATGGGCGGAAATAGCAGATCTACAAGCTAACAACCCGTCGCAAAAACATACATGACTCATTGTCAGCAAACTCATTGTGTAGAGCAAAAACAGGAGGGCCTAGCACAGAGCCCTGGGAGACTCCAAATGGTTAATTGCCTCATAGGGTTTGATATGGAATTCAGCCGGCTCGCTCCAAAAGTCTTCTGATAGACTGCTACATTTTGTATTTAAATCAGAAAATAAAGCAAAAAAAATAATGTCCATGGAAATGCAGCAGCTTATTATTATTTGGTGTATTATTTGGCCGCAGACCCCCAATTGAAAAGGTATTGTGCCAGGGACAAAAATCTTCAAAAATAGCAGATTTACAGTGCAAGCTTACATTTTAAATGGCCACGGTAACACATTTTTGTGAGGACCACCTGGAACCCCCCGCAAAGACCCTATTTATAAATCCTGTTCTGGTGATTAAAGTTGTCAAAGTGTTGGTCATTGCCATGATTACACAGTTGGTCAAGTAAGGATGTCAACTCAAGCTGTTTGACTCAAGAGCTCCAGGACAGCCTTTGACTTTGCCTTTGAAGAGCTTGCATATTTAAGCCTCATTTGTACTGCTGTACAACCACGTTGCTAGCAGAAAATCTGTTATTTCCAACGAGTGGTCGACGGTCGGTACGCTGTAAGTACAGAATAGCCTACACTACCTGTGGGTCGAGAGCCCCAGGAGTGCCCCCAGGGCGGGGGAGATTGATTGAAATATGTATTAACAGTTTGCAGAATTACAGTACATTTCAAGCACAAACTCAATACAAAGACTGTCAACTGTGAGTGGACGACCCAATTAAGCATTACACTTGTTTACAAGAGGGTCCACCATGTTCAATTCATCAAAACATTTAGAGACGTACAAATAGAAACTTCTATATAGTCAAAGAACAGAACAGGATGACAGTGAAGTGACAAGTTAAGGACTTTTAAGATTTTATTTTTCTTATTTTTTTTTAATACCTTAAAAAAAGGGTGCCTCACGTTGCGAGGCGTTATATATATATAATATTTATCTGTGGAACCGAGTAAAAAAACGAATTGAATGCCTCAGTTCCTATATTCCAATTGTTTATCAGGGTGGAGCAGTCCATAGTTTAAATATGATTATTTTGGGGGGTCACGGTCTGAAACAGTTGAGAACCACTGGTCTACATGAACCGATAGAAAACTGAAGAACACTGGCTGATTTTATTACATCACTCTGGAATCATGAAATTACAACTACAACTAACTGAAACAACAACTACAGAGATGATAGACAAATGGAAAAAAATGCACTCTCTTTAATTAAATAGTCCTTTGAAGCTCATAAAAGAGGTTGCTACTATAATATATATATATATATATATATATATATATATATTAATAATACCTCAGGTTTCATGTAGTTCAATTAATGAAAAAAAAAAAAAATCTGCAAATGGCATAGAGTTCATCCTACTTTGAACTGTATACTCCTTTTGTGTAAAAAAATAAAGAAAAAAAGAAAAGAAAAGAAATTGAATGTCTCATCCGCAGATATGTCACTCTAGAGAGACAAAAAGGTAAGAGCACATTATCACTTGAAAGGACTGGATGGTATGCAATTCATAGCATAATGCTACAAGCTATTGATGTGTCGGTAGCCTTTTTTAGGGGGTTTTCTGTTATCTAAAACAAAAGTGATTACCGTATATTATTAGAGACAATTTTTGGGAGGGTCGCAGACCACTGCTTTCTAATGGTCTGATTGATATTTTGTCAATTGTAATAAATAAATAATGATTGATTTCATGACTTGTGGAATTTTTGTCTCCGCCGAAGGCTGGAGTTGTTTTTTGCCCCCGTCCGTCTGTCTGTCTGTGAGCAGCTAATCTCTGCAACGTTGGACCCAAACTTTGCACACACACTCCCAGTAGGCCAAGGAAGTACGCCTGGCCGAAATGTTTCAAATTTCCCTCATGGTGGCGCTATAACAGGACCCTTCATGTTTGGCCTGTAACTCTTGAAACTGTAGATTGTACTCATGACACAGCTCCCCATATACAATAGTTCCTTTTGTCAGACTAGCTTCCATTTTGTGTTTTCTTCTAAACACTTGTTGCCTCTTCTCCTGCAGATTTTGTCCAAAACTCACAAATTATCTCTGTGGTCATGTGATGTATACTGTATAGTCAGACTTTTCAAATTCCGAAGATACTGAAATCTGACATTTGTACTGTAGCAACAAAAGCTACAAAGCTGGTTACAACTTCGGCTACAAAGATACAAGGCTACAAATATTCTCCCGTATCTTTTATTACTGTATTGTCTAGCAGCGAGTTAACATGTGCAAGACAGCAGGACCAGCCTGCATTCCAGGAAGGGTGTTCAGAGCATTATGCAACACAGATATCAGGAGTTGTCACAGATATTAACTAATACCTCCTTGAGGGTAGAGATAAAACTCATGTTTCAAATCAGCAACAATAATTCCAGTGCCAAAAAAAGTCAGGTAACTGGTTTAAATAACTAGCACTCACCCCCATGGTGAGTAATGAAGTAATTCATAATTAGCCTACTTAACATTTAGTTCAAAATGATTTTAAGCTTAAGTAATGATTAACTAATGATGAAAACCATGACCCACCTGGGGGTCCCTCTGGGACCACTGGGCCTATTCAGTCCAACTTAGGAGACCCCCTATTCATAGTCAAGTTTTGGTGAAGATGTGACCACATGGTGGTTAGTAATAACAGAGAGATGTGTTGTGAGAGCGGTGACCACCGCAGCGTGACGTCATGTTGTAGTTTTCGGTGGTCACCTCTTCACCGAAATCTGGACTATGAATAGGCCTTAACACACCGCCACCAGAGAGCAACTCTCCTCGCTACTCTTACCTGCCTATGAGCACTCATCCTGGGTATAGAAGCCACTGAATATATCAGATCTACAAACTCACCACTTGTGTCCCTTAACTAATATATTAAAGGAGTAGTTTACCCCAAACATGACTTATTTTCTATCAATTACACACCCCATGTAGCGTTGAATTCATGGAGATGTTTTTGTAGCATTCCTGAGCCAATAATGTGATGGCCGGGTCAGGGATAAATACTGTAGGAAACTCAGTCCAAGACTCTTCGGACACTCAGTCAGTCATCATATTATTGGCTTTAGATTGTGACAAAAACTACTCCTTTAACTTTGGTTAAGTCATGGTGATTTCACCATTAATTAGCAGGAATTCATGTTGAATGAATGTCTGAGTCAATCATTAATTCATCGTTTAATTACGTGTATGAATTTGCTAGTAATTGTGAGTTTTGAACTTCGGCTGAATTCTCACAGTTGAATCCACTCGCTTATAGGTTTGGACCAGGGGGGCAGTCAGACAGATATTTTGTGAAGCCTGAAACTCCTGAAAGTTCATATAATGGCCTGTTGTGGCGCTGTCATTGGACCCAGAAAAACCCATAGCCCCATAGAAGTCCATGTATTTGGGCCCAACTTCACCTAGACTGTATTACCTTAATAAACATGGTCATGAATACTTTCTGCTTCCAGACACTAGTTTAAAGTCTCATTTCTAAAATTATGGTCCCATTTATTAAAAGAATGACCATAAAGTCGCGCATGTTCTGAGGGGCGTGGCTACCGTTACAGTCTATGATCGGGATTCCCCTCCCACTCAAGTCAAAATAAAAACCAACGGAGAAGAAGGGGGGAAGTCCCGCCTCGTGTCTGGGCCAGCCAATGGCCAGCTGGGCCAAAACGGAGCCAGCCAATGGCCAGCTGGGCCAAAACGGAGCCAGCCAATGGCCAGCTGGGCCCAAACGGATCTAGAAAGATGGCGACTTACAGTGCAGGAATAACAGGCTTCATTTTACGTACATGTTATACCCGGGGAACGCTTTGTCCATATTTTTTTACAGTCTATGGTTTGGACACTGCAATGGAGCATGATATATTATAGATTAAATAGTAAAGCTACATTTCCAGCAAAGCACTCTGTTGCCAAGTTGTGGGTTTATGAGAATCATTAGCGCCCGGTGTAAAAAGCATCTTCACAGCATCTTCCTCCGTGCGTCTCTGCAGTTTGGTAGTCGTATGTCCGCTTGCTTGTTTTCATGGTTTACAGTTTGTATGCTGGTGCTTGCATGTATGTCCCTCCTTCCCTGTGTGTTTGTGTAACTCAAGTTACAGTACATACAAGTATCTGCACAGGAAAACCCAGTGTTAATGTATAGTGTAAAGAACTGACCCAAATGGACCTGTAAGTGTTAAAGTAAAATACGGGAGTTTTTTTTACTGTGTACTCAGCATTGTATCTGGGCTGCCTCCCTGTGTGTCTGACAGTCACACACATCTTCTTCAATGGGCCACGTGGCCCGGGCTAATGGAGTCATTTTCTATCATTATACTGGTGTTTGTACATTATGAGTGATTTTGTTACGTAGGCACAGATGTAACCAGTGTGGACAGGGCCCAGAGACGGTGATATAGCCCAGTGTTGCCAGGTCTGCTTATTAAAGTGACTTTGGGCTTGTTTCCTCTGTAAAGTAGCTTGTCAATATATTTTCTTTTGTTTCCACGACATCAAAAAGTATTTTGTGACCCCTGTACATACTCTGTATGTCATCAACAGGTCGTAGTGACACACAAAAACAGGTCTGTCTGTCTGTCTGTCTGTCTGTCTGTCTGTCTGTCTGTCTGTCTGTCTGTCTGTCTGTCTCTCTCTGTCTCTCTCTGTCTCTCTCTGTCTCTCTCTCTCTCTCTCTCTCTCTCTCTCACGCATGCACACACGCATGCAAGCATGCACAAAACTCACCAAAAATGTCAGTTTGCATCACTGACATAAGACCTATTTTTTCTCGATGGGATTCCATTTAAGCCACATCTAAACCACAGCTTGGGGTATGCCACTATAATATTTCATTAACTACAAAATCATTGACACAGTCAGTGCAACCTATTCACATAGATATCTATGATTGGCACGACAGTGATGCGGTCAGGAACGAAAGGCGGAGCAGAGTTCCGTTAGCATCACTGAAGTGCCAATAATCAAGGTAAAGCACACCCTCGAGTGTAGTATTGCCATTATACAACAGTTACCATCAAAATAAAACAAACATGTATGCATATACTGTATATTGTGGGGCTTTTTGCTCTCATAATAACCTTGCTCTGATATCCTAGAAATACATGAGGTCTGACTAGCCTGGGAGGGAGGCATACCATTTCAGGTATATGATCCGGTCGGGAGTGGATGATATCTTACGTCATGTTGTAGTCTGGTAACTGGTTTATAGTTATCAGGACAGAACCCCCAAACCAAAATCAGAACTACTCAAAATTATAGGGCCTACGCAATAAAAGCCTTGATGTGGCGTATAAATTCTAGGGCCAACCCAATAAAAGCCTTGATGTGGCGTATTAATCCGACAAGTTTCTTAAAGTACTTCTTGGAATAGTTCGTTTGGTATATCCATATTTTATTCCAACTTGTAGCGACTGGCGAGACTAAAAACAACCAGGGGGGACCATAACTCTATGGAGGGGAGGGTGTGGGGGGGACCAAAACAAAGCGACGCAGAGGTTTTTTATTGTTTTGTTTCTTATCATCCGGTCTAAACCACACCTAGACCGGATCACACAGGCTTTTTGGTAACACAGACCAGGGGTAAAGGCTGGTGACGTGAGGTTAGGGTCTGACAGAGACCCTGTTTACTCAGCCAGTCCAGACAACATTTCTCAAACTGAGCACATAGAGAAACATAACTTAACTGTTGAGCTCAGTCTCATTGTATTTAAGATATTCAAGAGATATTTAAGAAATGACTGTAGGTACAATATAGCGTTCTGTATAATGCCTAATTTATACCTAAGCTGTTATCAAGTATCCTTGAGAAAGACATCACTATACATTTTTGTTTCTCAAAGTGGGTGCCGTGATGCAAGTCCAGGGGTGTCGCAGAATGGCGACACGGCCCTGAGCTGCAGTGTACTTGGGGCCTTCTTATTCGGTCTATGCTTCGACAAAAATAGCAGGCACATTTTTGGCTAAAGTTCCTCCCAGGGATGCTGGGGTTTAACTGCATAAGTATAAAGATATTTTCAATCTGTCCCAAATGGAAACTGATATCCTTGCATGTTTTCCTCGTGACATACTGTATCTTAGGCGGGGTTTACATATTTACGTACCGTAATATAACATAAATGTACAGTAAGGTGCTATAAATTAATTCAGGAGTGTTGTGGATGAAAACATTATTTACAGGGGTGACCCGAGACAAAAATGTTTGAGAGCCACTGGTCTACATGTATGTTCCGTGGGTTGGGGTCTTTTACTGAGACGTGTCTGTGTGTGAAAAACTGAAAACACACTAGTGCCTGTTAAAGTGGGCTCTCGTGCAACAACTATGCAGTGAGTGATAGACAGACAGTAGGAGAGAGAGAGAGAGATGGGGAGAGCTGAGAGGCACCGAGATAGAAGGATGGAATTTCAATGAAGTGCACCTCCTTCTTCTTATCTCAGTCCCCTGGTATGAGGGGAATGGGCTCTCTGTGACATACATACGCCAGCATCAAAGCTATACAAGCATGTATCTCATCAAACAAAAGAAAAGACACATCCGTTGATCTGTACGCGTCAAACAAAATCTCTGTCTTGGCACAGAGGTGGTTCAATACTAAAGCCGGGACAGGTGCTACTATAGTCTCTCGAGACAGACTGTTTGGTTCAAAGGAAAAGAGGGCGCTGTTTTTCCTTTATTTTTTTGACGATGGGTTCTCAGATCGGGTGCTACCAAGTTACAAGTACCAACCAATAGAATTGGCCACGTCTGCGTGTGGGAAGCTGTGGGGGAGGGTTTTCACTGTTGCTGCACCTGCACTATTGGTTGGTCGTGGTGCCTGTCCCTTCACATGTCTGTTCAGCAGCAAGGAGAACTGGGAGGTATAGCGTGTCCCTTCACATGTCTGTTCAGCAGCAAGGAGAACTGGGAGGTATAGCGTGTCCCTTCACATGTCTGTTCAGCAGCAAGGAGAACTGGGAGGTATAGCGTGTCCCTTCACATGTCTGTTCAGCAGCAAGGAGAACTGGGAGGTATAGCGTGTCCCTTCACATGTCTGTTCAGCAGCAAGGAGAACTGGGAGGTATAGCGTGTCCCTTCACATGTCTTACAACTTACACTCTTCACCGTCAGGTGAAAAGATGCGGCTGGCCACTCCATGTGTTCTGGAGCAGTGGTTCCCAAACCTTTCCCAAACATTTCAGGTCAAGAACCTAAGACATATTAGACGTCTGCCCGGGACCCAAACTAGTGAAAATGGCTGATCTACAAGTGCACGTGTCGCTTCGCACCATGTTGCAAGATAAAATGAACAAAAATGTTTGGGAATTTTTACTCAAGTCGTCACCCATAAAAAAATGGTCCGTGACCCATAAATGGTCCTCAACCCACTGTCTGGGAAACAGTGTTCTGGAGGAGATGTGATTGTTGACATCCTCCTCAGACTGAACAGTAGGGGTTGGCAGTGAGTGACAGGACTACACAAACATGAGTCTGGTGGCTCAGCCTTTTAGCACACAGTCAGACACCATGCTCCTTGTGAGTGCAAGGACCAAGTGAATCGATCCAACCCGGCAGCCAGGTCGCTCCTCTCTCTGCCCTTAAGGTTTCCTATATTTTTACAATGACCTGATCTGAAATGGAACATATCATATGGAACTGGCAATGACTACAATTGGGGAGAAAATTATAAAACACCTAATCGGTTTTCTGTCTTCAATCACCAATGCTCCACAGTAGTAAAAAGTGTACAGTATACTGCGGGTCAGTTCAATGGTAATATGCATGTTATATATATATATGCCAACATCTGAGTAAAGGTGCAGAAAGCAGGAAAAAGTAATGCTCCTACACGTCTTTATTCATAATTATGTAGGATTGTTTCAGTGTCCATGCGTCCTCTTAGAGAAATTAAGTAACATCTAAAAGCTTTTTTGTATATTTCAGTGACAAACTATAAATGTGGCACGGAGCACTACAGTCTATGAAAGGGACGGATCAACAGAAGGAGGCCACTTTTTTCAAAACAGTAGGATTAGAGTAACTGTACTAACTGAGATACAGTATGTATGCAGTAACTGTACTAACTGAGATACAGTATGTATGCAGTAACTGTACTAACTGAGATACAGTATGTATGCAATTGACTTTGAACAATTTGTTCTGATGGAAATACTCCTCCACATATCTAGCCTGAAATATACCAAAAATACTTTGTTTTATCCACCACATTCAGCATACTAATGCTTAACTGTGCACTGAAAATAGCCAATCTACAAGTTTACATAGTATAGCCGCTATGCCATAGGATATCTCTCTCCTCAAGTTTCATTCAGACTACAACATCAGCAGCACCTTACCTCAACCAGGACTGTCAATTAGCCAAAGGATTCCAGTCCATATTTACCAGTAGATCAGTTGGATCCACCTTCCACACATGTCTGCACGTAGGCTAGATCCACTGTCTATCTGGAGATCATCAAATCACCATCAGCACCAAACTGGCTTATAGTGACACAACTTGTTATGAACCCCACAATTCCACCGTTTTCTGCAGATGCCCCAATATCTTCCCCCCCTTGATCACTCCATACCGCCCTAAACCCCTTTGTCTCTCGCGGTCTTACATAGTTAGCTATTCTGCTAGTGCTGCTAGACCCAGTGTGTGGGGTTGTTTGTCTTAATGGCAAGTAGACTTCCTCCAATTCTTTCCCAACTTAGTTTTCCTGCCTGTGCCGGTCCGTTTTCCTGGGCTGGGCTAAATTTAGGAACCACACAAGGTAAAGTGGAAAAGAGTAGAACAGGAAACGTGTTACAATACATACATACGGGGGAGCTGTTGTTCTGCTGTTCTCTGTGTGTGTGTGTGTGTGTGTTGCAAATCTTCACATATTTTGTCCCATCCAATCAGTGGCGTAAAGTAACTAAGTACGTTTACTCAAGCACCGTAGTTAAGTACAACTTTGAGGTGTGAGTATTTCAAATTTTCTATATTTTACTGGACTACTTATTTTTGTAAACTTTAGTTACTAGGTTACTTTGGAGATTTTGATTATAATTACAAATCATACATTAACCAGCATACTGTATACTTAGGATCTTTGAAAATAGCCGATATACAAGCTCAAGTGTTGTTGAGCTTGTAGACGGGCTATTTTCAAAATACTTTTATACACTTTGAAAACTTGAAATGGGACATTCGGCATAATGAGTACTTTTACTTAGACTTTTGAGGTATTGATACATTTATTCAAGTAAAACATGCGAGTACTTCTTCCACCACTGTATCCCATATCTCACTGAACAATGAGAGAGGGAATGATGGAAGAAATTACTTAAACGTGTTTTTTAAAAGCGGTTTTACTTCTACTACTACAATACATTGTGTATTTAGCCAAAAGCTAAAGGAAACAAATGAAACTGTGTGAGAGACAAAGGAATTACGCAGGGAGGGAGTGTCTCTCTCTCTGTGTGTGTGTGTGTGTGTGTGTGTGTGAGGGTCAACCCATCCCACTCTAGTGACGTTGTACACATTGTTTTGTCTCCTTCGTTTAAAAAAAAAAAGAAAAGAAATCCCGCTAATCAAAAACAATGACCATTGACTGCATATCCTGCTGTCTGGACGTGCTAGTGGACACACATCGCCAGGGGGTTCTGAACAGAATGAGCCTCCGAGGCTCCTGGTCAATAAAAAAACAACTGTGTTGTGTCCAATCAAGTGAACATCTCCCTGTGTAAGCACCAAGGAGGTGTGTGCGGTCTAATGAACCATACCATACTTATCCTGGGGGGGGGGGCGAAAATTCAGAATAAACAGTTGATCTACAAGCTCACAACATCTCGCAATGTGACGCGGTTGTGTGCTATACTATAGTAAATTGGTCGTTTGCAGCAAAGAGATTCGGTGTGTAGAGGGGATAAAGCATAAAAGAGTATAATTTGAAAAGATGACGGCAGCAATGTTTGATCAAATTGATCATTTGATATGCTTGAACTTTGAACCCTATACAGTAGTTGTTTAAGGGAGAAAAATGAGTGAGACAGATACTGTAACCTTGCTCACTGCAAAGAAATCTCCTTAGTGTTAACTTAAGTGAAACAATCGACCCAAAGGGACTCATATGGCTACTGTACCCGGCTTCATGAAATGTAGTTTCATATCTCACTGTGCTGCTGTGTAGTTCAGGTACCAGTAATTATACTAGAGCTGTGTCAGACAAGGGGTCTGCACTGCAGTTTGGTATAATGGAACAATTAGTGTAAGTATTGCCTATTAATGCAATTGCTTTCTGCTCAGTTGTTTCCTTGGTACTGTATGACTAATGTCTAAAAATACTTCTGAAAAAACAAAAGAAAGTGCATAAAACATGCAATTTCTAAAGCGTGCGACATCTTTAGAGAGGACATACTGTACGGTAAATATTCAGAGACCAGGCACTCGTTTCAATTCCAGGTGTAAATGTAATCTGGCTAAATAAAGCCCATCTATAGTAGATAGTTACTGTACTAGCTACTGTACTACGGGTAGCTACTGTACTGTACTGTACTGTACTGTACTGTACTGTACTGTACTGTACTGTACTGTACTGTACTGTACTGTACTGTACTGTACTGTACTGTGCTGTTAAAGTCCACACACAGGATCAGGATTTACTTGGTCTCAAAATGTACTTAAATTATCAAAAGTAAAAGTACTCATTGTGCAAAATGTGTGTGTGTGTGTGTGTGTGTGTGTGTGTGTGTGTTAGGTGTCACAGTGTCACCCAGTGGTATTGCCGTTCTCAAGAGGACATACATACATGGGACACACATAGCTGTTCATTGGCGTGGTTAGGCACCATATATAGTGGAGTAGAAGTAAAACTAGGAAATACTCGATTAAAGTAAAAGTATCTCAATATTGTGCTTGTGTTGTTTTGTATTGTATTGTAGGTTAGGTACAGTAGGTGTGAGATCTGGACCTACCAGAAGGCTGTCTCTCTTTTGTTGCAGGACAATCAGGTCTCAGCCACAGCTTCCCTAAAAAGGAAAGCAAAAAGCAACTTTTATTAATTCATAATTGAAAATAAAATAATATTCTTTGGTCAAAACATCCAAACTAACAGTTCAGTGGGCTCTTCCAAATACAGGAGACAAACCACACAGGAATGTTATAGGGGAAAGTGACATGTTGAGACGACCAACACCTGTTATTGAATCGATGCAAATAGTTTATTTACACGATGATTACAAAAATAAGAACACCACAATATTGCTTATGTGATCCCACACGCCATTTGGTTCCATTTGTACACTCTCTGAGTTACAGACCCATAAGGGTCCATTTGGTTCCTAATTATCATTTAGCTGGGGACCCTTTGGAACTCTCTCAAGGACCCCTAGGGGTCCCCGGACCCCACTTTGGGAACCACTGATGTATGGAACAAAACCTACTGTGAAGCTGTTCACAAAAAGTTGACCTAACTTTGCTACTACAGGGAAAACATGCACATGTACTATTGCCTTTCTTGCACTCTTTTTTATATCCCTTTGTTTGCTGTGTTTTTGTTGTTCTGAATGTTACGCTATCTATGCTGCTGCATTGTCTGAAGGAAGTTTTACTCTTATGTACCTGTACAAGATGTAACAATAAAGTACAACCTTGAACCTTAATGTTTTCATATTTCTTTGTCTAATTTTAGCTGCGAATGTGTGATTTTGGGTGATTAGCTACAATAGGTAGGCTACATAATAACTAATATTAAACGTGATAACAAATGTATGGACATAAATGGTTCAGTCCATCTTCCTGAGTTGGTCCTCGTCAACCTAAGCCAAGTTATAGCAGAGATACAGGACAATATTTAAAGGACAACTTTAGTTTTTTTCAACCATGGTTCATGTTTTAGGTTGTTATTAGAGAAAGTAAAAGATGAGTGTTAATTTTTTTCATTCTCTGCTTTCTTTCGTTTTAGTGATTTTAGCTGTTTTTGACAGGGGGGCGGGGGCATTCGAGCATGGGGATAAATATGTATTTTTTTTACAAAATGTTATAGCGATTTATTTTTTTATTATTTACTATAGTCCTACTTGAACCAAATAAATTACATCTGGCCACAGAAGATCACAGGATCTACTGAATATGAAGGTAGCCTACTAGGGGGAAGCCACACTGTGTGTCATAGGCTCAATATCAGTTTGACATATTCAGTAGATCCTGTGATCTTCTGTGGCCAGATATAATTTCTTGGGGTCTAGTAGGACTATAGTAAATAACAAAAAAATAAATCGCAATAAGATTTTGTAAAAAAATACATATTTAGCCCCATGCTCGAATGTCCACACCCCCCTGTCAAAAACAGCTAAAATCCCTAAAACGAAAGAAAGCAGCAAATGAAAAGAAATTGACACTCATCTTTTACTTTCTCTAATAACAACCTAAAACATGAACCTTGGTTGAAAAAAACTAAAGTTGTCCTTTAAGTTACTATTTCCAACATTAAAAGACAAGTAAAATGGTCAAAACAACGAGCATGAGGAATCAGCTATACAACTACATTTTAATTATGGTTAGGTTATTAACCCTGTACATTTGTGTTTTCCAGTTGTATTTAAACCATGTGCCGGAGTGATGCACCACAACTCATTAACTCTGTACCATTTGCCGAGTTTACCACTGGTATTTACAACTTAGGCCATTCTAGTGCAATTTTCTTGTGGTAAACTTGGAAATGTCCAACTATATGAGGTCTGCATTCAGGAAATAGACTCTGAATTTAGCAGTGTCTCTGATGTCATGGACACAGGTCTCATTTCCTTCCTGGACTACATGTTGTCTCAGTAAGACAGCCCTTCCCCTATCCACAAGGAGGAGCAGTGCACCAAAGCATTATGGGAATTGTAGTCCAGGAAGTGTCGATCACATCAGAGACACTGGGCTCACTGCTAAAATCTAAAATATCTAAAACCTCATATTACACACAAAGACCCCCAGGAAAGTGTTCTAAATCTTCTAAATGTCATTAACATATTTTTTTGCAAAAAGGGTGAAGTGTCCCTTTAAGTTCAGGCCAAAAGAAATGCAGTAGAATTCAAAGAATTCACTGAACAGTTCATTCTTGTTCCTCCTGGGTGTCAGTCTGCGGGGTGAGAGAGGTTGATTAGTCTTTAATCAGGCAAGTGAAACAGTCTGGATCACACTGGCAGGGCGGCAGCGACAGACAAATAATAACAATGGCCTTTGTTTCTTTCTCTTCTAGGTTCTATGGTGGACAGTGGCTCCGGTGGCAGAGGTAGGTAAGTACAGGTAGGATTTTAGAGTAGGCTCCAAATAGAGTTTTGATTTGTAAAGATCTTGTGTTGATATCACAAGTAAAAGTAAAAGCCTTTGTTTGCTACAAAGATTATTGTCATAATTAAAAATGCAGGAAACCTGCAGGGGTGCGTGTGTTTAACTTTATGGGCATCACTTCCTAATGTCAGTCGTTCAATTCATTTGAGGAATCAAATAATGTCGGGTCAACGATAATGTGGGAACACAAGTTACACAACCTGACAGAAATAAACAACGGTCATATATTAGTATGCCTACGTACCCTATAAGATCTCTCTCCACAAAGCTGATGTAAATCAATGATCAATCGCTCAGATCGCTTTGCCGAAGCGTCAAGTTGCAGCCGCGAGCGAGCGTCATTTCCATCCACCAGCTGTGTGTAAAAACCAGGAAGAGACGCCTGGACTAGGCGCTTTCTTGCTGCTTCTTTGCGCGTATATGTGCCCACACTCATACCCATGCAGAAATTCAGGTGTCACAGCAAAAGCAGCCAGTAAAGGCTCATACATAGTCTGGATTTTAGGTGGTGAGGTGACCACCGCTCCGGTGGTGAGGTGACCACCTGATCTGAAATAACGTTGAGCAGTGGTGAGTAAAAACAGAGAGAAGGGCTGGGGTGGTGGCGGTGGTTTGCTCTTCACTGCGGCTCGTGACGTCATGTTGTAGTTCGGTGGTCACCCCACCACCGAAAATCCAGACTATGTATTATATGAGCCTTAAGAATGACACAGGAGAAGAGCAAGTGTCAATTAAGAGCCATTGCTCATTAATTTGAATCAGTAGTGTGGAGGGAGTTCTTGTAGGGAAAGTAGGCAGACTCAGAGCCGTTGGGCCAGGTCTCCCCACACACACACACACACACACACACACACACACACACACACACACACACACACACACACACACACACACACACACACACACACCCCTCGTGGCATGCTGGGAATTAAGTCTCACTCGTCTGGGACACTACAATATGATGAGTCAACAATATGATGTCTTTCGTATTCACTTGTATGCAACTGGAGAAAGAAGCTGCCTCATTCTTCATTGTATACGGTACTTTGAAAACACAGATTTATCTGATTACATATTGGAAACACTTGGTGAGTTATTGCTTTTCATCTGGTGTCTGCACCTTTTGATCTTATATTCAAAAACACCTGCCATATCCAGAATTGGGCCAACTTTGCTCTCACTGCCAATCCATGAATGGACGGGCGCGTGCACGTGCACGCGAGTGCACACACACACACACACACACACCTGACTCAAATTAACTTTTAGTTTTTTCCCTAATATCGCTATTTTGAGCTATTAAAACCAAATACTATACTTCATGCCACGCTTGTAGATCTATTTTTGTTTTTGAATAGCCAAGCAATGTGCTCTATCTATTTAACAGGTTAAAAGACATACAGTACAAGGTGTACTGTATGTACACTGTGTACACTGTATCAATGAGTGAGCACACTGGAAACACACTAAAAGCAATACAATGTTCCGTTCCCTCTTCTCTATTTGTTGCGGTCCAACATTGCTCCCAAATGGCCTCTTCTAACCAAAACATAATCCTTTGTCTCTTAATTTGGCCATTTTGCAAATGAACTGTGATCATGAGGACATGCTGTGGAAGATACCTACTTTATGTGGACTGGCAATCTACCAGAATGTATTTTCTACACGCGCGCGCACGCACGCACGCACGCACGCGCACACACACACACACACACACACGCACACGCACACACTATAAATAGATTCAGAGTTTAGTGGAAACAAGCTGAGGTGCATGACTGCTCTGTAAATAACTGTGTGTATAGCTGTAGCCTTGGTGGAGACAGAGGGAAGAAAAGGAGATAAAAAAGAGAGAGAATAGCCTCGTCTAACCCTCTTAAAGGTGGGATGAAATGTCCATGATTCTAGCACACATGTTGGGCGAGATCATATTGACGTACAGTAAGCATCTGTGAATGAGCCAGTCCACACCACAGGCCACGCGGGGTCCCCATATGACCCAGATGACAGTGAAGTGATCATTTTTAAGCACTTTTAAGACATTTCTAATACCTAAAAGGTATTGGATTCCTGAATGTGTGCTGCAGTGGTCAATGTGTGTGTGTGTGTGTGTGTGTGTGTTAGGCTGCTCAACAGTGACACTTTAGGTCATCCAGCGGTATTGCAGCTAGAAACAGAGACACAGACACATTCATTGGAGCAGTTGGCAGGCACAGCATTGTCAAATAATATGGAAAAGAGGCAAAAATCGATAGGCATAGTTGTAGATCGGCTATTTTCACAATATGTATCTGTGGAACCGAGTCAACTCCTACAATAAGTGTGCTTGTCATGGGGGCGGGGGTCCCCAGTTCACAACACGTGATTATTTTGGGGGGTCACGGCCTGAAAAGGTTGAAAACCACTGATATAAGCTATGACAGAGTTCTCAATGAGTTGGCTGCTTGGTACATTGCTATGACGGAAAGCCAACAACTCTTGAGATACGTTGAGATAAAGGGAAGGTCATTGTTTGATGTAACAGAAATGTACCTGATGTACCTACATAATATTGGCACTAAATTCACTCCATATACCTATACATCGGCTATTTGCGGCAAAGTATTTAGGATGTAGAGGGAAAAAGGAGGAGGCCTATTGTAGACCCCTGAGGGACTCCGGTAAACTAATGATAGGGTTTAAGTGAAGAAGAAATTACAGCTGATTTTGACAGTTGCAGCATAGCTGAAAACTTCCACTTGATGGCGATAGCTTAACACTGCAACGGGTTGTATTTCTGACCATGGTTGTGTTTTTAGTTACTGTACCACAGTGCTGTTTTCATTTTTGCCTAATAGAGTATTCAATCAGTCAATTTGTTTCTAAACTCCATAACCGATGATGAATGACTTCATGGCGGTAAACGGCCCTATGTGACGCAGCCACACTAGAACCCAGAGCAGGGCTCTTAGTCTTCAATGTTTTTTTCAGGCCAATTAAGGACCTCTTAGTTGAAGTTTCATTAATTGTTTGACAGCACTTGGTCATCATTGGATTCATGTTATTGTTAATGTGTGTTTTCAGACATTTAACCACTTGAACCGTCAATACATAAACTTGACCTTTCACTCTGTACCTTTCCCCCTTTAGACAAAATATCTTTGCCGAAAATAGTCGATCTACAAGCTCACAACGCCTTGCAGCACAAGGCGTTGCATTTGAAAAATAAATCACATTTCTGAGAGCTTGAATATCTGCTATTTCTTAATAGCCAACGTATAAAGTGTGGATAAAGTAGTTAAAATGAGTGTGATGATTTATAATCATCACAAATTTAGCTGGGGACCCCCTGGAACCTCCCTGATGACCTCTGGGGGTTCCCGGACCCCACTTTGAGAACCACTGCCCTGGACTGTTGAACCCATTGCCTGAGCATAGAGGGACAGAGACAGAGAGGGAGTGAAGCTTAATGTGATTCAATAAAAACATAATCAAAGGAATATTGAAAACTATAGGAAGGGGGCGCCACCAAAAAAATGTTTTGAGGCACTGGTCAAATAGTTGAAAATCCTCTTTTTTGTCCACTGGAATGTCAGTATGCTGTAGCAATGATATCAGCTGAGCTCTTCCAAAGCCCTTCTCTGACCGAACCCATCTTGGAATTCAGTCTTCATTATGATCTGAAGATTCTGAACCATGCATTGCCGAATCAACCCCTCCGAGGGCCCTGGCGCTACACCAAATCAAAAGGCCCTTTTGTAACATAATCAAGAATGACACTTTTTGCGTTAGCGCTTTCGACAGAAGCAACAGCTGTACCTATTTGAAATACTCGCACAGGGCCCTGCAAGCTGCGGGCCTGAACTACACAGCTTTAAAGTGACTGCATCTTATACTGATGTGATGCCATATCTGACTGTCCACAGACACAAACAACAACGCCATCCATGCTGTCGCGACTCGTAAACACAAAGGAAGCAATTAAAACAATGTTCTTTCCTCTCCTCATCTATAGGCAAAAGTTGTTCTGTATCTTCGTCTTCTATGATGGTAGTTTGTGTGGTGTAATTTAGGCAGTGGTGTAAAGTAACTATAACTATATTATACTATAAGTCCATTTACTTTTTTTTTTTTTTACTTTAGTGGAGTATTTATAATTTTCAATACTTTACTTCTACTACAGTTCAGAGGAAAATATTGTACTTGTACTGCACTGCAAATATTTGAAAACTATATGTACAGTAGTCTTGAATTTAGGCTGTTCTAACATTGTGTTTTAACAACAGCTGTAATAATAATCAAAGTCTATAAAGTAACTTTCTGAATTTTGATTATTATTACAAAACACAGGCTACATTAAGGGGACGATTCACCCGAAAAATGACTTATTTGCTATCGATTACCCACACCATGAAGCCTTGAATTCATGGAGATCTATTTAAAAAAAATGCAATTCATTATTATTTGTTTTTATCGCATTCCTGAGCCAATCATTAACCAGCAGTGTACGGGCTTTCCGATCGGTGGAACCAATAGGATCCACCGGCTGACTTTTACTCAAGTCAATTTTGAATACAGAGCCTTTACTTGTAACAGTGTATTTCTACATTGCGGTATCGGCACTTTTACTTAAGTGCAAACTGTGAGTATAATTCTTCCACGGTGAATTTTGTCTGCATTGTGTGTGTAACAGCTCATCACAGCTCGTCTGTGAAGAGGAAGAGAGAACGGGACTGATAAGAATGGTATGTGACCTTGTGACAAGTGAATGGTGTCTCCCTTCTCATCAGCTGCACCTCCCCTCCACCAGCACCACCTCCACGCCCCACCAGACACCTCACCATTCCCAGCCAACACTGACAACAGGAGAAGTATTACTGTTGCTGCTAGCGTAAATCAATGACACCTAGTATGCTCTGCTTTTGCTACTCTAAAAAGTGTGTTTGTTGCCTGTCCACAAGCGTGTACAGTCTGTCTCTCTGTCTGTCTGTCTGTCACATCTTTAGTCCCAGGTGGAGTGTTCTGTATATGTACTAGTCATCATGTCTCCCAATCATCATAACTCTTGTCATATTTTACCAGAGCTGTATAATACATCTGTAATAAAAACTGCTCATATATGTGTGTCACACACACACACACACACACACACACACACACACACACACAGACCTTTCACTTTCCTTAAAATTTCCTAAAATCACAATTCCTTATAAATATGTTTTCTGAAAGAAAACTAAACTGCTCCCTCTGATTACTCTAAAAGTCACAGCCCCTCTGACAATAATTCATTAGAGTGAGGTGGACAGACAGAGACAAACAGACATTGGAGCGAGGGGGACAGACAAATGGACATTGGCTGAGGATGCTGGTGGTACCAAGGCAACGCAACATTGATTGTTGGCAGTCACACAATGCATAACGCGTACTATACACTTGCACGCACGCACGCACGCATGCATGCACACGCACGCACACACACAGCCCTGATGAATTTTGGCACAATTATAAGAAATCACTGTCTATTCAGGAATGAATAGACAGCACACAGACATCGGTATGTAGGCGCACAAAAGCACAGACCCAAACCCCAAACTTCCCGGCAAGCTTGTTTATCAGGTTGACCTTGATACCGGGTTCAAGAGGTTTGTGCCGTCCTCCTCCAGACAGACTCACTGACATGGCAATACTTTGGCTTAGCTTAAAAGTCACTGCCAATAACAACAAAAACACTGTCTTGTAAGGCCACAGCGGAACCCTTGTAAAGGTCAGTATCAAGGAACAACATTTAGAGGGATAACATAAAACATTCCACTAGATGGATGATCTAACCAAGACTAGCATATTATTTGAGTACAGGTATCCAATGGAATCCTGATTATCTCTACTCCTTAGAATTGGACAGAACATAAATGAACAGTTTTGGTAGTACAATTCAATGATCAGAATTGTATAATTTTATGATATATTTGCTTCTTCTTATTGCTTCCCTTTTCTTTCTTCTGTTTGAAGATAATCGTGTGCATTTATGTTGTCTTAAAGTTAATTGCCATACAGGGTAATTGATTGTTAACAACACATTCTCAGTTAATTATTGATTGGCAACAACCCCTTGTAGCCTCTGCATTGATCCCATTGCTTATTAACGTGATACTATTACTGGGGCTAGCACCTCCTAGTCGTTTGGTTCTGATTAGTTAGTTGTTGAGGTAATTCGTTGATTAGTCTTTTTTTGTTGCTGCTTTTTCTATAACGTCAATAAGTCTATAACTTATACTATCCAGTAGCCATTGTGAAATCAACATTAGAATGTTCAGTTCTCAACCTGGAAATGTTGGTTTGTACATGATTATATAATGTGTGTGGCAAACATCATTTTACA
Source organism: Protomyctophum parallelum (assembly GCF_964188405.1). Taxonomy (NCBI): domain Eukaryota; kingdom Metazoa; phylum Chordata; class Actinopteri; order Myctophiformes; family Myctophidae; genus Protomyctophum; species Protomyctophum parallelum. The sequence continues at coordinate 15,327,592 of NC_139704.1, read as the reverse complement.
GATGTTTGTAGGTTCTTTATTTGTTACGACTTGTGTACAGGTTCATAAGAGTAAATGTACTTTTGTTCGGTTCCTTTGATCAGCAGCGTTTTCAATTACAAATTCCTGACAATTAGTCGAATTTCTTTAGTCGAGGACAACCTAATTATTATCCATCAACACAAAATGTATATGTGGAGAAACTACAAACTGTAAATATTATTCTTTCTCAAACATTCATTCAGAAGGTACACAAAATATCCATCATTTAATGTGTAGCATTAAAAATCATATCCATGACCCAATTTTACATAAGGAAGCTGCACTTGAAGGTCTAAATGTAAAACATCCAGCAACCAAGTTGAGTTTAACGTTAAAACAAAAAACATATTTAGACTTGTCAATATCCAAACTGCATATTTATCTTACTGTACCTTAAAAGTTGCTCTTCTTAAACTATTCCCTCTCAGCAGTAGTTACTGTAGTTGTGGTCATGTTATAATAATGACTGGCTAAGCAAGTACTACTGTGTGTAATGCCGGCTGACCGACTCTCACTCTCAGCAAGCAATGAAGATAAACAGACAGATATTGTGAGTGGAATGGTCAGAGAGAGAGAGAGAGAGAGAGAGAGAGAGAGAGAGAGAGAGAGAGAGAGAGTGGGGGCAGAGAAGGGGGAGACGAGAGGCACATAATGATTGATTACAGCCCTCAGTGGCTCTGTGCCAGCTGTACCCTCTCCTGTCTTTCACTCCGACTGATTCGCTGCCATCTCTCTGTACTGTCTCACATCTGTGTTCATCTAAATCTGTCTCTCTGTCTCGTATCTGTCAAGTTCAAGTTTGTCGTAAAGTGAATGAAGTTGAACTCACGTATTATGTGCTACGGACGGTAAAATGTTAAAGAGGACAGTCATGTGATCTACAGTCTGACATCACTACACTAAAACATCAAATATCGAGGACAGACAACACACTAAAGCACAATAAAACATAAAATCTATCAAATATACAATTCATATTAACAGATTAACCCAGGACTTGAGGCATTAGACCTTATTATTATCAATCTAGTGGCATAGGATGTCCAAGTAGCAATGCTTATGTGTTGTTTGGCTGAAGGGGAGAAGATAGAAAAGTGCCTGTGCTGGGTGGTTCAAGTCATTCATTGATGATAATAGGGATTTTAAGCAACTTCTGTTTTCAGGACTGCTCCGCTACGCGGAAGTACGGCGGCTATGACACAATCAACGTAGCTGTCAAAATCGTTAAGCAAACAGCCGTCGGCGACGGCGACATTGGTTACCATGGTGACGCGTCTATGCAACATGTGTCAAACATAAACACATTTTTTTACACCCCGTCGCGTGTCAGCTAACTTGACGATATTGCTTAATTCTTTATACATGCGCTGGACATGATCAGCAGTGGAAAGAGGAAGGTGCTGGAGCAATTTGTGTTATTCTAAAACCGTTTTAATAAACATGGTTAATATGACATATGGTATTAGTGTTATTTCTTCATTCAGAGTATGCCAACACATTACACAGCATAACATGACATGACATGGCGTTGTAGACACTACGTACGGTGTAAGTGTAGGTTCTGCCGTAGTAGAAAGGGCTGCGACGGCAAGAAGGTTTATGTATCGAGCACTGATCCATTTCCGGTAGCTGGAGCGGACTGCCGTAGCCGTCGTTGCTTAAAGTCCCTAATGTCTGTTCTGTTGAGGCAGAGGCTTCACAGTATGACCACACTCTGTAATGTTTTGCGGCCTTGAACAATATTGCTGTGATAGGAACCAGTTTAAAATAATTCTAATGTGAACCTGGGGAACATGGCGAGTGGAACTTGGTGCTTTCCATAGCTGTCAGAAAACACAGCAGTGATGTGATTCATCCATAATATGAGGACCTGAGTGATGGTCACTCCCAGCAGGACCCTCTCCACAGCTACTCCGTCAATTTACACTATAGATTGAAGGGGGAGCAGCCTCCCATCCCAGGTTACCTCCCATTGTCCTGAAGTCAATGAGCAACTGATTTGCTCACTGGCATAAAGAGAGAGGTTGTTGATGTTGTGGTACCATGCAGTCCGTCGCCTAGCCTCCAGGTAGACTCATCGTTGTCAGAGATTAGGCGAATGGCTGTTTTTCATTGCCTCACGGTTGAAGTACAGTGAATGCTCTCGTGGTCCCTCTGTAGAATTTCTGTAGGACCTTGGGGCCCATGCCGAATGTCTTCAGTCACCTGAGGACGTACATGTGGCTTTTTCACCACCTGTTCAGAAATTGCAACTTCCAGACCCTCTCACCCTCTCCACTGCAGCGCCATCTATGTAGATGGGAGTGTGGCGTCACTGGTGTGCCCTCTCTGCCTTTCTTCCTGTAGTCCACCATCAGCTCTTCTGTGTTGTTGACATTGAGAGCCTTCTTGTTCTCCTGGCACCACATGGGCGAGGTTCTCCACCTCTCTCATCACTGTTGTGTTGTCAGCAAACCACTGCTGGTGTTGCATGCAGTAAATAGCAGATCTACAAGCTCTACAACGCGTCACGAACGTAGCACGTAGTGAGCTTGTAGATCTGCTATTTACTGAGCCCCACAGTGGCACACAACTCAATATAAATGAGGCTTTAGTTAGAGCAGTGCATGGCCATGCAGGTGTAGGTGTACGGGGAGTAGACTAGAGAAGGGTGCTCAGTCTGAGGGTCAACGCAGAGAACATGTGGCTGTTTCTGATCTTCACATGCTGCATGCGGACGTCAACCAGTTAGGAAGTCCATGAGCTCATTCAGTCAGGGAGTCCACAATCCATGCAGGTTGAGGCCCAGATCTAGGCCAGTTGGGAGGGAATACATGATGTTACAGTCCAATTGAAAAAACTGTCAAATTGAAAAAGGAGTGCTCGTTTTCCTCGAGTTCACATTGGGTGAGCCCCGTCAAACTAAGAAATGGCATTGGAACACGCGGCACGGCGACTTGCTTGCTTTAGCTCACTCAGCTGTGCCTCTCGTGGTGTGTGCCTTTCACCCTCGGGCGTGCACACAAAAACACACACACAAAAACACACACACACACACACACACACACACACACACACACGCACAGTTTCTTTCACCTTGTGTTAACTGCAAATGGGTCTCTATGCTCTCTTTATCTGATTTCCGTCACCCTCATTATCCTACTTATTACTACAAGAATACAATGCACATGTACTCCCACTCACATCAGACACTTCCTCTCTCTCTCTTTCTCTTTCTCCACTGACTGTAATCTGTTATCAGTTGACATGTTATCAGTTATCTGCTCTCCCTGTGTGCTCTCTCTCTCTCTCTCTCTCTCTCTGGTATTGGGAGTGAAGCAGGGTCATGGCTACTGTGTTATGCAGACATTTGAGCCATACGAGAAACAGTCCTGAGTCCTGACTGTGCTACTGTATATCACCAATAATTTGAGATGCCCCTCCTGCGCACACGCGCACGCGCACACACACACACACACACACACACACACACACACACACACACACACACACCTTCTTCACGGGAGGAGGCTCTGTCTGAAAAGCCCATGTGTTCTGGATTTAGACAAGAACTCGCTAGTGGAACAGTGCCCTAACCTGCCCTGGGCCTGGAGATAAATCACACTGCTCTTTTTGATATGGAGCCAGCCAGGCTGTTCTCCCTGGCCACTAGCACTGTTGTATACAGACACTGAGACAGGTGCACAGCAGGTGCACTGAAACCCACAAGTAAAGGTATCAATACTGCAATTATGTAGACATACTCTGTTACAAGTAGAAGTCTCGTATCGTATTCGAGTAAAAGTAGGCCTACAAAAGTATTGGCATGGGGGGGGGGGGGGGGGGGGTTGAGGCTAGTAGGTGGGTGTTAAGGGTATGGTCACAGACTTAATGGTGCAGTTCTCACCAGGAGCTGGTGTTGTGCCGTCGAATCTGCATAGGCATTATAGAGCGGATTTGTTCAGTTTAATCTTTTGCAATCACTTAGTAGTTTCGGAATCGCACAACCGAAAGCACTATCTTATTTTAGGCACATTCTAGGAAAAATAACCAAATTATATAAATAGCAAAAGTAGTCTACAAGCTCACAATGTGTTGCACCGATTGTAGATTGGATATTTTCGCCATCGTATTCGTACGAAATATAGTGGTTAATAGTCTACTGGAAGCCCCAATGGTCCCATGTTAGACCCAGACATGTTGTTTAATGTAAACTTTTATGATTCAAATGGCATCTATAGGCTTAGAAGATGGGATTAAACTTGGTTGCTAAAAATCGCATTTGAGTTATTAGCATAATATGTGACCATACCAATTAACATCCTAATTACTCAAATTGCTATATATTGCTATATTGCCTATAGATGACATTTGAATCATAAAAGTTTACATTAAACAACATTGCTGGGTTCATGAACATTCCAGTAGACTATAAACAGAGCCAGGCCATGCTCCTAATAATAACTGTCTTCTAAAAATCACACCCGTTAAGTGACCCTGGGCGATCTTATCATCAGACATCATACATAATTTTCTGGGGTGGCCAATCACAATTTGCGTCCTCACTTGTGTCTTAAATGTTTGTGTACGGTAGCCCCATATGTGCCCTCTCCCTACGCTCATTCTGTAGCTCTCCGAGATGAGGTCACACACTGGGCCCCTCCCACCGCGTTTCAGAAACGGCGCACGTTTCCACAATAAGCGTTTCTTATCCTTACCACACCATTAATCCAAAACGTGTATGGCCCATGCAGATTTACACTAATTCAAATTTAGGATCGGCCCAGAAAATCCAACTAGAGATTTGAACTGAGCCTTTACGTCCCGTATTTTGTCAGTCGCTTCCAATTAAGTTTATCAAGGAAGTTGAAAAGCTTTAGCGCCTCCCCGGCGCCTCCCCTGGTCGAAATTTCCAACTGACTTCAGTTCACTCGACATGCACGCGCACACGCACACTTCCTTGATAAACATGGAATCAAGCGATTGACAAAATACGGGACGTAGGCCTAAAGGCTCAGTTCAAATCTCTAGTTGGATTTTCTGGGCCGATCCTAAATTTGAATTAGTGTAAACCTGCATGGGCCCTACACGTTTTGGATTCATGGTGTGGTAAGGATAAGAAACACTTATTGTGGAAACTTACGTAGGGAGAGGGCACATATGGGGCTAAGGAAACGGTAGTAAAACGATGTACAAAACCCTCAAAGCTGCTGCTGGACATATAGCGCCCCTCAAAAACAAAAGTTCACAGGTGTTGCCAATCTTATGCACAAGCACAGCGCTCAGTTCACACCTCTAGCCATAGGCAGAGTCAATACTATACGTACTGTACGTTGCAGAGAGATTGGCAGTGCCAATCAACAACAACAGCACACAACAAAGCAGGAAGCAGCCTCCTACAACAACAACACGGTCCTCCCAACAGATAAAGGGATTTACCTCACAGAAAAAAAGCTGTGTTTTCATGGGATGGGGAGACACATTTTCATAATAATCCAAATCTCCCACAGAAAAAGACACTAGAGATAACAGAACAAATTCAAGGTATGCCAGTTGGAAATTAAACAATTGCAGCAAAGTTGATAGAAGGTACACTATTACACTTAGCAGTTAGAATACAATTTATCTTTCAAATGTGAAAGTAAGTGTGTGTGCGTGCGTGTGTGTGTGTGTGTGTGTGTGTGTGTGTGTGTGTGTGTGTGTGTGTGTGTGTGTGTGTGTGTGTGTGTGCGTGCGTGCGTGCGTGCGTGCGTGTGTGTGTGTGTGTGTTGTCTGCCATGGAAATACCTCCCCCATCTCTTCCAAATGACTTAACCGAGGGAATTCTGTCGCCGGGCCTTTTGTATTGTGTGAACACGGACTCTGGGTTGCAGAGCAGCATCTAATGCCATGTGAAACCTCTCGTCAAAGGCTTCATAGCAGCCCTGGGCCCATACGTGTCACTGTGAGAGTGCAGTGGGCGTGGTTTTCTCTTTCTGGTTCCACTCCACTGAGACCCCTTTGGTTCCCAATGGGACCGGTTCAGTTCTTTTTGGTTCTTAGTCCATGAGCCAGAGCTCCAACATTGGTGGGAAAAACTAGACCTATATTAAATAGTTTATAGATCAATAGGCTACAAGACAAGTAAATGAATACATGATAACCCTTCCACGGTAGTAGCTTTTTCATATTTTCGATTATTTCGCATATTTTCCTACAGAATGACTCATTTGCATATTTAAAAATGTAACATTTGTAATACAATAAATCATTGTCTTCATGTACTAAATTGGGAAAGTTTCATGGTGATAACAATCTAATATGGTTTTGCCCACTCAATTCATAATTAGCCCTTCACTAAGTCCCTCCCCAACCCATCCTTGTCCAATAGGCACGTTAGCAGCGAAGAAAGCTTGACCTGCAGTGCATAGCAACTGTTGCTAAACTATTTGATTTGGCATTGGACAATCGCTTTTTGGGGTGGGATTTAGTGAAGGGCTAATTAACGTTCCAATTTTGGAGCTATGGCTCATGGACTAGGAACCAAAAAGGACTGAACCGGTTCATTGGGAACCAACCGGTGGAAAAGGGGCCTGAGAGATTTACAAAAACAAATCTTAACCTCAGACTTCCCAATAACTGATAACATTGATGCACTTCCACGTCTGCCAAAAGTAGTGCATTGTTCCGTGGAAGAAAATACAAAATAATTAAGTTCATGTAAACAAAAGGTATCCTTCCTCCAAGTAGTACTGCTTGTCAAAATGTGAATTGCAGACTTGAAAAGAAAAGAATCCAAGGCACTCCGTCTTTGGTGAAAAGTTTAATTGTTTATTTGATGATGAGCAAGGCAAATAAATAACAGGACCTACGCGTTTCGACCAAAAGGTCTCTCAGGGTTAATCTGCTGATTAAGTTCATGGTCAGGGACCACATGCAATACCTTCACGGACCACCTGTTGAAAACCCCTGGTGTAGAGGGAAAAAAGGAGGAGGGGCTAGTGTAGAGTGTAGACCCCTGGGGAACTCCGGTCAATATAGCGTCCAGTCCCGCCCCCGACGAGACAAATCATGACAATAAACAAAGATTTCCGGGCGGAACAAATAATTAGAAATAAGGGAAAAAAAGGGCAGGGTACAACACGTTTTTTATTTGATCTTCTTCATCATAGGACATGCAATGAGTTTTGTCTATGATTTGCACAGAGAGTTCTGATGCATGGATTAGTGGAAAGCAGACAGTGGAGAATGGGGAGCGCTAAGGGGGGGGGGGGGGGGCAGGCAGGCAGGCATGCGCTAACATCATCACAATTTGTGAGCAACAAGAATGCAGCAACAACAAGGTCATAGGCCTATAGATGCATGGCTGGGCCCCCCCGACACAGTCTAGTTAACTTACTCTGTCCCTTTGTACACACAGCTTCACTGTCCCCTAATATCTGTCCCTGTACACACACTACAGCCACAACTACTGACTCAGAGTTTTTATGCTTTTTGGGTCAATCCCAAGGTCACAGGTGATGCGTCATGATCTGACTCTAACATTTAACCTCTAACCTGTGTGCAACTCTCCATCTCTACTACCGGTATGTGGAACATACTGAGAGACCCATCAGTCCTCTTAACTACTTGAGACTGGGAAATCCTATGCGTTGTTATACCTTTAAAACCGGGAAAGCATTTATTTTTTTAAATAAAAAAATATACTCGTCGGATGCATCTTCATGTCACTTGCTTCCAAATGGTACTATAGACTGTAGCTTTGCATCTGCCCATGTGAACGCAGCACAAGATTAGACTTCCTCACAACTGTGCAAAATACAGCATTGCTGAGCCAAGCAAGAACAGCTCAACTTGATAACACAACGTTACAATGAAATATCTCTACTATAATCACTCATCAGCCTTCCGAGGAGCAAATAATGTAACCCCAAAAAAGTTCTAAAGCTAAACCATTCAAATGTGATTACACAAAAATGCACCTATTGCTTAATGCAGTGGTTCTCAACCGTTTCAGGCAATCTACAAACTTGTAGATCAGCTTGAAATTTTGCCTGTCCTAGATTATTTGATAGTCTGTCCAATGTTTGACCAGTTTTTATAGTATAGTTGATTAGTTTGATGCAGTAATCCGGTCTTTGTGTGTGGGGTAGGTGGGGTCCCAACCCACAGGTTGAGAACCACTGGCTTAATGTATCATTTTATATTGGATTTTCTTTTTTTTTTGGTATTTATTAGGGATGTCTTTTTTTGTTCCCGATCCGATCCCGATACCAATACCGAATACCGATACCAGTGTTGTGATCTCGTGTTGTGTCTATAGCTATCTAGCTACAGTATATATCTCATGTTGTGTTTATAGCAGACTCCTCACTCAAATGTGCACTTGCAGTTTGGGCAACTCGAAAGCAAACTCCACATGCCCCAACACCTTATTTACCTGCCATGGTGTCAACCCCTTACCCCTGTGTCAGATTGGTGGTTAGACTGGCATATTCGCCGATACCGATATGACCCGATATGACAAATAAGGGTAGGCTACAGATACTTTTCCGATGCCGATAAAGTATCGGGACATCTCTAGTATTTATCCCTAGAGATGTAAACAACATACCGTATAAAAACAATCCACATAAATATACACATTTTGTGTTATCAATCTATCTATGTGGTTGGTCTCCTCCCATGAACAGTTGATTACTTATAAATTACACAATTTTCCACAATAAGGCTATGACAGGTCAGTCAGTATAAATATCACAATTTGTGATTTATTACCAAGGGGTTTAATATACAATGTAATATGAATATTCATACAAGAGCATTTTTTTTCATGTACAAATTACAAATACATCAACTGGTTTCTCCACTCTTCTGTTTAAATGTACAAAAGTTTACTCTCCCACCGCTGTCCCATAGCAGCTTTGCAACCTGGCAAGAACTCGTAGACATCGCAGTAAAAATGCAGATAAAAGAGAAGTATGAAAAAATAAGGCAAAAATCTTCATTTCATTCTCATTTCATTTCATTTAAAAACTAAACAAAAAAATAAAACATAAAATAAAAAACAATAATAATTGAATAACCAAGGGAAGGGAGAATGACTGCTCCACAGGGCAGGAAAGAAAGAAAGAAAGAAAGAAAGAAAGAAAGAAAGAAAGAAAGAAAGAAAGAAAGAAAGAAAGAAAGAAAGAAAGAAAGAAAGAAAGAAAGAAAGAAAGAAAGAAAGAAAGAATTAAACCTGCTATTGTCCAATGTCCCAGACACAGAGAAGTAGTTTGAATTGTATCATTATTACAAACAAAAAGGAAAAAATAAGAGCAAAACAAAGCTTATTTCAAGACATGAACAACTTCCTAGTTCAGTAACATGTACATACTGCCCTGGGGCTGAAACAAGCCATGGGGCTGAAACAAACCGGCTTCCAATATCGTCAAGAAAATCCTCCAGGGTGAACTGCAGACAGAAGGCTTGATGAAGGGAAGGATGACTATGAGGAAGAAAATTGGGACGGACAAGGGCCAAAATACACAACAAAAATAAAAACGGAGAGCTGGCTTCTTCACATAATTAAATATCCACACACATTGTTTTCCAACTGGGTAGAAAATAAAACTTAATCCCCCAGCAAGAGTCCATAGGGTTTGTCGTTGTGTTAACAGAGCAGTCAGTGCCCGTGTGAACACATAAAACTCCTGATACGAAATGAGAAACAAACTTACAAAAAGGAACAGACAAAAACATACATTTTATACAATGCTGCGTTTCTCCTCCCCTAAGGCACCACATATTAGATTAAGTTGAATCTTCATCTCAAGTAAATTACTTTTTTTAGTTTGTTTCATTTAGTGTGTACTTTATACAGTGCAGAGTATATGGGCTTGGATTAAATAAGTGTGTGTATGTGTGTGTGTGTGTGTGTGTGTGTGTGTGTGTGTGTGTGTGTGTGTGTGTGTGTGTGTGTGTGCGTGCGTGCGTGTGCGTGTGTGTGTGTGTGTGTGTGTTTGTGTGGCCTATATGAGTGTTTTTGGTGTGTTTTGTCCCCCCCTAGTGTTCGTGCACATTCACTGCCTCTGTCTGCGTGCTGCTGCTGATTCCGCCACACAGTAGTTGGGCTTTTCAGAGGGACTGAAGCCGGGCAGACACACACACTTGTAGGAGCCTATTGTGTTGATGCACTTGGCGTTCTTGCACAGTGACATGCGGCCGTTGAGCTCCGAACACTCATTCACGTCTGAAAGCAGAGGGAGAGTGCATGTTAAAAGAAAGTACTTAATTTATTTTATTTAAGTGAAAGTATCAATATTGGAATGTAGAAATTCTCTGTTACAAGTAAAAGCCCGGAATTCAAAATGTACTTGAGTAAAAGTACAGTATTAGCATCAAAAGTAAAAGTTATAATTTTAGGCACAATGTCCCATTTCAAGTTTTCAAATGTATAAAAAAAATCTTTTGAAAATAGCATCTCTACAAACTCACAATGCGTGAGATTGTAGATTGGCTATGTTCAAATGGCTGAAATGTATATAGGGCTGAAGTTGTTATTGTAAAATGGCGTAAAAGTGCAATATTTTCTTCTGAGATGTAGTGGCGTCAGGGGGGCAGTCAGACAGATATTTTGTGAAGCCACTAATGAAATCGGGACTTCCTGAAAGTTCATATAATGGCCTGTTGTTTTCATGTACAAATTACAAATACATCAACTGGTTTCTCCACTCTTCTGTTTAAATGTACAAAAGTTTACTCTCCCACCGCTGTCCCATAGCAGCTTTGCAACCTGGCAAGAACTCGTAGACATCGCAGTAAAAATGCAGATAAAAGAGAAGTATGAAAAAATAAGGCAAAAATCTTCATTTCATTCTCATTTCATTTCATTTAAAAACTAAACAAAAAAATAAAACATAAAATAAAAAACAATAATAATTGAATAACCAAGGGAAGGGAGAATGACTGCTCCACAGGGCAGGAAAGAAAGAAAGAAAGAAAGAAAGAAAGAAAGAAAGAAAGAAAGAAAGAAAGAAAGAAAGAAAGAAAGAAAGAAAGAAAGAAAGAAAGAATTAAACCTGCTATTGTCCAATGTCCCAGACACAGAGAAGTAGTTTGAATTGTATCATTATTATTTTACTCTGTTACAAGTAAAAGCCCGGAATTCAAAATGTACTTGAGTAAAAGTACAGTATTAGCATCAAAAGTAAAAGTTATCATTTTAGGCACAATGTCCCATTTCAAGTTTTCAAATGTATAAAAAAAATCTTTTGAAAATAGCATCTCTACAAACTCACAATGCGTGAGATTGTAGATTGGCTATGTTCAAATGGCTGAAATGTATATAGGGCTGAAGTTGTTATTGTAAAATGGCGTAAAAGTGCAATATTTTCTTCTGAGATGTAGTGGCGTCAGGGGGGCAGTCAGACAGATATTTTGTGAAGCCACTAATGAAATCGGGACTTCCTGAAAGTTCATATAATGGCCTGTTGTGGTGCTGTCATTGGGCCCAAAAAAACCCATAACTCCATAGAGCTCCATGTATTTGGGCCCAACTTCACCTAGACTGTATTACCTTAATAAACATGGTCATGCATACTTTCTGCTTCCAGTCACTAGTTTTTAAGTCTCATTTCCTTTTGGAAAATTATGGTCCCATTTATTAAAAAAATTACCATAAAGTCGCGTATGTTCTGAGGGGCGTGGCTACCGTTACAGTCTATGATCGGGAGCCACCCCCCGTTCGAGTCAAAATAAAAACCAACTAAGAAGAAGGGGCGAAGTCCCGCCTCGTTGTCTGGGCCAGCCAATGGCCATCTGGGCCAAAACGGATCTACAAAGATGGCGACTTACAGTTCAAGGACTGACAGGCTTCATTTTACGTCCATATAAGACCCGGAGAACGCTTTGTCCATATTTTTTACAGTCTATGAGTGGTGTAGAAGTAAAAGTATTGGAAATACTCAAGTAAAGTACAAATACCTCATAATTGTATTTAAGTACAGTACTTAAGTAAATGTACCCAGTTAGTAGTTCATTATGTCAACGTGTAAACAAGACAGTCTAATAACGGTGTGTCCTCCTTGTTCAATCTTTAGCCATCGTCTGTGTCGGGTGTAAACCTCATATGTTCAAATAGTCCAACAGCAGCGCTAGGATAAGCTACAGGGTGTGCAGCTACAGGGTGTGCAGCTCATAAATGAAGCACTGTTCAGTGACAAAGTCCCGCAATCCACAGAAAACCCAGTCAACCAGTGTGGTGACGGTCTACGTCTATTACTTTCTTCCAAGAACAAAACTACTTCACCAGAACAATGTTGGTCTAAGACAGGGGTTTTCAACTGATTGTGAACCAGGGACCACCACCCTGACTTAGAATCAACATGGGGACCACTATTGTGTTGGGTGGGGATATGGTACGGTGCACACCCCTTCTTGAGTTTTTTCTCTCCCTTTTTCTGTTGAATTTCATGAACTCCAACTTGTCAGTAAATGACTCCATGGATGGACTCATCATAGGTCACCAGCTCATTCAGTTCACGGTTTCTCAACTAGATTTCTAGTTTTCTAGAAACACGGTTTCTTTTCTCAACGGAAAGAACATTTAAAGCATTACTAAATGCATGGTCAGGGACCACATGCAATACCTCCACGGACCACCAGTGGTCCACGGACCACCTGTTGAAAACCCATGGTCTAAGACATTCTCTTAACGGAGTAGTTCACCCAAAAAACGACGTATTTTCTATCAAAGGCCCTTTGCCAACCCCACCTATAGGGTATGGGCACTGATTCTGTTCTGGAGGAGAGAACACGCCCACAGCATCCAGCGGGAATCAAACCCAGGACCTTCTCAGCGCTACCGACTGCGCTAACGTGCCCCGATTTTTTTGTTTTTGTCACATTCCGAAGCCAATCATTTGATGATAGGCGGTACTGACTGATGACACGGTCATCAAATTATTGGCATAGGAATGTGACAAAAAAAATCAAGGCTTAATGGGGTGTGTAATTGACAGAAAATAAGTAATTTTGTGGGTGAACTAAAGCATGATAACTACGGTCATATTGTAGCATGTATCGCATAGCTTATACACAATAAAGCATAGATGCAAAAGCAACACAAACACACAGAAAACTAGGACAATCCGTACATAAACACATGGAATGATACCAAGCGTACCACTCAGATGGGACGAACTGAAGAGTTTTTGACCTACTAGTGCGTAACAAAGCATAGCACAGTAAGTGGGCTGACCAAAATAAAATGGCTCACTTAATAAGGCTAGCGCATTGTTCGGCTCCAAACTCATTTTGCCAGCATACCACTTTAGATTTAAATTTGAAACACGGTGACGTGTTAGGAATGCAGACAGGCCAGCCGGGTTAAGGCTGATTGTGTTTCAGCGAGCAGCCGTGTCGCCAGTAAAGTGTACTTAACGGGTCAGCGTGTAATGTATTATTTGTGGAGAGCACTCCAGCTCACCTTGAAACTATACGTGCAGCTAATGGACTCAGGGCCATGAGAGGAGGGAGGCGTGGAGCCTCGGTACGCTTGACCGTATGGAGCGCACTGGTTCCCAGACTGGTGCTCGGGACCCATGTTTGGGTCTCGCAGACCAATTGCTACGCGAGTACATACTGTATCGCCTTTTTTGTGGCTTCCATTAGAACAATAGTAACTTTTCATTGATTAAATGGAAACCACACATATTAGTGTGGTTACCATTGGCAACCAGACAATAGTAATTGCCCAACTTTATTTATTTATTCTGTATAAACAGTTTAGGGTCCCTGTGATGTCATGTGGGTCAATACATCAGTGTGTGTGTTTGTGTGAGGATGAGTGAAGGGGAAACTTAGGTGTGGGCTATTTTCTTTATCATTATGGTTTTTGGTTTTCAGTATTTTATTGGACAACATCTTGCATGTTGTCAATCTTTTTTTGTGCACGGTTTGCTGCTAGCTAGCTAAGCTAATTGTTGGTATTTTCCTGGTACTGTATCTCAGGCGACCTTTGGTTAAAGCTAGCTGACCGATTGCAGTGGTGGAAAGTAACTAGGTACAATTCTGAGGTATTCTTTTACTTTACTTGAGTATTTCCAATTTCTAGTACTTTTACTTCTACTCCACTATACATCTTTGAGGGAAATATATAATATACATTTGAATACATGACCCTATAAACAATTTAGTATCATTTAGTATAATGTAAGGTTTTGCCCACTCAAATGGTACCTCGTCAGATAGCCTACAACAACTTCTGTGAACCGACTTCGCTGTAGTAGCCTTTTCATAAATTATATTTGTACTTGTCTGCTGTCGTGAAGGTTTATAGTTAGAGATATTCAAATTCCAGCTGTCTGCTGTCCAGCCTCTCCCACCCCTCACTAGGGAAAATTCCGGGAGGAAAACAGAAAAGGGGTGAGTTGTCCTGTTACCCTTTCTAGTACTTTTAAGTACATTTTGATGCCAATACTTGTATACTTTTACTCAATCTAGAATTCGGGACTTTTACTTGCAACAGAGTATTTCTATATTGCAGTATTAATACTTTTAAGTAAAACATTTAAGTACTTTATTCCTGTGTTTCATGCAGTATATGTGTCTCTTGTCCTACCAATGCAGGCCATTCGGGACATCTCCAGGGTGTAGCCGTCGAAGCAGTCACAGGTGTAGCCCTCGTGCACACGCACACACCGGCCGTTCTCACATCCGTTTAGAATCCCACACTCCTCTGCTCGCAGACCCTCAAACGCATCATATGGGTCTGTAGGGTAGATGGTGACAGACAGAGGGAGGAACATTATGTCACACAAGCTCCGGATGGAATAATTCATTCATAATCTATTCATATTCATATAGTCTAATTTGACACTACTGTAGGTTCCCTTGATTAATAAATGCAGTACTTAAAAATATATTAATAATAATAATACATAACAATACACTTTAGATGTAAATAAAAACACTAATTTGGCAGTTAATGAATTAATGTCATGGATTGGGTTCCCAATGAGTTTCTAGCCAGGGCAAGTATTCCATTGAAAGGGGGAGGGTTTGAAATGGCCACAAGATGGCAGCAAAGTGCTTTCATTGGCAGTCAAGTTAAAAGGGATTATTCACATGCTCCCTATTGCCTACCAGTACCAATGTAAGCTTTCTTTATGCAAAACATTTCTGCTCACTGCCAACCATGAAGGACAGTGCTTCAGTTATGGACTTAATCAGTTGACCACTCAGGCGTCTCTACTTTCTGGACGTGGACATAATTAATTATTGCCACAATTGATTATTGTGGCACTATAGCATGTACATTGATCTGTGGTTGAAAGATTGAATGGTCTTTGGCACCATTTCTTAACCATTGGTCCACGGCATAATTACAGTTCTATGGGAAAATGAAAAAAATAAATCAGAAATTAAATAATGACTCTTAAGGGCCTGGTATACTTAGTTGCGCACTGTGCTGTGTCGCACACTGAAAATAGAAATAAGCACACAACGCGGTGTGAAAAGTAAGTTTGTGTTTGTGTTATGCCTTCCTCTACTAAACATACTGTATATATTGTTGTGGGGAGGTGTGGCGAGGTGGTCCTTGAGGATTGTTTGAAATATGCTAGTTTTCACAGCTCAAAAAATGCTGAGAAGCGCTGGTCTAGGAGAAAGCTCTCCTGAGTCCTAACATATTGCATATACCCTTTATTACACTTAACTGCCGTGGCACACTGCATGTTCAGTCACTTAATACGAGTCTTTACAAAAAGTTCGGGTTTCACTGGGCTTCCCCTGTTAATATTAACACAAAGGAAATCAAAAGAAAAGAAATGAAGCACAACTCACTCTCCTCGTCCTCGTCCTCGTAAAGAGGCAGGATGGCCCGCTGGTCGGGTCGCTGTGCGCCATAATCTGGCCTGATCTCGTATTCGTGCACCGGGCTGGCCACCAGGGCATCGCGGCCGTACGGCCGGCGACCACCACTCAGAGGCAGGTTGCACATGGAGGCGTAGTCCTCTGGGAGAGACGAGGGAGATAAAGACATAACAGACAGAATGAAAGGGGGTCTGTGGAGTACGCGAGACAAAGAGAGTTGGGGAGAGACCATCACACTATGCAAACTGAACACAAAGCTAATGAACCACTTTAACCCCATTTTATTTTGAATGGGTGAGAATATAAAATGGATCTAATTGCAGATCAGCTGTTTTGAAAATAATTTAGTGGGATGTTTGTGGTTAAGTGGTTAAAAACAGTAAAGCAATGGGACAGCGAGGAAGAGCAATGTACGGTGAACGACGGATAGACTACGAGACAAAATGAGGTTGGCTATATCAGACGGGGATCCGCACAGAGGGGAGGACCAGCCTCTGAGAGAAAGATAGCAGATAGAGAAGGATGGGGATAAGTAGAAAATAGCATTCAGATAGAAGATAATATCCAGAGTCCTCCAGAGTGCCATAGCAGTAGCTTGCCTTTCTAAACACACTCCGATAAAGAGCATGGATGCAAAAAGCACAAACAGAGACTGGTCTCATGCTGTTTAATATATGCAGCAGCAGTCTGAATGTCAACCGTTTCTGAGGGGATTGAAACCAATTACAAAGCCATCACCATGCTTAGCAAACAGGGGAGGATTTAGGGGAAAAGTGAATAATATACTCTGGTTTAGGTACTAGAGACCAGCTCAGTGGTCTTGTGGTTAGAGTGTCCGCCGTGAGACTGGGAGGTTGGGGCTTGATCCCCGGCCAGGTCATACCAAAGACTCTGAAAAATGGGACCCAATGCCTCCCTGCTTGGCACTCAGCATCAAGGGTTTGGATTGGGGGTAAATCCCTGCGACATACTAACGTAAATGTCCAGGGAGAGTACTTGTACATCAAGCTGCCTAACGCTACAGAAACAGGAGATAGGCTCCTGCCCATGGCTCGCCAAGGCTTGCTTACTTGCTTAGGTACTAGAGAGCAACATACTAACTCTCTACTTGAGCCATTCCCTCACACTGCAACACATCCCCCCCCCCCCCCAAATAAAAACCCCCACACACACTCACACACACACACACGCACCCACGTGGTTTCCTGTCTCGGCAGGTCAGTGGGCTAACGAGAGCAGGTGTGTAGGATTAGAGAGGAGACTGTTCAGAGCATAAGTGATTATATCCTTGGTTCCCACAATGCTCTTGCCAATGGACAAGGGGAGCAGGTTTCAGGGTGAGTGCGTGTGTGCGTGCGCGCTGTGTGTCGTTAAACAGTCATGGAGCATAGACAGAGCATAGAAGAGAATGACTTCCAACAGGTCATGAATAACATTCAGACCTATGCGGTGAACAGGTCAATCACACACAGATGCACGGCGCCACCACGCACACACGGAAACGCTCAGACTAAAGCTGTGTGTGTTTTAAGTAGCCTACCAGTGTCCTTTCGTGGACAGAGGGCACACTCCCTCACACTTCCTATGCCCCAGCCCTCTCCGTACAGGCAGCAGCACTCCGTGAAGGTGGTCTTCCTGTTGTTGGGACCCAGCGGCCGTGTGCATGTGTAGGTGTCTGTCACTGTCTGCCAACAGATGCCCTGGTAGGCTATCTGTTCTGTCTCACGATGCTGCTCTGCTCACACACACACACACACATACATGTACACACACACACACACACACACACACACACACACACACACACACACACACACACACACACACACACACACACACACACACACACACACACACACACACACACACACACACACACACACACACACACACACACACACACACACACACACAGTATGTTAGTGATAATGCATATACAGTAATACAAAGACAATATAAACAGGCTCAGTAAGTAATCAAACTTCCACTTCAACAGGAAATCCAACGTTATGTCTGCAGGATAGACAGGGTGCAAGCCAGACACAAACAGGATCATCCCACATTACTGTACATATTAAAGGACCGTGCATGTTTAGGGCATTGCCTCAGTACACTTGACAATTTAATTCAGCGCACAGACTTTCCAACACAATAAATATAATAAAGTTATTATATATATATGTGTTTTAATTTGTTTTAGCCACTCAAGCCCCGCTCTGCTTATATACATGCATGAACTTTTTGTACAGCTAATAGAGGCTGTACGCCTAACATTCTGGCCTTGACAGCCCAAGTCTCTATCCTCTTTCTATCTGCAAAGTTTTAGTCTCATAGAAATCCACCGTAGACATGTTATGAGATACTTTCTGTCAAGATAAGTTTTCGACGCAACGTCCTGCTGCCTCCTGCATTATGTGACATTTAGACACAGGTGGTAAGCAGGACCATTGCGTGATTTCCCATGAGCGCTTCCAAACACCAATGCTCCATCCTGCTCAATGTTTTGCCACTCAGACTAGATGAGGGGGGCGTGTCCCGGTGGAAAAGTGATGCATGTGCATACTATCTATAACGGATCTACATCTGATTCCTCCCAACCGTTATTTATCAAGGGAAGCTTTGTTGGAAAATCTGTACCTTTTCGCAGCAACCTGTTTCCTCCTCACTCTCACCTGGGACCAGTGGACGTGTGCCACTGTGTGTAAACTAGTATGTTTTATTACCATGATCATCAATGTTTCTGATGTTTTTACCCTGCCTATGTAATGCTCTGGATTAGAACCCGGTTCTCCCACGTGTAAAGCCAACATCTTAACCACTAAACCAAAAGGAATTCCCTATGACTCGGGGGAGATATTTAGACTTTCAGGCCATCAGGCTGATGTTGTGAGCCACTCTGCTACACCTACAGTAAGGGGGGGGGTGCTGCTGGGGTCTCTAGACTTCTAGTTCCATGGGGTCTGGGTTAGTGAGTGTTCTCTTACCAGCCACCTCAGGGGGATGAACACACTGGTTGCTGCTGGGGTCTAGTACCATGGGGTCTGCACAGAAACACATGTAGGAGCCATCCGTGTTCAGACACTCTCCCCCAACGCACACAGACTCATCCAGACACTCGTTGATATCTGGGAGAGAGAGAGCAGAGGAAAAAATATTAAGACTTTTTTGTTGGAACTAGTACCTTCCTTTACCCAGTATGGGGTTTAAGTGGTTAAGACCTTACAGTAGCCTACAGCCTACACCCAATGATTATTTTAGCTGAAAAGTCATTAACGTAGCCAATTTAGACCCACTCCTTTTAAAAATGCTTGCACACAGAATAATAACAGTAGCAGCAGAAACACACTTCCAAAAAAGGACAGAGACCAATAAATTGCATTTCCACCCACTTTGGTGTAGGTGGACAATGTGTTTATCAACGAGCCGGTGATACAGTCCAATTTTACACTTAAGAGTTCAACTAACACTGAGGAATTCTGCTGTGTATGACTTAATTACCGGGACAATTCAATAACCGGATAACTCAAGAATTATTTGGTGATGAAATACTCTTGAAATATAACTCATCATTTTACTGTTGTGTTTTCTTTTTCGGGCACGTATATTTATGTGAAATGAATACTGCAGATATGCATTACTCAAAATCTAGCCAGCATACTTGTTATGCTTGAAACCTCGTGGCTATAACTGCTGAGGATATGAATATAAAAAAAAGCACATATTCCTAGAGAACTGAAATAGTCATAAAAACATCTGCGCAGTACATACACGGCCACAGGCCGGAGCTGTGGCGGTTTTCTTAAATTGTATTATGACTTGTGAGGCCACGCGTAACGCGGACCTCAAACCGTTGCCCACACCAGGCGAGAGCCAAACCTCTGCTGAGCCTTGCTCTCCACCCAGTCTGTCCGCTTTTTTACAGCTTGGCAAAGATGCCAATAAACAGACTTTCTCTTTACTTTCTCACTTTCTCCATATTGGCTAAAGGCCAGTCAATGAGGGGTCATCAATGGCTTCCCATTCTCTGAACCAAGCCCCCAGAATCGTGGTAGAACAGCGTAGCTGCCGTCGCCTGGTGGTCAAATCTGGGATTGCAAGACTTCTGCATTTATTGCACTTGCTTCGCACGCACGCACGCACAGGACACACAAAGGACACACAAAGGACACACGCATACAAAGGACACAGACAGAGACGGATGCACTCGTTTTTTATATTGGTAGCCAAGCTGTAAATGACATTTCATGTCAGTCTTGTTTACTCTAAAGCCTAATTTATATTCTTGACACCAAGTATGAATGAAACACTTAAACCATATTATATGCCTCGCCCAGAATAGGGACACTAGGGTTCATGTGGTTAACTGGGCATGCCATTGTGTATAACAAAGACCAAACGAATACCAACACGTTGAAAAGAGCTACAAAAGGAAGCGAAGGGGTTCGGCATTCAAAACAAGGCCTTGATTTTGTTCTTGGAAGCTCAAGGCTCTTGCTTGTGTGGCGCAGTCACTCCAGAAAGCCGCAGAGCTGCCGCAGAAAACGAGTCGAGGTAACAGAACTATTTCTGGAGCGGCGGTCACTTCACAGCTGCACCGCGACGACGACACAGCTCTGGAGCGCAAGCACATGATGTGACGGATGTTACCCAAAAGCACATAAAATGTGTTACTGTACATATGTATTTCCCATTTGGGGAATTAAAATAAGCCTGTAATTGGCAGAGCCCTTACAGAGCCCTTACGGCTTGTCATACTGTGTGAACGTGTATTCCTTGTTGTATAGTACAGTACAGCCCTGTGGCCGGACTGACTCAAATGTGTGAAATTAATATCCACATTAACCGATTAAGAGCGGAGGCCCATCGTACAAAGTGTGTGTTGCTATAATCAGTGGTTCTCAAACGTTTTCCATGTCAAGGACCTCCAGAATTATATGCATTTTGCTACAGATCCCCATCTCAAAATATTTTGTTCCAGGGACCCCTAGAAGCAAATATTTGAGTTAAAGGTTCAACGATTTGGCCTGGGCTCGTGGCTCAGCGGTACAGGCACCTTGGCCGGCAGAGTCTGGCAGTGTGCAGCGGGTTCGACTCCCGATACCGACGGCCTTTACTGCATGTCACTCCCCCATCTCTCTCCCCCATTTCCTGTCAGCCTACTGTCTGTCCCTCTATAAAAAATATTAAATAAAGGTGAAAGACAACATTTGAAAGGTTCAACGGTTTGAACACATTTTCACGCTTAAAAAAATAAGCTCATAGTGCAAAGTGAGAAAGTGACGCACTATGAGTTTGTATACTGTATCTGCTATTTTTGAATAGTCAACCAATGTGCTATACTGTATGTGTATATATATATATATATATATATATATATATATATATATATAAAATGACGCAGATATATATATATATATGAATATATATATATATATATATTATATATATATATATATATATATATATAAAATGACGCAGATGCTGTCCTGGTTTAAATGGTTTAACTGCTGTTCTGTGCTTGCTGCCCTGCCCCGGTCACTTCCTGCCCCAATAGGCTGTCACTAATGTTGCAGAACGTGCAGTACGCCCACAAGGCCGGGGTGAGAGTGACCAACAGTGACCAACAGTGCTGTAGCAGCAGTGGGCTCTATTTAGTTCTGGTCATGGTCACTAAATGGAGAGATCATGTGAGACTGATCTGAGGTCAGTGGTTGAGAGGTAACACCCTAATGACCTCAACAGGTTTGAGAAATGTTTCCTATACGGTACTAGATCTCTAAACATATGATATAGACTGCAGATGTACTGTATGTGTGTGTGTGGTGCGTGTGCATGTGCATGTGCGTGTGTGTGGGACTGAGAGGTACAATTCTGGTAAAAGTATATAGGTCTTAAGGACGGCAGACTGCTAGGGGAGCGCTGCCGCTTTGGCATGGGGGGTCAGATCAACATATGGAATTAATTCTGTACTGGCCATATATGGAGTGTGTCTTGATCTTGACTGAGTGTACAGGGTTTGATTGTCACAATCCGTGACCTGTTTTGTCACCCTACTGTGCTTTCTTATGTTCCTGGTTTCTTTGGGGTTTTTACTTTACTTTTGTGTACCTTATTTTGTAGTATCTAGTGTCTTCATGATGTCACATGATGTCACGAGGCATGACCATACAGTATATGGAGGCATGGGTGGACTCTGTGATAGAACCAATTTCCCTCTATGGTTGCGAGATCTGGGGACCATTAGCAAACCATGATCTTGAAAATGGGATAAACACCAAACCGAGACCCTACACACAGAACTCTGCAAATCCATGTTTTCTCATGCCAATAAAGCCCTTTGAATTTAATTGGGTGGGACGGACGGACGGGAGATGCATGTTTTCATAGTAAATGCGACCTATGGTCGCAAAAATGCACATTTTCATAGTAAATGTGACCTGCGGTCGGAATTAATTGATCCTCACTAATGCTCATTATAGTATGGTACCATTTTATCATGAACATTAGTGAGGAGTGGACCAATTATATGAAGATAGGTTGCAAATGGGTGAAGTCATCCTTTAAGTGCCACACTTCACAGACAGCTGCTTTGCTGGGGGGGCTAATGATGCTTATTGCTATGGAAACACAAACCAGTACATATTCATCTCTAGCAGATGTGTGTCACGGTCGCCGTCGCTCACCGAGGCCCCCGTAGATTGATGACTTCCCGTCCTGTGTTTGACATGTGTGATGCTCACACACCTTTACGTCTTACCTCAGGCACTATGTGTAAATGTCTAGATCATTTGTTTGTTTCTTTGATTGATCTCTCGTCCCTCTTAACACAAATAACAAAAACGATACAACAAATTTCACCCAATTTGTTTTTACAAACCTGTGACACGACGATAAAGCTGATTCAGATTTTTTGCTATGAATGGAAAATGTTTGATCTGAATTCTGTACATTTATTTCTATGGTATTAGTTTCACAGTACTGAGAATATACAATATAAAACAAAACTAACATGTACCAGTAAGACGCCCTGAGGGCGAGAGGCGAGGTCGTGCTAAAACAAGGTATGGGAATGCCCATTATGGACCTTTTTTTTGGCTACGTTTGAACAAAATCTTGAAAGGGTGAGAACTACTGATTTAGAAGGCATTCGTATAGAATCGGCCTCAGGTCTTAATGCATGGGTTAAAAGTAAAATACTTAAAACAACTACAAAAATGTGTGTTCCGCGCGCGTGCATGTGTGGTGTGTGCACGTGCGTGCATGCGTCTGTCTGTGTGTGTATGTGTGTGTGTGTGTGTGTGTGTGTGTGTGTGTGTGTGTGTGTGTGTGTGTACTGTGCCCAGAGAAGGTGGTTCAGGGCCAGGCCATGTGCCAGGCCATACTCAGTGAGAATGCTGCTTTTGGTTGGTGCTGCAGAGGGCCTGGTGTTTTGGTTGGTGCTGCAGAGGGTCTGGTTGGTGTTGGCCTCTGTTGTGACCACAGTCTGGCTCCTCACCCTGATCTGACCCCACACACACTAGCGGGCACTAACTCACATGCCCGACCCGCGCACACACCCGTCGGGGACACACATACCGTCAACTGGTGTTGATGCAGGTCATCATTTTCAATCACATATACAAAAACACAACACATGATATTTTGTGCTAGCTGATAGTTAGCCGACAATAAAACAAACCAAAACACAACCTCTTCAGAGCGTAACAGTTTGTCTTTTCAGTTTGTGAGTGTCATATCGCGTCATGTCCATCTTTTGTTATTATGAAACTATATATCTTTATCGCTACCAGGCCGAAGGCCGGAGAATATGTTATCGCTCCTGTCCCACCATTCGTTCGTCCATCCGTCCGTCTGTAATCTCCGGCACCGCTGGAGCGATTAGTGTGAAACTGTGTACACACGCTCCCTGGAGGCCAGAGCTGAACCTCTGCCACATCGTTATAATTATCTATATATATAATTATCGTTAGAGCTCCACCACAAGGCAAATTTGCGCAAAACACATTTTTTGATATTACTTCTATAGATTACAGATCTGTACACATTATTTCTATAGTCATGCATGATAAAATTGGGTCGGTCGACAGTTTTGAACAAAATGCCTCAAGTCATGCGTTTTTCTTTTGCAAAACACACCTTTTGCTACTACTCCTACCAATTTGGTCCAAAACCAAAGATGTATCAGTCAGATTTCTTATAATCCATTCCAATTGGCTATGATTGCCTTCCAAACTTCGTTTTGTACAAAATGCCACAAATCATGAACGTGACCTGGCGGAGACCTGGGATGCTTCCTTGGGATCTGTCCTTGGGTGCACACTTGTTTTCACTCCACAAAGGTTGTAATTAACATACAGATTAGACAAAATAAATGTGTATTCAACAAAATGACAGCACAGCTTTACCACTTTACCGACGCCAGCCTCTGGTTGACACTCACCTCTGCACTCCAGCTTGGCGGGGTCGTAGTCCTGTCCGGTCTTACAGTAGCACTCATAGCTTCCCAGGGTGTCCAGGCAGAAGCCTCCCTTGCACACCTCCTGCCCAAACAGACTGCACTCGTCTGCATCTATACATGCAGAGAGAGAACAGCACAGTTAACACACACAGACAGACAGACAGATACATCAACTCACGTCTCCTCTGGCACAGTGCCTCAAATCATGCGTGGCTGTTAAAATAATATCCTTCATGCAAAATAAGATGAAGACGGAACTCACTCACTCACACACACGCACGCATGCACACATACATGCGCACAGTGCAATTTGACAGTGCTCCACACTCACACGTGCTCACACGTGCGTTGTGTGCTTTGGTTTATCTGCAGGCTACACACATGCATTGCACACACAGATCAGATGAAATCGTGCATCTAAAATTCGCACATAAAGCATGGGAATCTGATGTGTAGAAAGGAAGTAGGTAGGGGTGAGTCAAAACTGAGGAATAATTATGAAGCCTCGGGACAGTTTCAATTCGCCCCGAGGCTGTTGACAGCTAGGAAAGCTTTGAGGATAGAACCATCAGTTTTCAGTTACAGTACAATACTGTGTCTACTTTGTGTATGTCTACTTTGTGTATGTCTACTGTGTGTGTGTGTGTGTGTGTGTGTGTGTGTGTGTGCGTGCGTGCGTGCGTGCGTGCGTGCGTGCGTGCGTGCGTGCATGCGTGCGTGCGTGCGTGCGTGCACACACGGTATTTGTTTGTGTTTCCACTACTGGTGGGTTGGTGTTTACACTGGAGAACATGATCTGTCATGTCTGTAGCTCCAATAATCGAACAGATATTCTCGTGGATGCAGGATATTTTCATTTTAACATATTTTTTATAGAAGGAATGTCACAGGAAAGGTAAGGAGTGAGTAAAAGAAACCCTTCAAGTTTTCTGAAAAACAAACTAAGAGTGCATAGACAGTAAATAAGAAGGTACAATGAAGAGAGCAAAGAGATGGGAAAAAAGGACAATCATGGACGGGATAAGAATATTATAAGCAGGCGGTATGTCTGTTTTGTCTGTCTCGCACGCACGCATGCACGCACGCACACACACACGCACGCACGCACGCACGCACGCACGCACGCACGCACGCAAAAGTAAGTGGCAGTGATAGGACAAGTAGGGAAAGGCATGAGGGGAGACCAGAGGAGAGGTGAGCGCAGGAGGAGATGATGTCTATTCAGTGTGTGCAGTGTGGGGGGCTATGCACTGCAGCATCAGCTCTATGGCCCCTTTTACACCAAAATAACTTTGGCTCTAGAACTGGTTCAGTTCTACATTCTTGGTGCTTTCACGGAACCGGTGGCCATTTTTTGGTTCCAGTTCCGAAACAACTTTTAGGGTTCTGAACCAATTAATTTTCAGTGGAAACACTCTGAACTGGTTCAATATTAGGCGGGAAAGCAAGTATACTTTAAATTCCTAATCATCAATTAATAAAAACAACAATAAAAACATAATTTAGGCCCTAAGTTGTAATATTGCCCCGGCCCACAAGTTGGGAATCCTTGCAGCAGATGACACCTCGCTGCAAAATGTAAAAGTTCGGTATTTTTCCAAAATCCGAAGATTGTCGGGAAATGTATTTCTGGTGTAAGACGTGGTTTTATTTCTTACGGTGATTTTCAGTGCTGTAACAACTGCAAAGTAGTTGTATACAGTTCCATGTTAGACCTTGTTCTACATGTTCAGAAGGTTCCCTTTCAGTTAAACATACTGTACACACATACACACCTTTGTAGCATTCAGCAGTGTTCAAGCCTCTGTAGCACTCAGCGGGGCTCACTCCATACACTGTTTCTCCAGTAGGGATGGACCCTCTGCCAGACGGACACAGTTGGTTGAACTGGTCTGAAAGGTGAAACATGGATTAGATAGAGGTACCAACTGAGTCAGTCAACCAGGTCTGTAATACAAGGAGATAGAGGTACCAACTGAGTCAGTCAACCAGGTCTGTAATACAAGGAGATAGAGGTAGCAACTGAGTCAGTAAACTGAGTCACTCAGTAGACAATAGTCTTTTATCACAATATCAAACTTTATGTTCCCGCCAAATGTAATGTTGTAAGATCATAATGGAGTATTCTTCATGGGCAATCTGGCCATGGTACTTGTGCCCGTTATGAATCTGTATGTTTCCTGGCCGTTCTGCCACACCCGGCGTATCTGCTTCCTCACCAGTTCCATTGACAGGACAGCAAATGTACGTTACACCACTATGTGCTTCCTCACCAGTTCAATTGACAGGACAGCAAATGTACGTTACACCACTATGTGCTTCCTCACCAGTTCAATTGACAGGACAGCAAATGTACGTTACACCACTATGTGCTTCCTCACCAGTTCCATTGACAGGACAGGGGTGGACCTCACAGTTGTCGCCCCAGCCGGCTCCCAGCGTGCAGCAGCACTCCTCCAGGGTGACATGGCTGGTCAGCACGCTCTCACACAGGTTCTCATCGTTCAGACGGTAGTAGCACTCTTTACGCTCCACTGCTGACACTGTGGGGACAGACAGACCGACAGGGAGACATAGAGGGACAGACCGACAGGGAGACATAGAGGGACAGACAGGACAAAGAGACAGACAGGGAGACATATAACTTGAAATTAGACATTCTGCATAATGAGTAAATCGATGCCAATGCTTTTGTACCTTTACTCAAGTACATTTT